>NW_028186645.1:3378497-3534962 GCF_003343005.1 Rhea americana
TTTTTTTAATAAATAAAGCTGCAGCTCTATATTTTAATGAAATGTTTTGTTTATGTTGTCTTCCCGTTCCCATCTGAAAGCAAATGGGAATGTTCCTTGCTCTGCGAGTCGGGCTATGCTGCATAATTGTCTAATGCTGTGTAATGACAGGTGAATAATAGCAATAAAAGCCTTTATTAGGATAAAATCTGTTTTGAGAGAGGAAGCGTAAACTGTCTAAAATGTACAACTGGAAAAAGAGGAGGAAACGAGGACGCCCGGCGAGGGGGCGAGGACGCCTGGCCAGCTGATTTGCACGGCGGGGCGGCGCGGCGGGCCCTCGGCGCGGTGGCCGGGCGCCGCGCGGAGCCCCGCGGAGCAGCAGCGTCGCAGCTCGTGCAGCTCCGTGGCGAGCGGGTGAAGCAATAGCGAGAACTCAGCGCCGCAGGAAAGCGATCGGGCAATCCCGATTTCTCGCTAAAATTCAAAATACGCTTTGCAACGGCTCAAAACAAATGGACAACCCAAGCAGCACGGGAAAACGTTATTGTCCCATTAATAAAACTTTTCTCCCACTTAATTGATATTTCCTCTTCTCATAATTGTGTCTCATCGCTGAGTATAAATCAAAGATAATAAAAATAGTTCTCCCTAGCAGATAAGTGTGCTAGTTTCAAGTTTGATCTCTGTTGCTGTTCTTGCTTATCTAATCTAATCAGTATATCTTTCTGCAGGTTCGTATATCATCACCGTGAATACTTGGTATTTCAGACAACAAGAGAAAAGGAATGTTTTGTTTCAGTTTCAAAGTCGTTCCTTTATTGTGATCTTTAAATAAAATATTGAAATGTATTGTGTGCTTTATATCCTCTTTCTAAATTCTTCTGAAAAAGACTAGATTGCTCACAACTCAGARTAAGTAAAAAATTTCCAAATCATTTTTCTCCTTGTATCTGCTGCCCTGTTTGAAGTTTATTGCAAACTCCATCATATTTTGAACACAAGCACATTATTAGTAACATTCTCTGGACTGTGGACTATTCAGAACAAAATAAAGAGCCTGCAAGTAACTTTGCAGTAAATGTATTTATGCTTCTGTGAAATACATTCCAGATTTTAAAGKGAAGAACTTGTCTGCTCTTGGCAAAATGTATTTGTATGATAGTGTTTTTGAACAGGACTCATGGGTTCTACCCCAGATTAAAGGAGTGGAAAATAATTACTGGGAGAAAGCTGGCTGCCCAAGTCTCGGTTTGAATGACTCTTCAATGCTTCTGGGATTCTACTTCAAACAGTTAGTACCTTAGATAGGTATTCCTTTATTACTGCTTAAATATAAATGTAATAACGATATTAACAAGAATTAAAACATTTACTTATTTGAAAGTTAATGTCTAGAATAAAATGGATATTTTGACCTTTCCTGTAGCGAGTTGTAAAACCATGTGCTTTGCAAAAGTGGTGTAGGATGCATCGACCCGGGAAACTTGCGGAGGGCTGTCTGAGGAGATGTGCCCTATATAAAGCTGAGTGCTGAGTTCCCCTCTTGGGGCAGGGGGCTTGCAGAGCTGACGACCTTTGCCAACACGGGCTCCTTTTTTTGAACGGTGAATTTCCCAAATCTTTCCARCTGGGAGAGGCCGATCTGAGCTATCACAGCCTGTCTTTGGTAACCCTGCATGCTGCACTGGTACGCTGGGCTGGGATCCGGGCAGCACAATGGGACTACTGCTGCTCTCCAAACAATTGCGCAGGATTTTTGCTGCTTCATCGGTTATTGTTTGTGGCATGGGTAATAAGTGAAAACAATGGGTTGGAGTAGAATAGGAAACAAACAAAATAACAATGTGAAGACCAAAACAACAACAGCAAAAAACCCCAAGTTTACGTGTTTTTAATAATGTTAATGTGACTGAGGGAAAGACCAAGGAATTTTAGCCATGTGGGATATGTCACTCTTTATTTCTGCCTCAGAGGCAAAAGTAAAGCAAAATGCTTAATAGTTTGAGTTTGGAGCAGGATGTCAACCTCAGTTTATGAAAGGTTATTATTTATTTCACAAAAGTGCCCCAGATGTGCCAGCTGCTTCATAAAAATACTGGGAAACACAGTTTTGCTCCCTGAGAATTAGTATGTTATGACCCCTTTTAAGGTTGTCTGCAGGGTTTGAGCCCAAGGCTTACATGCATTCAAAATGTGTATAAACTGAGCACTTTCCCACTCTCATCGTGTGATTTCTCCATCACAGGGTAAAATTTTGGCATGTACCATCCTTTGGCATGTCCCACAGCCTTTTTTCCACAGAAAGGATGTGTGAGTGAAGAGAAGCCATGGCACTTTGGGTCTGGAGGACTGGATGACAAAATCTCACGGTGTGTTACAGTGCTCATTGGCCATAGAAGCCGGGCATAGCAGGACTTAGAGGTAGATAGGTGAAATTGAATCGCTACATCCCAAATACAAAAATGTAGACCCAAAAGTTTATTTAATTTGTAGTTACCTATATAAAAGTGACAGCAAAAGCTCAACATTGCTGGCATCTTTGCCAGACCGAACTCAGTGTCCAAGTCATACCTGAGGTGCTCAGTGGTTCTCTGGAGGGCAACACAGGCAAGGCTACAAATGTTTAAATGTCTTTTAATCTTGGATTCATTTTTACACATGCAGACATATTTTATTTACTTGTTGAAGTATATGGGCTTAAGTTGTTACTAAAGCTGTGTGTATGTAAAATACATTGAGCTGTGGAATTCATGGCAAAGGTTGTCTGCCATTACTTTTGGCAAAAATAGTAGAAAATCTACTGTCCAAATCCTTCATAATGTATTATAGTGTCATTTGACTGCAGGGATGTTTGGGAAGCATTGTGACTTGTCAGAGCTATATTTTTACTGAATGTTGTTTAATCAGAAATGTCTGATTCACAAAAACAATATTGTTTTCAGAAAAGAGCTTGTTTAAATTTATTTTACAAAAGGCTGTAACTTTTTATGTGTGTGAAAATGTTAAATACAGTTTTAAAGCAAAAATGTCCATCTTTTCTGTCTGAAATAATTTTTGCTTGAAATGTTTAATACTCGTAGGAGATGTCATATATAATAACATTTAATATAATATTGAGCATTTGTGTACACAACAGTATGTATACTGTCGATGCAAATACAACATATTAAATCATTCTATACAATTTTATAGCTGCAGGAGGCTGAAAGTTTCAAAACCCCCCAAGAATCTTTCAAGATTTTGCCTCTGTGTTTTAAGCTAGAACCCGTAACATGTTCAAAGTCAGGCTGGAACAGTTCTATTCTGGGTATCTTCATATATACTTGGATTCATTGCGTAAGATCCAGTAACAAACATTAGTGAACCTAATCTAAACTAAWCTTTAGTGGTGCTAGGTTATGTCTTTCACCTCCAACCTAACGAGCTAGCAGCTAACGAGCAACCTAACGAGTGACGAGGGGAAAGTCACTTTGCTTAGTTTTCATCCTAACATGAATGATGAAGTTAGGAAGTTTGGTCCCTCTAAATACTGGCAGACTTTGGCTCCTCTGATGCGTAACCGGCAGAGATGAGGCTCATACCCATCCCCTTCCTGAAGACGTTATATCTTATGCATCTTCTTAAATCAGGGGCCAAGAGTTAACTATGATAAATACCTGCTCTGCAGTAGCATCAGTTTCACTTCTGGGGAAACCAGGTTCTTACTCACGAGGTTAAAACTTGTGCTGCCATGTCTTGGCTTTCCTGTTACCTGAGCCAGCTGCATTCAGCTGACAGCAGGTACGTATGTCTGACCGCGGTCACACCTCCTGATTGCAGCACAGAGATAACCTCTGTGTTCAGGAACAAATGGGTGGCATATGTATGACATACACATCAAGTATTTCAACTTTCACCCTAGAGTGTGTAAGCAACTGTCTGTATGTGTAAAATACATTACCATTTATTAAATTAATTATCCTTTATTCTTAGATTAGGCATTCTACAGTCCCATCAGTCTGGTGTCACTGAGTTGATAATCACATAAAAAATTTTAAATCACATAATATTTCATGTTGATCTGGTACCAGAAGATATTTAACTTTAAGGCCTGTTACATTTAGATCTTCTTGCAATGCTGGGAACCGAGTCCTGACTGAGAAGAGTTTAGAAGCAGAGATCTTCTATTTCAGTGGAGAAAGACTAGAGTACGAGCTGGCAAATCTTTTTTCTAGTGATGAACTTTTATTCAAGCAAGTAGCGCCACGCAAAAATGTTAGAGATAAGAAGACACTCATTTTTTCTATAGTTGTGGGAATTTCTCAATAATATTCAGTATCTCAGAGCTTACGGGACAGTTACCACTTGCAAACAYAACTAGTATGTAATCTTGAAGTGTGTGTGATTCTGTGAAACTGCACTACAGAGTCATAATTAACTACAGCTTTTTAATTATCTGCAGGGGCACTACAGCTCATAAATCTAAAATGACACTAGTTTCCATATTTATAAAGCAGATGATCACTCCCAGGAACAATGTTTTTGAAAAAGAAAACATTTTTTTTTGAGAGTGTATAAATAACTTGAAAATAAAGAAGTTATTCTGGATTTAGACCATTGTAACTGAGATCTGGAAATTGTCCCCTTATACTTTTCAGAGCTAGTAGGTTAGTGTCTCGTTATGTCCCAATGGTCAACGAATTAATAGTGTTCCTATTACATGCTCCTGTTTGGAGAGGTTAGTATCTCAGCCTATAAAAATTTACTGTATGCTGAAACTTGGCACACAAGGTCTCGGCACGAGAGAAACTTGTTTTTACAAAATATGGTTTAAATCACTTGGATATTTTTTAAGTTACAAGAAAGGGAAAAAAAGAAAGAAACAAAGAAAAGGCAGAAGTTTGTGGTTTCACACTGGGATTTTTTATGGTTCTAAAAATTCAAAACCAGCTTTGACTTAAGCAATGTAATTTTGCATAATGTACGCTATTGTCTCTGAGTATTAAACAGAGCCATGCAAATTTCTGCCATTTCAAGTTCCTGACCACGTTTTTTTTTCCCCCTTCTTTCAGTCTTAGCTTACATTAGCTTTCATTTCTAGTTAAAATGAATGTAAAACCCAAAGTGAAACTAGGCTGAAACTATATTGTACTTTGACAAAACATCAYGTTTCAAAAATTCCTATCAGGATTTATTGATGTCACATGAGTATCACTTAAAATGGAGCTTGAGATGTCTCAGAGTCACTTCAGCATTTCTTTCCCASTGTTAACATACCCACAACTGTATTAGTGACTCTCCAAAGAACTGGATGGGGAAAGTAAGAAATTCTATTGACCTATTTGAAAAAGTTATAACAGAACTTAAACTGTTTTAGCAGCTGTTGCTCAGAGGATGCCGTAGTCATTTATCTTACTGTTCACAGGTTCATCTCTGTGCTTTTGGCCAAAATCTGCAGAAGTTACAACAACATTACTGAGGCAATACTCATATATGTGGAATATATTTAATAGTAAGGATCAAAACTTGTTTCAACTTTAAGTACTTTTATATCTGACTTATCTTGAGTCTCATCACTCTTCATGGCATCATCATTCACCCTGTTATGATTAAGACATCTTACTCCCTACTTAAGAAATTCTCATTCAGCCTTAAACAATATGCTTACACTGGAAATTTAGCATTAGGACTGACAATTTAAAAAATAATTCTTCAACAAAATTCAGAAGTATTAGAAAGTTAGACATCAAGTACCTATAAAATCCATGAAATGGAGAGTTGTTTGGTACTCTCCAGAAGTTAAAATATACCTTTGTTTTGTTGACATATAAGACTATATAAGTATTTGTCATAAAAAAAGGCTACAAAATTTACATTGAGGCAAGTAAGTAAATGAATTAAAAAGTTAATGTTTTTGTAAGGAGTGGATCTTGGTCCTTTTATAGAGCAATGTGCGTTTCTAACAGAACTTTGAATAGCTGGGACAGAAAGAAAGCACTGCAACTAATTAGTTATTTTGTTTTTTTCACATTGACATTTTTGTCCATTTTCTCAATGGGAATATTTAGCACTCCAAATAAGTTTATGTACTGCTGCTGGTAAGTGACATGACAGATTGTTGTGGTCTGCAGGGCCAAAGCTGCTTTTTAAAGAAATCAGAATAAAACAAGTTTGAAAGGTAGTGTAGACAGACTTCCACTTGCTTTAAGTTAGCTACCATTCAGCAATGGCACCGTGGAGCTCAGCAGAATCCAACCCCTCCTGCTGAGATAGCTGAAAGTCAACCTGAATATCTCTAGAGTACTTCTGCAGCCTGCAGCTTTGGCATGCCTAGTGTATAACTGTCTATCTATAAATGTCATATGTGACTGTTTGTGTACATATGCAGACATAGCATGTAACACCCATAATATGTTTAATGCAAAGAACATGAAAAGAACGTTACTGAAGCTTTGGTGGAGTCCCTGAGAGTCAGACTGTTTCCTGTGAAACTGAAAATTGGTATCTTCCTTGCAGGCTTAAAATGTTATTCTTTAATTAATATTAATTGCATTAACTTTAAAAAAATGAAAAATAGAGAATCTACTTTTCCCACAGGACTCTGTAATGAATCAAGGTCGGGTAGTGAGAAAATCTATGGTCCATGGGAGCCTAGTGCTCAAATGTGCCCCGCTGGACATCTGTGTTCCATTCCCAGCTCGTGTCACCAGTGAAGTAGGAGGCATTGCTCATTAGTAAGCACTGAGAAGAGCAAAAATAATTAACATCAGTAAACAGAGGAGGGGTTGACACTGCATGTTGCTGGTTCCAAGCCCAGTTCACCTGAAAAACATTTCCCTTCCTTTAAAGAAAGTAAAAACAAAGATATATTTTGTTGGTGACGCATGCGGAGTAGAAAAGAGAAGCCAGGGTGGTCCATGTGCAATAATAACAGAGAGATACAAACACTGAGTGACTGGTGATGGAAAACATTTTCCATCAATTTATAACTCCGCCAAATCTGAAGAGACCTCCACAGGGCATGCAAAAGACATCTCCCTAGACGATGAACTACTCCTGTGCTTGGATTCATGGACTAACTGCTAGCAATGATGGTGTTTTAGTTCTCCAATAAAACAGTCAGAAGGCTTTTTATAATGGAATATGTGTGACAACCTAAATATAGGAGTCATTGCTGCTTTCTCTGTAATAACGCGCTCTAACCCTAACTCACACATCCATATGTATATGTATATTTCAGACGACCACTCTGCGAGAATAAATGTAACTTTTTCCAGGTGAATGTTACCGTTCATATTGTAGCTGTACAATTTATGCTATCACTGAAAATGCTCCAGTAATTTCACATGGAAGTGGTTGGCACGGAAAAGTTATTGCAACCGTAGCCCAGCAGTAACTTAGGCTTCCTGATTTTCAGTAAATTTTCCCCTTTTTATATATTCAAGAATAAGTGTTTTCAAGGTTATGRCCATTACACCAATTATTTTTCCAATTCTACTTTCGAATGACATACTATTCCACTGCAGCCTAGTGAGGGAATGTATTGCAAGTGATGTGAATGGATTTAAAAAAGAAGAAAAAGACATAATTTTGGCAAAAAAATCATGACTTTTTAATTTATAAAAAATAATAAATATAGACTGGATTTTCTGTAAAGAAAATGTTACATTCACTCTATTGCCATTTCAAAAGATATATTTTTTTATCCCTTTCTGTCCTAATCTCTTTATGATGTTGCTGTGTTGTATTGTGTTGATAAGAGGCTATCTGGGAGCGAGCAAGGGATAAGATATTAATAAAATTCTTGTTTGCTGTTACAAAATCAAAGAATTTAAGTGTAGTCAGAAGTTTCACATCAAATAATTGCTGGCTTCCCATGGTATCAATCACTGTGAGAAATATCTATTAACTCTTTATGAAGGCATAAAAAATAAAATAACCTAGAAAGATTTTAAGATATAAAAAAATAAGTTTGGCAGGAAAATTTACACTTATTTTTTTTCTCTTTAACAATGCGGAATCCTTTCTGGGGAAGTCCTGCTTGGATGCCTCTAAGATGAGATTGAAGATGACATTTAAAGCTGATTGAAAAACTTTTTTATCAAAAAATCCCCCAGTTCCTTTGAAATCAAAATGCCAAACATTGATTTGGAAGAGAAAACTATTCCAAAMAATCTTATTTCCACATTTTAAATTGAAGAGTTTTCTTTCTCTTTTGAGATGTTCTGTTTATTGTATCTGCCATAAAGACAAAATAAAAAGTAAAGCTTGGTATGAAATGTTTCAGTTTTACTGAAGAAAGATAATTGCTCCAACCTTCATCAATTTTAAGATRAACTTCCACTCAGGCTTAATCTGAAAATTTGCAGGAGTATTTCTGTGATTCTGAAATAACCAAACAGGCAAATCTTTCTCTGTCTCCCCAGAAAWTTCCAACCAAACCCAACATGTCAGTCAGATATCATGTCCAAAAGTAACTGTCTTTTGCAGTAAAATTAGAAATATTTGAAGCTGTCTGGAGCACTTACTGTTATTGTAGCAGTCCAGACCCAATACTTTGAAGACAAAACAAGACAAAACTAGGAAGCATGAATATATAATATCAATGTCAAAAATGCAGCTTCAGTTTCCAATACATACTGTAGTTTGCTCTAGGAAATTACACAAGCACAACAGAAGGTCTTAGGCACTGAGAAATTTGGCGAAATTTTACCATGGCCAGCCTGTTTAATGATCTATGATTACCATTTGGTTCCAGGCCACATAGTGAGGATGTTGAAGGTGATTAGCAGTGCTGTTGCAAACGATGTGGCCCTAGACACTAGCATGATAGGCAACAACCATATTGGTAAGTTCGTTTCTTCCAGACTATCTATCTCATGGTTTCTTTTAGTAGTTGCTGGATAACTATTGTGCGGAAAGAAATAGCAAACCCATCTCATTAAGGTGAACCAAACAAWACACATTCTGATGATCTGAACTGTATAAATTTTCTCCTGTTTCTAGACTCTCTGAGTTTGTTGTCATGCCAACTTGTGACTTCACCAGGTAGCTCAAGGACCCCTTTAACTAAGTGACTTCAATAATAAGTAGACAAAACTGACCAGTTTCTACTAGTGTTCCTCTTTACCTGACAACAAAAAATACAAACATATACATATACATATATATATATATATATTTATATGAATATGATGGGCTGAGCTGGACTTTGGTAACCTTGGACAACTTACATTGCAATTCTCTGTAACAGTTGTCAAGTTGCCTTAAGAACTAACAGCACTTCAAGGGCCTGAGAAATAATAATGTTACACAGAAATAGTAAAGCTTATAAGGAAACCAAAGACATTCTGGGAAGGAATATTTATTCAATATTAGCAATATTACTTGAGGCAAATCACTTAGCCCTTAATGTTGAAAGGACTTTGTTACATAATGATGTATAACTGACATACAAAAATGCAACTAACACAAAAACAGTTTTATATCTGGAATATTTTAAATCTGGAACATATCTTTGGAGATGTATTTTCAAACCTGAAAAGGCTACTCAAAAATAAAAAGAAGGAAAACAMAAACAAGAATTCAAGGCAAATCCTGCAAAACTTCCTTCACACAAATWTCACTGAAGTTAGATGATACATCTGCATGAGTAAGGGCTATTTTAAAAAGTATAACTTTGCAGGAATTAATTTTAAATCTCTTCTCTTCTCTTGATTGTTAGTCTACTACCTTTCCGAAAATTGAATAACAAAACTCCTTTTGGATTTTCTCATTAAATAAATACCTGCAACATTTATTGTTCTTTTTAGTTTTTAATGTCTTCATAGTTTTAGATGACAAACTGAGAGTTTTCTTATCTTATACAATGAAACTGTCCCAAAATGCCATGTATCAGGAGATTGGGTTAAGAATTATTGAGCCAAAATGCCATCCTGGTTATTTCTTATTCGGTTTCTTTCTTCAACTTCCAAGTTACCCTCTCAGCTCCCATTTCTCTTTTTTTCCYCTCCACACATACACACAGAAACACATGCACACAAAAGGTTTTCTCCTTTGTGCCTTCAGAGCTTACAATGCCATTTTTGGACAGGAGAATGCAATGTATGTAGCATAATTTAAATGACTTTCAATTACATTTTCAGAAAGAAAGTAAGCTATGCAGGGTTATATGTATACATCTCAGAGGAAGTTCTGCCCCTAATACTGTTTGGCTCATGTTTGACAAAGCACTGATGTGACAAAGCTTACGGCAAGTGCTGCACAAAAATTCTGGGTATTAAGGAAATTAAAYGGTTTTAAAATAAAAGAAACCCCATGGTAATGTGTTCTTTAGCAGTGGATTGCATACTGGTCAAATTCAATGACTCTATCACTTTTGAAAAAAGTAGAATACATATAATGTCAGAAATAAGCTGGTCTAAATGAAAGGCTTCTATCCTAACATTTGCCTTTTATGTAACTTGTTACTACGGTAATAGAGTTCTCAGTAAATTTCAAACCAAAATTTTCATTTGAAGTGTTTTTGGAAGGGTATTATTACAGACCTTCTAATTTCTACTGGAGCTAAGCATGTATTAATAACAAGGAGGGGTAAGGGAACTGCTGGTATATCCAGTAGTGCTTGACATTTAGTAGATGAATTAAAGTTTACAGTCAAATTGGTTTTTAACTAATAACATTAGAGGTCTTTGTTATGAACATCTTTCTTTCTTTCCTTTTCTTTTTTCTTTCTTTCATTCTTGCTTTTGTTGTTTTCTTATTTTCTTGCTTTCCTGCTTTCTCTCCCCTTCTTTCTTGTGCTGTCTTGCATTCTTRCTTCCTCGCTCCTTCTCACTTTATCTTCCTTCTTTTCTTCTTCCTTTCTTTCCTTTTTCGGTCTCCTTCCTTCCTTCCTTTCTTTCTCCCTCCCTCCATCCCTCCCTTTCTCTGTCTACCTCTCTATCTCTCTACCTCTATTCCTTCCTCTCTTGCTCTTTCTCTCTCTCTCCCTTCCTCTCTCCATCTCTGCCTCCCTGCCTCTCTCTGATCATCTCTCCTTTCCCTTCTTTAACCCTAGCAGTTATACTTTCTTTTGATTTATAAACCAATATTAGTCAAAGCTTCTCAGCTGGTGATTACTCCTGCTGAAGTATAAAACAGATGTGTATAGAAATTTTGAGGAAAAAAAAAAAACAACTCAAATTTGCTTAATTCCCACAGGCACTATGCAATCAGAAACTCAAGGTAACAGGAAACAAAAGCTAAATAAATAAGAGCATGACACCCATTCATCATTGTGACAATATAGCTTTCTTCTACAGAGTTTTAAAAGAGGAACTATATGTCCTAAGTTACATGAGCTGAAAAGGTGCCCTGCTGAAGGGGAAGGTAGCCTGGAGTTACCATGTCTTCAGAGTCCAAGGTGCTGCCACCAGCATTTCCACCTTTAGATTCTGTTATTTAATGTCTGCCTTAGAAAAAATGATTAGTACCATAATGTTATTACAGTGAACTCACACTGACAAAAACACCTTGCCGCGTCATGTTCCTCTTCAGTAACTTAGAATCCAGAGTCTGGGACACTGTTAAGAGAACAGTATGGTTCTAGGCTGTTTCGGTTACAGACCAAAGCCCTAGGCAAGTGCGCTGCRTTAGTCCTAGATGAATGGAAAATCCTATAGAAGGCCATCGTGGAGTCTCAGAAATTGCAGCAATTAAGCAGATTAAATTTATCCACTGGAGTTTAATACTGATTTCAAAATTCTGTCCTTACTAACTCTCTCTCTCAAGATTGTGTTTTAGTGTCCTATAAATAGGGTCATATTATTGATATGATAGTATAAACATTGCGATTGTCAAATACTGCATTTGTGGGTTTACTTGGCCTAGAAAGTCTCAGTCAAGGTGGACATTTTCTTAAATATTTTTAAAATTAATTCTGCCATTATCAAGAAATCTATATGAATGCAGTAACCACGGAAGTGTAGCATTTTATGATGATGTTTTCCATTTGTGTAACTAAATAAGTAATAAAATAAGTTCCAATCCAGTGTTGTCTACTCTGCAACTGCAAGAGTTCTTTCAAAAATCATTCACAAAACACTAAATTGTAAAAATAGAGAGAAAGAGKTTTTTTTTCTGGTCTATGAGGATAAATATTGTCTTATAATTATACCAATATGTTGGTGTAAATCATGACTGACTGTTCAGTTCAAAAGAATGTTTCAATGAGAAAGGAACAAAATCTTGGAGTCCTACTTTTTTCAAAGCTTTTGAAGGGGATATAACTGTAAGAACTTATGACTATGTACAGCTCAAAGATTTTTTTTATTATGTACATGTTAATGTATATTTATAATATTATATAGTATGATACATCTGTCCATRTGCTAACTCTATACACTCACAAGCATTTACACACACACACMCACCCCATAGGACAAGAATAGTTAGTTATGTTAATTGAAAAAACTCTCACMCATTTACCCAACATTTAGAACCCTGAGAGCTGCATGCACAATACAAAACTTCAAGACGCACTTATAGATTTCCAAATTTCATTGAACTTTCTCAATAAGGCAATATATGTCCAAGCAAATGCTTTTACGACATGACTTGATGTTTAATAAAAGAAAAGAACACTTGACAGTTGTGATTATGAGCTTCAGAAACATTAGAGAYGGAAAAGAAGCTGTCATCTAGTGTATCTCCCCATTTTCTACAGTAATATTCACTCCAGCGTATGTGTTTGCTTTATCCATTTGTATTTTTGACAGACACATGCAACACTATCTCTTTACTATTTTGGTGCAACTTTTTTCCCAGTATTTTGAACTCCTGATGTGTGATGGTCTGGGAAAGATCCGTTCAAGAGTTAAGAATACCATATAACGTGTACTGAGGGGGAGGAGACAGCAAGGGCTCTCGTGATTTGAATTTTAAAGGGCTGTGTGGAAAGGGTTAAAATGTTTAGAACTAGTCATGCGTTGCACTGGAGTGATTAGGTGTAACTCCCAATTAAAGATCAATAAGGCCTTTAAAGTGATTTATAAAAATGGATTAGTAAGAAATGTCCATTTAGAAACTACTGTGAGTAAAATCACTATACTCTCTGTCATATTGATCGGCCCTTTATGTCTAAACACGCATTAACTGGGGCAGACAATAAAAATTAATCCTCTTCTTTCGTAAAATGGAAGGTCATTTTCCCAATTGTCCCTAGGGGGAATGATGTCATTAAACATGCTACTAAGACATTTTATTAAATCTGACTAGGCTGTTTGCATAAAAGTAAATTAGAGCAGTCAATATTGGAAAGAAAGGGATTTTAAGAACCAATAACTAGAGGTATTTATTGTAAGTGTATTATACAACAGATGCATAATTAAATACAAAACAACTCTATTAAAATAATCTTAAAGGCCTGGCTTAAAATGACAAAAGGCAAGATTTTTCAGAGCCCTAAGCATGCCCTGTTGTACCTAAGCTTTTCAGGGGTCTCCAAGCAGTAGGGAATTTGACATGCCATATGTGCTGATATCCTCTGCTCTCTCCCCTCCAGGAAAATGTTATTTATAAATAAAATCAGTGATAAAAGAGCTGTGACTGTAACTAGCACCGATGYGGCCGAGACGATGTCCTCAATAAAACACCTGCAGATTAGGTTCCGGCATCCAACTCTTTACACCCATGTTCCCTTGGAAAAGAAGCATATTTCAACACACACACATGTGTGCACACGCACACACACACACAGACGCACAAGAAGAGACAAGAAGTCATTTAAGATTATGTTCTGCTAAGGTGTGGTTTTCTAGCTGCTGCTTCCCTGAGCAGGAACCGCTTGCCCTGTCCCCAGAGCAGGCAGACGTGAAGAGTTTACCTCCAGCACCGCGTGTCTGCCGTGGTGCCCCGTGCAACCCTTTGCTTCTGAATGTACCTTAGGGCCACTCCCGGGCTTGCTGTTGTCTCGGAAACAATTTTTTTCAAAGGTTAAATCAAGCTGCACTTTTATGTGTCCTGGTGCAGTGCAGCCCTCGGGGTCAAACCTCCAGGTAGGTGACCTCCTTCCCATCCTGTCTGCTCTGAGGCTGGTGGTTAACCTGCTCCCCTTTACTAAAAAGGCAGCAGTGGTTATGCTGCTGAGACCACTGCATATYGAACTGACCACATACGACTGCATTATCTTCATCATCTCCACTCAGCTGTAGATCCATTTGTTGTCTCTTATCTCTTAAGATCAYAGATAATTTGAGGTACTGGCCACCTTTTTGTTCACATTTTAGCAGACTGAAAGTCTTGGCCGTGGCTGGAGGACACTGGTTCTGTGTTAATTCTAATAATGTGCATCTTAATGCTGCCCTTATTAGGACACAATGCTCTTATTATGTTCTTATTACCCAATCGTTCCTATACTTTACCAAAGATACTGGATATATGATAAAGATAAAATATATTGATATCTCTTTCTTTGTTATCCCAAAATATCCTAAATTAAATCAGGGCAATATTTGAATCTCTAATTCACTGGAATTCACAGATAAGGGACAATCTTGAGATTAAAAACTTACGGATCTGGGTTTTGTGCTTGCCTGAACGCAAGGTAACCCACACCACAGAGTAATCGTTTTGGGTCAGACCCTATGAAAGCACTGATGTGTCCTGTGGTGGCTACAACGCAAATGCTTTAGCAAGTTACCTGCAGAGTGAGTGAGTAACTAGAACTATCAGAGAGGGGAGAAAAGGGAACGGGTGCCATGGTATTGGAAGGTCTGTTTATAATTGTGGGACTCAGAAAAATGGATATAGAACCAACTGAAAATGCATTACTAGTACTTCTATCTAATCCTACTAAAATATGAATTTTTCAATTTCTGCATTTTTGTAAAAGACTGAATACTTACAGATTTTGGCCAAAAATGCTTTTGTATTCAGCAGACAGCTTTCAGAAGAAAAAAAAAATGATCAGATATAAATGCTGTTTTGACCAGCCTATTTAAATATCTCCTCTCTGATCTTCACATAATAAAACAATTATAAAAACCTTTAGTCACTATTGATGAGAAGCAAAAAAGGGTAACTCTGGAATTTCTATCAATTTGCTAAACTGTTTGTTCCTAGGTTTGAACATATGCAGACTTTCTGGTTATAGCTGCATCTGTTTAATGGCCTGAATCTCTGAAATTCATAGTTGTTGACAAATGCATTAAACAATACAAGGCTTTCATAAATAATGTGCTAGGTAAATAAGTTCAGGCCACAAACCTCTTCAAGGAAAATGTTTAAGGTAGGCTCATACATGGTGTACAGTAAGCAATAGGTACAGAGTCTGCTCTGCAAAGAATACAGATAGTGAGTGTCCAATTTGAACACGTTAATCCAACCTAAGTCTATTTTTTTTTTCTTCCATGAAAGCTTCAATATGCATCTGATCTCAGGATATTGGATTTTTCTTTGAGGAAAGAAATAAATGACTTATCTGGGGAATAAACCCAGTCTTCTCTCACTGTATTGCTCACCATATATATTGTGCTAAAATAAGGTTCACTGATTCTAATGTAAATCTCTAAAGCTGAACCATGATAATATGARTTTCTGCATTTTATGTGGTAGGTAAGTAGGTTGCATCTTTGAAAAAAAAAATAGTAAGAGAGATTAGTGATTGTACCTAAGTAGAAAGGGAACAGGCTAAAATACCTTTAGGGTCTGAAGCTCCTTGACAGACTAGGAAAAACTGTTCAAACACATTTGTTTTCATTTAGAATTGAGCTGCATCCTGCAGTATGACTGCTCCTTCACCCCCCTTTTTGTGTACATATTTTGTGACATCAATGGTTTGTCTAYCTGGGCAATTCATACCAGTACGAAACAGATTGCATCAGTATTAAAAGATCTGCATCTACAACATCCCATCCTTTGTACAGATATCATTGTCAACATTTCTGGGGAATTTTCATTCATGTGGAAACTGGACTTCATTTCTCTTCTAGAAAAGTCACACTGTAGTATTTGGCTGTCTGACGTGACGCTTTCCCACATGGCTTTGTTCCTAATCCAGATGTCTAGTCTGTTTATTAGAGTACCTTCTCCTACCCTGAAGTCAAGGCAACTGGATGATACCTCTCTATGCTAGTGCACAGACAGTTTCAGCCCCTTTGCATGTCTAGACTATCTATCAAAAATACCTAGAGTGTTAGTCTGGCCAGACACTACAGTTCTTCAGCCTTTCAGGTAGACCATGGGGAATGTTTCCCTGAGATTCACCCACATAGCAGRAATGACTATAGCAACAGCTGGAAAGAGTGATTGCGCAGGTTCATAATTAATCGAAGGATGTGAGTATGGTTTATAAGAGCAGAAAGGAGACAAGTGGAGCTCTTGTATCTGTGTAACTATTTTGCCATGATACAGCAAGTCTGATTGGATTTCAGGATGGCATATTATCACAATCCTGATGCCAATGCAGTGTCAATAGACAGGAGGACTCCAATAAATGGGCAAAAAGTAAATTTTTGCAGAAGGATGTTCTTGACAGCCAAGAGTTGTTTGGGGTTTAACAGTGCAGCTGAGATGCTGTASACTGACTGATCTAGCCATCCTGGCTGACATTTCCACTGTCACCAACCTCTTGGTGCCTGAAAATGCTCAGGCTGCCAGGAGTATGGCAGAAAAGGCTGTTTGTTAAACATCACTGCAATTACAGCGTAACATACTCTACAATATAGACTCATCACTGATTGTAAATTGATGATTTTGATATTGACTGAATCTGAGATAGTGTCCTTCTTGAAGGCCACTATTTCTCTTTCCAAATTGCAGCTTCCCTTGGGATCCTGAAAATGAGCAATTACAACTGAGTCTATCTGCCCAATAGTCTATCTGCCTCCACAGCTTCCAGAGAGAGAGGCCTTCAGAGACCTTCTTTCTTATCAAACCATATCACAGCTTCTTGTTCAGAACAGTCTAGACAACAGTTTATTTCCTTTCTGTTCTCTTGCTGGCCCTATTTCCTTCTCTATGACAGCCAACTCGGATTTAAGAAAGCAAGCCACATCGTGTGTTTGTTGAGAGCCATCATTTTGTAGTTGCGTTATAAAGTACCTATCATGCAGGAAATTATTTCAATTAATCAGTGCATAACTATTATCAGCACAAATCTTTAGAAGACTTCTTTCAATATAAATCTTATCAAGSCATTTTTTCAATAAAAACCTTAGCAAAATATTTTTTATTGATACACATCTCAGAAAAGCACTTCATCAGTAAAACTTCAACAACTTTTTAAAATGCTGTTAACAAGTACATTGCAGCAACAGCAAGGAAAGATAGGCAACGTATCACAAAGCAGCATTTACGAGCAAGCTGGAAGAACATTAGTTGCACAAAATACTTTGAAAATCTCCACAGCTATATCAATTGAAATTTGAGACACAGAACGAAGGGTTCTACCCTTGCATAGTAAGCCTACTTTCTCCTTTGTTCCTTAAAGAGTGAACATGCCCTTCGTCCATCCAGATCATTAGGAAGTATGATTTGGCTGAATAAGAAGAAGGTCACCCAGGAACTAGGAGAGAAGTGGCTCTAGGGAGTAGGTAAAAGAAGGATTTATGCTGGTATAGCCATCTGGTCTAACAAGGAGATTACAAAAACAGAGAGGGAGACAAATACGCAGTTGATGGTGTTAGCTGATGTAAAATATTACTCTTGGAAAACATTTTCTGCAAAACAAGGCTTCTCTTTCTATCTCTTTCCCCTTAGGCACACTGTTGCATGTACAGCCAGTCCTGATTTTAGGGAACTTGTCAAGTTGGGAAGAAGAATTTTTGGTTAGTCCTCCTATGACAGTTTCCTCGCATGGCAGGGAAAAGAAGTGGTGATAGGAGCTCCATTTCTTTGATCCTTGTATGTCAGATATTGGGACTGATGCCAAATACATGAATCTCTTAAATTCCTGAGGAAAAGCCAACAGCAAAGCCTAGTATAGTGACTAGGAACCTTTTTCTTTTTTTTAACCTTTTTCTCAAGTGAGCCAAAACTTACAAGTTTTGTGAACTGAAATCTCACTTGCCCTTTAAATTTAGACCCATGTTACTAGAACTGCTTGCACTGCTTACGTATTTAGTAATATACAGATTTAAAATAAAGTTTTGAAAGATTTTTATTTTCATTTGTGTTGAAAATGTTCCTCCCCAACAGTATCATGATACAGAGAATGATTTAATTCAAAATGAAATAACTATATTTGAAAGTGATACCAGCACCTGTGAAGAGATGAGGACTATAGCATAATAAGAGAGAAATTATGCYATTTTCAGAGTTTGTTGCACACATACAGAATGATCAAACTTCTGTGTACATTCCAGTGTGTGTTAAGTTAAAACTACCTCACAGAGCATGAAGACTTGTAGTAACGGAAAGCAGCATGGGATACCTACCCACAGCACTGAATGCACACTTTGGAGGACAGTCCTATTGTGAAAGGAGTCACTCATGAAGATGTTACTTTTGCTTAAATGCAGATACCAGGCACCTTTTCATAGGAATCGTTGCAAGATTGCATGATTTCCTTGAAATAAAAATTTTCCTTGAGTAGATATACCCCACGTGTAGGCAGTTTAAAGACAGTTCTACAGCCCCTATATTACTTACCAACACAACTAATKTATTTATGGACCAGCTTCCATTAGGAGCCATATTTACCAATTTTTGTCTMGCTTGACTCACCTAAGCCTTCACCAAAGACCAAAACACATTGGAAAAGGAGTTTACAATTCTCAAGAAAGGACAGGCATATTCTGAATATGTTGAGAYCCTTATTTGGGTCTGGTTCTGATCCAAGCAGTATATCCTATGTTGTTGAAATCTGAGGGCAGGCTGGAGTGTTTCCGCCAGTGGAGAAGYGGATGAAAGGACAGACCATGAAGTGCTAGAAGGTGAGAAGCTGAGTGCATATGATGCACCCCATGCCAACACTATTGTATGGAATATTGTCTAGAAGCTCCTAGACAATCTTTAGAAAATCTTTGGCTAGTCTTAAAATAGTTGCATAAAACTGAGGAATAAATAATATTAACCATTAGAGCCCGAACACTGCTATTCCTTGTACTGAATAAGAGACCAACTCAAAGAAACTCTGATTTTAAAAAGATTTATATCCTCCTACGGCTGCTCTCTTTTTTTGCTTTTTGAGCTCATTCTCTTTTTACTTTAAATATGCTAATCTCTTGCTCATCCCTCTGTAGACTGCATGTGACATGCAACGGGATGATGGTGCCCTTTCTACCCTGGACATYTCTTCTAATTTATCCCTCAGTCTTTCCTCAGCCAAGCTCCACTGAGAGCCTGGAATTRGCAAAAGTCAAGCAAAGAACCTCCTTGGAGTTTATTTTTAATGTGTAAAATTTTATTGTTTGAATTTTCTTAGCTGTAAGCATATTTCAGATGCTAATACRTTATTGGACTGATAAGGAATACATTCAGTTGAAAAACTTCAGGACTGTAGTTATGGCTGTCACGGTAGCATAACAGTGGAARAAATGATGTTCATTAGTACACTGTTTCCTTTATACTGAATTTTCTTGGTGTATCTTGGTGATGATGGCTGGCTTTCCCTCACATTTTTTTTTCTCCAACTGGTTCTGCCATGACCYCAGTAATTTAATTCTCTCTTCTATTTGATTCAAATTTCAGCCCCTAGTTCCTCTCTTGTATCTGTATCTCCACTATCTTATGGATATAGRACTAGGGAAATGGCCTGGGCCATTGTGTCCAGGTCCTGTAGCTGTAAGCTGTCACTGTCTCTTTCGGAAGGGTCCATGCAACACTGACTCCTCATATGTTGGGTAATCAATATCTCAAAACTAATTTAAGACCATTAATAAAGACCAACATTCACAGCTCTAATGTGCTGCAGGAAAAGACTGGGACAACCCTGGAGCATTGCTAGCACCAGCTGTCTGCAATGGCCTGGGTTTTGTTAGAGAAGCATTTGATCTCATGTAGCTGRTCATAATTTATGCTGTGGAGGAAGGCAATGAAATAGCTCAACAATCAGCATTCAACAGACYCAAGGCAACCACTAGAAACTTTGAAATTAGGGATTAATAATACAGTGAGAATGCAGTGCAACTCCCTTGATGTACCATGACATTATCTAATCCAAGAATTCATATAAAGATCTTCAATTTTTTATCTTCACAATTTCTTCCATTTAGTTACAAAATCCCTTTTGTAAGTTAATCAATGTCAGTCTGAACCAATATAATCTTTGTCTGAAAGACTGTTGTAGTGCTTATTCATCTGGAGACTTATAAATCTACTTCCTAATTTTTAGTTCAAATTTATTCATGATTGATTTTGATCTTTTGATCTCATGCTGATATTTTACCTTAAATAATTTTTCTCCCCAAAATGTATTAATGGAAGCCCATCATCTCCTGCCATACTTCCTGTTTCTACTCAGCCAGCTCCTTAGGTGATGCCCTGCCATGCTGAAAAGGCAGTGGTGGCAGGTGAGCGCTGCATGAATGTGACTGCTGAGTCTGCTGGTAGATCCCCAAGGTTTCACAAGAACAACAGTTCAGGGGAAGCTGTCTGAAAGGGTGCCTCAGGCCGGCTAGAGACTGACTGGTGTTTCTTGGGGAAGGGAGCTGCAAGCGCCAGAGAGAAAGGTGGAGGCAGTGGTCAGATGTTCCCCCACTTGTCATGTCCCACATTTTATCCTGCATGCTGCTGCGCTGACATGAGCAGAGGAGAGGTGCTAGTGGGACACAGTGGCAGAGATGACAATTGTACCAGGATGTAGCAAGAGATCATTGCAGTAGGAATTGCCATGGGGAGAGAGTACAGGATATTTAGAGAAGAATAACCAGCCTGTGTGTTTTGCATTGTAAAATACATATATTTTCTTGCAATAGCCTTGTTTACTTTAGTATTTTCCTGTGATTGGGGCTAGATGGAGCAGGGGAGGCAAGAGGAGGACAAAGTATATTTGCGTTGTAGAAAAATCCAGGGGCCTACCTGACCTTTTGTTATGAGATTAGACTTACTTCAGGAATGCTCTGGCTCTGAGAAAAAGGCACCAGTTGCAATAACCTGTCCTCTAGATAAGCGTCCTGCCAACGGCAGGTCTTGCACCACTTTTGCTACGCGGAGATTCCCTGTAAGCAGAATATTATCAGATGCCCTCCTTCAGCCCCCTTCTCATGTCAGAATGACTGAAAAGCTCTCAATACAATTCAAAATCAGGCAGCAGCTTAGGCTTAAAGCTAGCTTTATATRGGTCACCAGTTTCCTCTGAGTTCCTGTCCCACACAGAGAAATAGAAACCCTGAGAATCAGGTCTTCCAGTTCTTGTATGTGGCCGTAATAACTTTTCAATAGCCCATACACATCACATATGTTATTTGGTACAATGGATTTTTCTCAAAAACCGCGAGGGACRAGGCACACCATTTGGAATACATTTTTAGACTACGAGTGTGCCCCTCTCCAAGCTGCTGCATGCCCGTCCCTTTTTATTTGTAACGCYGTGYGCCCAGAGCATAAATGAAAGTCTCRCACGAGGTGAAGAAGTTGTGGCACGGAGTTGTGAGAATATGGCTTCTATCTGCATTCTGGGCATGGTTTTGCTCTGAACTCTGCACTACGTGACGAGGAAGGACTAAAAAGCCTGGACACCCAGACAAAAAGAGGGCCATTTAGCCTTTTCACTGAAGTCTAGGATCCTTGCTGGGGGATTATTTTACACAGGGCTCTGTTTTGGCTAAGGGGGTCTGGTTTTTACTCAAAGCCAGGCAGCAGATGTCAGGCCTCAGAATTCCTCACAAAATGATGACCTTGCTGGGTCAAGGCCTATACAACCTGCTTTGCCTCAAGCTGTGTCAAACAGAAGCGGTAGAAAGACTTTCCCCTGGCAGGCCTGTCTAGGCGACCAGCTAGCCCCAGTTTTCCCTGTAGATTGAATTCCTTGTGAAATTCTACAGCTCTGAGAAAAAAACTCCTGACAGTTAACTTGGCTTTTTCTTTTTATTTAAGTAATGAATAAGGCAGTGAAGGTTTTTTAGGGGGTAGAGGTCTAACACATTATTACGCTATTTTGTAGTAGCAATTTACGTTGTCAGGAAAGTTTGTTTGGGATTTCCATGTGTGACTAAAATATGTTAGTACAGATAGGGTCAAATACAGACATGATATGCTTGAAGAAATGAACGTGAAAAAAGAGGGCAGTGTGCAAAATGCAATCTATGGCAAATTCACATTGTGTATTGGACGTAAATATCTGCTATGTGATGATCTTTAGAGAGGAAAGAACATCTTCTGTGATTAAGAACAGCAAATTATATTTGCCATAGTTATTGTCTTATTGGGAAATATTCACAGTCAAGGGTTTAAAAATGTAATAAAAAGTGGATCAATATGTGTTTGAGGATTTCATCAATTGCATATTAACAGTACTAGTCCCTCTGACCTCTTTTTTTTGAGCTATTC
Organism: Rhea americana; assembly: GCF_003343005.1. Classification (NCBI taxonomy): domain Eukaryota; kingdom Metazoa; phylum Chordata; class Aves; order Rheiformes; family Rheidae; genus Rhea; species Rhea americana. The sequence goes on from NW_028186645.1 coordinate 3,400,929, forward strand.
CCTTGATCAGAGCAAAAACGATTTAATAAATTACGAGTTTATTCATCCATGTGCTGAATTCTGTTTCCTGTTTCTTTTTTCTTGTATACGAAATTGAAAAACAATGTGTGATTCCTGAAGATGGTTCTACAGGACTGTTATAACGATGGGATGAGCACTGTATTTCCTACAAAGAGAGGTTTTAGCCAAATTCCTGCAGAACAAAAAATGGAGAATTTTTTTAGTTATATCATAAACTATTTAATACTTCAGTTAATATAATTACGGCTTTGTGAGTCATTCATAACTAACAATTTTCTCAATGAAGTTAGATTTTTTTCTGTGAGTRGAATATTTTCCCAAGTAGATCATAAAGCTTTGAAAAAAATCTTTTTTTTTTTCTTTTGTGCATTGGTTGCATAAAGGTCACTGCAGCTGTTTGTCACTGGACATTGCAAATTTTGTGGTGAACTGCATGTGTCTTGCTCTTGGTTCTGTATCCTGACTGGATCATCAGGATGATGCTTCTGAATATGAAAAGTTTTATGTCATGCAGAAACACTGAACTGGCTTTTTAAGACTCCTTCATACTGTAGAAGAACTAATATTCAAGAAACTTCTGTTGCCTTTTAGATTTCCTCCTGAAGAAATTCTCCCTTTACATGAATGACATCATACTCGCTAGCTCAATTTACAGAGATCTGAATTCTTTCATAGACAGAAGCACAGAGATGACAAAGAGTGATCATAAAGTCTCTTATTTTGAAATAATTTGTATTTTGTGAAGGGAATAATTAGCTTAGTGCAAAACTATTGTGTGGATAATCAAAACAATAGTGACTCAGTGGTGAATTGGGTCTAATATTTGTGTTCCTGTTTAGACAGGCGAGCCTAGAATTAATGAACCCTCAGCCTTTACTTAGGAATGTTTTAAGTTTCATGGGTAGAAGGCAGGCTATTAATAAAGTCAGTAAGAGTTTTTTCRTTAAACTGTAGGAAGCCAAGCCTTCATGCCATTAATCTTGTTACACATCTCTTTTTCAGTGTGGAGTCAAACCTTTCTGGATAGGGGACACTGAATGTTACCATAAGTCAGCAATAACATGCATATTTTTTCTTCCTTTACTTTTCCTCATCTACTTTTTCCACATTTCCATTGTGGAGAGAGAGAAGTTATATGTAAGCAACACCATCGACTTCAGTACAGAAAAAAGAGCTTGTACAGGTAGACAGGGCAAAGCTGACATCTCTATCTATTCAAAAATCACAGGAGTCACATGAAGATCAGCATAAAATTCTGATTTTCTAGTAGTTGGAACTTGACTTGTAYTGTTCTGTTCTCCTGGAACAAAATTGCAGTCAAGGGTAAAAAATGTCTCCCTCTTTCTCTCTCTGCAGATGGCTGTCACAATGAGAAATTAAAAAGGAAAAAAAAAGGAAAAAAAAATGACATCTGTAGTAAGGCAAATATCTCTGAATATGATCCAGTCTGAAGCATGATAGGAAATATGCAAAAGGTCTAGAACTGAATGATCTTCTAGATAAATACTGGAAACTAGTAATTTCTRGTTCTGGACATACCCAGTCTTTGTCAACATTCCACTCTCAGTTTTAGTTTCGGTACTACTGTGAAATGGTTCTTAGAAACATCTATCAAATTTAATTCTTTCCTCATGTCACTATATACATTTTGAAGAGATACGGTATGGAAATTAAGGAAGTATTCCCAAGTTCTCTATTTATCTGTTTTGTTGACAAATCTATTCCAAAGCAGGTGTCAGCTAAACAAGATTGYTAAGGCAAATATGAATCCATTTACTTTAGGTTATAAAAGATACTTAACTTTTCTTTTTTTTCTCATATTTAATGAATAGACAGTGAAACAATGTACACTTTTATTTATGATGACATTTCTTGACAGTTTGCAGTGCAAATCCTAATCTATATTGGAAATAATCATCTCTCTATTTTAAAAGTTTTTAACTGAAAGTCAGATTATTATAGGTATATGCTTTTAGCATCATCTGATTCAACAAAAAAGCCCTATTGATTTCATGAGGGTGGTTCCATTAGAGAAAGCAGAACTTCATCATGGTAAACAGAGGAAAAGTAAAAAGATATTCTCCTTAAAAATCACAACAGAGAGGCAAGATGAAAATCAGTATGGAGCCCTATAACTAAGAGAACAGCATGACAGTGTCTGCCTTGAATTAAATGGGTGCTAAACATGTCCATTCTTGGGGAAAATTACAAAAACATTTTGGTACTAAGGGAACATGAAATGCTCAGCTTGAAAGTAAATAGATTTTTTTTTTCCATAGGAATTCAGGCTAATCTTGGGGTTTTCTCATGTGAGTAGAAGCATTGTCATTTGAAATTAAATGAGGCTTTTGAGCGCTGGAGTTTTAATGCTTCCTTGATGCATAGATATAAGTGAAACTGTCTTACACTAGTAAAAAATATCACCAAATTATTTTAGTTGCATCTTGCTTGAGTCAGAATTCATTGCCTCGGAGCAGATCCAACATTCGGTCTTCTACATCTTATCTCCAGTGATTTATTAGAAACAACCTGGCCTTTCTCAGTAGCGTAGTTGGAAGATCAGCATTGCATCAACCCTGGACATATTTGATTTCATATGTCAGTTTTAAAAACCGTTGTAAATGGTAGTTCCTACATCTAGACTGATTAGAAGTATTCTTGGTGCTTAATGATGTGTAGAAAGATACAGTATATAGCTATAAAGATGTCAATCATGTAGACACATACGCCTGATTATATAATAGAGGTTGTGGGTTTACATCTACTAACCTCAGAAACTGTGCTATCCAGCAGATTGATTTTGTGCGATTCCTGATCACCAGTTCTTTAAATGACATTATCTTTGCTTAGCCAGATTTTCTGAAGATTGGCAGACTCTTCTACACTAGGTATGGCACTACTTTTGAGACAAACTCCAGTTTTCTTCATATGCATCTATTGCTGTTAATTTCCCGCTGCAAAGCAAAGCAGATGCTCATTTCAAGGCAAATGTTCACTTCAAGGAAAGGTATAGCATTTTTTAAACTGCCCTTTCTGTTAGATTTCAGTCTATTATCATGTATACTCTGGTTTCCAGAGGCAGAACACCAGCTTGTGTGTGAACACCGCAGGCTGCCCCAAACCTCCACTGCTCAGTCCTCCATATTTATAACACTTTTGACTTCCTACTGACCAATCACAACTTACGGGATCTTCTCTCTAATATTAGCTTTATAAAAAGATTTAACTAATAAAAAAARTCTCCAGATGCACTATGTTTATAGTGTGTAACAGGGGAAGAACATGGACCTAGGGGTCAATTATAAATCACAACAAAGGARATTTCCATGGTCTGTAGTAAATGAAGTACTTGACTCTGCATGGTTTGCTCTGAATAGTACTTTTCTGTGAAAATAGTATGAATTTGAAGGTGAGTAGAAAAGACTGCTTCCAAGAAGATCTGTGATCCAGAATCCCAGGAAATCACTGCAACATAGGTAACTCGATCATTCTTGGGTTAGAGACTGGTTCCTTAATAAGTGAGAGAAGTGAAACCTGCCATTTTCCCATCACTGGTTGGAGTTACCATTCTTAGGGACAATTTCTGATTCARTACTGATGAGGATTTTAGTCCAGGTACACACACATTACTAAAGTCATTATTTGCTTAATAGAGTACCTAAACAATGATATTGTTACTGTTTCCATTATAATAACGCTTTGAGGTGACAACTGAGACAAGGCTCTTGTTTTTGCTAAGAGTTGGTCCCAAATACAAAATATTTAGACAAAATAGGCAAAACAGAGAAAGGCTAGACATTAGAAGATGTTATTTTCTCCTTTCTGTCTCTGAGGAACTGAGGTGCAATGAACTGTGCTCGGCATCAACCGGGAGCTTCTGGAGGAACCAGGTCATGAATACAGATGTCCTAACTTCTAGCAACGTTAAAAAATATATTTTTTCCTCATGGTAGGTCAAATTATGTCTCAGTTATATCCATTCAACCSCTGGGAGCTGAGAGATGAATTTGGCCCGGTATCCGTATCTGTTCTTTCCTTCAAAAGACACCAGCACCGTGAGGAAGTTAGTCATCTAAGGATGCCAAAATTTGCTGCTTCCAGAATRAGCATTTCTACACAGAAGCAGATAAAAATGAAAACAACTTAAAAAAATTCAATTAGATTAACAGAGACAAGTGACTGCTTGCCCAGCCATTTCTGAGCAACAAATTATTCCGAGGGTGGTGTGAGAGACTCAAGCCAGCGGTCAGCAAGCTGACAAATCTGTCGGCTTTGCTGGGTGGCTGTCAGTCAAATCAGGTGCCCGCTGTGTGTTGTGGCGCTCCTTGTATTAACGCCCTGCTGGGATAATTCTTTTTTATCCTTTTTTTTGCCACCAAGAGGGTCTGCCACCACACTGCTGTTTTTCATCTTGTTAATTGAGTCATTTATTTCGTTAAAAGGTGAAACTTTATCAGGGTTTATGTGCCAAATGTGAGAAGGCATATTTAATGATACATCAAATGTTAGAAGCGTGCAGGTGCCTCTGCGTATGCTCTTTAAAATGCTGAGAGGCAAGGCAGTTCTTGTAAATTAAAATCACCTGATATTAACTAAAAATAAGTATTTTGTTCCCAGGCAACAATGCAAATAAACTATGCGTGTGTATATGTGTTTGTTACTAAATATATGAAGTACATAGATATTTATATTTAATTTTCAAACAGTAGATTTATCCATACTCGAAAGCAGATAACTGGAGGGATAAACAATATAAGAGCAGAATTCAAAATTATGCTTAAAAGTCAATAATTTCTAGGATGACAGCTAAAAATAATATCAGAAAAAACTTTCAAGCTTCTTCAAAGAAGACTTCATTGTCATCGATTGCCACCAGTCTTCCTCAGGTAATTTGCTCAATTTCATTTTCTGTGTATTCCTTAAGCAGTTAAAATGTTCTTATTTGTATAGAAGCTGTGTTAGGAAGGCCATTCAATGGGGCAATTAGGATCTGGGAAAGCCCCCTGTGAAGCTGATGAGGATCTTTCCACTGCTTCAGTAGCTGTTGACTCGTATCTTGAAGAGCTACTTTTAYGGGGGAAGGAGGCTGTAATCTTTAAAGCAACTTAAGCTCTGCTGAGAGCAACAGGATTTGGGCAGCTAACCTCTTTAGATGTCCCATAAATCAGTGYAAGTTCATCACCAGGTAGGTAGATTTGTACAAGATCAAACTCGTCCTCACAGATACCAAAATGACAAGAGGTGCCCAAGCTGGAGATTACTGGAGTGTGAGGCAGGCCAGCACGTGGAGCAGTCAATTGCCATGCAGCAACCACATCAGTAGCTGATGATAGTGAAGACTGTATCCTATTTCCTTCTTGACTTTCACCTCTCAGCAAAACTGAAGGGGAGTGGTAACTTCAGTAGACTGTGCCTTTCTCTTGAATAAAGCTGCATCATTTGTGAAAAGAWGTGTTGATTCAGTAATTTTTTTCTGAAAAACCCAAATCACTTAGTCACGTTAACAAGCAAAAATTGCAGAAAGTCTGTCTTTGGTAACCATGTTGCTTTCTCCTGGAATACACTGCTGAATGCTGCCTCCTCATTCGGGGTTGGCTGCCCTTCCCCCTGTTCCTGCCCCCTTGTGATTGCCAAACTCTCATTAGTTTAGGAGAACTAATACCATCTGTGTCTGAAAGACATACTCCCACATGGTTTATTTAGTCAGCAGCATCCAAATTCACTTTGCCTTCCAAGGCTGGGAGTAGGTGAGTGGATCTGAGATTGGGCTGCTAAGATCAGGCCAGTATATCTGAACCCAAGTAAATATGTGTGTAGGTTGTATAAGTCATAGGTGCCTCACTTGGATTTCAGCATTAGTCACTGTGGTCATTTATTGCTTGTTAATTTACTAGTGCAGGTGATTAGCTCTCATTCAAGCTGCAGAATTAATTAAAAAAAATGTACTAGAACACTTTCTACCTTTCTCACCTAACATTCCTATTCTTTCCTCACTTCATCCCACAGATTCCAGAAAGTGTATGATCATTTAGACAGATCTTAGGTTTTGTTGCAATAGCCAGCTAACATATTCAGTATGAAGAAAAGCACTGTATTATCTATCTACTTATGTTTCTCCAAAATAGTTGAACCACAGTTCAACTTTTGAATGGCAACTTCTTTCTCAATAAACCCACTCCTGTGTGGGATCATAGTCCTAGCTCCTCTGAGTGACAAAAATAAATGTTCATTGGTTTTCAGTTCGTGTCAGACCCAAACAAGCTCCAGGAGAATGAATTGAAGTTCAGCCATGGGTGTTACAGCAGCAAGACTTCTAAGGGGTGATTATGTTAAGGGTGGCCAGTCAGTCAGTGACTTTGTTGACCTGTTTCCTGTGCTTAGTAACACTGAAATATTGGGCCAGAACTGTCTAATTGCAGCAGCCCATGTGCTGTCTCCCTGAGGGCTGAGAGAATGCGGGAACCAGTCCATCTCCTAGAGAATGCCTTGCCTGTTTTCTTTCCTCTGAAGATACTGCAGTCAGCTTCTGCTATGGCAAGAGGAAGACTTTGAATTACACTCGTTGCCCTGATGTCCATTGCCCATTTTCTCCAAAGAACCACCTAGGTGGAAGGGTCTATGGTTGTGCCATGCTGCTGGAGATAGCTCTTGTATCATGTTTTTGAAAAACAAGTAGCACTCAAAGCTCAGAGGAACAATACTGTTGAGTTTGCCAAGTCAGAAAACTTTTTAATTATCTGTCATCACAAAAATGTTCAAAGGAAAATAGTACAATCTCACACAAAGGGGACACTGAATAACATTTTTGTTGCCTTATGTTGATCAATATTATTCTTCTATTTGAATATGCTAATGAAACAATTTCACCTTCTTCCCCTTAATAAGGTTATTCCTGTTGCATCTGGAGGTTGAATCTAGATCAGATGATTAATTTTCTGCAGAAATAGAGAACAAAATGATTATCTCTGCCCCAAAGAATTTACAATCTTAAAAATAAGACAAAAGACATAGGAAAATAACAATGGCCAAGCTGGTTGTTTAAACCAGGTTCATTTACTTCCCTGTGCTGTTTGAATGTCTGTAGAAGATGCTTAAAGGAAGCATAGAAGAGACAAGGCAAGTGTGCAGTGATGAGTGAAGAAAAGAGTATGGTGAGGTTAGGAAATACAGTGAGACAATCTATTAATTTCATTTAGTAAGCAATGTATAGCCTATCCTAGGTAGGTAAGGACAAAATAGACATTGTTTGTGCTAAATCTGTCATTTGGTATCAGTAGTAAGCTGTACTTGTGTTGCCTTGTAGTCTTGGGTGACTGGACAGTTTGTAAATGTTAATTCTTACAGCATTGACATATTAAGTAGATAGAGTTGAACTTTACTTACTGCTGAAGAAAATGAATCACAGGAAAAGTGTACAAGAGATCACCAACAAGAGCTGGGCCTCATTCATGCAAGCCCAGGCAAACGGTCCAGCAAGCTATACCCAACTCTGGTGCCGAGAGGGGACGAAAGAAGGATGGAGGCCAGGAAGAGGAGGAGAGCTCTGAACAAAAAAKCTTTGTCAGTGAAGGAAAGGATGGAGGTGCAGAGGAGGGCCACCAAGCGGCTGGACCCTACACAGTCTACAAACCCCACAGGGTCTGTAAACTGTGGGTCCTGTAAGGAGCCTGCCACCAGGACATAGCATAAAAGATTCATGCAGACACGAGGATGGTTCAGACACCTTACCTCTGTCTCCTCAGGTTTAGGAAGAAGCTGATTTTCTGCTTGCAGCTGCATATTTTGCCTTGAGCTGGTTGTTGGACAACTTGTCTAGCTTCATGGGCACCCTCTCCCCGTTCTGCAGAAACTGTGATGGTAACGCAGAAAAGAAATTCATGGGGATGGAAGGAGACTAAAGGAGAAGCTGTGTGATGAAAGCAAAGAATCTTGTTTTTTTGTTTTGCTTTGTTTTGTTTTTTTCTTCCCTGAAGTTTACACATTATATAGCCATTAGTTAGAAAACTAAAAATTATCCCAGAAGTAGAGACTGAAAAGTTTTAATTTAGAGGGATCTTGTCTTCTCTGTAAACATTTTAAAAATGTGTGATTAGGAAAGTATATAAACCAAAATGTATAAACCAAGATATTCAGCTGAGGAACTTATTYTGAAAGGAGAAATCCTATGTCTTATTTACGATATTTGGCAATTTACAAATGACCATAATAGAACAAAATGAGATTCAAATCTGTAGTTCATCACGTAGTGACCAGCATAGATAATGCTGATTTGTACCCCAGATCCTTTCTTCCAACCTTTTTCCTGTGATTAATACCCTGCTAAGGTTAGGTCGATTTCTTTTCTTCCGTCCTGTCTGTATCAAGCTTACCACAGCTTACACACTGTAATAAGATAAAACCAGCTTAGGTAAGTAAAGCCGTAATCTGACAAAAAGCTGGGCCTGGAGGCCTTTTTTTTAGATTTGGGTCATGATCATGGTCCCACTTACTACTGGCCCATCAGGCAAAAACTAATGATTGTAAAATTGCCATTAGTTACCAGGGTGGCCTCAGGCCATAAGATCTCAGCTAATTTTGAACTCTGCTGATAGCTTCCTGGGCTTTGTGTCTGAAGATCAGTAGTTAGCTTTCTGTTAAAGGCAAACCTCACACTAAAGCCACTGACAGCGTAGTATTAAATTATCCATGTCATCCAATATGTAAAGCTTGGGAGATAATGAAGCCTAGAGTTCAAAGGGAAAGAYTTGCACTGCAAAAGTAAAAAAGAGCTTGCCTGTAGTAGCTGCACCAATTGCAATGTTGACAAGTTATGAAGAAATGAACTTAATTTTCACCATGGAGTCTTTTAAATGTACACTGTACATTAGCCTGTAGAGATGGAGGGACATACAACAGAGCTAATTGTTACCCAGGATGGAGCTGCTGGTGYGTAATTGTTCTTCTTGAGCAGAAAAAAGTGAGACCAAAGCCAGTACTTTCACACAGTCAGAAAATGAATCTTGCTACTGTTTCAAAACSAAAAAGCCATCCGGAGCTCACTATTGTCAATGCAGGGGGCAGGTTTAGCTCAGTTGGTTAGAGTGCGGTGCTGCTAAAGCCAAGGTCACGGATTCAGTCCCCGTATGGGCTACACTGAGGGYTGGACTAGATGATCTCCAGAGGTCCCTTCCAACCTTACCTTTCTGTGATTCTATGACACAGGTGTTCATTTCGTGGGGCTGGGAATCAGGTATTATGGTGAAATACTTCTGTTTTCTCAAGGTTAAAAATTAGAATGAATTAAAGATGTTATCATTGCAAATTTTACTTTTGCATTATCTCAGTTATTCATGTGATCTCTCCATCTTCTGCTTCTTTCATTGTTGTTACATTCAGTTGCCTCCCTTAAAAGGGCAGCTTTTGCACACATTTCTGYGTGCAGAGTTGCTTTTCCAGGGCCAGTCTGCCTTGCTAAGCGTCGTGCTACGTAGGGAGACTCGGCTAGTTTTGAATGTGTTAGCTGGGTTAGCCTTTGTGACCACAGCGCTGCTAGGGCTAAATTACAACCACTAGCATAGACTTGTTGCAAGAGCACAGCTTCATCACAGCTGCAGTAGCTGTCGCCTCCTTCCGTAGGTCTTGAATGGAAATTCTGTGTCCCACACACTGCATTGGTATCACTGCGGGTAAACCGACGATCGTGAACATGACTAATAYGTTTCATTGTCTTTGCTCCTTTAATTACTCCTTTTCTTCCTCTTCATTCTTCTTTCTCTTCTCTGTATTATAGTAATTCTTTGGCATCACAGTCAGGGTCCAAAGGCCCAAAGAGCTGTAAAAATTTCAGGCAATAATTAAACATTTTTTTTTTTTGGCAAAGGACAGATTGAGGGAAAGGTGTCCTCAGAAAAATCTCCTGCTTTCTTTGCATCATGCTGTATTTCCTAATCTGTAAAAGGACAGCAAATAATGTGTTCTAGTTTAGGATTGGGACTCATCTCTTTTGACAATTAGTTGCAAAATCCATCAATCAATTAAGTCCTCCTACTGAACGTAGGCATTCGGCAAGGAATGAGTTATGGAGCCTCTAGCATGGCTGATTAGCATCTAACCAAAACTCTCTGTCAGACACGGAAACTTTAAAGCAACATTTTCAGTGATGTACCAGGATGGCGTCTACCGGACCTTTTTGAAAGCAAAATGCAGAAACACAAAGAAGGTAAAGTATGTGTCAAAGGGAAGGGGAGGACAAAGAGAAATTCACAGCCCTCTGAAATACTCAGACCAAACTAACAAAATAAATCATTCCTTTTATTGGAATAAATATATTGAAATATACTGGAATATAAATCATTCATATAAATCATTTTTTAAGTTGAAGAATGAGTAAAAAAATGAAATAAATGGAAGTTATTCCCCTCACAATTTCTACATTTTAATTTTTTAAAATTTCTAACAAAACATTTTGATGCTTTACATTTCTGAATTTACATCCACAGTTTTAAGTAGAAATATTTTAATGCTTCTGGTCATTACTCTAGTTTTTCACGTGAAAACACATTTATACTTGGGATTGAGTGGTGAGCTACCTGTTTTATACTGAAGTCATGGTACCATTTCCTTTTTCCTTAATGCTGGTAGAATCCAGTTCTTTCAGTTGATATTGGAGCTGCATCCAACACATCACAACCTCTTCATCTGCTTGTACTGTGGCAGAATTTCCAGTGTTSATTATTAATTTTGCAAAAGATTTTAAATTATCCTTGATTTAGAGATGCTACATGGATTCCCACCTTATATAGACAAAGGGTGCACTGCGATGAATCATAAATGGCAAGTGACCTACCAGGATGAGACTGAATTGACAGCATAACGCCCTACGGCGTTTATCTAAAATGGAAAGAAGAGACGAAAGCCGTAACTGTTTCATAGAGCCCACCCTTCCCTCTGCCTACACCTGCAGCGGTCCTCATATTGTCCTCGCTGCGCTGGCGAGCCCAAAGAAACCAAATGGCTTCACATCTCTACGTAAGCAAGGAGTTTCGTTTCTCTGCTCACATGCACAACCAATGTTATCCTTTCAAAGGGATTTAAACAATTTCCTAAAGCTTCACGTGTGTCTCATGAACAGCATATCAGACATTACCTTGTTTGATCTGTTGGTCTTTCATGCATTCTTAACTTTGATCCCATTTTGAAAACTAGCTTTTGCCTCTGTGTGTCTTCACAGTTAACAAATGATAAGTTAGAAAAAATACACTGATTTTTGGAAGGATGACAGTTATGACTTATTTGTGGGCCTACAGTATATAGTAGGCTCCAAACAAAGATGCATCTTTCCAAAAGAGTTAAGAATTTCTGTAATATTTTAATGAATTTTATATCCTGGAATTTTGTTCTTTATAAAGCCAGGTCATGTTGAAATCTGTATGAATTGTAAGTGGAATCATGTGAGCTATGCAAAGAGAGAGAGAAACAGAGAGACAGTTTAAATATTTTGGATATTTGATTAGAAATTAACATTTTGCATTTTATAACTTCAATTAACTATGTGCCTATATTGCACACGCTCACATAYACACACACACGGTGTATACATATGTATATGTAYTAAAGACAGAGAGATTGAAAAGGAGAAATATACATGGTATAAATATTGTATATCTTTGTTTAGAAGCTACTCTTGTTTAGTAGCTGCACCTTAACCATGCACCTTTACTATGCAAGCCGCAGGGAAGGTAATTAAATTTAATAGCTGCTGCCCTCGTTTTGAAGTCACCCTCAATATAAAGCTGCACAGGGAAGTAATTAAATTTAATAGAAGCTGCGGATTCTAAACAAAGATATACGGTATAAAGTCCATATAGTTCTTGGGAAAAGTTAATTTCCAGCAGTAGCAGGCCTGTCACTTGAAATATTCATGGTTTTGTAAATGTTTAAATCAAATCTCCAACTACAAAGGAACTTTCCCTGTATTTGAAATGATGGAATGATGAAGGATCCGCGCATGTACTTGGATATCATCATAACAAGAATAACARAAACAACAACAATAAAAGAATGAAGAACAAAATAAGGTTATAAAAGAAGCCCCCCAAAAGTCACACGTTAATATTCCACTCTCATTTTCATCAATCACTGAAGCAATACCCCCTAGATCACTGCATTAACTTGTTTATCTTTTACAACGAGGAAAAACTTCATAGCTTCATCATTCATTCCAGAGTGAGGGGAGAAAAAACAAAAGGCAGCCACCGAAATTTGCATGGTGCTCAATTATACATTAGTGAACATCACTTGGCAATCTGTTCATATCAATTTAATTGGATTTTAATACTGCCTCTGATCTTGTTTTCTAATTAACAGCAGTGCCTGGCAATAAAGCAGAACCATGCACCCAGCAACACCTTTGATCTCAACCATATGGAGCTCCTCCGTGCTCTTGGAAAAAAATTCTTTTCCCTTGCCTCCAGTGCAGGCCGAGAGATACTGGGGCCCCCAGATGGCCAAATACCACTCATGACTGCGACTTCATTGATTATTTTCTTTCCTGATTGATTCCAATTGAAAATAAATAAAACATATACTTGGAACTGGATGCAAATTGRTGTCACAAGCTTTTGCTTATGTTGATCGTTTTCTCCGCTCCTTCTTTAGATGACAAGTACTTAAACAAACATTAATTGACTCAATGGTGTGTACTTAGGAGCATAACTTTATCACAAGGACCTTTTGTTTTATGTRTAGTTACTGTCCTGCCACAACCACGTTTTTAACTGGGATTGAGTAAAACTAACTGTTCATTCTTTATCTTTCTGATGTTATCATCAYAGGCAGAGTATTTAGGTATGATTTGAGCACACCAGTTTGATTTATATCTGCCTTTTGGCGATTTGCTCTTGTCAGTTGGTTCTTTTTTTTGGAGGACCTGTAGGTAAAAAGCACGCAGAAGATGGCTCTGATCTTTGTTTCCTGCCCAGGTCTGACTTGAAGTACTGTATGCTCAAACAGAGCAAATGTTGGCATGTCATATTTCACATGTGCTCCAGCCAGAGCTTGCAATAAGTGTCAGAGATGCAAGGAATTGACTTTTCTTCTTGATTTCTTCCTTGGGCTCAAAAAGAGATATCAAAAATGACCCAGAATGCTGTTTTATAAAGTACACTTTCATACAAACATTTTTAATTACTTTAAAATATTTTATTTTTATTTTACTTTTCAGGGGAAGGAGACAACTAAGAAAAAAAATCYAATCACTGACTTATTTAGAGTAATCAAACAGAGAAAAAAGTACCTGTCTTCTTATAAAGTAGAATTACACAATAATAGCACAAAGAATAATTTTGATTTCTGGCTCTTAGATAAAGAATCTTTAGCTGTGGTAAGTTGTACTCTCTTCCTCCTCCTTTTAGTTTTTGTTCTGAATTTGTCATCTTATTGCGTTCTTCGATTCACATCTAACTCACAAGCCAGGTCAGGTCACCCATCTCCTCTTGGAAAAGACATCCAGTGAACACGCTGGTGTGCCGCTGCAGGAGCTGGTGCTGCTGACTTTGCAGGAGACACCCTTCCCTTTGCGGTTCTAGATCCCGGGCAGTTGTCTTTCATCTGAGATGCAAACCAACACCCTGACCAATCGTATTCATTACAGAACTAGCAGCCCCATAGAACTCTGCTTTGCAGCCATGTGGTATTTATACAGTGCGTGTACGTTACACGGTGCCATCTCCGTTGGTTTCAACTGGATATTTCTCTTTGCGCTGCTCTGAGCTCTCATGCAATGTTTGTATGATGATAAACCACTGCTGCATACTGACACATACTGGCAAAACTGTACTAAGTGATGCCTCTTCCTTCCCTGCTTTGAGATCCTAAGGTGAAAATTGTCACAGACACAGAAAGTATATTAATTCTCTTGATTTTTTTTTGAAGTAGCTTACCTTTTTTGTCTCAACTTCAAAACCCATCTAATTTAATTTGTTTACTTTTAAACTTTAACCATTTAGTTAAACAAATTTGAACAGAAAGTGTACAGACTTCATTTTTGTAGAGTTATGCTAATATTCACTGACCCAAGGCCAGAGCCAATGAACCAGTAAATAAAACAGAGTAATGGTTATAATGTAGGTGATGCATTCATGAGGACTTTAGGTTCCCGTCTTTGCAAATCCAGGGCCTCACTCTTACTGTGTTTGGCCTGTATTTCATATGAACAATCGGACTGCATTTCAGTCAGCTTCTGCAAGTGAAAACTAGGGGGAAAAACAAGCCAGCCTGCTTTGGATATAGCTCTCTTTCATCGTAAGCTTATAAAGTACTTGGGAGCTCATTTTTCAGGGAGCTGCTGGAGTGCTCCTCCAGTCTGATCTGTGCTAGCAGATCCTTTTCCTGTGCGGAGTTGTGCAGAAGCTAGCGGGACTCTGTAGGTCCAAGTGTCAGACCTCTTGGACTGACTGTAGTATCAGGGCTTGTACACTTGCACCAAACATGAGTTTAATCTGGATTTACCTTTTTCTTCGTTTTGCTTTCTGGAATTTCAAGCTACAACCTCTTGCATTTTATCAGGTAGGGTGAAAAATAAAGCACTGAAGGAAATAAACGACTCAAAAGAAGATAGAAGTTGCATTTTTATTCTGCTCTTGATATGCTGATAAATTAACACAGCACTAGCTTCTATGGAGTGCAGTGACATATGCTGATGAAGGAGCAGAGTTGATAAATGTGAGGGTTTCCTGTTGAACCCTGCAAGTAAACTGCTACTGATTGGATGTGTTGTGCCAAGATTACTGCTGTGGTCTTTTTGAGCACTGGGACTCACAGACATTGTCAACATTAGTATGCTGAGACACCATTTTGATCTTTGCTGGTGATTTCCTTGCTCTGATAACATGCTAGCTGCTGTCTTGTTTGCTTCCTGAACTGCTTGCTCCCAGTTTGGATGAAAGTTTTTTTTAATCTTTAAGTTCTATATTTGACTTTTATCCTTTGGACTACCCACTCTACTGCTTGCACCATTCCTCAAGGTGTTTAGGAATGTGTGCCAGTGCATTAGACCTCATTGAAAACAAAGGCTGCAGTTAAAGGCTGCAGTGCTAGCTCTTTAAAATGCTAAGGGATCAGGCCTTGTTTACAGAAAATAGTATGAAGCATTCTTGTTTTTTCTTTTTAAACCGTAGTTACTAAGGTCTTTAAAGCTGAGGTGAGTATAATGTTTGTAAACGTGTTTGAAAATACGTGAACAGCTCATCCTCTCTTCCTAGACATAAAATCAGTGGGGAGAGGGTTGGCTGTGAATCTGCTGTTAGGGCTGCGGCTGCCCATCGCCTTGACCTAATGAAGGGTTTCCAGAGCAGGCATCTCACATCAGGGAGGACTTCAGATCCTTCAGCAAAAAACCTTTTTCTTTGGACAAGAGACCAAGTAGACTAGCAATGAGTGGGATATAATCAGGAGGTGAGTGTAGTAGGACATCGGTCAGGTATTTTCTCATCTTTAGGAGGACACCATCTCCAGATCACTGGGGATGTAGCCCTGTACGACTATGGTTCATTATTCAGATTTTCCAAGTTGATATATTTTTTCCCCCTCCAGGAAATGTGCATGTGTTTAAATCCCATTATATTACTCCTGTGACTTATGTTTGGAAATGTTGCTTATTGTCAAGTGTGCAGAATAGATAATTTAGTTTTTCCACATCTCTGGTTATGAGTTCATGCAAATATCAGTTACATTTTTGGTAGGATTCCTAGAAAATGAACATAGGCCTTTTTGTTACATAACAGTGCCTGGTAGGATGATCATAGTTGCAGTAGAGAACAGGTGGAGGGAAGACAGATATCTTATGGACTTAAAGCCTTTACTGAGGCTAGTGCTAGCTATATTTGCTATTAGCCACACCCGAGAGGTATCTGCACTCACATATGTTTTGTTGTATTTGCTGGCAAGGGTGAGTTACATGGCTGGTAAATCTCAGCTTTAGAAACAATCTGATTTCAGTCCTTTCCCATTCTCAATATACACACATACAGGTTGTTTGTATTCAGGCCAAAATTATGAGTTTGCACAATGACCACTGCTGCCACTGCTGTCCACTTATACTTGATATTTTTGCTCTTCGTTCTTCTACTTTTTGAATAGTATCCCTCACTCATTTTGTATAACTGATTCTTAAAGCAGATAGTTTTTTTTTTTAATGTTTCATTACTATAGATTCATTTTAGGAGATGCATTTTATTTTCCCCTTTTCATTTTGGCCAGGGCAAATGTAATGATTTCCTTATTATTATTTCAGACATTCGTTTAATGTATGTATTGTTCAGGGGGAAAAATACTGAATGATGGGTGGTTTCTTCCCTGAAGTCTTTTTCCCTTCTTGAATTTTAAGCATATAAAGGTTTCCCCAGCAGTGAAACTTAACCATACACGCAGATGATGACACAGTATCTTGTGAATGTATCATTGTGAAATGGGCTGTATTCTCCTTCAAGGACCTGTCATCATAGTTATGCCAATCATAAAGACGAGCAACTCTAGCAGTTGGCATTAAACATGCGGGTTATTCTCTGTGTGAGTACCATGTTTTGCTGAGCTGTTTCACAGCTCATGAATAATGCTGAGTTCTCAAGGTCCCCTTCTTGCCTATTGATAATGAGGGAAGGGTCTTGCTATATGGACCTATCTGCAGAATGACTTTGAGATGCTGTCCTCAGCTTATTACAGCCTTAAGACACAACTACTTTCAATATGCTTGCCTTGTCTCAGACTTTTAGGTTAGTACCTTAGATTTATCATCCGTGGTGGAAAACTCCTCTCCCATCTTCCTGCTATTGTCCTTAGTCTGTGATCTATAGGTTTTCTCGGCCTGACAGGTTCCCATGTGCCTTTGCCGTTCCCTCTCCCCTCCTTAAAGCAACAAAAAAAGTACATGACTTCATCAGAATATCTTCGTAAGTCGGTAAATATGGAGGAGCTCTGCTGAGCTCTGTCTCTTCCAGCCGCTGTACGCTGGCTGTGGTGTTTTAAAGTTTTTTTTGCTTTCACAGAAATAAGCACTCCTATGTGAAAACGACTTCAGTCATCACAAAATTCAGAGCCTCAAAAAAGCTTTTACTCTGAGGTTTAAACTTGACTTGTTTAGCTAGTGCTTTGTACCCAGTGGAAAATAGCACAAAGCTCCGAGTCAGTGGGAAATGGTACAGGCAATTACTTTAGAGGTGGCCGAGTCTGATTCTTGAATGGCAAACAGGAAAAGAAGCACTTCCACCTGGCAGTGTCTCCCTCTTCCTAGAGCATGACACTACTAGCAAGGCTATGTTGTACAGGTGTATGAGATTACACGCATACCCTGGAGACATGTTCTTTTCAGACTAGAAGTAAGTCTACTGGGGTTCTTTGTCTTATGATTTATTTTATTTCCTCTGCTAGGCAATTCTGCCCTTTGCCAACAGTGAAAAATCATCATTCTGCAACACTTCCTCCTTCCAGCTAGGAAAGATATAACTGAGCCCATAGTGCTTCTCCAAAGCACGGTGCTCTGTTATCTTGTTCTGCTTCTTTTGCGCTCCTGTCATCCTCAGTGGAAACAAAGGACTCCAGGTGTCCCACGAATCCCTCAAACTTTTAGAAGTTTCCTCAAGGGAATGATTTTCCAGCTTGATGCAGTAAAATCTTGGACACTTTCTTGGCTATCCTTTCAAGCTCCCTTGGCTTCCTTGTTCCCACAAATAGACATGCCTTTCTGCAGGGGAAAATGGTTGCTTTATTATCTTGGATTGCTCTTTCCATCTTCTTCAGAGTATCTCTAAAAAGTTAACCTATTCCCTTATTATCATTGGCAGGTGTGAGAAAGGACTTGGGTAGAATACTATATTTTTCTGATTCCCCTGCCCCCATTCAATGATAAGACAGGCATCTTGACTTGTTCTGTTTCTGCCTTGCTGATACCATTTGTCTTACTGACATAGCAGGCCATACATGACCTATCAAGGTGAGAAGGAGAAAGGGAGCATATAGAAATTAAATGGTCCCTACATAATTGGCAAGTCTTTCAGAAGGTCTTTATGTTCTCATTGTAGAAAGCTACTGGAGTAACACAGTGTTGATGAATTAAGGCTTGAGTGTTGGGTATAGGGTGAAGCTACTCTACCTGTATGATTCCTCTGTTTCCCGTGTTATACAAAGAACAAAAAGAATGTGAGTATTGCTTCATTTAAAATATATGTAGATAATAAAACATTATTTAGTCTACTCTGTTGTCCAATGAAAGCTAACTCAAAAACCTTATTTGAATGTTCAGATATGCATTATTAAAAGGTGGGATACAGGAAAAATGGGAATAAAAATCATGTGCTAAAATGATATGTCTGTGGGAAGTGAGAGGTTTTTAAAAATTGAGTTACACTTTATAATACAGTGGCTGTGGTTATGTCATAATTAGAATATAATTACATTGTCTTTATAATTCTGGTTACTTGTAATTAGCATTAATGCATATAAGGAAGTAAACTACATATCTGAATTGCTTATTAGTACTCTATTAGGATGGGAGCCTATAAACATATATAGAAGTTTACTCACCAAATATTTTCATTGGCTGTCACTGAATGACTCAGGTGACTAAAGGTATGAATGGGTGTTTGTAGCCAGTAACACTTACCTTCGTGTTAATTTTAGTTAGAGTCTAACTGCACTAACCACTTTGAATTTACCTGCTGCAATTACCCTGAAGTTACACTTTGATATTTTTCTTTTTCTTGTGGTAGACATGTAAAGAATTGATTCTGTTATAGAGTTAGCTTTCTAGTTATATGGAAAATAATAACCACAATATGAATGCAGTGGAATCTCAACCCGTTCAAAATGTGCCATAGGGTATGGTAGACATTCCTTAGGATACACTTGTTTGTAATGGAAAGTTGGCCAGGTCTCTGCAGTTCTAGAACCTAACTTTTTAAAAAATAGCTACTAGTAATAGCAATAGCTGGAAATCGTCCATATGAGTCAAGATACAGCATTTTTAAATTTTCTGAAAGAAGTAGTAAGTAGCAGGTCCCCTTTCTACCCTAACATTCCTAAAGGGAATGTAAGTAAATGAACATATTTGTAAAAAGATGATAGCACTGATAGCTGGCATCTTTACAGAGCTCAAGAGGAAAAGAAATGTTGTTCTCTAGAAACAAGGCTACATTATCCCATCCCTCTAAAATCTTAACTCTTCTTACACAGAGAAAGAAGAGGGCTTATGTTTGCTTGATGCATAGAGAAGGAGAATGTTTGCATGTAAGGATGTATCTATGATTTGAGTTATAGTTAAAAAAATCCATGTCCAAATGTCACTCGGTTCCAAATATTAGCCTTTCTGCTCATCCCTGATATAAATCAAAGCCTCCATATAATGAATGAATATCAGAATTAGGTTTCTATAGATTAGATGCATAATAGACTGCAGTGCTTTTGAAAGTCTATTGTGGCAGTGGCCATTGAACTAAGGAGAATTTACATGACAGACCATTATAATTGATCCAGTCTGTATTTTAGATAGTCCCTAAATACATATCGATGTGACAAATGGAAATGGCTTTACTGTAAAGGCCAATAAGTTGTGCTTCAAAAGGATCATAAATACATATTGACACATAGACTGCTCAGAGTGAACCWGGATTTAATGAAGTAGAAATGGGATTTTGCAGTCTGTTAAAATATTATATTCTGCTAATTATAGATCCTGTTAGGATACTTAGAGTAAAGTTATTCTGCAGGTAGAAAGGACTTCCTAATGAGGAAAATCCTTAACCTACATGGTCAAGTGCTATAGTGATGTGGTCAGGGAGAAGTTAGGCTAAAGGAACTTTAGGTTTTCCCCACCATTTCTTCTCTGCAAAGTGAGGATTTGTCAGCTGTGAGGTGTCTTGTATCTCTGTTACTATGGGTATGGGTTGTGAGTGGTGTGTGTGTGTGTGTGAGACCCATAACATAGATACAGCATCTGAGACCTTCTGGTGTAAGTAGGCATCTTCTGSGGTGATGGCATCTTTAGAGTTTAGCGATCTCAGGGGAATTCTCCTTTTTACTTTTGGAGGGGGCAACCATTATGAATGCATTTACAAGGAAACTTTGATCCTTCTCAGCCAGTACTAGACACCTGTGTTTCACAAACGAATCCCAGGTTATGTCAGGATTCCTCTTACTGCAGGTTATGGCCCTGAGAGTGTTGCAGGAATGTTCAAAGTGACTCTCACAATATTTTTACAGCTAAGGGACAGATGATACCTCCCTTTTCTCTCCAGMAGTAGCTCAGTAATTACAGAAAGTTCTCATTCCCATGTACTGAGAAAGCTAAGGARCTCCTTGCAATCAAAGGTAGCAAGCTGTCTTCTGACTGTTGCAAGCATTTGTTGCTGCATGGGAAGAAGGTTGCCATAAGGGGTTACACCAAGACAGGTGAACCTTAAATGAAGGACAAAGTTTGAGGATCTCATTCTCCACAGTCCCATGGTTATTTGTACAAGCACAAGGGAAACACCAAGTGGAGGTATGATGCTTCCCAATGAGAATGGTAGTATTTTATCTCCACTATGCACAGGTGCAGAGCAAGAGAGAGACAACCCCAAAACTGAATTTTTAATTTGCTTTATTTGTCACAGTTCTAGTTCCTTAATTCAAGTCATGTTCTGTTTGCTGAGATGAGAAAAAGCTCTTAGGTTTAAATGTATATTTAAAATTCACAATTTTTTTTTTTAATTAGCAAATGAAGTGTATTTGTGGGCAATATTTTCTGTCTGTCCAAATTCTACGCCATAATTGAATAAAAAAGTTACACCACCTTCCTTTCCTAAAACCAATAGGTTGTAGCACGCAATCCTTTCTTCAAGGGGTTAATTGAAGCAAATAAAGTTCTTAAATTGTTAATAATCCTCCCAATTTGATCTTGTTCTTTTTCCCCCTCAAGCAGTAAGAGGATAAGTGCGAGTGATAGCCAGATTTATAAATTATTTCTTGCGAGCTGAATGCTTTAAAAGGGAATATAAAAATCTGCTATGTGTCAGGCGATCCATGGAGGCATTAGCAAGCGTGGCTGATTCTCAGTCCCCTGAAAGCAGGAGTGATAATTTGTAAATCTAGGAACTGTACGTGGAGAATGGTAATTTGTCATTAGTAAGATTAACATGATCAAGGGAATAGAATAGATTATTTACATATAAAATACAGAAGAACATTGATGCAGCAGTGATGAATAAATACATTTTGATAAAATTAAGTCAATATTTTTAGGAATCAATACAAGAGTTCTTAGCTGTCACATAATGCTGCAGCTTATCTTTTATGTTGTATAAAATGTATTGCCTTTTTGAGAATGGTTACATAGATGGATTTTTTGGCCTGGGCTTCTTTGTTTAATCTACCTGTAGAACAATCTTTTTGAAACACTGTACATTTAGGCACAAATTACTTTTCCTCGTTCCTTTAGAATGAAATACCATTTAAGATGTAGAGTATCTGAGCACTAATATACTATTTAAAGAGACCTGACATTTTTATTATTTCAGTTTCATATCCTAGTTAATTTTTTTTTGTTCAAATAGATTTGCCTTCTTGCAGAGAGAAAGTATCACAAATAATTTAATACATTTTGATCATGTTTTCAATGCTGACTGAATTAGAGTTGCTGACACGGTTCATTTACTTACACAAACTGTTCCTTTGCTTGCACTGTTGTTCAAAAATTCAACGTTATCAGGTGAAAAAAATCGCATGAAGATAGGAAGCCATTATCCTGACCACTAAGCAATGTAGAATGAAATATCAGTTGGCATATTCTTAACTCTGATTTTCAAATAATCCATTTGCGTTGACTTGTAACTGTCTACAGTAAGTGGTTATACCCTTTCTTTCCCCGTTAATTTTCTGAAAGCTTCAGTAAACTATGCTATCATAGTGTTAAAGTAAATTACTTAAGGAATATTGCTCAAAGTGCTATGAAAGACACTAAGTGACTTTTGTGGGTGACTGGGCACTGAAGGAAAGCTATGAGGTTTGCTAACTTAGACACTGTTTACTTGCAACAACATTCCTTTGCTACAGATGTTCTTGACAAAAGTAGTCCTTGTTCTTGCTTGTATGAATATGTGCAATGCTATACGTGTAGACCCAGTGAGTTCAGTGGGATTGCTCATGTGCATAAAATTACTTGTATGCCTGCATGTCCAAGGCTCAGGGCACTGGAGAGATTTAATCATTAAAAGGTGAAATGGAGGCATTTTTGTTATACTTTGTTATACTGTGAAAAATCACAAGTCAGTCTTAGTTATAGGATTAGTCGTCTCACAGAACAAGATATCCAAGAAAATAAAACAAACCATAAGACAACATTGCTTTATAGTAATATAAGCTTTGAACATTCTCTGCCGTAGGTTGCTCAGACTTCCATTGACATCATGAGGGGGCTGTGTTTAGGTGAATAATTTTTCTGGCAAGGGCAAACAAATGAATAAATGCTCAAGGGAGAGCTAAGCTAAAAGAGGAGGCCAGAATTCCAGGACTCTTGCATGTAAAGTTACAATGATTTTACACGTAATAACAGTATTTCACTCAGTTACATATTTTTTGCTTATAATCATAACAACTGATTCACAAATACATTAACCTACCATATGCACTCATTTGCTGACCGAACCACTGGCCACAGGGGGCTCAGAATGCCTTCCTTTGCACTAACACGTAAAAATAAATAAAAGGGAAATGGACAGATGGATAGCAAGAAGACATAAATAATATGGAGTTGTCTGAAAAAACACCCCATAGAAGATAGCTCAGCAGAGAAAGTATCAATAAGAATGATAAATTTGTATTATCAGATTTATCATTTCAACAGTGAAGCTTAACCATATGGGGTTTTCTCTTATCCTACTCCAAGATGGACCTTAAAGTCTTCAGTGGAAAGATGGGCAAGTAACGCCATAGATATTTCCTGAGCTTCATATATATGATTTAAAATACTTGTGGATTACAAAGACTACATATTTCCTTAATAGGCAAAATGAATGAATTTAAGCTCTATTGTTTCCTGTCTATCTTGAAATCTGGATGAAGGCTGGAATTTCAGAGGACATTAAGATTTTGTGAAAGATATATCCTTGGCATCTGTGGTCTGTAGTTATTGCTCCCAAGTTTAGGCATCTAACCAGAGACAGAATTTAGGAGCATAGTTACTGGTCATACAGTCAGCAAAGAAAATGAGATCTCTCCGTTGGTTGTATAGAGAATATAGGGTAACTCTTTACATAAATTACATACCTGGTAGAGGGGCTTAATATTGGTTGGAGTAAATTTGGGTTTTAAATGTCTTTGGAATGTTCAAGCATGATTTTCAACCTGAAATGAACTTCCTATAAAATTTCTAGCAAGAAGTATTACAATCTAGTTTACAGAGATAGGGATCTGTGGTAACCCTTCAAATTAAATGTCTCAAACGAATAATTGCTTTCTCAAACTAAAGAGTTCAATTTAATAGCATATTTATTGTGTGTTAATTAAAGATTATTAAAATCATATTTTTGGGGAGGTTTAATAACTGTGTAAGAGAGATATAGATAAACCAAAAGATACATATCTTTTGCTTTCTTGTTAAACTTCAGTAAATAGTGATATTAATTTAATACATGCATTGGTGTTTCATTTTATGTAAGCTGAGCTTGAACTTTGGAGAAACAAAGTAGTGCAGTTTTCACTTTAGCCTAGTCTCACAAAGCAAAATTCTGTCTTAATAGATAACAATTGGCAAACTCCTTTTAACTAGAGTAAGAATTGCACCATAAAACTTAGAGGTGAAATAACAGA
Source organism: Rhea americana (assembly GCF_003343005.1). Taxonomy (NCBI): domain Eukaryota; kingdom Metazoa; phylum Chordata; class Aves; order Rheiformes; family Rheidae; genus Rhea; species Rhea americana. The sequence goes on from NW_028186645.1 coordinate 3,424,764, forward strand.
GGAAAATGCTCATTTCAAATATGAGTTTTGGAAATAAACTCAACTTCCTCTGTATCGGCTATGTTGAGAAACCCAAATTACTAAATTAGTAAGTCAGCAAAGCCTCACTTTTACTCTTTCCCAATTAAACCTTTCTTTTTTTTTTCCTGAAAATATATCAATAGTTTGTTATTTCAGAAGCAAGAATTTATAACTGAAATTTATAATGGAGAATCTAGGCTACTGCGTTCCCTTTGGTCAAACTGTTACTTGGGAAAATTCTCTAGACAGTCATCACAGGCTGTGAGAGCCAAGGTCTGTGCCAAATGGCAGCAAATCTACAACCAAATGTAATTGTGCTAAATTACCTGTATGAATTTTTTGTAATGATTTACTTGAAAATGTCAAAATCTCTGTCAAATAGTGGCTGAGGGTAAGTGTGGAATTTAGCTGAGGTTTTTGCAAGTCGTGCAAATTTTTTGTAGGGATTTAACTTCAACAGATAGGAAAAAAAAAGAAAATGTGTGTGTTTTGGAACATGCAGTGCAAGAATTGTATAGGTAAAGAAAATAAATACATGTATGTTTTTAATAATCCATAAAAATGAGATTCCTCCATGTCACATCAGCAGAGAAATTTGGTTATGCACTTCTGATGGAGGCTCTCAATAGCCCTTTCTTCCTTCTCTTCCTTACTCTACTTTTTAACCAAGTTTTTGTYCTTAAAGTCAATCTACTGTTCTTTGTTAAAAAGCATAACATTCAAAGAAAGTCACAAAAAGAAAAGAGAGATGCAAACGTGATGACTGCAGTTTTGACGAGCAAGCTGTTGATACTTGTCATGGCCTTGTTGGATGCTTTAAGAGGAGCTGGACTCTGTCTGAGTTGTGATGGGTCATATACTCTTTTCAATCAGGATATGATCAGCTCATACAGATTAGTTAGGGGATCAGGAGGAAGTGCCTCCCCTGTAAGTCTGTATGAGTGTTGGTTAATGGGAAAGCTTGAGTGGAGGAGTGATTAGGAGACGTAGGAATTCTTGTAAAAAGGTCTTAAAAGGGGGGAGGTGGTGCTCTGGCCTAGGGTGCTGTAAAGAAGAACAGAGACCAGAAAGGGTAAATCAGATTTGTAGTAGAGCTCAGTTTTGGTTTATGTTTTAAAATATGTGTATATATATCCTACATAGTATTAAACTATCCAGTTTGCCTTTAACTGACTCAGCTTAGGTACTAGAAAAAATCTGGTGCTGTCAAGCTCTGTGGAGCCCTAGTTTAATATGACTTTTGATAGGTCAAATTAGTCTATAGGGTGTTTCAGCTTCTGTGACCAGATTGCTTGTGGTATCTGAGGTAGCTTGAGTGCCTCTGCACTACAGCAGTAGGTATGTAGCTCAGTTATTAGTTTATTATCCAGTGGGAGATGCTGAAGAATGCCTGTGCAACTAATTTACTGTACCTGAAGGGAATGGAATGTGTTGTAGATTATTATCATTTTGTTGATTTTTTTTTCTTTTTTGGGGAGATGCTTTTAACCCCCAAAAGCTGGAATTTTAGTGTGATGTGACTGGAACTTGTGTTTGTTACAGGTGAGTAGCATAATGCACTGTGTCATGCCATGCAAAAATTCTCTGGAAGACTGAGACTGGCCACGGTATCTTTGTGCATTGCATTCAGCCAAGTCATGGGCAGACCTCACAGGGTCAAGACCCTGTTTTATTAGCTGTTATGCAAAGAAAGACAGAGCCTCTCAGCACCAAGGAACATACACTGTAAATATACTCTGTGCAAAGGTGCACTCCTGTACTGTGTGTTTCAGAAAACTAAGCCTCAGGCTCAAGTAAATCCTGTGGTGAGGACAGACTGTGATGCTCTGCATCCCTGGGAGAGGTATAGTAAATATGCTCTATGAGGCAAGGCAGATCCACACCCTTCCCTTTTTTGTGCTTCCAGGACTCCTAGCATTCCCCAGAGGCAGTCATGCGAGGACCCCATAGACTAGCCTYGCTGCACAGTTACACAAGCATGGACTTCTGTGAGTCCCAAAAGCTCCACAGGACTCAGCAGATTTGGCTCACAGAGGATCATATGAAACTTTTTTTTCCAGCTGCAGAGGAAGATGGAATTTTGCTTTCTGTTTTGTGTTAAAACAGATTCAAAATCTCAATTCAAGACACCGTCAGACCTACTGACTTCCACCTGGCTCATGTCAAATTCATGTAATACCCTAAGTTTTATATGGTTTAGGAAGAAAACCATAAATCTGATCAGAATGACTTGAAAGGCTGAACTTTAGTGAACTTTAGGACAAGCTGGAGCTGAGCTGCAAAGTTCTAYGAAACCTGAAACCGAGTGGATTTTGCCTGGCTTCTTTTGAGGTTCATGAATTCTGAAAAGACCCATAGTATTGCCAGTTTTTACTGTTTTATCATGAAACTTGCCCTGACTGGTGTTTTCTTTAAAGCCTCCATTGCTGAAATGAAGTGACCATGTGAGAATCTCATTTTTCATTTGAAAGCACAGAAGTTTCCAGCCTCTGTGGTTGTGGTGAAACACTTGAAAGTGCGCCCAAGTGCAGCAACAGCTCAAATCCAAAGGTGACTCTAGAGAATGCAGCATGCACTTTATTATTTTAAACTCATAATTTCAGGATCTTACCTAACAGTTTTTGAGCACTAGATCTATCCCACCATCTGCAATTCTACAGTTCTTGCCAGAGGACATTATGGATTTTTTTTTTCTCTCTTATTGTTACAGTGCTTCAGAAGATAACTTCAAAGCAAAGAACTAGATTTGGGTATTGGCAAGCCTGGCTCCAGATCTGACAGCTGGGGTAATGTTTCTCTACTGAAATCCTGCATCCATGCGTACCTGGGTTTTGTGTAACCAGGGAGCCAACATCCAGAGGGATGTGCAAGTCTTGTAACTCAGGCCTGCCTTCAGCATCCTAATTCCTTCCACCTCCCAAATTAATTTTAACAGCCACTATTTTCCTTTGAAGGCTATAGGTAATTCACTCTTCTTTAACAATGTACAGATGGTTTCTGGAAAAGCCCCCCCTTTTTCCTTCAAAAAAATGACATGAATAGGCTTACTTAATTGTGCCCATGTAGRGCACTGTTGTGCTTTTAGATTATTGGATGAATGTGCCATTCCTTTTGGCTTGTGCCCCCTCCAAGCAAGTGTTAGAGCCTTTTCTTGTATGTACTTAGAGTTTTCTTGATTCCAAAGCCAGGGAATTTCCTTGGTGTCAAAGAGCCTTACAATTTTACATTAAATACATTTCATGGGCTGAAAACCCACCTAAATGGACCACACATCTCTTCTTGAATTTTGCTCAAAGACATTGCAAATGCTTCTAAAAATCATACCTCATAGTAAATGCTTGGACCTACAAAAATGATAGTCACCAATACAAGATACTTTGTTATGGCACTAGCAGCAAGTTTCTTTGGCTGAGAATATTACTCATGTTTTCATGTTATTTAATTTGTGAGAACTGATCATGCTAATAGATGGGAGTTAGCTGCCTTTTTTGAAGTAAGCCAAACTGATAATCAGAGAGATTCTACATGTTTAAAAAACTTAAGAGCATGATAACTGAATATTTTGTAATACTATAGTAGTCAGTTTTATTTAGAAAGTATAAAGTTGTGATAGTGTTATGAGACAAGATCCTCCTGTGATAACAAAGATGCCAAAGTTATTGTAGTTTTGAGAAGAACACAAAATCCTTAGTACTTGCTAAAGATAACAGTAATCCTCTTCATTTCAAATTGTAAAAGAGTCCATCTTTTCTGAAGGCTTACTTTAAGAACCTAATAGGGATAACAAATCTGCAACTCAGAGTAGAAAACATCAGGTGTGTTGGCCATGTAGTACTGACAACTTAAGTTTAAAGTAGTCTCCTGCTAGAAGTTAACCTAGGTAACAGTCACATGAAACTCTGATGCTTCAACTGGTGACCAGTTTGTGGAGGAACAGCTCAAAGTCTGGCATGCAAATTTAAAAATATGTAAATAGAAGTTTCCTAAGACAGAGGATCACTTTCTCCCTCAGTGTATCCTGGTCTATGACTATAGCTGGAAGTAGCTGGGTAGTCAGTCTGAAAATGTGGAGCCCAAATTACTCAGTTTTGTTAGCAGTAACTTAGAAGGCAGTGATATACACTAATTTTCAGAGGTACATTTCAAGTTTCATTAGCTTCAGTGGGAAAAGTAGATAATCTGCAGTTTGGAAAATCAGGTCAATCTAGTATACCAAAGAGTACTTTGTACATAATATCATGTGTGTTATTCTGCATTCATAAGCTTTACAATACCAGAAGTCCTTTAACAGAAGTGATAGCAATGCTCTTTTCCATAAGTATTTAATTTTTTTTTATTTGATCCCTCTGAAAAGCGAGCCTAAAACATACGGAAAATGAATGTGTATATGATGTGTACAGTTAAAACTGATCTCTCACTTTATCTCCATAAATCAGAAATAAGAAGTAATGTAGGAAAGATTGTGCAAATGATTAAATTACAAACCCTTTCATAGTCAAATATTTAATCATAAAATGTGATATACTTTTAAATGCAAACAAATCAAGTTAGGGTAATTGGGTATATAGTTTAGCTAATGTTTCTCTATTATTTTCCTTCCAGAAYACAGGCTATGAGGTTGAAATTCTGTATCATGTGTAGATTAAAGACAAATTACATATAGATGAGGTTACATTTAATTACCTGGAATAACTTTGTATGTTGAGTGAAAAACACAGTTTTCATCAACACCATATTAATTATTGCTGCCGAAAGCTGTAATTGACTACTGTGTTTTTCGGCTCATGAGTCAATGGTGACTAAATGTTTACTTTACTGCTTCTAATTGCCTGAAATGCAGCACTTGTTTTTCCCTGAAAAATCTGTGGTCTAAGTTTTGCTCTTGTTTTCATGCATATAACCCCACAGTGATTTACATGTATAKCTGAAAGCAGCATTTGACTTCAAATTTCCTAGCAAAAATGATAAGTGAGGAGTGCTATATACCTTAGAATCCAATAAGATAGAAAAGGGAAACAATGTGGCACTATCATCCCCCATATGGCTCTACTCATCCATATTGTCTCAGTAAGAAGCTTGAACTTCTGTTTTGGTCAGGATGCCTACAGATCTCATTTGCCCTTGTGTCAACTGAAATCAAGGTCCTTGTGGTAAAGACATCAGGTGGTCTTGTCTGAATCACTCAAATAAGGGGATATGCTRTATGTGAAGATGGCTGGGACTAGTACCGGGGTTGTTCTGTGATAGGAATGGTTTTGGAAACAAGGTAGTTTGTCCAAAAAATCATTGGAAAAGTCTGCAGAAGATTGGACTCTTCCCCACCTTAGCAGGTGACAGGAGTAAGATCCTCTCACCAGGCCAAAGTACAAACAGCTGGTTCCCAAGAGAAGGTGCACAGCAGTAGGAAGTGTTTCTACTCTAGGAAATTTGAGAAACTACATGGTGGAGCCACAAGTTTTGAGTTTGCCTTTTTGTCAGATCTCTTCTTTCAGACTTATTTTTCAGCTCATGTAGAGGAGAAAGATATTGAAGGAGATGGAGTAGAAATAAGAAAAAAACCTGGCCAACCCACTCAAGGAATTCAAAGAGAGAACAGGAGCTCCTGTTAGACAACAGAAAAGCAGTATTTTTTTTTWAAAAAAAGAGAAAAATCGAGCTAGAAAGAGCTAGAAAGAGAAGGGGGTGGTTCAAAGCCTGAAGATCACATCCCCCTCTTCCCCCATCTTGCAACTTACTGACTGTGACCAGGAGTTTGGCCCACTGAAAATGCTGTCCTGTTGGGATGTCTCCAGAAGAGTTCTGGTTACCCCTAGCTTCACGTGATTTGTGGGAACATCCTTGTTTGCAGACACCTYGGGGTCCCTGTCAGGACAGAGGATAGGTTACCTTTCTGTTAAGTCACTGTGTTCCATAGTTCTTTCCAGAAACCTAGTGTGACTCTTCATACTGCTGGAATAAGTATTTTCAGCATGGAGAGACTCAGTCCTAGCTTTCAGCAAACTTCTTTCTTAGTTACAGCTGATGAAGAGATTTTTTGGCACAGTGTTACCTAGATCACTGGAGAATCTGCTTAACATTACTGGACCTTGCAATGTTTTCAGTAATAATCTGACTGACACAGAAGGCGAAGAGGCTTATCAGGTATAAGGCCTGGGCCAAATGAGCAACGGGGACATATTTCTGCTATTTCCTCCACGTATCCTACCAATCTGTTGAAAATGACAGGCATTCCCAGTAGAAGCCAACCTGTCCAGTGCTAACAAAGTGATTCAGATGTAGATTTCACTTCTGCATGTGTGAACATGCCGAGGAAAAGGTGTAGGGGAGAGGACAATGAGTTTTGTGCTGCCTAGGTAATTATCACAGTGCTGAGCAACAACAACAAAGCATCGAGTAAATCAAACAACTCATGTTTAAAGAAACCTAACAGGTTAAATGAACTGAGGTGACAATGAACCTTTTTGGAGTTTAAACAAATCACTTTTACTGTGCTTTTGACAAATATGTGTGTATCTGCTGTACACAACAATAATTAAAATATCTTGCTGCCTGTGCTCTTTTTATTTGTTGGGTGAATTTGCCAATGATCTTTACATGTCAGAATACATTTTTAGTAATGATTGCTTTCCTCGTTCCTGCAAACTTAAACCTCTGGCATAAGATTTAATTCATATTTTCAAGTTATCATTCTTTCTCCTTACTATTTTTAAAGAACCTTGTGCCACTAAGATTTTTTTCCCTCACTAATGGCAGTAAGCTTTCTTTTATTAGATCTGTGTATAACCACTGTGTTCATTTTCTTTTGCAATAACCAGTGTGTGTTCAGAGACAGATTTTATTCTGTCTTGAGATCTAAAGAGACTCACATAATGGTTGCTACTGTCCTTCTGACACTCCTTTCTTTGATTTCACGTCTATGTATTTTGGCAATCCTTCCATAGGCATCCTTTATTTGGTGGTGAATTTACAATACACCTGCACAGTTTCACCTGGGAGCTGGAAAGCAATGTAGATAAAGCCATATATGAATTCTTCATGGGGCTACCTTTCGTGGGAGGATCTAACACAGATGAGATGACTATACTTGGAGATATAGGAAATCTCTGAAGTTGCTCAAAATATGGTCTCTCTCTCTCTCTCTCTCTCTCTCTGTCTTTCACACACATGCACACACACAAATTTCTTACTGTTGTCACCTCCAGAGAATGACCACTGATTTCGAGTACATGCAGAGCTTTCCATAATTAGTATATTAGATTAGCCAGTAAAAAATGGCTACATGAAAATGCATTTCTAGTTATATTGTTACTCTCCTACTTTCAATTTATAACATCTGTACACGTGTGCACCTTTGTCCATATTATATRTTTAGCTTTTTTTGAAGTCTATATTAAAGAAAAAGAGTAATTTCAAAGCAAGAATATCACAGGACAAAACAAAGGTAAGAACTCTAGTCAAGAGCTGAAGATTATGTGAAGATTACCCATCTTCTGATGTTTAAGTGTCAAAACATTCACTGTGTTTTGGTGAAATCAAGGTGGGAAACACATCAAATCAAAGTAGGAAAGAGATATCAAAATACCAGTGACCTGATTATTACAATTTCCTTAGATTTCAATTCATTTGTTTAGATGTTGCTGTAGAAATTCAGATACCTGCCTATGAGCACCCATTTTTTAAAAAGAATGGCTGTCTTTTTTTAGAGCAAGTGATCTGTTAAACCAAGATTTTTAAACAGAACAGTTGTGGTGTGACTCTTCATTACTTCACAGTAAGATCTGCTGGCCTTCTCACCTTCCTCAGGCTCCATTAGAATGGCAGTATGTAGCTTACCACATGAAAGATGTATTCTCTGCCAAGTAAATTAAATTCTTATAATAAGAGGCAGAGTGGTCTAGTGGTCGAAAAGTAGGGCTGGCAGCCAGGAACTCCTAAATTTGAATCCTAGTGTAACTTATTGAATGACTTCAGGCAAGTTACTTAACCTCTTAGTTTTCACCTCATAAAATTGTGTTAATAAAAGTATTTTTCCGAAGAGCAATTAGTTAAGGCTTGTTCTCTACATTGGGGAGAAAAATGCAAATCACTGCAYAAGTGCTAAACTTTATTAATTCTTAAATTCTAATCATATCAAGGACTCATTGTGATTACCATAGTTAAGTAAACTGGCAACATTATAAAAAGTATATAGCCAAATGATCATTCAACACCCCTGGTTCATAGGTTCCGTAAGGGCCCTGTTACCACATTGAAAAGCTAGTCTGTGACTTCACGTGGGGTTCACCACCCTCTTCCAACTTCCGTCCTCTTGCATGCGGATTGCTAGGCCTTAGTAAGATCATTTCAAATGTCAAAAGGTGCTGCTGAGAGTCAAAGGTCCAGGTGGCACAGAAGTGTGTGAGCCTGCTGTTTAGATCTCACATTTTGTTTAGACTGGATGAGTGTCTGAGGAGGATAAAAAGCAAAAGTTATTTCTTCCAAAGCTCCAAAGGCAACTGATGCCCGTTTAAGTAGTTCTAGGTCTGCTTTGCATAGATAAAAGCATAGGAGTAACTGAAGTGTTTTGAGAGAAATATCCACTTCTTCCCAAGCCTTCCCTCTGCTGGATAACAGCCATCACAAATATGGAGGACATGCAGATCTGAAGATCCATAATTTATGGAAGAGGGAGGAATACCAAACACATCAAAAGTCTACTGGGGTGTTGTCAAGCTCTCAAGTGTTTAACTGATTGCACTTGTCAAAGAGCTGTAGGATAGATCTGAGGGGAGAGTTTGGCCCTTAGTGTTGCTGGTTTTCATCCCATAATTTTGAGAGTGTTCTTTGTGCCTTGTTTACTGCAGAATATGATTAGATTTTAATTTAACAGGCGAGGAATGTACCTTTCATGTGGCAACTCAGAAGGGCCTCAGAGCTTTATGGTGAGGATGGGGGGATGGGATTGGCACTTGTTATGGAGTAGTGGAGAGTCCTGCTATATTGCTCATCTTAAGATTTTGTTTATAAATAGATCTTGCTAGTCTGGGGCGTAATGATTTCAATCATTTCTGCTGTATAAATAAACAGGGCATTGTGAGCTTCCTCATTCAGGAATTGTCCCTGGCTTTAGTTTTGGCCACAGACTCCCAGAGGCCTGCAACCAATCTAAGACAGAGGATTTWAAGAAACAGCCTGTCTCTGATCAGAAGCCACCGGGAGAGAAGGGAGGGCGAGCTGGAGGGGAGGCAAGAGCRCTGGCAAGAGTGAGTCTTTGAAGGGGTCCTACTTTCCCCTGGCACTGGGCAAGGAGAGCCTGGGAAAGCTTCTTGTAAGCTCATCCCTGGCCCAGGGCTGTATTTTTGTCACAATCTCATGATATATGGGTGGCCTCTGGGAAGGGGCATGTCCCCACCTGATGCTCTGAGAGATGAACCAGAGGGTAGCCTGCAAAAGGCAGCACTGCCTTGACGGGCACTGACATATTGCAGATTTTTCACATTCACTCTGTGCTATGTTTGCTTCTGTGGGTACCTCCCTTGGCATAAACTTTGGGGCCAAACTCCCCTCTTAAGCCAGCAGCCTTTGCAGCCTGCTAAGAGGGTAATCAGCAGTTAGAGCACATCTAGCTTTGGCCCTATGTTCTTTTATTAGAAGTATGCCCTACTTTCAGAAATGAGAGCCTTCCTTGCTGGCATCCTCAGTAAAAGCGCTGCTATGATCAGYGATGGGCTTTTTTCATGCAAGTTGCTTGATGCTTCTGCCAACCGATCTGATGCCCTCATGTAGGCACTGCATGTTCAGAGAGGAGCTGGGCATTTTCTACCTCCAGTCTTTGAGACTTCCTTTCCCTTCCCAAAGCCTTTGTCTTTTGCCTATTCGTSTTAACGCCTTGACTATTGTCTCCCTGTAGTGAAGAGCATCTTCCTTATTTGTCTGCATAGGTTGACAGAAAACAAATGAAGAGGACCCAGTAGGATATGCAATGCCATTCCCTGCACCTCCTTCCATCATCACTCCTCCAGGTCTTAACCAGCTTTTCTGTGATGATACTGAGGCCCTACCGAAATCAATGGGATTTTGTCAATGACTGTTATAGGACCAGAAAGTACCAGGTGGTATGTTCTGGGGTAAAGGGATCTAGAAGAGACTATTTCTCTTTGGAAAGTCTGAGAAGAGAGAACAAATATTCTTGATGTGCAGYTGATGGAGCATAGATCTTATACCTGCTTAAGCCAACTCTTACTTCTGAATCTACCAGCTAAGGAAGAACAGCTAAAATAACATTCTGTTGAGAAAATAAGTGAAAATTGCTTCTGCTAGCACCAGTCACAAAGCTGGAATTGATACCATGTGTTCTATATAGTTATCATATTTGGCAGACAAAGATTAATAGCTGAGTAAGAATTTATTACAAAATGTTTGTTCAGTTTTGTGACTTAAAAATAAAAATCCTCACAAACGGGTAAAATTTTCATTGTCATTTCTCCAAATTGTTTCCAGTATCACAAGAGTTCTGGAAACTTGAAGAAAAATGCTTACTAAGTGGAAAGAAAATCTTGTAGTTAAATATTTAAGATATATCAGTCTTCAATTTACGTTTCAATTCTGTATAGTAATTCTTGTACTATGAATATAATACCTTCTTTCTTTCCTTCTTTAACTCAATTCAGTAAATATTACAAACTAAGCATGTCTCTCTGAATTCTTGTCCTGTTCAAGGATTAACCTCTAAGTATTTAATTTGTCTTCGTATATCTTAAGATTTGCTTTTGTACCAAATATTGTTGCATAGAAGGTTAATGAATTATAACTAAAAGGTTGTCATTTGGAAAATTTTGTTTTAAATTATCAAAATTAAATAAATGGTTTCTTTTTTATGTGTATATAAAATTATTGCACTTCCATTTAACAATCTAGCTTTCATTTTCATTATCAGAATCATAAAGAATGATTGAAGTGATGGTTTCTTTTTAAAATGCAAAGTGTTTCATGCCAGAAGTTCTGAGAAATTAGATTTGCTTTTTCTATTTGCAGGTATAAAAGGAATTATATCTGCTTCTTTTATTTTTTTTTCAACTCCATTTTATTCTACTTTTCAAATGTTTCCTCTGCTGTTTACAAGTGAGGAAGAAAATCACTACAATTATTTTTAGTGAAACAAAGAGAGGGAGTGAGGAAGTTCAGATGAAAAGTTCTATTTGTAAAGGCAGACTAGAGAAGCAATTCACATTAATTCAAAGCAGAGTCTCTTTATTGGATTATGAGCTGATTGTGTTTACAAATACACTGCCAGGAGGGTTTTAATTTTGGGGCAATTTCATTGTTTATAGATATATATCTACCTATAGATATAAATCTATGAAATTACGTGGTTATATGTTTTAAATGAGATACAGCTCCTTACTGCTTAATGTAATATATGCTTCCATTTTACGACAAAGCACAAAAGCAGTGCAATTTTATAACAACTTTAGCTGAAATATCATCATAAATGAAAGATGTAAACAATGTTATGTTTATAGACACAGTTTAAATTTAAATTCATTGGAACTTGGTGATCTCTTTATTTAACAAGGATGGACTTCATTATGAAAGTATGATTAAGTATAGTACTAATGCTTAGATTTCAAGCTTTTCAGCATTTTCTGCAACCAGGTTAAACACAAGAATTGCATCCTCAGGCAGACCAGAGCTCCAGCTAGCCAAGTATTCTTTCTCTAATAGGAGAATGGCAAGCCCAGCAATTTAGCTACTTCTTGAATTGGAGCTTGTGACTGGATTTGTGGAAGAGGGGACAGGCTACTTGCGAGAATTATAGAAATGCAGTCAGAGTATACAGAGATTCTGCAAGGAAGGCTAAGGCCCGGCTGGAATTGAGTCTGGCAAGGGATGTCAAGGACAACAGGAAGGGCTCCTTCAAATACATCAGCAGCAAGAGGAGGACTAGGGAAAATGTGGGCCCGCTACTGAGTGGGGYGGGGGCCCTGGTGACAAGGGATACAGAGAAGACACAATTACTGAACGCCTTCTTTGCTTCACTCTTCACTGCTAAGGGCAGCCCCCAGGAATCCTGCAGCCTGGATGTGAGGGAGAAAGTCCAGAGAAGGAAAGACTTTCCTTTGGTTGAGGAGGAAAGGATTAGAGATCTTCTGGGCAGGCTGGACATCCACAAATCCATGGGCCCGGAWGGGATGCACCCACAGGTACTGAGGGAGCTGGCGGATGTTGTTGCCAGGCCGCTTTCATCTTTGAAAGGTCCCGGAGAACTGGAGAGGTGCCCGAGGACTGCAAGAAAGCCAGTGTCATTCCAGTCTTCAGGAAGGGTAAGAAGGAGGACCCAGGCAACTACAGGCTGGTCAGCCTCACCTCCATCCCTGGTAAGGTGATGGAACAGCTCATTCTGGATGTCTGTCTCCAGATATATGGAGGAAAAGAAGGTGATCAGGAGTAGCCAGCATGGATTCACCAAGGGGAAATCCTGCTTGACCAATCTGATAGCCTTCTATGATGGAACAACTGGCTGGGTAGATGAGGGAAGAGCAGTAGATGTTATGCACCTTGACTTCAGCAAGGCTTTTGACACTATCTCCCATAACATCCTACTAGATAAGCTCTGGAAGTGTGGRTTAGATGAGTGGTCAGTGAGGTGGATTGAGAACTGGCTGAAAGGCAGAGCTCAGAGGGTYGTCATCAGTGGCGTGGAGTCTAGTTGGAGGCCTGTGGCTAGTAGCGTCCTCCAGAGCTCAATATTGGCTCCCATCCTGTTCAGCTTCTTCATCAGTGACCTGGATGAGGGGACAGASTKCCTCCTCWGCAAGTTTGCTGACGATACCAAGCTGGGAGGAGTGACTGACACACCTGAGGGCTTTGCTGACATTCAGAGAGACCTGGACAGGCTGGAGAGYTGGGCAGAGAGGAACCTMMTGAGGTTCAAMAAGGGCAAGTGCAGRGTCCTGCACCTAGGGAGAAATAACCCTAGGCACCAGTASAAGCTGGGGGCTGACCTGCTGGAGAGCAGCTCTGCAGAGAAGGACCTGGGAGTGCTGGTGGATGACAAGCTGACCAGGAACCAGCAATATGCCCTTGTGGCCAAGAAAGCCAATGGTATCCTGGGSTGCATTAGGTTGCCAGCAGGTCGAGGGAGGTGATCCTGCCCCTCTACTCAGCCCTAGTGAGGCCTCATCTCGAGTACTGTGTCCAGTTCTGGGCTCCCCACTACAAGAAAGCTATGGAACTACTGGAGAGAGTCCAGTGCAGGGCTACAAAGATGATCAGAGGGCTGGAGCACCTGCCCTATGAGGAACGACTGCGAGAGCTGGGTCTCTTCAGCCTGGGGAAGAGAAGACTGAGGGGGGATCTCATCAATGTGTRCAAGTGCCTGAAGGGAGGGTGTCAAGGGGACGAGGACAAACTCTTTTCAGTTGTCCCATGTGACWGGACAAGAGGCAATGGGCAGAAATTGAAGCACAGGAAGTTCGGCCTGACCGTGAGGGGGAATTTCTTCGCTGTGAGAGTGACGGAGTACTGGCACAGGTTGCCCAGAGAGGTTGTGGAGTCTTCTTCTGTGGAGTTCTTCAAGGCCCGCCTGGATGCAACCCTGTCTACCATGCTCTAGGTGACCCTGCTKGAGCAGGGAGGTTGGACTAGATGATCTCCAGAGGTCCCTTTCAACCTTACTGAGTCTATGATTCTATGATTCTATGAATGCATCATCCTTTTTGAATACTTCTGGACCTCACAACATCCTGTAGAAATGTGTTCCAAAGTTAAATTGTGTGTTCTGTAAAGACGAGTGATTGTTCATTCAACAGGTGTCTGCCCCTATCTTACATTCCTTTCCCAAATTTGAAAGAGTCTTTTAAAAATGGTCAAATTAACAACTTTATAAACTAAAACTGTGTTAAGAGGGGAATCCTCTTCTTATGTGGTGCTCAGTACGATAATGGAGTATGACAAAATCAGAGTCATATTAACTATGGGCACAACATGCCGTGTAAAAAATAAGGCAGAGAAAGATGTTTTTCACATCTCTGTACATTATTTTATAGATGACATCTGAGTATATAGGGGGGAATGGGAGAAATGAGCAGGATATAGCTGGGAAGGGATGAAGAGTGAACAGAAGATTGAATTTCACTCCCTATTCTCTGGCTAGCTCAGCTCAGTTAACAGAGAGAAAGCACGGTTCAGGATAGGTCCTTGGGTCCACTTTAGCATAGTTCAGCAGAGGCCCTGTGACTTGTTCCTGATTGACTTGTCAGTCACAGACTAACCTGTAGGGCTGAACTGTGTAGGCTTTTCACACTCAGAACTCCCATTAATGCCAGTCTATWCTTCTGTTGTTCACGTATCTCCTGCTGTAAAGATGTAGGATGCGGTGTGATTTACTGGGAAAGGTCTTTGTTGTCAATGGACCTTAGAGGATTCTAAGCYTAGAGGATTCTCTTCTCAAACTTGTCAATGGTTTCCTGGACAAAACAGAAAAATAATCCAAGCCTTGATTTCTCCTTTTGAAATCCGAGCTAATGATGTATGTCCGTCTTTTGTATTTTTTGTACATTTTGATTATCAGTGATAATTTTGAACAGGGTTTCCAGGCTGGACCTTATATTCCAATAAGTAACAACATGGATCCCTCCATACCATTTTATTTAACTACACATTCTATGATATTTTTATTCTAGTGAATAAAAATATATGTGAGTATAGATTGTCCTTATTTTATGTGAGATTATCCTCATTTTATACATGAGCAACTTAAAGAATGGTATCTTCAACCTTCAGGTTTCAGTGTTGCACAGAGATTGGAACTGATTTAAAGAAGCCTGTGTGGTTGCTGGAACAATATGTGGCAATGAGAGTCAGTCTTCAGGGCCTAATTTGTTCTGTTAAGTGAATTAGATATTTAATAATGTTCAATTTCTTTTTTTTTCATAGGAGTTGCTGTGTCTTCTCAAGACTTTGCAATAGCAAGCTTGCCCTATGTAAATTATTATATATACCTTGAACCAGGTTGCTTTTACTAGCAGGTAGATTTCAGAGGAGGGTATTCCAGAAGAAATCAAACCAGCCATGACGAAAGTGAAAAGAAATAGTCTCTTATAACTTACTAAATTTTATCAAATGTTAAATAAATAGACATGAATTAAAAATCTTAGCCTGCAAAAGAAATACATGTAACTATTATATAAAATAATACAACTTCTACAAACAACATCCAACAAGCATTTGATGTGATGGTGGACCAGAGTAAAAGTCCTGTGTGTGAATATAACACTGAGATTGTTTAAACCCAAGTG
Source organism: Rhea americana (assembly GCF_003343005.1). Taxonomy (NCBI): domain Eukaryota; kingdom Metazoa; phylum Chordata; class Aves; order Rheiformes; family Rheidae; genus Rhea; species Rhea americana. The sequence continues at coordinate 3,440,063 of NW_028186645.1, forward strand.
TGGACAAAACCATTCTCTAAACAAAAYTGAACTGAAATCCCAGGTGCGAATGTTGGTGAACTTTTGGGGGAAAAGAGAAGCCAAAAACAAACCTACATTTTTCACCTCTAACTACCACTTATATTAAGCTCCATTGCTGAGAAAGTAAAGATTCTGAAAAGTTTCTGTACAGGCTATGATAATAAGTAATTAATATTAGGAATGTAACAGCTATAAAGGTCTTTGGGTATTGTCTGACAGTGATACAGTCTTTGCAAACGTCTCCACATTATTATTATTATTATTATTATTATTATTAGGGCTAACCCAACGTCAAAATCCTCTTTGACAAGTTAAACAATTATTGCATTTACTGTTCACGTTTTCCACTTCTTTTAAATAATTACTTTGAAAAGAATATATACATTTTCTTAATCTTTCCTACTTCTTCCTCTAACTCCATCTTGGGCACTTTTTGACCTCATAATCTGTCCGTGCRTGACATCACAGCCTGTTGCCATGGAAAGGAACATAATATCAAACAAGTAAGACAGTCAAAGGTTGCCTGGCAGAAGAGAGATAGAGATTTCATAGGAAAAATCCATTAATACTTAAATATAGTGCAATGGGAAATATCATTCTATCTTTACCCAAATCACTTACATAATTTTAAAAGGAAGCCCTCAAGTAGGCTGAGCTCTTATCTCTTTTCAGAATCCTTCATTTTCATAGGTAACTGAAGTTTTATAAATATGTGTGTGTGTATATATATATATATATATAAGAACAAATTACAAAATGTACATGCTATAATATCCACCACAATCTACCGTGTGTTTCTTATAGCATTCAGAAAGAAATGTGAGAATTTAATGTGATGTTTTTGGAACAATCCTGGATCTATCACAGATTTTCAGAGTGACACAGGCCCTCTGTAAAACAGTAGGCTTGTTACTAGCATAGACTAAATTAAATTAGTGCTCAAAAAAGAAAATATATAGTGTACTGAGTTGGTTCTAGGCTTCCAGTACTGCACTGCTTCAGAGTAAGAGAGGCCTGAGCAGAAGTGGGTCACTCTTGCAGTGGGAAAAGAAAGAGAGGAATGAGGCACTGAGAGTCCTGCAAAGCCAGATTTGCTGCTCTTTCTGGTGCCAGGGGGACCAGAAAGCTTGGGGCAATGGTTCCTGCCTCTGGAAGGTCTCCTACTTCCACCACCCGCTGTGTCCGCATGCACCTGGGGCAGCAGTGGCAGCCAGCCTGTCTCTCCAAGGCTGTGGCTGCTTGTTTTAGTTATACCTAGAGCTGAGCTGTAYGCACAATAATTAATCTTTATCATGTCTTTGAAATCAAGAAATGGTAGAATGTAGCAGAAGTAGCGCTGCTTTATGATTGAAAAGCTYTTATGGACCATAAGTGTGGCTGTTTGTTTGTGTTTATGCTCCTAGTTTGTAGTTTGCAACCTCACCAAGGTTGTAGACCTCAATGAGCACTCAGCTGTAAAGGAAGGTTTACTTTTCAGTTCTAGAGCAAAAATCAATGAATATACTTTAAAGTGAAAAAGTACTTTTTCTCCTTTGTTTTTATCACACTCCTGATGTCTACCTTTGAACACTATCAGKCCTGAAAATGGCTGACAAGATTTTCTTCAGGCTTTCAGAGAATGTTTGCAGTTAGAAAATAGAAATGAGAACATTTCAGCATGAAAAGAACCAGAAAATTAAGGATGTCTGAAGGTAGCAAATTACTATTGAAAGATCTTGTATTTTTTCAGTAGCTTTAAGGAAACTGAGTTTATCAAGATTTGGACACTATACACATTATGCAACTGTCCTCTACACACTAGGCTAACAGTCACCTGTATTTTCTCTATAAAATAATTTGTGCAGTTGGTGTTACTAGACTCTGCCTGCTGTTGGCAAGGATGAAAAATACATCACTGTACATCTCCAAGGTAAATTATTCTTTAGGGAACTGTGCCTCTGGGGAATATTTTCTTAGGAGACCCATGAACAATGAGAGATTTTCCACCGGGAATGCCCACGGGGTAAAGTGTACTTCAAAGGGAGAGATCCAAGATGAAATGAGACTCTTCAAAGGCCAACTCCACTTCCCCTCTCAACAAGACAAATGACTTCAAAGGGGAACCCACCAAGGTTGTAAATAACTTTTCCCCATAATACAAAAACCTTATTGAAGGGGAGTTCTCCAAGTAATGTGATATTTTTAAAGAAATCACCCAAAGCCAGGTGAGGTCTTACAATGTATCCAATGCCCATCAGTATAAAACATTTCTACTCCTCAAGCAAATACTCCCAGAAATCCCAGGGAGTCAAAATTTGTTTTACTATTCATTTCTCTCTCAGTTATCTACATTTATAGCCGCATTTAACACCTACAGGACTGATGGCCTAAGAAACCATGAAAGCATAGCAACAGTATTAGGGATCCTGTCTATCCAATGTAGTTTATCAAGTTTATCCAAAATCAGTGAGGGACTATGTAAGATGCTATTTTTACATATGACATTCCATTCCACTGCAATTATCTGAAAGAAATCTTTCGGACTCAAAGCTGTCACAGAAGAATTGATTCATAGGCCTGATCTTGCCAGTTTTATTAATGATTGCTAATGATCATTCTCTATATAAACATCTTATGGCACAGTAATGTTTGCAGGTCTGTCTTTGTACAGAAAGTCAATTTAAAAGACAATCCAGAATTACAAAATGATAGCATAATTTAGGTTGAAAAGGACCATGACAGATCTTTAATCCAACCTCTTGCTCAAAGCTGGGCCACTAAATTCAGCTCAAGTTTCTCAGGGCTTTGTCCAGCTGGGCCTTGAGAACCTGCAAGGCTGGAGCACACATTTATGTTTCAATTCGTCTTCGTTGACTCTTGTTCGTCCCACTATGCACTGCTGTGAAAAGCCTGGCTCCATCTTCCTGGCTCTATCTTCAAGTTAACCTTCTCAGTGGTATTGAAAATTCCTACTAGGTCCCCCTGCCCATGTCATCTTTTCTCTTGGCTAACCAACAGCACTGGAATAAGTTAAAAAGTGTGTGTGTGAGAGAGAGAGAAATAAACAGCAGCAATGGAGACCCCAAAATAACCCCTCTTGCAAGCCTTACAGAGGGTCTCCAGTAAAGAAAATAACCAGTGAGTCTGTTATTGGTAAGCGAAACGATGAGTGAGGTCTAGCTAAAGGGCAAAATCCTGTTAAATTTCTTAATAAACCCCTAAATAATCCCTTAACAAGACCCAGAAAGGTAAATGAAATCATAGTAATTTTTGGCTATTTCTGGAGATGTAGTGATACAGAAATTACATGTGGACTTCACTAGATATATCACGGAGAAACATCGTCCCCTATTACCCACTATTCACTGTCTCACACATATGCACTCTAATGGAAAGGAGTGGCACCAGACTATTGATATTTCTACTTGTTGTTTAAGTAATGCACAACATTTAATATGTCAAATGGCATGACCATTAAAATACCCAACTAATTGCTACATACTCTACTCACAAATCAATGATGTCATTTAGGACTGGCCCAGACAAAGCAATGGGAGTTGCATACAGGAAGATACAATTCTACACTTAATGTTGGAGGTCTAGAAGGGTCTCGGAGACTCACCTTCTATGTTGTTAGGAAGAGAAGTAGTAATGATTACWCTATGTGTATGTGTGATCTGTATGTCTGTACCATTAGAACTTGTTGGGTAAATCCAAGCAAATATGAGAGAGAGACAGAGCTCTCAAAGACACCAAGATCCTGCAAATTTTGTGAAAATTGACAGCTGAGGAGAAAGAATTTAATAATACTCTCAAGCCCTGCTGAGGGAACAGCTACTGCTTGGATCAGCCTTTGTTTGACATCAGAGAATCCACACCGGATCTCCAGCTCAAGCTACAGATTTATTTGTAGGCAATTCGGTTGCATGTGTTCTGTTGCTCCCAGAAGGCAATCTCTAAATTTAGCTTGATTGACTCCAGTCTGAATACTCTGGGAATAAAACAAATGTGCAGCTTTTAGTTCTGGCTGAAAATATAGCGCACTGCAATGTATTAAATGTATATAATTAATATTGGAATCCAAACATTGTCTATTTTTACCGAAGTTCATTAGTTCTATAACAAGATCAGCCTTTAATCCTTTGTATGAGTCTTTATTAAACTATCTATAAAAATGCCACTCCTGAGCCAAACTTGAGTCTCTTCCTCCCCTTCACTCTAAASGAGGCTTGAGGTTTTCTGGAAGCTTAACTTTCAGAAGGATGAGCTTCAGTGAAGATTGATGATGCCTTTCTTCCTGAGCCTTGTTCTCAAACACAGCTGAAACATCTAACTGAAGTTTTCCCATAAATTGCCCGTGCCCAGCAAATGTTAACACAGACATGTAAAGTGTAGCAAAGTTATGGCTAAACGGAGAAAAGCTCTTATAAAGCTCGGTGGTGTTTTTAGCTCTGCCTGTGGTGTGTGTCTGATCACATACGACTCCACCATTTGAGTAGTCTTACCGTAAGGTAATCACRCTGTGGACTTCTGAATCTACCCAGTTTTGTGCCCATTTTTGATACATTTTAATCAGAGAGGGTTACAAGCAAATAAAAATCAGTATCAGGGAGGAAGACTAAGGATCAAAATGATAGTGACTGTGTGTTTGTTTAGTCATGTACATCTTACTGGATTTTGCTGAATATCTGGAACAGAATAAGGTCTCCATGAAAAGTCATGATGAGTAACTTCCCTCGGTTTTGGATTTGGCCATTAGATCATAATTCAGAAGGGAAACTTTTTATTTATAATTATTGTGAAAACTCCTAGCATACCTTTGAGTACTAAATAAGTAACAATCTTATCTACAGTTTTGGAAGTTCACTGATCAATAACTTCTGTGCATGGATAAAATATATGTTTCGTTTAAATATCAGGTTGTCAGATTGTTGAGAAAAATCCTAATGGAATTACCAAAGAAATAATCCATTTTTTTCTGTTTAGTGTAAGATGTTATTTAGATAACCAGGTTAATGCTGTTTTTCTTAACATAGCTAGAATGACTATCATGAATCTTAATTTAGAAAGCACTTAGCACTTACTGTTGTAATGGAACTAAATAATCAGCAAACCAGAATTGATAATAATGGATCAAAATATCTGAATTAGAATATGAGTAGCTTTATTGCTTATGGATTTCACTAAAATTGCATCTGCTGTTTATGGACATTGAATGAAACCATAGTTAATAAATAGAGTGCTAAAAACTGAAAGCTTCACATGCATTTTCTTTGTGGCATGTGTTCTAAAAATTGAAAAATATTAATGGTAGTAATAAGTAATAAATCTAAGTGGAAACTTTGATTATTATATTTTCATCATTACTCTCCTTTCTTTGAAGTTTTATATCCAAAAGGTATCTAACTAATCATCTGGTATTATTTTCCACTTTCAACCATTTATGAAAGAAAGAWAATAAATGAAAAGAGCTCAAGGATGGAAATAGCTATTGTTGCAGTAGCAGCAGTGAATAACCATTACAATTTATCCAGCAAGTTGAAAGCTGTGCAGCGAAGTTACCTCCAAAAAGTTGTGGGTTTACTGCAAAGGCCTCTGGGGAAAAGCATATTATGTGTACCTTACTATGGTGTTGACCACATCCTGGTCGACTTCATCTACGCATGTTCCTCAACCCGGCTGCAGCAGGTTAGTGTGAGCTTAGTGCACGTGGGAGCTTTGCATGCATGGTTCGTTTTCTGCTGGGCTCAGCTGTGCAAGTTAGCTTCTGTTTCTTGCATTTATCAATCAGCTGGTCACTGCATGGGCTGACTTGTGAACACAAGACCTGGATCTGAGTGAGAAATTTTCTGATTTAGAACATTTACATCTAAAGTCTTTTCACACTGAAGATTTGGGTTGCTGATTAGGCCTCTCTGGAGAGTTTCAAACTGATAAGGAGGTTTTGCTATGTGTTACCGGAAATCAGAGCACTTGTGTTACAATTTTCTGTTGCAGAGCTCTTAGTATGCTGTACCCAGCACAAGGAATCTAAAGAAAGTGATGTGTGTGTGTGCATGTGTGCGCGCACACACCTAGCTGTGATAGCTTTAGACCCAGACCCTGAACTCTGGGCTCAGAGCGTATGGGCTCAGTGAGTTACAAGTTGGTGACATCTTTGGTACCAAAAGTGGCTGGGGTGTACGTTAGCTGGGGGGAAGTTTGTAAGGGGAAAACATATACAGATTTTGATTATATTCACGAAGAAAATATATTTTAGCGATAGATAAGAATTTAGGATTCCAAAGACACACCGAGAGAAAACCCTACTGCCCCTGAAATGAAGGTAGCTCTATACAGGAGTATGATAGTTTGCTGAGAAGCAAATTCTTGCTGTAAGGGCAGAAAGTTGTGAATGATGTATCCAGATAGAATAATTTTATGTTTGTTCACTAGTTTCCCATTCAATTTGGGAAGTTTCCCATTCTAATTTTGACTACAAGGTTGGGGTTAGTAGGACTAGAAGTGCAAACCACCAACAAGGAATTTTTCCGGACCTGCTGTGGTCAGGATGGAAAAACCACAGACCAGGAGCACAATGCCAGGGCCCTCAGAGAAACTATCTCAGAAAGAAGATGCAAACCACCATGTACTGAAAACCAACCAAGCCTCTTGCAGTGCCTTGGCTTTCCCTTGGATTCTCCTCTCCATTTACTGGCTAAGCTCTATCCTATTTAATTTCCAAAATCTTACATTATCACAGCCTGAGGCTATGGGGCTGCAATGGATCCTGGGAAACTCAYTTCAGTAAATCTTAATTCAAAACCTGACCACATCTTGGACAGGACAAAACATTGCCTGGCTAACAGATGTAATACACAAATGTTGGCTGTGGTTTGGTGTAACCATGTGTAACATCTTAAATGTTCCTGTTTTCTATTTCACATGGTGTCTGTGAAGCTAGAATATTTGGTATGCAAAGTTTTGTTATATTTCTTCTTTCTTTTCTTTTCTTTTTCTTTTTCTTTTTTTTTTTTTGCATTTAAAAATTATTTAAATCAATTTGAGAGTATATAGCAGTTGATACATATGTCCTAGAAGAAGCAAGCGAGATGTGAAGTCCTGGGTCTAAATTTTCAAAGTTTTGGGATTAGCTGGGATTTTGTACTTCATCTAAAAGAAAATGGGGTAACCATATTTTGCTCACAAAGATGAATTAAATGGAAGATGTTTGATCTTTGTGTAGATGTATATACAAATGAACACAAATATATTTTAGCAAGTCTGTATGTATATATTTATATATACAGAGGAAAATTAGAGCTCCTTCCATTTTTGGTGCCCTGTCTGTCTATTTATTCGTCTATATGTGTATAACTTTCATTGGTTTGTAAAAATGGTGATTCAACAAAGTGTGTTAGCAAATGCTTACCTTTAAGCCTGTAGGACTTAATTGAAATTGTAGCATTTATATATTGTGCTGAATTGACGGGCAAAGAAGGAGATCTGCCTGGGCCTGATTCAGTCCTACCATTTTCATCATCCAGAGATGAGAATGGAGCCTGTGACCAAATAGAAGCAATGAACATTTGTATTTATAAATCAGTAACCAGACCTAAATCAGGAGAGGTGACTTGCGTAATTCTTGAGGGAAATGTGTCAATATCTAATAGACTTATTTATTCAGAGCATAACATTGATAGTAAGGGTGTGTGTGTTGACTGTTTGGTTCTGTTCTTGCTCCCAAACTCAAAGAAGGATTCTAATCTCAGTAATAGCATGTGAGGTAAATAAAGCCAGAATGATAAATGTGCAAAGAAGGCTCGACCTATAGGTTTTCAAACAGCTCCCTGTGCTTTCTGAACATAGTTTCTTAAAATCAAAGCATGATTTTTAGGGTACTATTGGAGTCACACMGGTACCTAAAGAAACACTCCTTTGAAAGCTGAACAAGTTAGAGAAAATCTGATTTGTCCAAAAATCATATGCGCACTCATTCTCCTTTTTGTGCTGTGATACACTGTTTCCCATCAAGCCATGGTAAAGACCTCACCAAAAATCCTGACAAAGTTCAAATGATGAGAACTCAGTTCTATGCATAATTTGCTGGTAAGCAAGAGTTCCTAAAAAACAATTATAGAGAATGAGTCCCTATCTCATCAATGCCAACTCTTTTCTATTCTCATTTAAAGCATTCTGGATAGATACACACTGGTTTATCAGTCTACTTGTGTAAACCTCTTGGCATCAGGTACTCATTGGCTAGAACGCTTYCTAAATCTTGAATATTTCCACTGACTGTAATTATGCTCCTCTTTATTTTCACAGGTATATATATATCACAGATTGAAGAACTTGCTTAAAAATACMGAAAAAATAGAGAATTAAAAACATAGACTGAGATGGAGAAATAAAAACCAAAATGCAGGGAAAAATATATGTGAGAAAGAAGGAAAAAGTGAACTAACTGTGGTATGTAAAACAAAAGAAAAAGATCAGAATGAACCAGTGTGAATGGAAAAGAGAAGTAGGTCTAGAGAGATGGCAGGAAGCCTGAGGGAGGCCTGGAGAAAGAAAAGTACAAGAAAAGGATATCAGAAAAAAAAGGAGGGGCTGAAAGAGGAGGAATGTAGGACTACAGACAGTAAAATCCAGAAACACACCAAAGAGAGGATTTTTATTTGGGTTTTTGGTTTGGCTTTTTTTTTTTTTTTTTTTTTTTTTTTTTTTTTCCTGTACTTAACAGGGGTAGGAGATATATTTGAACATTTTTTAGTCTATGTTTGAAAAACTATGGGTCTGGTTCCTGGTAAAAGTGGTCTCTCCTATACTTATTGAACAAAATTTGGCTTAAAACACCTTGATTTGCTAGGGTTAAAAAAGAATTGCTTATTATTTAAATCTTGTTTTATGAACACACAGTGTTCAGAGAAATAAATAAAGAAGTGCTACTAGTTTTATTAAAAAATATTTTCTAACCTAACTGCACACATACACACACCCCAAGTTTTTTCTTCAGACAGCAAGWAGGTGATGCCTAAGTAGTGGATAACAATTTAAATTAATTTTACCAGCTTTAATAAGGTATTGCCAACTGATTTGGTTACAAATAAATATTTAAAGATCAATTTTCATATACAATCAAAGCCTAGGAACAAAACATTTCAGTATGTCAAGATTCCTTTCATTTTTCTGTCTCTCTTCTCCCTCCCTTACCCTTCCATCAGTGGCTAGCTATTAAAGATAAAATGGTTGTAATCATTACTATAATAGATCCCTCTGCATGATCATTCTAAATGGGCTTAATCCTCTGCTTTTCTTATTGCATTGCAATATCCTACTATGGGGAAGGAAGAGATGACACAAAGGATTATGACTACTTGGTATGAAAAAGGAAGACCAGAGTGAAAGTTACACTTTCTGCAGAGGTGCTTAATAAACATTAAGGTTTTGCACGCAGGCCGATRAAAAAAAAAAAGAGCCACATTAAATGAACCTCTTCAGCACAATGTTTTCCATTGAAATTTTACTGAAAACACAAATTAATTAAAACATACTCACACAAAACAGCCTACTTTGAGTTCTAAGTATGAGACAAGGCCATACTGTCTGCATACAAACTGTAAGAAATAATTTATAGGACAAATTCCCCACAAGACCATTCAGGGAAAGGGAAAAAAAACCCTAAAAGAAAGAGAGAGAAAAAAAGACCTGGCTCTTGACACTAAAGGCTTAACATCAAATGCGGCCAGAAATCCATTTTCACAGTTTTATTGCCCATTCTGGACGCTTCATTTCAAAGGGAAAGAATTTGAATTCAGACACATAAAATTCCCTTTGTTCTCTTGCCCTCCAGCCTTTGGTGCCAGTGTGGACGGTCCTATAGGGAGAGGTTGAGATCAAAAAAAAATTTGCAGCTTAGATACCTGGCCCCAAATGATGCCCCTTGGCATTCTTAATTAAATCAGCTTTGCAATAGATTGACAATGCACTGTCAATTATAATCATTTATATTAGCAAACGGAGTATTTTTAACACTTTGGAAATAACAGAAGTTCAGTAGACCTAGAATAAAAAATCTTACAGAATTATACCACATGAAGATCACATACAGTACAGTGCGCTGGATTGTAGGTCACATAGCATTTTATCTTAACATCGGGTAAAGCTGATGTGATTTCGCATATCTTTTCCCATCTGAAAGGATATTTCTAGTTAGGTTCGTCTGAGTTGTTTGTTATTTTCTGTAGGCTTCAAAACAGAGGTTGAGCGTACAGAGGCAGGTAGGAAGGAGGGGACATGGGAGTCCTGTGATGGAGGAAACCTTTRTTAGAGAGAAAGGGCCTGATTCAGCGTTCCCTGCCGCGGAGGGAGGGATTCCTATTGATCTCCGTGGGCTTTGGACCAGGACCTGCGGAGACTATTTTCACTGAGAGTTCTGAGGTACTTTTGATATTAAAATTGGCACAGGCATATTTATAAAAGGAAGATATCTCCTTTGCTAGCAAATGACATCCCGACTTGTACTGATGAATAAGGTACTTTCTGCTTTTTACGGTGTTATTTCTTTATGTTTTAGCCTCATGCCTCTTTCTATTCCAGTTAATTTAGAATAGATACAAATCAGCTCTCAGGCTTCAGAGAGTAAATTGATCACCTGGAGAGGTCAGAAAGGCATTTTTTCCTCTCCATGTATAGCGCTGCACAAGAGATTAGAGGTCTGTGTAACAATGCCTCTATTTCCACTTTCTGTGGAGTTTATAGSTACTTTTTCCTTTCTTCTTTTTAGAACCCACTGCCTCTGATATTCATTTTGCTTTAATAGGTTTATCTTCAAACATTAATGTAAGCTGATTTTGATTTCCTTGTCTGAAAAATAGCTCTTCCATTGGATGTTAGTACAGGACAGCAGTTGAGTTGCCTGTTAACAACCTATGTTCTTGTTGTGTGGTGGTTAATGGACACCCTCTCTCTGCTAAAGTTAGACACATGAACAATATTTAATTCCTTATTGGATTGTCTTATATGGAACCTGTCACAACACATATTAAAATAGAAGCTTATTGCTAACCTTGAAAAATATATTTTCTATAAATTACACAAAGAGTAGGCAACTTTACTTCCTTAAAATTTTTATGAGATTTARAAAAGTTATTGTAGCTGAGAAATACTGATCAAGTGTTGCAGGTTTCATGCTAATTAGATCGTCTTTTTTAAGTTTACATTTTCTCCCCCAACCTTTGACTTTCAAACTCAGTCAGGAGTTTTTGACATTTATATCAACTGAAGTATTTCCAAGTGGCAGCATTAAGGAACTTACAGACATTTTAGCAATTCTTTTGTCCAGAAACAGAAGATGAGTTTAAAAGATAAGAAGGAWGCTAAAAAAAATTGTGACTCAACCTGAACTGTAGAAGAGTCAGGACCTGAAAACTGAAAACTGGCCTTCAAAAGAATGACCTGCTGAAGGTCTCTCAGAAATTATTCTCRTGAACTGAGATCAAGAGTTGCCAAGTCAGGACATGTCCACCAACCACTGAGTAGTGAAGAAAACTAATCTAACTTAGTGAGCTTTCTGATGAAGAATGTCTTAAAGATATTTTGAATTGCAGCACATTGAACTGCAGCTGGATGTGAACAGGGAAGAGATTTTATATCCAGACATTCTGCAATAGTTTAAATCATGATGGTGGCAAGTAGCTAGAATATGCATTTGCTGGAGCTTCTAAGTAAATACATAATAGACCTCATTACAGTAGCTGAGCAGTAGGAGAGATCTCTTGACTAGCTTCAGATATTGGCATAAGATCAAATATAGATCGATGTACTAGCTGCTGCAGTCAGAATTGTCCTGAAATTCTTCCCCTTCCTCCTCTCTTTTTCCTCTTCCGTTATTGTCTTTTACTGTTCTTAGCATTCATATCCTTTTTACTACCCTWTTCCTTCTTCCTATGGATGTACATTCAAAGCAGGATTTTTTAACTCTTGCCAGCAGAGCCAACTGTTTCCTCTAAACATGCTTTGTGAGGACACAGTCACTGAGCCCTGCAGAGTATTCCTCTTCTTTCACCAGATTCAAATCCATTAGCAATAGCAAACTCGTATATCAGGATGCCCCTTCTTTTTAGTCTCACTCTGCGTGATCTTGCTCGTGATCAGAATTTCTGCTGTGCTTTGCAATATACTTTTCTGGTTTTCAGATGATTCTTATTGCCCTGTCCCTGAATTTCTTCAAGTGGTCTACATCTTTCTTCAAAATCGGCTGCGTTTGTCAATAGGGAACTTCTGTTTGAAACTTCAGGTTTGGGAAGTCATGGAAGCGGAAACTAGTCTTCTTATATTTAAATAATGACTCTCCAGCTGCAAGAAAGCTGAGGAGCATGGTRTGTACCATGTAATTCAAGCAGCCATTAGCTTTGTGGCACACATAACAGATGAGGAGATGGTAACTCCTCAGTGACTCCCACTCTGATCTAATCTTTCCCTAGATYTTTGGATTAAAAAGAGCAGGAAAGAAGCAATTTCCAGATAGATTCATAATACTTATTGAAACCTGGTTAATCTGAAATCAATCAAAATTATAAATAAATTTATAATACATTATTTGTAGAGATTTTATTACAGCTTATTTTTATATACTTTATGGAGGATTAACATCTGTTGACATTGTTTAGTCCAATATGTACGAATACAATACACAAGAAATCACACTACAGCAATTGACTGTGAGCCAGTAATGTGCCCTTGTGGCCAAGAAAGCCAATGGYATCCTGGGGTGCATTAGGAAGACTGTTGCCAGCAGTTGAGGGAGGTGATCCTGCCCCTCTACTCAGCCCTAGTGAGGCCTCATCTCGAGTACTGTGTCCAGTTCTGGGCTCCCCACTACAAGAGAGCCATGGAACTACTGGAGAGAGTCCAGCGTAGGGCTACGAGGATGATCAGAGGGCTGGAGCATCTGCCCTATGAGGAAAGGCTGTGAGAGCTGGGCCTCTTCAGCCTGGGGAAGAGAAGACTGAGGGGGGATCTCATCAATGTGTGCAAGTGCCTGAAGGGAGGGTGTCAAGGGGACGGGGACAAACTCTTTTCAGTTGTCCCATGTGACAGGACAAGAGGCAATGGGCAGAAATTGAAGCACAGGAAGTTCGGCCTGACCGTGAGGGGGAATTTCYTCACTGTGAGAGTGACGGAGCACTGGACCAGGTTGCCCAGAGAGGTTGTGGAGTCTCCTTCTCTGGAGACATTCAAGGACCACCTGGATGCAACCCTGTCTAMMATGCTCTAGGTGACCCTGCTTGAGCAGGGAGGTTGGACTAGATGATCTCCAGAGGTCTCTTCCAATCTTACTGATTGATTCTATGATTCTATGAATAGAATCAAAAGTATCATACTCGGAAATCATGCTAAATTCATTTACTTTGAGCAAATGTCTGAAACCAAGGAGAACATTAGATTAACTAGTTTTTATTAACTTGTTTAAAGTGTGTCAGCTTCCTGCAGATAATTTCAATGTAGGACAAAAAAATCTAACATCTGAAAATTGAAAAGATTTTGATTTCACGTACAGCTAGGGTGTCTCATGGGAATGATGTTTCTGGTATTTCATGGTTCCATTTTCCYTTTTAAGGTAGGCTCTGCCATTTGAGTACGTCTTTCACGATGCATTCTTACTGTGCAATTCCTATGGTGCTTTAAGGCAAGGTAGAAGAAAGGAGACCCCTAGGAACTGTAGTCCTGCTAGGAAGTGCAGTATTCACAAAAAGAAACGGGAGAGAAAGAGCAGAGTTCTCACGAAACATCATAGTGGTGTTTCTGGTTCAATATTTATAACTTTGAACTTCAGGTGGAAGTATTAAGGTTTGTGGCCTTTCTGCCAATATACTGTCCCTCCAAATCTGCTACCATCAACAGCGCATTGCGTGCAAATGCTCTACTGAATTCTGTACAACAATCTGCTAAAACACATCCTGGAACAGGAGTGATAACTTTTTTTTCCTGTTCCAAATGGATATCTGTGAAAATTTATTTCCTATGTGGATCCAGTGGTAATTTAGGATGATAAATCTCTCGGAGACAACTTTCTGCAGAGTTAGTGAAAATGTATGCCCGAAGCTAATTTTCTCCAACAGTCTGGCTTTTCCTTTTCCAGTTATATTGGCCTCTCAATAGTCCCATCCTTTGTGTTCCAGTGAATCCAACAGGGATTTGACTTTTCAGAAAAGACAGAGGGGATTATTTGTCAGGGTCATCCAAGAAAATGGTCCTGCCAAGGGATTCYTGTGAGTATTCATGAAGATGGGAGAATGTTCACATTGACTCTGTTCTTTCTATCGTAACTGAAAAGGAGTTTTAACATGCAGTTATACAAAATAGTTTGAGAGAGACTCCCCAAAACCCTGTTCTGTATTTGTGTCCCAAGGCTGAATGAGCTGAGACTACTCACTCAGGGTGAATATTTTTACCAGGTATGGAACTTTACCCTTGTCCTTACTAAGTTGTATCCTGCTTTTTGAAATTTAATCCAAAGAGCATTAAGTGTCTCTTAGCTGGATGCCAYCTGTAGATTTATTACAAATACACTTTATTCCATCAACTAAGTCATTAATGAAGTACTGATTAGTACCAAATGCAGGAGAGACCSCCATGAAATCCTTAATGCATCCTTCCGGGATGACAACAAATCACTAAAAACAACTCTCTAAATATAGTTTGTCATCCAATAATATAGCCAACCTTAGCAAAGTTTCACCAGTATTTATTTGCCTACTTTCCAATCTGTGTTGCCATTATTTGTTAAACTCTTTGTTGTTAAGAAGAGTAAGTTACCTGTAAGTTATAAAATTAAGAACACAGATMCAGAAAAAAGGAGTTGTATCACCTGATATCAACAAAGGTCAGTTTGCTTTCAACAACAGCTTCAGTCAAGACAAAAATAGTATCAGTTTCATTTATATGAAATATGGACCTCAGTTTCACGGATGAGATGATTTACATTCTGAGTATTTTGGATGCAACTTAGAAGAACATCCAGTTTTTACATTGGTCTGAAAGTCTCCCTTCTTTCCTGCCTGCCCCCTCTGACCTCTACTTTCCCCTGATTATCCTACGATGGAATAAATGAATCTTTTGGGAAAAGAAAAAAAGGAATAACTGAAAAGTAAGTGATATAAAAAGAGCACATCTTATATAACTTAAGCTATATTTGTTTTGGAAGATAAATGAGGTCTGGTTTGGGTGTCTGTTTCTGTTCCAGGCAAATACAAGGCAAATCTAAACTCTACCTATTCATTTAGTCCCTATTTAACACTATTAGAATCTAAAACAGTTAATGGAACTCACTGTTTAATATTTTTAGTATCCACCTTTTACCTCATTTCAGCTATACATTCCATTTGGCTGTTCCTACTTATTTTTTTAAATAAGACAGACCAGCTGAATAACTTGGCATTATGAGAGAACTTACATTATTCACATAGCTTTTCGAACAAAAATACAGTAAGCTCTGTTAAAAAACAACATTTACTATGGCATGGTACAAATACTTCATAGTGGAAAACACTCTAAGCAAGGAAATACTGTGGTAAAATCAATAGTCCGGAACGCTATTATGCTTTCTAATGGCACCCACTGTTCGAGCAGGGAACGTGTGCAGATATTTCCACATTTCTTATGTCCTATTCATGACTATTAGAATCAAATTACATTTAGGCCTGCAACAAAGATACATATATATTTCTTAGACTCTAAGCTCTTCTGAAACAAAATTTGTCCAGGGGCCTGGAATCCGAACCCAGCTGCGGCAAACTCGGGAGAGATTTTCCATTTTCTTC
This sequence comes from Rhea americana, assembly GCF_003343005.1. Lineage (NCBI taxonomy): Eukaryota > Metazoa > Chordata > Aves > Rheiformes > Rheidae > Rhea > Rhea americana. The sequence continues at coordinate 3,455,869 of NW_028186645.1, forward strand.
AATCAATCAGCTCCGAGATGCGTCTGTGGGGGATGGCATCCAGCCTTTCCTCCGGGAAGGGGGGTTTATGTTGGGCACCGCACACGCCTGCTCCATGGGCTCGTGTGAGGGAGCTGGGGGGCTCATTTGCACCCCGAAACCTCTCGCGAGACTGGGACGCCGGGAAGGAGAAAGACACCCGTGCCATCCTAAAAAAAGCTGGCTGTTAGTTTCTGTATATCACACTTTCAAACAATAAAACTGAATATACTTCTTTTGTAAATATTATTTCTCTAGGATTTTTATAGAATACACAAAAGGGAAGAATTCTAATTTTGCTTATTCCCTAAAAAGTAGAAAATCGTTTCATATGATTAGCTCAAGCCCCTTCGTACAAGATAAAATAAACTTTTGTCTATAAAAGGGGGAAGTGATTGAAACCACCAGCCTTTATGGGTTTTATCACTTCCCTGTCACTGTGATTTCTAGGAACTGATATCAGAATATGGTACACAAAATAAAACATACTTTTTAAAGAGTATATGCCTTTTAAAAATATCCTTATGCATGCGTTATTCTTGGATTTTAGATTTGTAACCTTTTAAAAGTACCATGAAGCTTGCATATTTATAAATATTCCATCTTTAACTATGTCCATCAGAAACTAAACATATTGTAAAAGGAAAACAACAATGAACCTTTGCATAGTTTAGACGTTTAGCATGTGGTCAAACAATTTAGCATGTGGGCAGATAATGACCCCAATTACAAATAAGCCTGCCTGTGACTTCAAGAAGGTTACAGAGTCATTATTGTAGAGAGAGCTCGGATATCTAAGTTTGCTGTATGCTTAAATATATTTTAAAATCAGCTTTTTTAAACAACAGGCCAAAGGTGAGGAAAGTGGAAGCTAATAGCTTAAAAAGACCTTGTTGATTAAAATTTTTTCCCCACTTGGAGTTTTGTCCTTTTCATATTATTTTATTTGTGAGCTTGCCTGAAGTACTTAATGCAAGATCCAGAGGGGAAAAAAACACATTGTATAATATTTAAATAATTGAATGCTGGCAGAAAGGTGGGCTTTTGATGAGTCTGCATTTTTGTATTGAAATCAAATATATTGTAAGCATAGGGAAACACAACTAGGTGCCCTAAGAAGGTCTGGTGTCATGGTCAACATGGGAAATTTGCATGAGGGGTTATTCAAAAGAGAGACAGGAGACTTCCCTATTGTATTAGCATGGTAATGCAATTCGTGTGACTATTATCCTTATYCACACCAGCTCTAGTATGCACAGGGTTTGTTTTTTTTATGAGCTATATTATTTTATGAGAGACATTTTATAAATCTAATTGAAAGTATGAGAAAAGAAAATGATATTTATGTTGTTTCTCCCATTTGCAGTCATTAGGGACCCAGACCACCTCCAGTGACTTCAGAGAGAGATGGTCAGGTCCCATCTGTGTAAATCTTGTGAGTTGTCATAGACTCATTGTATTTGATTTACATGTGAAACTTGCAGACTGAGCACAAATGCTAACCAGACAGCTGATAAATAACACAATACCAAAGTTACATTTTTGCTTTTCTTAACTCCTCTTTATAGGGACTGCCAAATTTTTTCAGTCCTTAATGASTTATCCTTCACAATGAAAGGTCCTATGATAATAATATCCATAACACCAAAATACTATTTATTGTATCTTAATTATGTTTATTAATTCGGTTTCTTGTAACTTCAGTAATGGACTAAGACTTATTAAAAAAAAAAAAAAGAAAAAAGCAGATCCCGAATGGTCCTACTTCAAACGCCTCACAGTCTCAGGGCCTGACGGAGGATTTTCATCGGTTAACATAGTGAATTTTTTAAAGCTGCCACCTCTCTGCTGAGACATGTCCAAGTAAGTCCATTGCATGTGAAAAACAAACAAGTTCAAGTTAGGCCAGGAAGTGGCTTAATAAATCCACTGAATCGGGTTTTAGGCAACCACTTTTGTTTCATATCTGCAACAGTCTAGAAGCACATACACGTGTAGTTACCAAGTTGCAGCTGAGAGCTGGTCCTCAGTTGCTTGTGTTTGGCCTGCTCATACCCTAAATCTTGTATTGCTTCACATGATGAGCCTTGAGATGAGGCAGCAATTCCAGCCTTACAAACAGAAACAAAGGGAGGTTGTGTAGAAAGYTGATTGACTCTGGTGTCAAATCCAGGAAACAGACATTTCCCAAAACATATCTATAAGTGCTAAGAGAGCTGGTGTACAGCCCCAAAGCAATTTAACAGGTAATATYTGGGATCCATGAGTGGATCAACATTTGTCCATAAAATTCACTCAGCCTGTCATCTGTGTGGAGCGTGATCCAATGTCCAGTAATGCCAGGAAGTTTTGCAGGTGATACCTTGACAAAGAAGTGGGAATCACATAAGATTGCTCTCTGAGAGCAGTGAAGGAATAACATGATTAGTGATGGTATAAAGGAGAGAAACCGCAGTGGCTGTAACAACCCGCTGCTTCGCTGCAGTGCAAACCAATGGAGCGTCAACCCATGGAGTTACACCACCGACAGCCAGAGTGCTCATCCCTCTCCCTGTGCCTCAGAGACACCAGAAAACTAAACAAGCCTGTCTGAAGTGTCTGCCTGTCCGTCTGGCTCCTCTTTTCCATGTTTTTTTGGTACTTCGACTGTGCCAGCCTAACCTCACTGAACTGTACTGAAATCAACTTCAGTGGCTGCTGAATCAGGCCTTGGAGTCTCGATAAAASTGTTGCTTACCTAGGTTAAGCAGCTCCCAAGACGGAAAAAACAGATGCAAAGAGTGTAACAGAAAGGAGTTTTTGAATGAAAAGTTGTGAAACAGACCTATTAGCAACTGGTACTTACAGTGCTGAAAGCCACCTCGATAGTGGGGGGGCTGGAACAGCACATCGGGCGGCATGAACCACGCACTGCACTGCGTGCTGCTCATGGGTGGGCAGGGGGAACACGTGCCAAGCTCATGGCTATTTCCAGCACRTGGTGGGTATCTTAATACAGTTGCTGTTGAGTATTTGGAAATATTTACTTCACAATTTAATGTAAAACCTAACAGTAACTCTAACAATTCTGGGACCACACCTTTGATGCTCTAATTTATCTGTGTTATGCTGAGTGTCTCCTTTTAAAAGCTGGTCAGTGCTGCCCAGTAGTAACCTCTAGGTAGTATTATTAAAATAAGATTAAACAAATATGCAATATCATAACAATATTTAAGAAATGCAGGGTAAAGCAATCAGACTTAAGTAGCACCTGAATTAAGGCTGACTGTTCAGCTTTAATTTAACTTATGCATATGCCTTATACTAATATTAATTATATGATTGCCTGATAGTTTTTCTGCAGGATCCCAGTTTTATTCTGAGCRTAGGATGGATGGTGTTTATGGAATAGGCTGTTATTCAATAGTTTATTTTATTTTCATTATTTGGCCTGTGCAATTTTAATACACTTTGATCAATAGGATGTGTTATAACTGCATTTAGCTTTAGAAAATGYGGCAATTTTACCTGTAAATGTTTTTTCATTTTGTTAAGGCATTTCCACAATGTTTCTGTAATTAGGATGTTTGCAGAATGTATAATTCTGCAAATTCCATAGAGGTGCACCATAAACACCCAAATAATTGTTGTTCTTCTAATAGTACCCATTACGGAGCTGTCAACGCCATATTAATCAACAAAGGCCTGATTTTGCCAGGTTTATTTACATCACTGTTGGGTCAAATGCAGCCTGGATCATCAGTAAATGGAACTTTTACAGTCTTACGGTTTCCTTGATCTCTAATGTGAAGATACATGGTGCTTTTTAGCCCAGGTCCCAGGGGATGCAGGTTCCCATCACACAGAGTGCTGTCACTTTGGCTCTAGAAGTCTGTCTACACTGCATAATGAGGTCAATGAAGAGTTACCTCATGGCAGCAAAAGAATAGCATTTTAGCATGTTCTGGGTTAAGTCCGATCAAATTAAATGCAGAGGAACAGGATGCATTAGCTTAGCTGAGTTGTGTGCTGACCTGATAATGCTGCCTGTGGCCCGGATGACTCATCTCACCTTCGTGTCCCTCTGTGACACTGCCATGGGTTAAATGACATGTGTTGACTAGCGGTGCTACTGGCTATCTCAGTAAGGAAGCTAGGGCTGAACTGACTCCGACAGCCCTCACGCAGCGCAACGCAACGGCAATGCGCGGGAGAGCTGCTCTCCAGGCTGCGCTTCTCTTGTGGCTGTAGACCAAGGTGGAGTGTGGCACCTTTCAAGAAGAGAGCTCCTGTTTTTGTTGTCAGCTGAGTTGGAGAAGGCCTTCAGAATGAAAACAGGCTCATTTTCATAGGCAAGAGAAAGGACTGGAAAGCACTGATTCTCTTTGGATAGGTAAAATTTTTAATTTTATCCCATTGTTTTAGGGAAGTGCCTTTGATGCAGACATATCATATTTTGCAGATGCTTCTCCTTCCCCTGAATTATTGTACAAGGCAAAATCCCAGCTTGTACCTTCCCAGGTTTCAAAGTTTGTTTAAACAGTTTTATGCAGATATGAGAGCTATATACTCTTTTTTCCTACATGAATTAAAAAAATGATGACAAACAAATTAGAGGAGATCTAAAGGGGCAAAGGAATTGGCAGGTACAATATGAGCCAGGAACGCTCTGTGTTTTGATGGCAGCCCATGGGGAATTGGGGGTAGTGTGATGTTTCATACACTGGAGCTGCAGCTACTGATGCAAAAGAACTTCCTGTAGTACATAAAAGTAATACTGAGCCACACAGAGCACTGRGGTCTAAGTTAGGTGTAATGTCACAGAAGCTTTTCATATGTAAGGAAGTTCCGTCTCCTGTCACCAACAGCAAATAGCCCTTATGGCATAGAGTTCTATTAAAAAATGTATATATATGTATAGATGTATGTATATATATACACATACACACACACATAAAAAGAGATTTAGGTGTCTTAAGCTTTTTCTTACAAATTTCATACCCCTGTACATCATTTTTCTGAGGAATGAGGGAAAACTTGAAGAGACAGAGCTGGAGCATGGTCATTTAAGAAAAAAAAAAAAGAATCCATACATAAATGGTTGCATTGTGTGTGAGAATAGGTGACAATGCATTCACCAAATGCCGCTGGTGCTTCACTCCCAGGTCATTCTGATTCACGGGTAATTTACATTCCTTTCGCAGTGCTTTTCAATAAACAGCTAACTCTGATCTATAATATAGTCAGTTCTAACAAGTCAGATTTCAAAAGGTTTATCCATCTAGCTAAAATGAACCTCAGTCATCTTTGTGCACAAAACACCCACATAGGCTATTTGTCTTGGACTTGAGTGTTTGGCAAAAAGCCTGACTTAAGCCTTGAGCATGAGAGTTTAGTGAAGAATGCTGCCATTCACAGGGTGGGGGGGGTTGATGTCCAGAACTGACCCCACCCTCTGTACTTAGCTCTGAGCTTCTTGGCAAAGGCAGAGAAACCACAAGACAAGTTTTATCATCTGGTAAACCTGTCGCTTGAAATAAAAATTACTTCAGTAAAATATTTCAACTATTATAGTACACTTTAATTAGGTGTATACTGCATAATCACAGCTCAATTTTAAAACAAAATGCATGGATTTTCAAAAAAAAAAAAAAAAAAAGACTATTCACTGTAGGGATTTAGAAGAGATAGGAGACTTCTGGTAGCACTGCTCTGTCCTCCTGTATCTATGGGATGACTGGTAGGTAGCCTGTTGGAAAATACAGCCAAGCAGGTCACAAGTGAGTTTAGCAGGCAGCTGCAGATGGGTAGGTCTGAACACCTCACTGCACCCCTSTGCCGCCTCAGGATAGAAGAGGAAGGACTTGAATGCTGCATGGAAGAGGAGCGAGATGGYCAAACAGGCAGCTTGTGACTGCAGAACCTTTTCCCAATTCAGAGATGGGACAAAACTGACATGTAGATGCAAGGGAGGAAACACAAAGCGTAGGGAAATGTCTAGCTTAGTGGGTTGTACCTGCCTCCGATAGTTATCTAATGAGCCTGTCTTTTTCTTATATTTTGGCACGACTTACTTAGCTCATCTTGCCAGTAAATTCTCATCTAATTGAATTGACAAGCATGGACATTTTTAAATTAAAGCTTTCAATCTGCCCCAAATTTAACTGGTTGTTTTTAATTGTAGTGTAGTGTCTGCCATCTGAGTTTATATATTGAGTCACYAACAGTCAATGAGGAAGAAAGCCGATAAAATACCTTTGTACTGACAGAGAGCGACCCATGACTTTTAGGCCGTCCTCTCTGGTACTGAAGTCCTTTGTGTTCGGTACGACATGAACGGCAGCTTACATTGCTATTCCCACGTCTGCTTCCTCCCTGGACTTTGGGCAGTGAGCTCCTGGCTGCAAGTTCTACAGACCTCTTGCAGCGTACTGTTTGCTGATCATGAAGCACCAGGAGCGTGTGTTCAGAGAGAGAGATCAGCCCTATGAGGTCTAAGAAGTCCTCCTAGCTGCTGCTCGGTCTTAATGCTCATTAAATTTAATGACAGTGAAGGCTTCTCTGTGCTTCCACAATTGTCAAGGTGAGGCTATAAACTGGTAATTTTAATTAGGTAAGCATTAGGCATCATGAAGTCTCTTGAAATACTTCTGTCTCTTCTTCCTTTTTTTCYCCCTTACTGTCGAGACGTGTAAAAAGAATAATATTCAATAAAGTTATATTGTGTGCAAAACTATATTTACCTTTTGTACTTCTATTTTTTGTATTTTTGAAGTGTGTGCTTTCAAAATCTGTGCCTGTGTGCATATTGTTCATTAAGACCTCTTTTGGAGGGATTAGATTCTATTATACTAGTGCACACAAAATACCAAGCATTGCTTGTTACAGAAGGCACATCCAAACTGATGTTCATGTTCAGATCTACATCTGAACATCTGGGGACATAGTCATCAGCACGGCATTACAAGAAATATTATTGATGTGCAAGGAAATTGTATTTGTGCATTTTGTGTATTTGCACACACGTGCATCAGTGTGTTTTGCCAGAAATTGTGCCTACCCTGTGCATAATACTTTGCAAATGTATTTGCCATATATGCAGTTTTAGAACAGTTTGCCAAGTTTTACTCAACAACCTCATGATTTTTAAATGACAAATATTTGCTTGGAGGCTGAATACTTCTATGCCAAGTTTCAGTCCAAATTGCCCACTTCAATATCTGAGCTAAGGAGCCATGAAAAATGAAATATATACTGGAAAGTAAAGAGGAAAAAAAGTTAGTTTTGCAGTTTTGCCAGGTGAGTACTTAAATAGTTGAGTCTAAGCTTGCTACAGTAATTTACAATTACAATTACCTGCTACAAACTGTATATTGAATGATGCCATTTAGAAAAGGATTTTATCTGATTGCAAGGAGCACTTAAAAAAGACACTTCTACATATCACCCAGTTCAGAGGGACCTGATCCAAAGCTTGCTGAAATCAACAGAAAGAGCTCTGTTAACTTTAAGAATGACTGCATTGGACCCTAAATGACAGTATAAAAGAGATTTTTTTTTTCACATGTAATGCAGACTCACCTTTTAAGTTTTGTAGGTTAAATTCTATCCGGATTATCACAAGCTAAGAGCTAAGGATCTTTGGTGTGCCATGAGCTATATAATATTAAAACCCTTCATAACATTAATTCCTCACTGAAAATTCACCTTTCTTTAGTGGTTACAGTAAGTTGAGTGAGGAATAAGCTACGGTCTAGTGTCCTTTGGATTTTTTTTGCCAGAGCACATATATATATATAAAAAAAATCACTCCGATTATCTCAATCACGCCTGTGCCTAGCTAAAATGACCATTTAATTGCATCATTGTAACCCTAGTCTTGTTCTTATCAGATCTTTCTTCTGCAATAGCAAAATTATAGAATAGGCCTCACTTGCTTATACCACAGCACMAAAATTATCTCCTCAAAGTGCAGAAGGCACTGCCTATCAGTCCTATTGGTAGCAACATTTAGAAATTAGGTTGGGAGCACTTGGAAAATAGGGACTGCATCGTCCTCTGCCTGCCATAGCACCTGCAGTGAATTGATCGTACTTGATTACAATATATGAAATGCCAGCCTGCAATACAGCAGTAGTATTACAAAGCGTGTATGTAATCAGGGGAAAAATCTGAGTGTCTTGCTGTGTCACAGTAGGGTGGGAAAGTAAAGTAGAAAATATGGGCAGTCTGGAAGGTAGAGAGTGAAGCTCAGAGGTTAGGCTAAGATGGGGATGTGTCTTTTCCCAAGTCTGCCCCAACCAATATTCCTGGACAAGATAACAATCTGGAACTGTGCTGCATTTTCCTCTTTTGCCCAAGAATGGGGAAGTCTAAGGAAAGGAACGGTGTGAGGCAGCAGTATACTAAGACCCTGCTAGCAAAGGAGACACATGATCATGCTTAGAACTGCTGTAGGAGAACAAAATGTCCTTAAGATAGTTATGGGCTCTAGTGGATACTCTGGTGCCTGCACAAAAACTGGGAGAAATCTGCCTGCAAGAGCAGACCTTGAACCATTTTAAAGTAACAGGCTAAACATGCTTCCACAATGAAATGACAGAAATTCTTGTCATTATTCCTTTCTCTGGTTTATTCTCTCTTCTTGTAACCCTCCATATTAGCACCAGTTAGCAGTGGGGATGGAGCATTAGATTTATAGCACATCCACAGTCTGGCTGTGAACCACATGCTTTAGACATTGGATTAATGGCTCAAGCACTGCAAAGATGAGCCAGGCATACCCTATGGTATTTGTGCGTGAGTACTGAATGCTAGTGCAATATAACATTTTTCTTATTGGACTGTCTTATGTTGAAAATTGCCAAAAATCTAAGTCCTCCAAAAGTTCAGATGAAGTTTCTTCGAATATATTCCCAGAGACAGAGCATGTGTCAGTTCAGCTTCAAGCCTCAGGCCACTTGCTGTCTACCTCCATCTCCTGATATTATATCTCCAGTCTTCTGCTCCTGCGTATAGTCTCATTCTTATACCTTAGCCAGGCAGCTGCTCAGATAAAATAACTTTTTCTTGATGGAAAGTTTGTGGAGGTTATGGTACAATCCCGTATTTGTTTTTCATTCTTTTCTTCCAAATGTGCGCCAGGCTCCTTAAATTTGAGGAAGCTATGCACAAACTTGGACTTCAGCGGAAATCAGTGATTTTCGACTGCAAGGACAGAGCCCTCCCAAATGGTAAAGGTGTGGCTCCAGCTGAATTAGCTTAGAATTGTGTACTAATTCTTKTCTTCAGTGTTTTTTTTTCTCACTAAATTTTCTGAGATGGTGAGAGACTGCAGTACTAAACGTAGTAAAATACTCAGCCAGATTAAATAGCACTAGACCTGATTTTAACACAGCTTAATAAAAATATCTAGGTTATATATGAATGTAGACATATTTATAATATTCTTAAGTTCATTTTGGCATTATTTAGTGGTTATTCCTTGGTTACACAACAAAATGAACACAGTCATACAGAATCTAGTCCAGTTAGGTGCTGAGTGATTCCTGCATTGCTCTGGAAATTGATGTTTACAGGAGCTGAAGTTGCTAAACATCCCCCAAGAAGGGCTCCTCATTTCCCAGCGTCTATCCCACACAGCCCTGCGGCTTAATGAAGGGCATCTGAATAACAAAGCAGAGGAGTGCAGGTAAAGCTGGAATGCTCCTCTGTTCACTGCCTGCCGTATCACCTGCATCCCAGCCTATTAAAGGCAAATAGCAGAAGCTCTGAGGTCTTCCTACACAAAGAGCTGCTGGCTGACACAGAGCGAGCTCAGGTCTAGTTAATAAAGTTTGCTCTGAATGTGCACTTTCTGAGAACCTTACATAAATATCGTATATCTACTTCATCTCGTCAAAAGCTTTGTCAGTGTCAGACTGCACAAGCGAGTGCCAAAACATGTAACCAGTTTTACAAATGAATGAGGTTAACAGGTATCTCCCTGCAGAGCAACAATTTCCCTTTTATAAACCCCACCTGAACTGGGTGAGTGCTGCGTGGACATACCGTTTTCAGCCTGCAGCCAACATTTAAGTAATAATCCAAGGTGACAGTTTTATGACAGATCTGAGTAACTCATGAAACAATTGAAAGGATCCTTTCCCCCTTTCTTAAGTGTGATCCACATACAGGCAATTTACAGACGCCGAGCCACGGAAGGACTCTCCTCAAAGAGCAATGTGATATCATAAAGCAATGACCAAGCCTTCCAAGCATTAAAGAGATTTAAATCAGAATGCCATTTCCAGGTTAACACTGCTGATCTCTAAAGTACCAGGATAAAAAATGYGTTAATGACAATTGACAAAGTTACCCTTCCTGGACAGTTTAGCTAATGGCATCTTAACTCACATAGCTAATATCTCTCTACATTTCAATTTGCAGTCTTATGCATAGCTTAGTTAAAGGGATACATATGTTGTCACTGTTTTGAGGTCAAGTTCTCCTACTATTAAATTCAAAAGCAATTTTTAAAGCAATGCTATGGCTGAGATACAAGCCCATAAACAGAAGAATTCCCAGTTAAATCTACAACTGGCCCCTCTGCTCATCTCCGTTGTGTCTAAACATTTCAGCCCACAGGGACCTATAAAAGAACCTCTCCACAGTAGATGATATTACACAATCCATGTGGTCATTTGTAAATGCTGTAGTGCATATAATGCACCAAGGAATCCGCTAAGGTTTTTATATTAGTATCTCTGTTTTGATTTTCCCAGTTGTACTGTAATGGATCTCCATAGATTGGATTTTTATTAGATTAATATGCTGTCCTTTTAAGGAGGCAGTCTTCTCTAGGGACTCTGTGGCAAAATACTCTATGGAAGATAATCTAGCCCAAACATCTTCTGGGATCAAACCAGAAGAGAAGGACAAAGTCCTCATTTAATTCTACATCCTTAGGACTTTGTAGCTAAATCCTTGTCAGTTAAATCAAGGATTCCCAGTCGTGGCAATGATCTCACTTGTGGACCTCTCTAGAATTACTAGACAAAACAAAGCATAATAGTGTATGGCATTTGCAGCAATTTATCYGCAAAGTTATGAATATAGCTGATTACAAGTATTCACTTAAGCTTTTCCCCATAGAAAATTGTTTTTGGCTAACTGGAAATTAGTGCCTATTTTCCTTGAAAAAGATTTCATTTTTTTTTAAACCTGAGAACCCTAATTCTCCAACCAACATTTGAAGCATTTTAGTTTTTTGTWTTGCTTTGTTTTTTGACAAAACGTGCATTTTTTTCAGTTGTGGTAAAGAACCTACTATAAGTATGAGCACAGGTTAACTAGTGTTATTGTAGTATAGTTCACACTAAGGCTAGTGCCCTGTGGCACGACCACAGGAGCATTGCAGATACAGAAACATCRCTCAAGGAACCTTCCTGTCCATGCTTGCAGAGCTAAGACAAAGTAACTTATTAGAGGTATACACTGTCAGAAGATTATTTCTCTACTTATTAGTTTGGTGTTTTAGGTGGAGACAAAGGTCTGAACACTCCTTGTCTTTTCATGGTAGCTTTTCTTTCTATGTTTACAGCCAACGTTTAGCAGGCTGTAATACAGAGTTGCACTTTTAACTTCTTATATTTCTGTAATCGCAGTTGTTTTAATTACAACAACGCAATGCCCGTGTTTAAGCATGTAACAAGCTCTCTGGAACAAAAGGTTCAGAGCCATATGAAGGTGGTGYGTGGTACGTAGCTTTCACAATTACTACGCGGGTTTGCTCTATAGAGCTGTTGTGCTCCCAGACCTTGCTCTCCTGATACACAMCTTGTGGAGTAACAGCCGAGAGCCTGGAGTACAGTGTGGCGAATAGACAGCCTGACAGACACGTAAGGGTCCTTTCCTCCTCAAATATTTTACAGCATCCTGCAAGTGTTATGTTTGCATTAGCCCTGTAAATGTTTCAAGGCAGCTCACGACACGATCTGCGAGGAAAGCGAACCTGGACGGAGAGGCGAGTGGCGCAGGAGCCGCACGCACGCGTGGGGCTGTGCCTGGGGACGCCCCATGCAGCTGTATGTCGGGGACGCTCTTCCCCCAGACTAGTGCTGCTTTACAGACCCTTCTCGCCACTGGACTGATGCTGACCTGCAATACCCATAGACAGCTTTTTTTGTGATTTATGCAACCCTCAGGGCTATATAAGCAGGGTTGACAGGACTTTACCAGTAACTTATTGCTGTTAGTKTTGGGATGCAAGAGTTTCTGTGCTTAGACATAGTGCAATTGCTGTCCTCTGTGTGATAACTGCCACTTGGATGGGCACAAAATTCTTTCATATGGTCACTTAGGARGTTATTGAACTTTCTTATCCAACAGATTCTCTGGGAAGAGCTGTATGACATGTCCCAGTTCACTTATAGCTTCTAGTAACTGATTGTACAGTACATCRAAGAAAACAATTAAAACAAAATCAAGGTGAATGAATATCTTTTGATATGAAATAAGATATTTAAGTTCTCCTGTGTGCTTTTTAAGATTTTAAAATATTATAGAAAATTTTGCAGTGTACTTCTGAAAGCTATGTCTTTTAAAAATGTGATTAATTCACAGTATTGAGCAATGCTGGAATGACAATAGGTTTCCATTATTTTGTAACCTTCCCCCCCCCCCATTTTTTTTGTCTCTTGCTAAAGTTAATGTAAATTTACTAAGTATTTTGTTTGATCTAAACCTGAAAAAAAATGTCCCTATGAAAATTTTCCTCAATTAGTAAGGAAGAACACTCACCATCTCCTGCAGCATCTCATGATTAAAGAGGTTTTAGGAAATACCTCTCTTCTCAAACTTGTTCCTGTGAGTAAATCTCACTGAAGTGAGCAAGTGCTTGGAGAAAGGAGTTCTAAAAGCAGAGTCATTAGGAACAGCAATGTGATCAGCTGTTAGTAAATGTTTTCCCTTAATGATGACCACTAAACTAAACTGATATTATTTAATCATGAGCTTAAATTAGTAGCAATTGATGATGTTGCTGATTACAAACAGCAACAAGAATCAGATCCCTAGAAATATTTGAGAGAGTTTGGTGACTGCATTTGGTTCAAAGATACTGCCTACCTTTTACAACATGGGTTGTAGTGAAACCATATGTGTGCAAATACAGCTTCATTTCTTCATTAGTTGATATATTTAATTCAGTTTACATCAAAGTTTCTTTGCAACTCTGAATATTCAGTAGGTGCAAAGACTTCTTTAAAGTATCAGCCCTATGGTCTGAGGTTCTTTGTCTTGCAAAAGGATTTTTTCCCCACACAAAGAAGTATCATATTTATTAAAAATATTCTGCTAAATGGATTTTGAAATAAAATGATCTATCTTCTCTTCATTATTTTAAACAAGGAAAAAATGTAGTTTCAATGGTAGCTGTAAATGTGGCAAATCCAGTTCTGCAATGAATTCAAATCTGTAAATTTCATAAAGGCTACTTAGGGACAAGATAGTTTTAGATCTAAGAAACATGTAAAAAATGACTCATTGTTAATAGGGTGAGCTCTTTGCATTTGGATTAGGGTTAACTGACAGTACCCAGTCACCTTTTATTCTCACAGATTCCACTGGAGGAATGCATTGTGCTGGCCTGAAAAAGAGAGAATTAGGTGTTCCATTTATACTATTGATCTTAATAACCTCATCTCATAAATACCTACTTTATGACATCAATAAAAAGAGAATAGCAGCAACTCCTAACAATAGAAATTGTTACTTTGTAATTCAAGTATTTCATTGAGCATCTCAAAGAGACTCCATAGTGGTACAGTAGTGATATTTTATTACCAGTTTTAAATATGTGCAGAGAGAGACCATTTTTTAAAAATAAGTGAAGATCCTAATTAATTGAACATACTATAGCTTTCAGGTCCCACACTTATCACACTTGCTCTTTTTAATCTCCTATCCTCCCCCTGTTCTTCCCCTTGTACATTAAAAGGAGCATATCCCTTTAAGGGCATTGGTGGGTGCAGGACTAATTTTTGGCTGGGCTGAATCAGATAAGATGAAGCAGAGATCATTTTGCACAACACTCTTACCTCCCTATTATCTTGCGTTAGCATGCTGCAAATGGAGATTATCTGCTCTTAGGGGGCRGGTCAAAAGATATTCCAGATGTAGCTATTCTCACATTCCACGTACACCTTCTTCATGCAGCTCAGCGAGGCCACGACTGTCCCTGTATCTCTCATCCATCAAACAGTCATCACCAGGAGGAAGAGGATGTGGCACTGCTGGTCTTCAATAAAAGCTTTCTCAAGAGCCTGCATCCTTTTAGCATCCACACAAGGCAGAGGAAAAAAACAAACAAATAACCAAAAATTATGTGAAAGAAGAGGAATCAGAGCCTTCCYTGCAATGAGTATTTGAGATGGAAGATTACAGCCTCGTTATGTGGGTACTTTCCAAGCCACTGCACCCGAGAAGGGACAAACTATGTAGCACACCTGGGTGGAATAGCAGGCTCAGATCAGCCCCAGAGGTTTCGTGGATTACAGTACAGACAGTACACTTCAGGCTACCTGAGAAATAAATGTAAAACACTCCCTCTTCTTGTCCTTGTTATAGATTTTTGGCTTATATTATCCACTGATTTAATTGTATTTTTATATACAACTTATAGTCTGATATAGTCAGATTCTTTCTGTTAAAGGGAAGGGCTGGAGCACCTGCCCTACGAGGAACGGCTGCGAGAGCTGGGCCTCTTCAGCCTGGGGAAGAGMAGACTGAGGGGGGATCTTATCAATGTGTACAAGTGCCTGAAGGGAGGGTGTCAAGGGGAYRRGGACAAACTCTTTTCAGTTGTCCYGTGTGACAGGACAAGAGGCAAYGGGCAGAAATTGAAGCACAGGAAGTTCGGCCTGACCRTGAGGGGGAATTTCTTYRCTSTGAGAGTGATGGAGCACTGGMMCAGGTTGCCCAGAGAGGTTGTGGAGTCTTCTTCTGTGGAGATCTTCAAGGCCCACCTTGATGCAACCCTGTCTACCATGCTCTAGGTGACCCTGCTTGAGCAGGGAGGTTGGACTAGATGATCTCCAGAGRTCYCTTCCAACCTTACTGATTCTGTGATTCTAAATCCCAGTGGTTCCCTTCCCAGAAGAGCTGTTTGTTTGTCTCTTTGTGGACAGTCAATTCCTCATCTTTCTCACTGACCRTGTGAGTCCTTAGAGAGGATCATCCATTTAAAGATGAACTTCTAAAAGCCAAGAGTGTCTAATCTTCATTACTGTATTTTATCCATTAAAACTTGCTTTTTCTGGGATTGTTTCATACAGGCAGTATCTAGTTTATCTCATAGCTTTTTTTCCCTGTAGAGAGCTAAAGGAAATTACAATTATGTAATACCTACAAAACATTACCTTTTTTTTTTGCTTTATTCTCTTATTTAAAATGGAAGAACAACGGTATGGCCTGGAAGGGGAAAACATACCAAATGATCAATATTGTTCTACTTTGTCCTGTTCAAACCACTWCTCCCAGACCTGAAAGCTTGTTGTTTTAACTGCCTTTGTTTGGAGTTTGTAAAAACCTCTGTGTTGGTAATTTTAAAGTTGTAAGCCCCAGGAATTATGTCTTTGCTTCTCCAAATTCTACCACTTTATTTCACATCAGCAATTAATCCAGCTGCTTTAGTCACTTACAACAGCACTATCTTCTGTTTTTTTGGAGTACTGTTATTACAACTGGACAAAAAACATTCTGCTCATTTTTAACTCCTTACTGGAAACTTGCTTCCATTTTTATTTCTCTGACTTTATCACTGTACTGTGTGTGTGGTATGYGATAGTGTTGCCATATAACAAATTAACCCCTTTTTCTCTTCCTACACCAGTATCTTAAATGTATTTTTGCAAGGTATGCTGCTAACTAGATTTGTATCTTGGAATTACTTTAAAAACATGTTTTTAACTCAAAACCCTTTTCTGGTGTACAAACAGCTTTCCAACGAGAATGTCAATAAAATGTTGCAGTGAGTTTTCAAGTACTCAGTGCCTTCAATGAGGGCCAGATTTTTAATAATACTCAGAGTTCATAATGAAGCCCAGATTTTCAGAAGGTTTGATTCCTGTTTATGCGTCCAAATAAACTCAATGTCTCAGAATTTGAGCTTTTTGAAAATCTGTCCCTGGTTTTGGGTGCTACTCGCTTGCATGCTGCCTCCTGAGCGCTCTTAAAATTGGTATTGGATGGTTTTAATAGGCCAGAAGAGGTTTGTGAGCTCGATAGCTCTTTAGATCTGCAAATAAATACAAATGGAGATAATTTGTTTTTAACCTGCAGAATACTTAATGAACCAAATCATTTCCTTTCAAGCATGATAGTAGGACTGAAAGATATGATCATTTGATGTTTTATGGTCTCCARTTTTCCAGTTAAAAGTCTGTTACAGGCACAGTATTGAACAATAAACCATTTTCTGTTTTATGTTCYTGTAAAACACAGAAATCCAACAGTACACTCATTTGGAGAGATCCCTTTGGGATGAACATTGGCTATAACAAATTTTTCTATTTGCAAATGTGTGGCATGATTGTTCCTTGAAGATATGACCCCAGTGAGAAGTATTAAACAAAAATGTCATGGCAGTTGCGATAAGCGTCTAGAAGTTGATATAAACTGGGAGATAATAGTAAGAAACAGAAAGGTTGAGTATTCTTTTCTGCTTTTACATAAAGCTACTGATTCAGCAAGGCCTTTAACTAGGTGCCCAGCCTTAAGTATATACATAAGTCTGTTTTAAGTTAACGGACTGATTTCCACATTTTAAAATTTAGACTCTGTATAAATACTTTATTTATGTGAGATGAGTTTCATTACCTCAGTTTTCAGAAAAAAATTAGCAATCTGACCATAAAAAATGGTCATAAGATTAAAWTTATTTGATTGGTTTGCCTATATGATCAGTAGAAAAATTGTGATTCACTCAGAATAAAARCCAAAAATTTGAGATGCTGAAGGACCATCAAAACACCAGGCAATGCAGTTGCAGATCTTCTGTCCGTTTCTTATTGGAGGTGGCTTCCTTTGAAGAAGATTGTAGACATCTTTCTTACTTGCAATTCAAAGCATGGAATACTTTTCTGGGAATAAGTACCCAACAGACATGTTTTTAAGACAGTGACACCAATGGGCGACTTTTAAACCATGAGGCACCTAAAACTCATCATCTTTTCCACTGAGCTTTGTGCAGGACTCASTCGTGTAGCTCAGGGTTCTGTGGGCATCAATTAGATGAGAGTCGAATAGAAATTTTGATGGAGTAAAGGCTGCTTTCTACCTCACCTCTGATTTGTGATGGAGCATGCAGAGGCTTCAGGTGGTGGAAGAATTTTCAAGAGAAAGAGTATTTATGTATTTCCTTTCAAGTACCTGCTGGCTTTGGAGGATGAGTTTCCAAGCCAATGGATGTAAATTCCAAAGATGTACTATTTTAGTGCCTAAAGACCTGGCTGTCATCATTTTTCTAAGAAATTATTATGAAAATACAAGAGTTGTGCATTTGATTTCCAGAGATAAATAATTGATATGCTATCTATGCAAAAATAACACCTAATAATTCATTGGTTTAAAACTTACTCCATCATTAACTTTGGAGCAATTTTTAATTCTGTAGTCAGGAAAAAGGTATAGCATGAATAAGATGTGTGTAGCAAAATCAGAAATTACTTCTGTTTGATTCAACTGTAAAGATGGGTAGGTAGAAGTTATGATAATGAAAAACAAATATTTCTTTTGATTAGTTTCAGTGTGATTAAATTGGTCTTAAATAACYACTTAAGATACTGATAAAAATGAATTGATATTTCTGAGCAATGGTATCCTATAATCAGAGGCAGACCAGTAATGTTATTTTCTAACTCTAATAGATACTCTATTTCTTTGTAATAACTAATTTTCTTATTAATATTCTAATGTCACTAAAACAGAGAAAAAGAACATAGGTGTCTCACAGAATCCAGCATCTCAAAGATTTATATTTATATTCATACATTTTAGGAGGGGAGAAAGCCCTTTCTCTTATATATGAAGCTATTTTATTGCAGTTTTTGATCAATACGTATTTGTCTGCCTATCTATTTTCCATCTATCTGTTGATTATAGAGTGCTAAAATCTCTCATAATATCTAAATGTTGAATGCTCTCTACTTAAAATCAATGTTAGATAAAATTTCTAGCATCCTAAAGATTGGCTCTTCTGCCTTTTTGGAAAAAAAGATTTCACAAGCAAGACCTTTTAATTTTTCTTTTTTACATCTAGGTATTATTTGATTTCTGCATCATGAATTCCTCAGCAGATTCTATTTCTGAAGAAGACGAATAGACATTTTTAAAGCAGCGCTGATGAAACCCTGACAATGTGATTGAACATGTCTTGATATTAGTACCAATGGGTTCAAGACTATACTCTAAGACTTCACCTCTGCAAAGAAGTTTATGATAGTAGGGCACCTCAGATTGCAGCATGCCACTAGCGTGGCTAGAACACCTTCTTCAAAATCCTGAAAGCATTTCAGTTTATTCCTTTTATTATGTTTCTATAGTAAATAAGTTGCTATGCAAATAAATATGAATTTGGCCTCCGTAAAAGGGAATAAGTGTATGACTGCAGTGTTAGTGCCTTTTGCATCATGGAGCAGATTCCAAGGAAGAGCAATGCGACTGCTGGTACTCTCTTGTCGGGTGGACAGGAATGACGTCAAGCAGAGCTGGCATTAATGGAAAAAAYGTGCTGGATTTTATGAATAAGTGTGAAGCAAGTTGTTTGCACCACTGGAAGAAGGAGGAGAAAGAAGAGAATTGTAAATTTTTTTWAAAATATTAATTGATATTAGAGTGTAATTTAGTAACATTGATGAGCTCATAGCTGGTGTGAAGGAAAGTGAACTGACAGCCTTCATGAGGTAGGGGAATGCCCTTTTGAAACTGTTCTCCTGCTGTGCTGACCACCTCTGACAGGATGTGGAGTGATTCCRGCATTAATGAAGACATTCAACGTCTGACAGAAAGCATCCAGCACTTCACAGGTTGGTATCTTTGGTTAAGCAAAGACTTCTGTTTGATACAGTAATTTTGAAAGATGTCACTCTTTCAGAGTGACCTGTGATCAGTGTGCGTGTTGCTAACGTAAACATGAGGCTGTGATTCCCGAAAGCATCCAGAATCAGTCCAGCTCAGTTACAAATTCTCCAGTTAAAATCCCTTTCCAAAAGTCTCTTACATGTGAAAGTTTCCCACATTTGTGATCTTATTTGTGATTTTCAGTCGTGCCTAAGGGAATTAACATCTTACATTTCAGGACATTCACTGAGAATGAAGAACCTGATCCCTTCACACACTTTTTAATGTTTCTTTTCAGGAATGATCCAAAATCTACCAGAAGTCATAATATGATCCTGACTGATTTCCACAGGCTTCCAATCAGGCCCTTATTCCACCTGAGCACTGTTTCCTGTTTTTAAGACTGCTCATCACTATATTAGCTTTCCTGCTGGAAGCACTTATCACTGCAATGTCAAATCTTTCACGAGACACTAGCAATGTTCTTAGCGTGGAGGCATAGTTAACAAAAATGGTTTGAAAAGGGATGTTCATGGTATTGGGCCAGAGCTTTGGATGACATAAGTTGGTGTAGTTTCATTCCATTCAGCACAGCTGTGATGGTTACAACACTGAAGATCTGGCTCTCAGGATTTTTTCCTTTCCAGATCATATTTATTCACCTAAATTGAAAGCAAACAGGGATTATCCCCCTTAAATAAAAACCTCATAGATCTCATCAATCCAAATGCAGCAAGGAAGAGAAGGGGCTGAAGGGCTGCCCTACAAAAAACATCTCATAGTTGGCAAAATGTTTCTAGTAAGAAAACATAGAAATCCCCTCAGCTCTCTTCCATCACCTCTGCCTCTAATCACGGTGGAAAATATCCTGGAGAAGGCAAAGACATTCCTCAGCTCACACAAGGTAGTTTTGTTTCCCTGCTGGCTGCATTTCTGTAGAAATTAAAATTGTGCCCCTTGTCCATGCTGAAGAAAAGGCTGCTTTGATGTGCAATTGGATCCTATTCTGTCTGGGATCCTGATGCCCTTGCTGAAAGAGGATAAAACCTCCGGGGAGTGTGGCAGAAGAAACTGGTCCAGAAGCAGAGTCAACRCATTTGTTCTCCCTTGCTGCTTCTTTTTCCAGCAATAGCAGGGTCGTTCACTACTCAAATGCCTGATTACTCTGAATATAACAAAAGGTTTAGTTTCCTTGGGAGTCCAAATAGCCAAGTGTGTAGCTGCATGTGCTGTTCTTACTCATAAATGCAAATGCTAACCTATAAATCTTTCCTTTTACAGTACTGTAATAACATTCTATCTATTTAGCCTAGTACAATACCATCACAATAGCTTTTTCATTGTGCTGCATTCATATTAGACTAATATAATGAGATGCTACCACAATACCATGAAATAAAACGATGTTCTTGACGTATTTCCAAAACATTTGAACACTGTTTCCAAATCGACCTTGTGAATAAATTAAATAATAGCTTGCAAAAACGTCCTCTAGCATTTTCAGAATGTATGCAAATGCAAGCCCGAATGTTTACATGTTTCTTACAGTGTCTGGGATTATACAGTGTATTTGTGCACATGAGTGTTGTCTCTGGGTGTATTTGTCATTTGTGCTCAGTCGCTTGCACAGAATTCTAGCATGATTTGCCCTTCAAGTYGTCCAATTCTTCCTCCTCTTCCTGATGACCTGCATATTAAACTTCTGTTCTATAAGTCTTCAGATTTCAGTGGTCCTTTCCGTTTGTCATATTCATTACAGTCACTCAGAAACCTTACGGTACTGTTTGTTCTTTACCTACCCTCACATAGTTATTCTCTCAACTATTCAATACCTTTTGACTGCAGATTTCTAAAGGATTCCTCTTCAAAAGACATATATATATGTTTATACACACACACACACACACACACACACACACACACACATAAATATGTGTATTTGTATATATATTTATGGCTCTCATATCATTCGGAGTGGTAGGGAGAGGCTGAAAATTAAAATGAATTCTGAGAAACTCGTTTTCACAGAGGATACTTAATTTTTTTTAATGTCTAGATCAGAGCTGAATGAAAGATCAAAGTTTTGTTTGCTTGGGAGTTGTTATTTGCAGGTCCTCAATAGSTAATCTCTCCTTATTGGCAAATCCTTAAGCATTTTCCCCTGGTGATGTGCCCCTTCCTTCTTTAGAAATTTCACAGCCATGGTACGCTATATAGTGAATATGAATTTAATTTTAAACATCATCTTTCTCATATCTGTAGATCTCATTTATGAATCCTCAGGGATCCACAGATCACAGGTTGAAAGGCATTGTGTAGATTTGTGGTTAATAAAGTCTAAAGGATCGTTATGATGATACTGTCTGTCATCCTACACAACACAGACTGAAAAATTTTATTCAGCCATTCTTGCTTCAAACCCACATCTTTTGGCTGAGCTGTATCATACATTTTAGAAAGCATCTATTTATTATAATAACTCCTGTTTCAAAAATGAAGCCCCCTAAGTGGAAGGATCTTGTGGCTCAAAAGACTTCTATTGATACACTAGTACGTATCTTTTCAATACTCCCATTGAGGGAACTAATCCCAACCCCAATGATTTATCTTTACTGACTTTAATGGGCCTCACAAAGCTAGTTTAAAGTAACGGATTGTGAATTTCAGCTACTGTGTTCTTCTCTTACACTATAAAGGTCCACGGCAGACAGAGAACCTGTTGTCTTTCCCCAAGATACAGTAGCATCATTTCTGTGAGTTGATGTTGGCTGGTAATAACAGGTGGGTTGCTACTAAATGCTCCTCTTGATAGATGCTATTTTACTTGACCTTTCTGAAGAGGAAATGCTGCATATGTTTATGAGAAACACTCTGACACTGTTTCATTGGAGGACGTGCATTGTTTGTACAATGACAATGGGAAAATTTCCACTAAGTGCTTTGCCAAAAAGTAATAATTATGGCTGGCTATATGTTTGTTTGCCTGTTTTTCCAACACTGTGGAAATTTTCATCTTTCTAGTGATCACATTGATAACAGAAACTGGAAAAATCTGATATCCTTTTAGACAACCTACTACTTGAAACGTGTAATAACACACAACAAAGGTAGCATTTGCAGTACATGCACTTACAGCTGTAGGAAACTGGGCAAAAGCAGTCACAAAATTAAGTCAAAATTGCTTTTTTTTTAATTCCTAAATTTCTATGCACATGTATTTTACACAAAATGAAATCAGCTGGTAAATGCATGTCCTTTCTTCCCTCCTCACAGAGGTGCAACTGAGATCTAGTGGTATGATGGTAGAGCTGAAATCAGGAAATGTAAGGTTTGTTCTCCAGGCTGTTGCTGATTTGTATTGTGACCTTGAGTAAATCACTTCTTCTTCTTACTTAGCTGTAAAAGAAGGATGCTAAAAGTTTATTAAATGCCTTAGGATYGGTGGGACAAAGGCACTATATAAGTATTTACTGTTATTATTTCTAATACAACTGAGGACAATCCTTGTGATTTAGTTCACCTGTAATATTTGGAAAAGTGAATTGCAAGTAAAAGCATTTCTAATCACAAGCCACTTTGTTTACAGTGAATGTTGCTGTCCAACTGGACAGCTGCTTAAAATGAGCATTTGAATGTCATCCTTCAGTCCGGTGGCAACAACTGATTTGTTTGGACACCTGCTGTCTTTTTCTTCTCCTCCCTGCTGTTTATGTTTGGGATCCTTACAATCCAAAGACAAGTCTCTGTTTTTCCTCTGTTTAGTGATTTGTCATGCACCAATGCATTAATTACAGAAACAATGGACAATAAGATTAGATTGATTGYATCATGGAGGGAAATGCAGGGTGGAGAACGCTGAGGCTGTTTCTGCAGCAACGGTAGATGAGAGACTAGAGAGCCAACCCAGTAGCAAGACAGAGATGTTGCAGAGGGGAGAGGAGAACATGGCCTCGGTCCTGCTACCTGTTCCTTGTAAGAGGACCACCGTGAGCAAGTAAAACCCCACTGGTATCAGTGGAGCTTGGCTCAACTGCAATGGGCCACCCACCCACACGCAGGCAGCAGAGAGGAGAGCTGAGGGGTTGTCAGCAGGGAACAGAAGTGATCATGTATGCTCTGCCAAAGGCAGCCACGGTGTGGGTAGGTATTCTTCTCAGTTATTACTCCCTGCTTGTGACTAGGAAGATTCATTCCCTAAAAAAGGAGAGTCCTAATGCAAGAGCTAAGATCCTCTTAATCACAGACTCCTGAATAGACTCCTGAGTGAATGCTTATATACATCTACATAAGCCGAGAGCACCAATTAGCCCCCCACGCACCAGAGCCCTCTGTCCTGTTCACCAAAACCTTCCTTCTTTCTCTCAGTAAAAGCTCTTTGCTCAAATTTTCCCTCAGACAGGGACAATACTCTTTATTCATAAAACYGGCCGGGCCTCTGATTTCTGCTTACCCTGCAGACCCTGAGCTGAGATTAATGTAGACTGTAAGATTCCTTTCAAAGAGCTGGCTTCCCATTTGAAGAAATTATGCCCCCTTATCATTGATCCAGACCAGATTGGTTTTATTAAAAACAGAAGTTCCTCCCACGGCATGTGGCGATTATTTAGCACTATGCATTTTTCCTGTAAATACCATGAAGAGCTGTTAGCCCTCAGTCTGCACATGAAAAATGCTGGAGATCCTGCAAAAAATAATAAAAAGGCTGTTTTTGATGTAATATCTTGAAGTCCTTCAAGTTTGAGAGGATTTTTATATAATTTTTTTTTCTGTTAAAAGAAAACATATCCAGTCTCCCTTCTTTCCCCATTTATACTAACATTTATTCGCATTACAGTAGCATCTGGCAGTCCCAACTGACTTCGGCACCCCAGTGAGCGAGACACTGCACGCATATTGTAAGAGACAGTCCTGGGCTCAAAGAATGTAAGAGAAAAATCATTGCTCACTGAAGTTAATGGCAAAACTCCCCTAAACCAGTGGGGTCAAGATTCAAACTTACAGCTGAATTAGTCAAGACAGACAAAGAGTGGACGAGAGAAACAGACCTGCAGAGATCTGAATCTGAGACCTGCACTGAATTATCTATATCAAAACACAACTGTAACAGAAAAGCAACTACTCCTCAGCAGAAAAACCTTTCAAGTATCCTGTCTCTGGCAAGGGCAGTAACGAAAGCCTCGGACAGCGCAGGAAAAAAGCAGCTATGAAGAGATCTTTCCTTGGTATATCCTTTCAGTTTCTGTAGTCAGAGGTTCGACAAGTTTTGAAAGCCTGCAGTTCATCCAGACCACGATGTTTAAAGGATGGCTCTGCATGGCTCTGGACCTGGTAATACACCTCTGGCCCCGGGCGCAGCCTGTCGCAGTGCTTTCCATAGGGGAATTTAGGCACCTCCGCTGAGAAGATGAGCTTAAATGTGCTCAAGGTCATGCAGGCATCAGTGAACTAGGRTGGGAACTGAACTTCCTGCATCGTAGGCATAATCCTTTTCCTTAACCACAAAGGCATCCTTTCTTTCATCTGCATTTCCAAAGCAATACTGGCAAATAAGAATGGGCTCTGTTACATCCTTTTAATGGTAGATCTGTGTTAAAAGATGTAACACTTTCAATTCCACAGCACATTTCACATCGACAGTTGTTTACAGGTGGARATGGCTGCGCAGGAATTAACAATTTTGTTCCTGATACTTCAATAATATTATCTTAAAACTATTTGCCTCAGTAATATCTGACAACAGCATCTCTCAGTTAAAAAAGAAAAAGTTTCCTTTCCAATCCTTCCACATGTTTGATGAGTTAATTTCATGAAATATTATCTCATTGTGGAATAGACTATCAGAGTGCAATGTTTTCTTTTCACCTGCACACACACTTCTGCTTTTATGTTATCCCCTGTCACTACTAGTGCTATTTGATTACAGCAGCGTATGTAAGGCTCCATTGTGTTAGAAACTGTACAAACAAATAGGAAGAAATGGGTGTGGATAAGCATGGGCAGCCAAGTGTGAAGTAACAGATTCAAGAAGTTTTGAAGGTCGATGATAGGATGAGCAGTCCCAATATCTCTAATCTATAATCCAGTATTCTGCTCACGAGATCCCATCTAGCCTTGTGTTGGTCCCTTCTGCTTTTCTTAATCCTTCATTCAGTGGATTGAGGGAAAGGGCTGCACTCTTTTTGAGATAGAAACACTACCTGGTCTAGTTATCCAACATGACCCAGCTGGGTTAAATTCATCTCAGAGAATTTCTTGTTCCCATTCCCTCAAGAACAAAGCCTATTTCATAAATCGAGATCAGACTTCACTATGGGCTGAAGTTGCCTCTTTGAAGCCCAGGGAGAAGAGGTTAGATATCAGGTTTGATATTTTGGGGTTATGGCTTCTTCTACCTTCCATAAAATTATTTCCTTTAAATATTTATATATACACATAATTTCAGGTCATTTGATCTGAAAAGAGAGATGGGACTTTCCTGACGTTTCAGCTTTTCGGTATGAATATTCTTAAAATCTATGTCTTGCCAGCTACCTAGTATCCACATTTCCTTTAAACTATCCAGTTCCCTTTCTATTTGTATTATTAATATACCTTCTTCCCTCTTTCTTGCAGGAAGCTGGGGCCCAAGGCAAGCCTTTTCCATTGCAGGCTGTTATGCACAGAGGTGGCATTGTTTTACCATGCTACGTATAAAAAAAATACATATAATTTTACATGCCAGTTGGAAACAGCTCTTCTGTAGATTTATGGTAGAGATGGGCTAATGTCACAGAGCTTTTGGTGCTGTACTTTTTATATGACTGAGTTTGCTGATATTCCCATTGAATGACCTCTCCTATTTAGCCCTATGACACTTAATAATCTCACTGCCTGGAATAATGTCAGAAGATTCTGTTAACGGTAGAGCAGTCCCACAYTGTAAGTTCGAGACAGCTCATTTGCTCACAATCCCTGCAGCACCGTTCCATCCAGACATTGCCCATTATGTATAATCATTTGGGAGTAAAGCGGACTCACTGCAATATTTGGGACAGMGTAATGGGAACTGAGATGCATATGGATATAGTGCTAAAATGCTTATGTACTTTAACTGAATATGCAAAACTGGCTAGCATCAGAGGAAACATTTAACCGGTAACTTGCACTTGGCTTCCATTTGTTAGCTACACAGAGAGGAGAGCTTAAAGCTTGGTTCTGTGCTCATTAATAACAGATCTGTGCACAACTGGATCGTCCTCTGTACAAAACGTGATCTGGCTAAAGTATGGTATTTATGTCAAATTAACTAGATCATGCAGTGTAGTGTTTATCCTGGCCCAATGATGGCTGCAGAAGAACATATGATAGCTGATGCAGCATAAAATTACCCTTTGAAATATATCAAACAAGTGTGAGCTGGCCAAATGAATTTGTACTAGTTCTACATTTTATCTCAAATGCAGGGGCATTCTTGATCTACTAAGTATGCCCCTAAAATGGTTTTTGCCATCTTCCCAACTGCAGTCTTACATAGAGATATACTTAACCAGTCTGTAACACTTTTGTGCGGAAGTAGAGCTTCAGAAACACGCATTTACTACCTTGTAGTTAAACACAAAATCAAAAATAATCTCAACTAAGTAAAAGATAAATCGTTCAATTACAAGTTCCTCATAGATTTACCTACTAGGTGCTACCTGAAAAAAAACAAAAAAAAAAGAAAAAAAAAAAGATGAGAGAAACAGTCACATATACTATACTTACATTGGAAAAATAAGTTGTCCCATAAGTAAAGGAACAAATTCAGCCTGACTCCCAGTGTATGGAAAGATAAAAATCTTTTGTCCCCTTAACTTTCCCTTGCCAGGCAGAGTTTAGTAGATTCTCTTCCTGCCCTTTATTTTATCCCCCTTGAGCAAAAGACAGCACAAGCTGTGGCAACACACACATTGATTGATCAGTTGACCATTGACAAATGAAGTGGATAATGACCAGCTTCTGTCTTTTTTTTCTTCAATGGAGGCATCAGATTTGGTCTTATCTACTCATACATTTTCATGAGTATGTTGGACCTTAAGCATTTGTATGATTTTGTATGTGGTTGAAATTGGTCGATGGAGTTGCTCAGGAGGAAAGTTATTCAAGGGTGAGGAGAGCCAGCCAACTCACACAGTCACATCAGTCTTATTTCTTCAAGGAAATAAAACTAAAAAAACAGAAAGATGTTACAGTGACTAGCATAATTACCTAGATTATGAGTGGGATGAGTCCAATCAACAGCTTCTGTGACCCTGGGAAARAGTCACAGTGGGGCTTGGCAATGTACTGTGCAGTGTCATTAGGCCTAATTTTAGGTGCCAAGTTCAGGAGTCAAATTCACAAACCTGCACTGTACAATTTATGAAAAGAGTTAAGTGCCTTAGGACTGGAATTCAATCACTTACACATTAAGGGCTCTAACTAGGAATGTAACGCAGGTATTTAATTTAGAAATGCAGCCACTGTAGTCTTCCTGTATGGCCAGGAAAAAAACAAGTACAGGTCTACAGGGCAATCTACCTTGCATTTTACCCAAGATCAAACTTCCCTATGAAGACAGTCAACTTTCTTCATCAACTGTGTGGGAGACCTAGAGTGACTTTGCTTCTGACCTTCAGTTAACTGCTTAAAATAAAATGGGTTGCATCCAGCCGAGTGAGGCGACAGAAAATAGCCAACAGAATACACTCAAAAACAACTAAAGGTGGTGGCAGATCATCTGAAATCCCACCTATCTCCTGCACTTTGCTGCCTGTCTTGCAGATCTCACCCCTGTGAGGCTAGGATGCATGGTGCCATGCTATTTCTTGCCCTTCCTTTGTGTATGAATGGAAAGTTTAGTCTCACTTTTTGAAATAGATTCTAGAGAGCTGATAGCTTAATGGATTAAGAATAGTTTCTCATGAGCAATGGACTCTAGACTGTTTGTACCCTGAGGAAATTCAGCCTCATGCCTCCTGCCAGAATGGACCTGATGGAAAAGCACCCCTTGATGAAGATATCATGACAAATCTTTCCGGTATAGTGCATCTAACATATTCACAGCAACAATGATGGGGCACTGCAGTCTGAACTAAAAGAGGATCTGCAAGGAATTGAACTAGACTCAGATTTTACAAATGCCTGTCTTATTATTTCAACTGAGCCTTGTAATACAATCTGATATGAGGGAGAGAAATAAAATATTAACATGCTCTCTTGTTGCCATCCCTTAAAGAGATATAAGATTTTCTCTTAGCTTGACTAATCCCATTCGTAAGGTTTGTAGAGTTGGGAAAGAAAGGAAAATGGAGGGAAAAAACCCTCAAGTTGCGACAATGGAAGTAAACCTTTGGGTCATTTCTCCATTTGATCTTTTCCAGATGTATCTTTTGATTTTCAGGGATGCAGAGCACTGATTAGACTCCCTCATTTCCCCTAATGGAAAAAAATTACCTAAGAAACAGATTTTTAGCAGAGCTACAGGTGTTGGGGAAGGCAGAATATTATACATGTAACTGTGGTTAACATGATCTCTTCCATGCCTTTCTGTCAGTTTGAAGAGATCTCTGCATCTCATGAAGAATTCACTTTAGGGCTTGGAGAAGCAAGAATGGTGCTCCACAGGTAGTCGAACACTTCATAGAAAGGATCATCTTCATGATTACATACCCTCCAGATCACCCTTTTGTCCTCTACCTCATCTTGGATGTTTTCTTCTAACGGTAGTTAAAATCAAATCTTGCTTTAAAATGAACTTCAGTGTCCTGATCTTAAAAAGGTCACTGGAGGTGAAGCATTAGGCTGGGCTTTATCATTTTCAGTAGTGATTCAGTCACCGAAAACAATGATACACTGTTAATAAGATTTATTTATCTTTTCCACATATTTTTTTCTCTTTTAATGAGAATTAAGAGTGCTTTTTTTCTTCTTCAGCTCCTGTCAATCTGAGTTTTTGAAAGGTGCCAGATTGACTGTGCTGGGAATTAAAATCCTTTAATTACCGACCAAACAGGTTATATATGGACAACAGAAGGATAAACTTCCTCACGCCACCCTGCCGTTACGTGCAACCAAGCTCTCAAGGGCTGCTAGTCTGCCAGTCTTGCTGAAAGAAAAAAAAGCAGAAGATCAGATCCTCATCTAGTGAAAAATGACAGTACTCCAAAAACCTATGCTGCTCTAAGCTCTATCCCTTTGATTTGATCTAGATATTCAGGGCAAGAAATAAGCAGTGAAAATTAACTCTCTGTGAAAGATGATTGCTTATTTCCAAGCACAAAACTGACTGATACCACTTAAATGTATTAGGTTGCAGATAGTCTTACTGTATTTACTTAAATATTAATGTGGCATGTCTCTAACATTTGAATTTGAAGTACCTTCCATCTTTTTATCACTGTAAAATAGTACTTCCTTAAATTCTTCTTACATATATTCCCACTTTACTTAAACCTAAATCCTCTAGTTCTGGTCTCTTCAACAAACTCAAATAGATCATCAAGCTTAATTTTATAATAATCTTCAGCTAGTTTAAATACCTCAGTCATGTCATCTCTTAATCATCTTTATTATTCTTCCAAGACTAAGTAATTCTCTCCTCATATGTAAACTCTTCCATTCTGTTTATCATTTCAGTTTCTCTGTACTCTGCTGTCTTGGGTTTCTATTTTCCTGTATATACAGTGACCTTATCTAAACTACATGGACCAAATTCTAATCTCAGTCATGACACTTTAAATCTGGAGTAACTGACTTCAGCAACTCTGGCTTTGAGTTGATGTCAATGGATTTGCTTCAGATTTACTCTGCTGTAACTAACCTCACAATCTAGCATTATAACATATAAAACTAGAATCTCAAAATGCGCTTCTSTTTCTGTTATACACTCTCTCTTCTAAGTCCGATTATCATTCCTTTGACCCCCTTTTAAACAAATCACATAGGAAATCTATGTGGAGGTTCCATTTTTACTTCTTTTTTTTGTCTTATAAACTATTTGATAGTTATTCAACTCTTAAAGTATTACCCAGTAAATGCCTACCTGAGTCATATCAGGATCTTATATGGAAGATAGATAATACCTTAATGTATATTGTGCAGTTGTTGTTCCTCCTTTGTGAAATAAAATCTTGGAAAAGAAGGACCATCATGAGTTCCAACACCTCTTTCATTTGTGGATTTCACAAACTTGTTTGCTTATATAGATATGTATGTGAGTCCCTTTTCTTCCACTTTTCTCATGTTTATGTTATAATTTTTTGAATCCCTAAAGAAGTTCACAGGAAACTGAAATGATGAGATGCAGCAAGTTTTCACCAAGGCAGATTCTCAGCTGAAAAATAGAACAGCAAATCTTTGCAACGGAAGAGGATTSATTCCAGCATACTTTTGGAGATTTTAAGAAGAGGTAAAAAGTTTTGATATTATCCACCCACATGCCCCAAGAATGCTTTCAAGCATTGCCTTTCCATCTATCTATTTGATTGGACCAGAAAGCTGAAGAGACTCCTCATTAGGTTCTGCAGTACTGCTCTTTACACTCTATTGAGTTTCTCCCATCCAATGGGAATTTTCAAAGACAAGACTTTTACACTGTCCAAGTTCATGCCCTGAAGGTAGATAGGATATTTCATTCACAGAGCTATGTGCTGGGCTAGAGGAAGAACTCTACTAAAAATTCAGAATAAAATCAGTAACTTTGCTTAAACCAGTGAGTTACGGGATTGCTGGTATGCCCAGAATTTGTTAAGACAGGACAAAGAACTTGTGAAGCTTCTGAGAAAGCTAGGGCATTAGACATGTAATTACTTTACAAATTCTCAAAATAATCTTAAGCATTTCTTCATGCTCTTTTCCTAGGCTGTTTGTTATTGCCCCTCTTAAGAGTTTACCCCTCCCAAGACTGAGCTAGTAGAACTAACTATGGAAAAGTCTGCACTGACTTGAGGATGAAAGCAGCTGTGCTCACTTGCAGTTCTGCCAAAAGCAGTCTGAGCCAGACTCACTGATTTGAGCAGTGACAAGTCTGTGTGATGGTCTGTTCCACCAAGCGATCTGTGGGGACAATCACCAGCAGTTGATGAGTACTGTTGAGCAGGAGGATTTGCGACTGTCTTCAGAAATCCAGAAGAACCCATGTCCTACTACTCTGTTTCATGGTAATCTGCTCTGACCACTTAAAACCTTCATTATGTCCATGGGAAAATTAGTCTTTCCATGGGTATGATTTCTTTCACATTATACATTTTTCTCCTCAGAGAACTACAAAGCATTTTAGATACTAACGGAAATCACTTTGCCAATCCACTGCTAAGGCAAAGTGTGGCAACTTGTTAACAATGCACAGTGATATAGCGCAACACCTGCTGTCTTCAAATGAAAAAAAAAAAATCCAAGATCCAACTGAAGCTTCAGGGAGATTTTTTTTTAAGTATAGAGAATGCAATTACTCAAACTTCATCACTGTTCTACCCAATGATTTTTAATTACCTSTCTTTTATGTCTCTTGTGCAATTGCTCACCTCTAGGATCGCTGCCTCTCCTTTTCTGCTGAATATAGGGGCAAACTGCTAAATGTGTTACRGGTACTGTAGGCCCCCTTTCAAGAGGATCTTAGCAGGTCATTGTCTTAATTTATCCACTCTCCGACCACTTCTCTGAAAATGGGAGATGATATTGTCCCTGTGCTACAGTTGGAAAACTTAAACATTAAATGACTCACCAGATGTTACAGAGGAWGACTAGGGTAGAGAATGCGCTCCGTTTTGTTTCTCTAAATCTATGATGGTACCTCTAACCCTCATTCATCCTTTCTCTCTGAATGACTAATATGGCTTCTGTTGCAGTTTTCTTTGAAGTCTCTTAGTTATGTATATGCCCTCCTTACTCAAGAACTTTATTATAAAAACTGAGACCACAGCCTGAAGGTGTGAGATACTTAGATGATCAGAGATATTTCTTTAAGTAGTTCTACCTAAGAATCTAAACTGAATCAAAAATGAGAGAAAAMTATGTGTTTTTATAATAGTTTTGCCCTTTTTTTTCACTTGTATTTTCATAGTTGCACACAATGTATACTGTGGAAAATGGAAAATAGGTCTCATTTATTTCTACAGACAAGTCTTCTTGCTTGCACAGTTGTAGGCTGAGAATGCTGAGGCCCCTAAACCCAGTGAATGTTTCAATTTTTCAGAACTCTGGTAATATTCATGCACTGATTAACATATACTCTGTTCTTCCCTTCATGCAGATTCATTCTGAGCTGCCCYTTATTTGACCTTTTCCTTTATTGGGATGCTCTTTGTATCTGTTGTTATATGGAAAATGTAGATGTTCATCACTACAGTGCATTACACTTTTTCCATACAAATTGACCTCCTCAGAGTTTGTTTCTATTGTACATAGGTTTTTATCAGCATTCTTAACAAAATAGCAGGAAAAAAAAGAGATTCTCAGTCCCTATAGTCCCAAAATACATTAAGAAGGAAAGTTACTTAAAGAAGATGACTGTGACGTGCTCACTAAAAATAGACAAATACTTTAACATTCACTTAGCAGAAACACTGCCCAACAACATTTAAAACACTTTTCTAAGTCACTACATATGATAAAGAGGATTTAGTTCTGAGCTGATTGAGCTATGTTATGTATTTGTTTCACTAAACAGAGTGGCAATTAAAGTGCATAGGAGTATGTAAATAGAGTAGTAAGGGGATATCTTTTGGATATACTTACCTAGCTATCCGTATGGACAGATGTTTGAAAAGTCAAGGCACTCATACGCCTTGTGTGATTCTGACCAACTGTGCCTCAAGTCTTCAGCTATCAAATGAGACTAGCAGTTCTGAAGGGATATTGGAAGGTTAATGTGTCAAAGAAAGCAAGAGGCTGAGGCACTGAAGTGGAGGTCATGCACATACCTAAGATAGATATCCGGAAAGATAAATCTTCACTGTAGCCACAGTTTTTCATGGGGCAATTCAGAAAGCCCAGCCATGGAACAAAAGCACATTAAATCTTTTCTGTCTGGTTTGTCATCAGTTATTGTGAGAACATTTCCCCAGGGCTATATCACTTCCAGGATTTTCTCTTCTATCAGTCCCATGTTTCTGCTCCTGTAGCTAAAGTTGTGTTTAGGAGAACCTTTGAGGGCCTCAGAGATATTGATGAGCCTTGTATTTGCAATCTTGTGCCTTGCAGAATATGTGGATGAATAGTTGAACAATGTATATAATAGCAGTTATTATAATAGCACAGCATGAAAGTTTTCAGTTAAATGTTGTCTACTGTATGGCATCCAAGACAGACTCTATTGCAGGACTTGCAATCAGAGGAGGATAAGAATACAGAATTACCAAAACAACTCCGCTGGCCAGCAAAGAGAATGACTACCCAAGAAGAAGAGGGGTAGAGTGAAGGGAAGGGAGAAAGCAACAGGGTGGGGAACAGAGCTTCGGCAATGGGAATATCCTAACAGAGCTGTTCTTGGCAAGCGAGTAACAAAGGATTTTGTGAATTTCAGTCACTTGTGTAAAGAGAAGCACATGTATAAGTGACTAAGAAGGTTCTTAGGTCTTGCTCCCATTATCAGACAATGGACATCACATAATTGCTCTGCTCTTGTTTGTAATAAAGTCTAATCCCACATTGTTTACATCTGATGCCTTTTCAACACAGACCATTCTTTTTGTCTTAAAACATCTCCTTATTTTATGTTCTTTTGTTACGYGATGAGTGGAGACATGTAATACAAACTTTTCATTTCATACATCTTTATAGCTGTATTCAGTAACCAAGCTTGATTATTAAATTTGAGCCTTATTCTGCATCAATCTACTCCTGTGCTATGTTCTCAGGCCAAGTCATCTAAGCAGACCATAAACCAGATGTGATTCTTAACTTTTTCAGGACTTAATTTTGCCACTTGGTTTGGATCACAGAGAAGTTTTCAGCCTGCAGTCTTTGATGCCTTATGTTTGCGTTCATAAAAATTATATGGAAAGTTATAAAAGAGTGATAAGGCCTTCCAGTTTTACCACCAAATGGAAAAGCTGTCCACACAAAGAATTTATAACCATCTTGTAGCAATTTCTAGGATCTAAAATCATTTTAGCTGATTATGCTTTAGAGATGTTGAAAAGAATGTAAACCTACCAGTTTCTATGCAAGAATCATGAGAACCAACTCTGTTTCCTGCTTTTATATACCAAAGGCCTCTCTTGAAACCCTACTTACATGCTGAGATACATTGACTTCAATAGGACAACTTACGTGAGTAAGGATGACTCGCATGAATAAGAGTTTCAGGCATGGGATCTAAGATCAAGAAGCATGAAAGCCTTTTAGTTAATTCACTTCAGCATCACTAATATTGAGTGACTGAAAACCTTCAGTTATCATTAATGACGTTGGGATTTTTTTCAAAAGATAAGCCAAGATTCTTTGTAAGTCTTTTTACCTGTTTTATTTTCTATAAAATGTGATAGTTACATTTAAAACATCTTTTAAAAGATGTTATTCATGTAAAAAGGCATACATATTCCAGAACTAAAAACTGGTGAGAGAGGGATTGTAAGCCAAGCTTTTTAGTCATCAAACATTGCATAGAGAGCTTCCTTTTCGAAACAGGTCTATTTAAAACAGTGAATACTTCCAACAGCCCTTTGTGCATGCAAATTTTCTGACAAGATAACAATTATGTTATATTTTATCCTATAAATGCTTGCAAAAAATAATTTCTGGAAAAGATACTATGAGTTTAAATGGAAAACTTAGAAACATTCATACTGTTAAGGATTAGAGTGGCAAATAATCTTATATTAGGCGTATATTCTGCACTATCCCCCCATCTTTCACAAATATCCTGTGGTAGACAGTACTTTTTTTGTCTCAACAATTTAAACCCACCCATGAATGTAAGTTAAGAAATATTGGTGTATGGAAGGAAAAATTACACTAACCTCTAGGTTTGATATGATAGTGCTTTCACTTGGCAAGTTGCATACAATTTACTTGTAATAATAAACTCTTCACACAATACGTGTTGTTGCAACACCCTGCTATTAACAGCGCTATTTTGTGCACCTAATGATAGCTAAGCAATGGAAATAATAAGGCAATTTACAAATACTAAAACAAAAAGAAGTTGTATTTCTTCACATATGTAGGGTATGTTCTGATCCCTTTATGCTTCTGCTGAGTTCTGCTGAAGCATGAAAAAGGTTGTAAATCATATTTGACATACATCCCATGGGTCAGCCACCACTCTTCTAAGATAACTGAACAGAATGGGAATAACCACTTTTGGAAGCAGAATATGAAAAAGGAACCGTGATGTACTGTATAAGGAAGAAAATCATCATGTAAAAATCAGCAGCAGCTTAAATTCAGGTGCTTGCATTTCTCTTTTCTTTCCACACAAGGAAATGGTTGAACAGACTGGCAATCCTCGGTGAATTTTTATATTTTCATAGGATGGATCCCAGCAGGGTCAGAGACTGTTTCAATAGTGCAGGAAAGGTGTCAGGGCATCCACTGGAAGGATGATCTGAGAGAGAGAGGCAACTGGCCTCATCAGTTCTTATTTCAGAGGACCAAACTGCACCTTCCATCACCATTCAGAATTAAGGACCCTTTCCTGACTCACAGCTTGGCATTGCAGGTATTTTATATGTTCATTTGAACAGACACCTTTGGGGGAAAGTATTGTGGAAATGATAAGATAGAACTAATATCCTTGCTGCTGATCAGTTATGTTTGTATTGTATGTAATATATGAAATTACTAATGAAGACCCAGTTCTGCTCCCAGTGAAGATAACGGTAAACTTTTTCTGAGTCCAGTGGGCCTAGGAGGAAGCCATAATAGCACTTGGTCTTTCATTTTACGCTCTCAAACCTAGAAGCATATGATGGTGATGCTCTCATGTAGGCAGGCAAAGATGTTATGACATTCAGTGCATTTGCAAATGGAGCTGCAGTGTTTGCACCTGCTCTTTTGTCTAAGCTGCCTTTTCCTATTTCAATCAAGTTCCACCCATGTCCTGTCCTTGCTCTGACTCTTACATATTTGTTCTAACTAAGAGAAAAGAACAGCCTGATACTTTCAAAGCAGGGATGCAAGTCACTATTTGTCGAAGATGGCCAAAAGTGGTGAAAGAGGTAAGTCCTGCTACTTGCAAACCTCATCTGTGCTCTCCTACTGGGCAGATCAGTCGCCCGGGATGACGTAGCAATAGCAGGAGCAAGTACCACGAGTTCCCTATGAGAAGTGACAGCCATCCCCCATTGCTACATCCCCTGTAGCTACATGTATTAGCCCTGTACCCCCGTGTATGCTACCCCTCAAACACAGTATCAGGGACTAGAATATAACAGACACACATGCGTGTATACATACGTATATGTGCATGTATAGTTATATGTATGTATATTAATGCATTAACTCAGTTGTAGAAGAAGGGTAATCACCAATGTCATGACGTCATGGGGACCTGTAATTGCACATCAATCTCTGGACTCTGTGCCTTGATCTGCAGGCTCACATTACTGGCAATAACATTTCTGGTGTAATCATGCATACACTTCGTATTCCTCTGGCCAGGATGAAGCTGTAGGAGCTAATGTATTCTGAGGCAGACCAACTGCCGCTCATGAAGGGAAAAAAAGACTTGCTTGAGTAACCGTAATAATTGGAAAATTATTTTGATAGCCTGAAACAATCTAATATATTACAGAATTTTATTAAAATAATATCAAATCAAATTAACTGCTATTCCATAATGAATTAGGTAACAAGGTAGGCAGATATTAATCGGCCTTGGCTCCCAGGCAGGGGAGCCAGGAATTTATTAGCTCTTGCGGCTTGTATGAGGGTGAAGACAGAAATCAGTATCACAGGCTGCAAAGGAAGCCCCTGAGACAACTGAGCTTTTACTTTTTTCTCACTTTCACTTTATAATCCATCATTAAACACTTGTATTTCTTTTATGTAGGGTCTTATGAAATTTTTAATTTTTTAATTGCTTTGTGATTTAATAATGAGGATTTTTTGTGCATGTGTGTGTGTGCATAGCATATGTAACTTAGCTGCCAATATTAGAATTATCTCACCTTTGTCCACCTATGACTAACCTTTATAAAAGAAAGAAGTCATTTTAGAACTTGTCTTGGGTGTTGTGGCTTCAATATTTCTGCTCAATATGCTATCAGTCCTCTCCTCTCCTCTCCTCTCCTCTCCTCTCCTCTCCTCTCCTCTCCTCTCCTCTCCTCTCCTCTCCTCTCCTCTCCTCTCCTCTCCTCTCCTCTCCTCTCCTCTCCTCTCTTCATCCATCCCAATAGGGGAATGGAGGTTCTGTGGTTGGGAAGCATGGAAGAAGGGATAAAATAGTCTAGCAAAGTTTGTGGTGTCATCCAGTCAGATCTCGGTGGCAGTTACACAGGATACTTAGAAAATGAAGGGGCTATGCCTTGTTTATTCTTTTTCTTTGTCTGGTGTTCTGGTGAGCACTAACTTTATTTCATGCTGCTTTGTGTTGTCTGTCTGTAGTGTCTGRTTAGGTCCTAAGTGCTGCATAAGTAGCAGAGGTCTGGCATCTAACTTTTTGTCCTAGGTTTCTGTCTGCGCAGAGAGATAGATCCCCCTTTGTCTGCAGGTGTAACTGCAGAATTGAGCCAGTATCAGCCAGTGGTGAAACACTTGTTTGATTCAATAAATCCATAAGAAAGACAACTTTTGGAGCTGGAGCTGATGGAGTCCTGATAATAAGTGGATTATAATAAAATAAATGTGGTGTTCTTGGAATACTCAGTCGCTGTTTTGAATGGTTGATTTGATAACAGCAATGTATATAACAACAGCAACAGCAGCAGCAATGGGTAAACTGAGCCCAGCAGCAAAAGAAAATTGTCCGTAAAACCAGATCTCCATTTCCTTGGAATAAGCTGATTTGATGTCCCAGGTTTGGAAGWAAAGTGAGAAAATGAAGATGAGAGGAGACAATTATGTCTCTAAAGYGCCCTCTGTATATTTGGGAAAAGCTGGAAGAACAGATCTATCTGTGTATCTTTCCCTGGAAGAGAATTGAGAATTGTTCTTTGGATTCCTCAGCCAAAAGGAGGATCTGAAAGTGGTATCACAGTTCCATTTTCACATTTTTTAAAATACCTCTTTTTTTTGTTTCCCTATGTTTAAGGTGAAAAGTGACTAAGGCTGCTCGCTGCTTCCAGAAGTTTTGTCTACGAGCAGGGTAAGCTGCAGTCAGTTTTATGGTCCTGCTTGGGAGAAGGAGGAGAAAGTGACACTGGTGCTATTCTGAAACATAAGCTCTGGGTGTCCCACCTCATTTTGCTTTCTGCATTTATAATTCTGGTTTGTGCTGACTTTGCTACATAGACAATAGGCATTTCCAGCACTGATGATTTTATGTTCCCTACTCGGTTTCTGTCTGTGGAAAGTAAAACAGAGAAGATCAGAGGAACAGAAGTCAGCAGCGCCCTTTACAGACATGGACAACCTGATCACACAGTGTCTGATGGGATACATGAGACCAATGAAATCTTTATTGCAGGCCTATCCATCACACCTCTCCCAGGCATCCTGCCCAGACACTGGTCAGGTGCCTTCAATTTTTGCATTATTGGTGTTACACTTTCTCCTTGATTATCCCCTGCCTTCTTTTCTATAACTTGACGTTTACTTTTTCATGAGAGATTTCTTGAGCATTCCAGAAAAGGTTAGAGGGACACTGAGAAGGATAAGTAATGGCAGTCCATTCTAGAAGAAATAGGTGACAGAATGTAACTTCGTTGCATGTGTGCCRCACATTTAACCATTCAAAGTGTCTATTAATGGAATACATTGCTGTTCAAGTACTTGCCTTAGGGACAACTTGAATCCTTTTTCAGGCAAAACTCCTGTTTGTTCTCGGTACAAGAGTACAACGACTTTGGCAGGAGGGTGCCTGGACATGGTCTAAGTAAAACATGTCCAGCTGGGGAAATACACATTGACTGATGAAAGTTACTACAGAATGAAGGGATAATATGTTCCTTAGAGAACTACATTTTTTTTCCAGGGGGAGTGAAATTACTGCACACCCACTGCAGGCCTTTGAACTAAAAACCCAGCTATTGCTCTAGATAAGAATTTCAKTTTTTGTCCTGATAAATGAAAGA
Organism: Rhea americana; assembly: GCF_003343005.1. Lineage (NCBI taxonomy): Eukaryota > Metazoa > Chordata > Aves > Rheiformes > Rheidae > Rhea > Rhea americana. The sequence continues at coordinate 3,495,138 of NW_028186645.1, forward strand.
AAGGGGCTTCATTCAGACAATTCTTCTTGATCAAATGTGTATGTATTTCTAAAGAAAAATTCCTCTGGGCATTGGATTTGGAGTCTYAGCACAAAAGAGATGTGGAAGAACATGCCTTTTGATGGTATGGGATGTTCAGTGTAGGCTCTCATGTTGTCATTTATGACAGTTCCTGCCCTCCTGTTGTTGCTTGGTTTCTGGACCTTCATAACTGTCATTTCTGAACATGGGAATCTATGTTCACCTACAGAAGATCACGTGAAGAGTGGCTTTCTGGTAGGCTATGGACATGATTCCTTAGCCTTCCTGGCCATACTAGCTGCATCTTACAAGCCATATTTCTAAGCTGAGAGCCATGAGGTAAGTACCACACAGCTTTGAGAGYAGGGTAGTCAGAAATGCTGGAAGCTGCCTCCTTTGGAAGGTGTTACAATTCYTTAATGTCTCAATGCCATCCTGGGGAACAGGGCTGGGAGAGCACCTGGGGTCAGCTGGAGCCCCAGAATCACCTCCTCCCTTCTGTAGTTCAGCCACCTTGTGCTAGCCACACCTGGTTCTTGTAGCAGAAACACGAAATCTCAAGAACTGCAAGACGCAAACCTTAGACTTCAAAATTCTCAGTTGTCAGACAGTTCTCCATCTTGTCTTAAAGAAGTAGTTATACATATTCTAAAGTACTAATGCTTACGCTTTGGAGGTGCAATAATATTTGGGCCTTTTGCTTTTTGTTTTGCACATAAATCTATCCAGAATGAAATTAGCTGCTCCCTGGCTGATAATTACTTTGAGGGGAATGAAATCTGATTTGTACAAGCCCACTAGTTATGGAGACAAATAAGAGACTTTAAATCAAGAATGAAGGGAATAAAGGTCAAATACATAATGGTTGAGATGCATGCGAGGGAGGACAAATTGTCTTCTTGGCTGTATCGCTATAGAAACATTTAATTTTAAAAGTCAGACTATGATAGTGTGAAATGGAATATTTTTATTAAATATTATGTCATTGACTGAAATGACAAGTGAGACTAGTGGATGCTGATTAAAACTAGTTAATGAAGATTTTGTTTTTGCCATCTCCTCCCAAAAGTTAGAGACAATTTAGTTTTGCCTGCTTAGGGAGCTGCAAAGAGTTGAGGAGGTTTGTCTCAGCCTGATGGAGATGTGAGAACAACAGAAGGCTTCTAGAGGATTATTGATGGAGGTTTGGGAGGCATCTACCTGGGGATTTGGATGTATTAGCTCTCCTGGGGCCCACAAAACTGAAGTCTGGACTGAACTCAAACTATGTTTCAGAGAATTCTTTCTATCAGTTTGARCTCTATGTTTCTAACCTCTCAGAGCTCTCTTTGTTGCTTAGAGTGAAATTAATTTCAATAAAGTAACCAAACACTACCTSAAGAAATTATCTTCTCATTTCTTGCCATTTGTATCTCATTCCTAACTTATGTTATCTTGTTTCCCATATAAAGAACCCATGTCACAGACTCAACTTGTATGAAGAATATTAAAAATAAAAGATCTTCAAATACAGCCAGCTGGATGACTTAGAGATTAAGTAAAAAACTATTAAACCTAGCGATACTGGTGTGAAATGTCACCAATTCTATTATATCCAAAGCTTCTTACTCTTTGTTGCCTATTCATTAGCCCATTTGATATAGATCATCACAGGCTGGTCCCTATTAAATGCAATTTTGTATGCCACCATCCCAGCTGATGACTTCTCTGTACAAGCTAAGCCACCTAACACCCACCCTCAGGTATACAGAAAGCATGAACTCTCCCATATGCAGACCACCCAACCGCAGTTCTCAACTACTATGCAAGTGGTGTTGGTTGCACAAATGTCTTCCCATCACAGCTGGACCGAATGCATTTCAGAAAAACGATCATAAAGGCCACTTTTGAAAGGTCCATGAACCAGTAGCACTAGATCACCCACATCTTGGTGCAGTGGGCCTTTCCATGTTAAAAGGCCTCAACCTGCTGGTGTGTTTATGGCTAACTAAGCATTGGAATGGTCAGTGGAGCAGATCCCATGTTAAAGGTCAGGGAACTATTCAGGTACTTTGGAGGCTCTGGGGCCTTCTGCTGTGGAGCATACCCGTTCTGATCCGGGAGCTGTTGCTGTAGCGCTGTCAGCGGCCATTTTGTTTGTCTTGTGTAAGCTGCAGGCTTCTATTAAGATAATTATAATTAACAGAATGTAATGTACTTGACTGATGCATCTCCCTAAAGGGGTAGTGCTTTAAAAATAAGAGCCTGAATTCTCACTTAAATTGAGGCCATTTTACATCTTTCTGGCAAGCGTAAGAGGTCTTTCAAGTGGGTGTAGAAGTAACTTATGGCCCATTTACACAGCCAGATCAGTGTGAAGTGACCTTCATGTAAATGACAACCAGGCCCCAAATYGTTAAGTTACTTTTTTTAAAGATCCAACTTGGCCGAGGATGCTTTATGAGGGGAAGTGAAGTGTTTTTCTTTTTTTTTTCTTCTCAAATTAGTCAAATGAGGTTGATCGCTTTAAAGGATGGAAGAGTTCACCACGGCTCCAGAAAAACATCAAGTATGAGAGCCTAGATTATGTCAGAAGACATGCAGCAGCCCACGCATTAGACTTGAAATCTGTGCTCGCACCTGCCCCGACTCATTTTTTTTCCCTTTGCATTTATTGAGATGACACAATGTCAACAGAATTCTGCAAACTTTATGACAAAATTGTGACAGATCTGCAATGGCAGAATGACTTATGGAAATGTTGAAGTGGCTTCTCAATCAAGTCTCAGGATAGCTTGTGACTCCATTGTCTTAGAGGTCATAAGTCAGACTCCACTGAGTAGAGACATTGCTTGATTCTGGTCCAATTCTCTGCCATATGCTGGAGGTGGGAGGGGGGGAATCAAGACTTTTAATTGCTCTATCCCTATGTTTTCTCATCTACATTCCCCAAGTTAAAAATGCTTTCCCTAGCAGACTCCACTGTTTGCAGTGTGGTCTGATGAGTTTTTAAAATGCCTAAGATCTGTTTCCCTATGTTTTTGTATCTTTTCAAATGATTTACAGTTACCCAGAACAAAGTAATGGACTGCCATGAGCATAAGCAGGTAGGTAATTCTGCAATGGTAGCATTCACTCTCATTTCATACTGCACAAATTGTGGAAGAATGACACGTCAGATCTGTTACAAACTGAAGTGGGTATCTTGAATATACTACAGGGTGGATGAGCAGAGTCTACTTACATGTGGTACCTTGCTTGCCCCAGTAAAGAAAGTGTCTTTATTTCTACCAACTTTAATAGGTTTTCTCATACCTTTTCAAATATACCTTTTAATGTGATTTTAATATAGTAGTAAATATGCATTTCATGAAACTATGAACTGCAAACTGAGAAAGAAACTGCTTCTCTGTTAAATATAAATCTCAAATTATGTATAAAAACATGGCTGGCAATCCCAAACCAACTGTTAAGCAGGACTGGCAAGAGGGAAACTCTGACTCCAGTGCTCTGGCCCCTGCTTTACGTCTGATTTGCTGGGTTCAGGACTGTAGTCCGAAAGGGACTACAGCTGCTCTTAGGCAGCTCCTTTCACTGTAATCAGTTACCACTGCACCTTCAAAAGGCAAAAGCTATCCACCACGGTATTAAGATTTAGAAGAGTTAGAGGTGGGTAAGGGTGGTGCAAAGAAACAGATTCTTAACTTCTTTCTTAAGTCCTAAATTTCCAAGTGTGCAAGTAGAGCTTAATATTACCCTTTGGAGAGTATCTGCAGCTTCTCCTAACAGCATTTTGGTCACAGCAGAAATCTGGTCCAGGGCTTGCAGGCATTAATTATTTTCTGTTTCTGGAATATTCTTCCTATTGCAGTTACTAAGTCTCTCTCACCAGTTTCAGATCTGGATGCACCATCTTTTTACCGTGACTTCCCTGAAGAGCAAACAGAAAATTCTCTTGTAAGAAATAAAATCTGTTAGTCCTCATAGTTGTGAAACAGGAACAGTATGCATGGTGGTGCAAGTCTATCAGAAGGAGGGGTGCAGGACAGGCAGACATTAGTGGACAGCAGTTCACATTCATAACAACATACTCATGAACAGAAACAAACCCAAGAAATCAACCAAACAACACAACGATCTGCTCACCTATCTGTTTCTGTTGTCATCTCCTGCATCTCAGAGTATCTCATCCAAGGTACATTAAGTGAGAATCTGCAGTAAACACTGAAAAGCTGAAGTATCTGGAGAGAGAGCCCAGGTTGCCTATTTGTGCTGACAGTGTTAGGAAATGCTCCTTTATTTCCATTTCCAGCAAACTCAGTTCACCAGCAAGCTCGGCTACTGAGTGAAAAKAAGCAATGAAAGCAAAGACTGTGAGCATAATGTATTTCAGTGACTTTCCCTGATATGAACCTCTTCACAGTTTGCTGAAGGAACTTAAGGAAACTCAGATGCTTCTGCACAACTTTAGTATGGTGGGTACCATGACCACTACTTGTTTATATTTAATGACTATAACATTATGGTACCATTTGTTTATTTAAAGATGAACTTCTGTGCTCAGTCAAACTTTAGACACAGTATTTAAACATAAGCCAATTTGACAATCATATATCTGTGGCTATTTTCTCCCATAAATAGTTAATAAGTAAAGATAAATGTTTGTAAACAAGAGCTTTTTTCCTAAACTTTCATTTTCTTCTCCTGCTCATTCATACTAAGAGGTAATTGTAAGCTTTTGTTTTTAGTATTTTTTTTTTTGGAATTTCTTTTATTTTCTTTGGGCATGCCCATGCTGAACAACTCAATGGATAATAAGCGTTCAGCAGGAATCATATAAAGAGAGAGACAGACTAAAATAAAAACATTCACACAAAAAATTCACAGTCTTCTGCGGTGAGGATGACTGAAAAAGGAAAATAAAGGAAACAATCCTTTTTTCAGATAGTATTAGAATAAGATAAATAAAGAGGTAAATATAATGCTGAACTGTTTTTTAAACCTATTAGCTGGTGAATATAAACAAAAGAGATTTACTTTGACTGGCTAAAATGCATTAGAGCTGTACCTGTTTCTTTTCACTATGATTTTAACATTAGCTAGAAGTACACTGTTTTCTCCTTGTTAAAACACAGCCTGATTCAGCTGTAGCATCTCAGAGCCTTCTGTTTGTGTCTTAGCCTCTACTGGAAAAGTGCTATAAATCTGGCCAGTGATACATATAGAGAAAWGAAACAGGGTTCTGCAAATCTTGTTTGGAAATGAAGCTGACTTGAAAACAGAAATTTCAGTACCTTTTTTTTGAGTTATCGACATATTTCTGCTCATGTAGTATTTCATAAAATAGAACTGGTATTTCATAGAATTGGTAAATTTGGAAAGGACCTCTGGAGATCATCTAGTCCAACCCTCAAATGAGTGGCCCATACAGGGATCAAACCCTCAACCTTGGCATTATTAGCACCACGCTGTAACCAACTGAGCTAAATCTTTTGTGTTTTTGAAATAGTGAAATGAAATGGAGGATGAAATGGAGACTTTCTGAAAATTTTGTTGGATGTGGAAGATTATGTTCAGGTCCCTGCTCCGAACCAAGATTTATTAAATATTGATTCTGAAAGACGGAGTCAGGCAGAGCAAGAATTTGAACCTGCAGCTCCTTTATCCCATAAAAACGTCTTACCCTTGCCAGTAGCTACCTGTGCTTGCATGTGCAATCTCAACTTGCTCTCGTTACTAGCACAACTGCTAGTATACGACTGGGCTCTTTGTTTTCCTGACATTCACCCTTTTTGTCAGTCTATCTCACTTTTTCCCTCTCCTCAATAACAGTTTTAAGGTTGAAGTAAATATATAGCTGGAACAAAAGGAAAGTAGTGCCTGAAAGGCAGCTACACTGCTATACAAATATTATGTTTTCATTTTATTTTAGATTGAGCTTAAAGGTTAATATTCAAAGCATTAGTAAAGTTTCCACCATTCCTTTCCTGGATGCCTGAACAGATTGTCAGTATATGGAGAAGAATCCAAAAGTTACTAGTTTTTGACGATATTCTTGGTGTCTGGTGCCTGATAAAAGTAAAGATTTTCAACAACAAAAATATGCATATCACTTTATTTTTAAAGGTGTTACTGCAGAGAAGACACTGTTTTAAATGGCTTGCTGTTGGGGACAGGACAATATGAGGGTGGATTCAGTATTTCATTTTCTTCTAGCATATTGCTTTCTTTAAATATACCATTTCCTGCTCTGTTCCTAGAAGACCTTATGTGCCATGGGCCCCAATTGCTGATATACTGATTTTTTTTCTTGAACGGTGCTGTGTGCCTGTGACTTTGTTACAAACTGATGACACCAAGCACTGCTCAGCCTCTCCTAGATTGGGAACTTGAGAAAGTCAGGAGTGAGTCAATACTTTCCGTGGGAGACCCAGGAAATCAGGAAATACCAAGAATATAAGTGTAGAGAAACAGCTCCTGTCTAAACCCATGATGTGCTGGGACAACTAATTGGGTTCTGCTTTGCTGAGGGTTTTCTGTATTGTCCTTTTTGAAGTCTACTGGTACTCTTTTAATACCAAACTGCTAGCATTGCAAGCACTGAAGAGTAGCAGTCATCTCTCCATTGTAGTGCACAGCACCTCACACACTGATGTCTGGAACCACTCTAGGAAACAGCATTATAATGCAGCTCAAAATAAGAATGAAAATCTGTCCTATATTGTAGTGATTCCAGTCATATCCTGAAAACATGAATTTTCTATTTCAAATAGTTAACTGCATCAGGGTGAACACCTGAACTGAACCTACCGTGAATTGTATGATGGTTTCAGGTTGACTATGTACGTCCAAAAAAAAAAAAAAAACCCTCTGTCAACCCACGTTTCTGTGTTTCCTTGGTGACAGTGGTGAGCAATACTGACTGGGCAACTAAGCTAATCCAAAACTTAGTTATTTAAACATTTATAATTTTATAACAGCATGTTAAAATTTAAACACATTTTAAAGCTATTCCAACTGCCTCTTTATTAACTCTATACTATCAGCAAGTGAACTGGAAGGAGTTAATCACTTGTTCCTAATTTTCTTTTATAAATATGTGATTAGCCTGAATTATAAGGAAGGCACAATAGCTTTATTCTTCCTGTCAACTATGTGCAGAGAAGTCGGGATTAGTAATCTCTAGGGATCAGGAACTGATTTGGTGCAGGCAGGCAGGAGGACGGCTAACTTTTGAACCTAAGAGGGCTTTGCTGGGCAAGGGTGACAGCTGTAGCATCTTTAGCCCGGATTTGAATTTGAATTCTATCTACCAGTGCAGCAATGCTATGACTTGGCAATATGTTATAATAATCTTTGTGACACAAATGTCGGGGGCTTTTTGTTACATGTCCTCAAAGAGATTTAGGTAATTAATGTTAAATTGGTGATATAAAACCTCCATTCTATCTCTCTTACTAATTCTGATCTACTGTAAATAGACAGAAATATTCACAAGCCAATAATCCCGGTGCTGTTTGTGGATTTTGATTTCTTTTTTATCATGAGTGTGAGGTCAACAGTTGCTGTAAGATAYTCAGCTCTGAATCTGAAAGAGTTTATATTGAAAACACATTGAAAAAATAGGGATGGGACCTGAATGCATTCTCCTGCTGAGAAGGCCATATACTATTTCTTACTGTAGGCTTAAGTGAGAAAATGGGCCAATGTGTCAGAATTTATCAGCTTTTCAGCACAGTTGTGGGCTATTAAATGTTTATGTAGCAGATAGGAACAGTGGAGAAATACAGTGCATAGCACACATGCAGTGTTGGGCCAAGAGGAAAGGAAGTTCTCCAGCCTTTCCCGCTTTGCTGCAGCATGAACCTATGACCCTGTTGCCCAGAGGCAAAAAAGCTACCTGCAGAGATGTCAGCGGTATGGAAAAAAGGAAACACAAACATTTCAATCTACAGAGATGCTTTTTAAAGTCCTTTAGGCTTTTTGTCCATTTGGCTCATTCTTCACAAAAATGGAGAGGAATTATTTAAGGTAGGACTAGGAAATAGATATTAAGTAAAATAAGTGACATTAAAAGAGAGAAAGATAACCCAAGATGGAATATTTGGAATAAACTTGCTGACAATGGGATGCAATAGGCCAGAGAATTGATGAGATTCTGAAAATCCCATTTCTTGGGAAAGTTTGAGTGAAGCAGTATACTCAATAGGGATGAGCTGTCCTGTAYTATCAGAAGTTACGATCTGAAAAGAATTTCAAAGCTTTTACGCTTTATATATGCATTTTGTTAGGAATTGGGTTCTCAAGATGGAGAGAGCTCAGAGAGAAATCTTTGCCTGGGTTTTTCAGTCTATTAGCATATTCTTTAATTAATGAATTAAATTAGAGAATTAAACTTGGGCAATTGGTGAGGATAGATAGCAGTGTTGTAAATTTTACACTTTGGGGATCCTTTTGCTCTGGCCCCTTCCTTCCTCAATGATTGGTTAATAAATCTGAATAATGAAGCATGTAGATAAAAGGTAAAATTTTCAAATGCTTCTAATTGACTTAGAATCCAAAGCCAATGGGATTTATTGTCCTAAAGTCATTTAGATGCCTCTGGAAATTTTACTCATATGTTCCATTGTTAACATTGATAAAATAATGAGTACTTAGAGCCCATAAGGGAAAAAGAAAAGAAAAGAAAAAAGAAAAGAAAAGAAAAGAAAAGAAAAGAAAAGAAAAGAAAAGAAAAGAAAAGAAAAGAAAAGAAAAGAAAAGAAAAGAAAAGAAAGAAGTAAAAATAAGATTACTTATGGACTCCAGGAACTGAGCTGACCACAGCAATAACTTCATAGATCTCGTGGTTGAACATGGCTTAAGAGCTCCTGGCAATTTACCCCAAATATGCATCAAATAACAAATGACTAAATTGGTGCTGCAATGATGAAGGAAGCTCTGTAATGTCTTCTCATCACATGCTTAAGTTTGAGATCATTTCCCACAAACTTCTGCTGTTGGACAAGCAGGTCCTAAATCAGCAGTCTGTTTTATTCTCTTTCCATAATGTTAGACATAGATTGTCTAAACCTCTTAGTGTTAATTTCCTTTGGAAAAGTGTGTTTTAACATAAGTCTGCATTTTTTAAAGCTGTCTTTTTTGTAGATCTTGAGAAATTGATGAACTCTTTCTTTCTCTCTTTTATTTTTTCCCCCCTGTACTTCTCTGAGGTCTGGAAACCCAGTATTTGCTGCACCGTGACAGGGCTGCASTAGCTGGTGCAGAGATCTTCTCTGGCCCAGCGATCCCCCTAGGCCAATCCCATTTACTAATTAGTAAATGACAGTTCAAGCTGCATGGACCAGGGAGTAGGAAACATTAAACTATATGGTCCACAGGAAAGCCCGTGAGGCATCAGTGAAATGAGGGAGTATCCATGAACAGGACTTTGTGGTTAGGCAGTGGAACAGTTCCTTAGCTTACCATATTTAGCCTCAGAAGATATTCATAAATCCTCTGGTATTTGCGGTGTTTTCAGTCTTGTTTTCAAATTGTAGGTTTTATTGTGACGACAGCAATATTGTTTATTATGCTGTCAAAAAACTCATGYAGCAATATGATTTCCAGTAGTTTAGTTTGTTCTGCATGAGGTTGTTCATATTTCTCCGCAAATCCTTAGAAGTTATTGACCTTGTACTGAACGTGCTAACCTTTAAATCTTTTTTTTTTAAGGCTGTCCTGGACAACCTGTTGTAGGTGACCCTGCTTGAGCAGGGGGGTTGGACTAGATGATCTTCAGAGGTCCCTTTCAACCTCAACCATTCTGCAATTCTGTGAACTTTAGTTTAACTGGCCTTAAAAGGCTGTTTTTGACCTTAGCTGTATCTTTCTCTCGAGATGGCAACTTTAAAGGACAAGAATAAACGCATGAGTACTGTTCTGGTGTGTGATTTAAGAAAGCTTGAGGCTAAAACTTATTTTTTCATTTTCATACTCTTATTTTATTTAGCATGAAATGGGCCAAATTCAAAGGTCCCATATTCAGTCAGTTCTTGCTCCAAAATGTCCATTGATTTGAGAGCATTTACCAGCCTGGGTAAAGAGTGAAAAAAAAAATCAGTAGTCTTTGATAATACAGAAGCTTTTAAATTTCTATTAAAATGCTTTTTGAAAAAAAGTCTTCAGTGTACTACCAGGCGTAATTATAGTTTATGTCATAGCATCATTTCAGCCATACAGTGTGATGATTCAGCTTCCAAGAACAGTCCACTTTGTTTCTACYCTCCTTTTCAAATGAAAACATTTTTGACATTTGAGTACAACATGAATGAAAGGTTTTACGCTACAGAATGTTAAGATAAGCAGAGAAGAACTTCCCTGTGTGAACCATGGGAGTTCCTCGCATTAGTCACACTAATAAATAATAGAGTGTACCTACTGAGTTCCTTTTAGAAACAGATCTGCCTGTGCCCAAGAAAAAGCTTGGATTCTTGGGTCTAAAAGTATTGGTTTCTCCCTCTTAAAATTCTTATTCCGTTTTGCATCTTGTTTTGCAGACAGCTGCTATTAGTTACTAGCATTTGTAGAAATAGGAAAGGTGAGAAAAGTACTGYTTTTCAAGTGTTCTGTTTTCTTTTACTAAATGTCCAGAAAATTCACAGATGAAGAAAACCTTATTTCCRCCCCCCTCAAGCTCTCTGGAATTGTGTTCTGATTCTCTAAATAAATGCCAAGTCACTATTTATCTTGGACCACTATTTCCTTCCCATTGTATAGTTCCCCTTTACAAGACCTTTTACAAACAGACCTCAATAATTGGTATTGCACTAACATACCATAGTCTCTGTTAAAAGCCCAGTGAGAATCAATGCCTTTTTATTTAGAAGTTTGTTACGAGCTGTGTTCTTTTTGTRTATTTACCTAGTGAGGACCAGAATACCTCACAGCATAAAAGATATCTGACCTAAATCCCCTGTGACTTGTGCCAAACARCTCTGGTTTACCTGGTCTCCCACAACAACAGACTTGATGGCAGCCAAAGAGATCCAGAGGCAGCCGAGCGTGACAGCCGACATCAAAGGGAGAACACCACACCTTGATCCAGACTTCACTCTACCTGCCGGGGCAAACTTATTAATGTGACCACCCTGAGAATTCAAAGGAGCAAACACACACAGGCACACAAAACCCAACCACTCACATTTGAAAATGAAAATAGAAGTCTAGACAGCTTTTCTTCAGAATTCATTGCTGCTGACCTAATTATTGGGATCCTGTACTTTATCTTGCTCTTTTCAAAGAACAAGAAGAATAGTTAATTTCACTTAATAGAATAATTGAATGTCATAATTGTGGCCTTTTTTCTTTTTCATTTCAACAATAATGTTTTAGTTAAGCTGCCGTCTCTTTCTGTAGAGCTGTTAATGACCAGGCTGCTCACACAATAGATTAGTTACTTCTTTGTTTCCTTGCTGGACCATTTGGACTAACCTAGGCTAATGAAGATTTTGTATACCTGCATGTGTTTTAATGATTGTTTTTGTCTATGATGTTCTGAACCGTAAATGAAATCCCTTTTTCATTTATGATTTCCCACAGTCAAGATCTACACAGAAGTAAAAATTTGGAATATAGATAGGTATAATTAAGATTTGGGTATAGGAATAGTTCAAACTCAGTGTACTTTGAAATATGCAAACTGAAAGCCTGCTCTGTTTTTGCAAAACTAGGGATGAACTGGATGCAGGTCTTGTTCATCCAATTTGTGCAAGATTTTGGGACTGGATAATGTCATTTAAATGAATCTGATGACGGTTGAAAGGATGGATGACATTTTGATGACTTCAGTGGTAAAGTGGCTGTGAAAATATCTGGCTAATGMAAAATGGAATTTTCATAATAACTTTAATGAGCTTCACAATTTCTTACATTTGTAGTGTCTTCCATCTTGTAAATCCCTAAGTATCTCACAACAATATAAAGAACCAGTGACAAGCAGCTACCTCTAGGATAGAAAGCTGTGACCAGTTGGCTCCCAGCAAACTACATAGCAGTGAAATGAGAAGAAAAAAGTTAAAAATAAACTGGGTTATAAATTAAAAGTAAGGATTGTGKTGCCTAAAGAAAATGCTTTGCAAATACTGCGTTCTTCTTTCATTCCCCTTTAAAGAAAGTACTGTGAATGAAGAACATGTTCTGGTTATTAAATGATTTGTCTATCTCAGCCATTCCCCAACTGTGGTCTGGAGTACATTTATTAGTGGTTTGTGGAGACTTTCTGGTCAGAGTGGCGAGACATCTTTAGTTTTTAAATGGTGTTTGTAGCTTCACCGAGGATTTTTTTACTGCCTGAATTTCTACTAAGCATTCTAGTGCCATATGGCTTAGTAGGGAATATGATTTGTTTAAAAATGGATATAGGATGCTTAGGAAATTCACTTGTTTGGTCAAGACCAAATCTGGTACCCTTCTGCAACTTGCATACCAGATTCACGCAGCAGAGCACTCAGACTAAAGTGATGGCCAACATTTAAAAAGAGAAAAGAATATGACATACATAACATTCTGGTATGGTAAAAATAACACTATTAAAAGGGACAGATCCCAAACTGTCTCATAAATCCCATTCAGTTTTGTTTGGACCTGGTTCAGACCTAAGAAAGATGGAACCAAAAAAAGGGGGGAAACAGGGAATTAGAGGAGCTATTATTTTTTGACTTTACCAGAATGATGTACCTTCATTTTAACCTCCTTTCTTCAGTATTGCCTTAACAATATTTTTCCACAAGGGATTATAAACAGAGCCTGTAACAGGGATTGTGAAATTGAGAGAAGATATTGTTCATGAGAAATTCCTTCTTTAAAGCTGTTGAACAGTGTAAATGTGTTTAGAACCACAAAGCTGTCTAATAAATATCCCCTGGACTAAAACACGGCCAAATCTAGGTCAGAACTGAATGTTCTTACATACAGCGTGTACTTTGAAAGCCCATAATTAAGAAGAATCAAAATGAGTTTGTTCAAAAGAAGTGCCCAGAACACAGCAAATGGAGGTTAGCCTAGACCAATGGGTTGTATCTGAGTTCTTTACAATTTATGTGTTTTCTTCTCCATTTCCCGCTTTGTCTTCAGGAAGCACCAAAACTATGATGGAATTACTGATAAATGCAATTTTACTCAAATTTTGCTATTTTGACCCCAAATTTCAAGACAAAAGCTCATAGATTTTGCATAATCAGCTCCAAACACATTACACAACATCAAATTCTAGTATGAACTTTGTAATCTCAGTCCATCTCTACTGGATAGAAATTAGGAAATATTGTGTGCATGTAAGTGAAATGACTTTGAAATTCTGGCCTGTGCCCTGCAACAAGAGTAATAACATCATTCCATTCTCCCACTCATGAGATAAATGATGTTGGTGAGAAGGTGGGATGATGACCTGGACTTTTCTGGCCCTGTTTGATAGCATGTCTACATTTATTTGTTTATCATTTTACATCTATTGCACGCAGATTTTATATCTATTGCATGCATATTACATTATGACTTCCAGGGTGATTAACATACCTTTTTAGCTGTGCATTGTCTGCAGCTTTCATTGCATGATTCAAACATAGATAATATGTAAATACTTTCATTCTGCAGTGATTTGCACTGTGTAACCTTTGGATTTAGTTACTTTATGAAGTAAATAGTAGAGCTGGTTGAACTCTTCATAACAATTCATCCAGCAGATTCAGCTCTATGCATACAAGCTGATTGTAATTTCTCAAATTAGTTCATTATTTGTAATTGTCTGCTGAATTATTTTTGTGAACAAACTGTACCCTATGAATTATCTGTAATTTGAATACTACAATTATTTGCTTTAAGTTATTCCTTGTGTGTGACTGTTCACCTGGTTCACATGGTTTTATTTATGGTCCCTGATTGGATATGGTGACTTTGAGGAATAGATGCTTCAGATGAATTCTTCATTTAGGAGTTTAAGGTGGAGAAGATGAAATATCTTTAAAAGAGAGATGGAAGGAATAGTTCTGACAAGAAAAAAAGAAAGAAAGGAGGGAAAGAAAAGGAAGGAGGGAAGGAGGGCAGGAAAGAGGGAAGGAAGGAAGGAGGGAAGGAAGGAAAAAGAAAGAGAAGAAAGAAAGAAAAAGAAAGAAAGGAAAAGAAAGGAAAAGAAGAAAGAAAAAGAAAAAGAAAGAGCAAAAGAAAGAAAAGAAAAGAAAGAGAAAAAAGAAAGAAAAGAGAAAAAGAAAGAAATAGAAAAGAAAGAAAAGAGAAAAGAGAAAAGAGGAAAAGGAAAAGGAAAAGGAAAAGGAAAAGAAAGAGAAGAAGAAAGAGAGAGAGGAGAGAAAGACAGTGAAAGAATGAAAGGAAGCAGGGAAGAAAGATAAGAAGAAAATAAGAAAATGTGTCCTCTATTATCCTCAAAAGAACTTTGTGTTGAGATATATATATAGATCTGACAACAGCTTGAATTAATGACTTGCTATACTCAGGAGTACTTTGCAATATTGATATTAAAGTATATTTGATATATGGTAGTTTCTTGAGGCCCCTTCTGGGATGATATCCTGTGATGCTGGTCATGCTATGGACAAATAAGAGATTAATGGATACCATTGGTGTTCACCTATCTGGGTTTCCTTATATCACAAGACTGTTAGACCATCATGAACTAACTTTCAGTGGAACTAAATGAGGCCTTAAAAATCCCATCTTGTTTTTAAAAAGTAGAAAGAGTTTACACTAATGTGGAAAAAAAAGCAGAAATGTAGGGAGAAATTATTTAACTGAGGTGACACACTGCAGTTGACTGGCCATGATACAGACAGATTCCAACCCTCCACATCCCAAGGCTGGCGCCATGTCCATAAGGCACCAGTGTCCTCTTTTAGTCACTGGATGCACATTTTTAAGGCCATATGAGAAGCTGGGAGTCAGGTCTAACCCATTTAATTCTCGGTGCCTCTGGATGGAAATTGTTGTTGCATTCTCCAAATCCAGCACATAATGACAATCTGCATATTTTAATATATCTGCCAAGCACATGGGTTGAATCTATTAGTCTTTACTCTACGTACCTTCATCGTTCATGCACCACTCCTGACAGACACCAATCAGGTGTACGTGTGTGGGGTTCTTTGCGCCGAGTGCATTTGCCAGCATAACTGCAGGAGAAAATTTGACTTCTGATCTGGATTCTACATCTGGCTGGGCTTGATGTGAGCACCTGTGTTAGAAACTGCATCTAGCGTAAATTGAGAAACCTTCTGTCTAACCTGACAAACTCAAACTTTTATTTTTTTTTATTTTTTTAAATTTTTTTCTGTATCAGGCAGCAGAAGGTAAAGCTGACTCCTGGCTCTCCAAGTCCTTTCCCTCTCCTTGAACCAAGRCAGACCATAAATGAATGAAAACTCTGATAATAATTACATATATATGCRCACATGCACACACGCACACACATGTACACATAGACATACATTTATGTACCTCACTCCAATAATATCTTAACTGTAGCCACTTTGTGGCCAGATTCACATAGGGTGGGCACATATTTGCACCAGATTTAGACCTGAAAGCATGTCTAATTCTGTGAAGTCGCAGGCATATTCATTTCCTGATTTTAACATGCTCATATGGCATGTAAAGTTTTGAAAGGTTAGGCTAAAAAGATCACAAGCCATGTTGCTAGCATGTGTGAGATTTTGTGGCTGTTTGCAAAGTGCTGAGATTTTCAGATGGCAGGCACTATATAAGTGCCATGTATTATTATTTGTAATATTATCATTCAATTATATATTAATCACTTGCATGAATTACAAAAGATTTTACTGTACAGTTCTGAAGTTTACTTCCCTATGCTTTTGAATTATCTCTAAAGGACTTGATTATATTTGCTTGGACCAGACCTACAATAATGAATGTAAACCCATAACTTTGCTTTTAATCTGTTACTGATATTATGTTTTGTTTAAAGACAGATAACCCTTTGTCATTCAGACAGGAACCATTGCTGGAAGTCGTATCTCAGACAGAGTGGTACCTAAAATCCGTATGTGCCAGGGTGCATATACCCCACAAGGCCCTGAGGAAGAAGGGGTTAATCCTTAAATTGGCTAGAAAAGGACCACAGTTGTCTCTCCATCCTGTAGGAATTAGACCAGCTGTGGGGAGTTAATTGCTTCCTATACACACCCCTCTGTGAACAGCATAAAAGGGGTGTTTTGGAAGTGCCTTGGTTTGGCAGGGAGAATGAGATAGGAAGGAAATTGGGTGCAATGTTAGAGATCAGATCAGATCAGAACCAGGCCATGGTCAAGGCCACGGTCAAGGCCACGGCCACGTCCTACTCTCTGGTGTTGTCTGATGTGAGCAATGGTTAGGCTGCAAGGAAACAAGCTATTCCTATGTGAGGGCTGCTGCTGAGGAGGGAAATTTCTTGTGTTTGCTCTTGGCCTTTAAAACAGGGCATTCTTCATATCTCTTTCTTTTTAGAATGCCATTCATTACAAAATGTTGAGATTCTGTCTTCCCTGTTTTTGTTAGTGTGTTGAAGGATGCTAACCCTTCAGAGCACCCGTGTGTGGTCAGGATGGAAGAGATCCCAAATCAGGGGAACTATGCAGACAACAGGCTGGTATTATGTTATTTTACTAGTGATAAGGGGTGCAGAGAATTGAGCTCTTCAGTCTGCTTGGTGATGTTAGGCAAATTGCAACTACATAAAAAATGGTGCAGGTCTATATTTCATATTTTACTTTCATTTTTTTTAATGGAGTCCAGAACCTGATGATTTCTGTTTATTCTCACTATAGTTTAACATTACTCATGTTAGCTGGTCAATACGCTTTGGATTTGAGCTGGATGGACTGCTTCTAGGGAAACAAAGAGCTTGTATCAGTGCCTGTTTGACAGGATGCACTGAGAGACTCATCTGCTTGATGCAGGGCTGCTGAATCCTGTGCTGTTCTGCCTGTGGTTATTGGGGTTGGTTATATTCTCACTCGGAAATCCTGGGTGTGAACTGAGCATCTTTGGTGCCACAGTGGAGGCTGTGCCTTGCTAATCTATCTCCTCAAAGAATAGTATTTCTTTTACCTCTTGGGCCCTGACATGCCTGTTCAGGGGGTAGGATTTGGCCCTTAGTGAGCTGATTATCCATTCCCTTGACATAACATAAAGCTCTAGGATTTATGGCTATGTAAGAAAGTAATAATCTTGCCTGGATATGTGGGGAGTTACATACAGTATGTAAATCCCATCTTGAGATAGGAATATGTTCCTCTGAGAGTACAGCTGCAAGAGACCTGCATTATGAAACCTGAATCCATGTAAAATGGTCTGCTTTCATTACAAGCTTGAATCTCGCTTTACATCAGTTGAAAGTTTTGCTATGGTTCGTGAACATTTCAAAGCAAACCTGGGCCCAGTTTCAAATAAGTCTTTCATTCTGAATTGTGCAAACTGCATGATATCATGCAATTTCTACACAAAAACAGCCAAATGCAAAGCTTTTTACCGATTCTTTGTGTTACTTTAAAAAAAAAAAAAAAAAAAAAAGAAAAAATTTGAGGGTATTTGCCTCAAAGTGCAATTTAGCAGCAACAGACCTACTGAAATCTCAGGGCAAGTCTATATGAAAGTACTGTGATCCAAAACAGCCAAGTTCTGCACAGCTGCACTACAGAGTAATGGGCAAGGCTTTAGCTGCTTAGCTTGATGCAGCCACGCTCGCTGTCAGAAATGGACTGAAAGAATGCAACTCCTCTGGTTTCCATTTGTGCCTGAAGGGGAGCATAGCTCAGTGAACCCACAATGAGACTTGGGGGAAAGGAAAACTAAATTACATTTATAGAAAGAAAAGAAGCCTTCTGCATTTTTTTTATGATTGAGTGATGCTGATCTCTTCCACATAACATAGATAAGGTTACAATAAGCCTTTCATTATAAGTCTAATATTGAAAGTGACTCCCACCAAATTTTACCAAGCCAAAAATCAAGCTGTCTGAAATTTCATAAGCAGTAGTTTAGACCAGAGTAGTCTCCCCTCATGGCATATTTGCTAAGGTGTATAAAGAGGAAAGGAGGAGTATAACAGTAAGCAGGCAGAGGGAAATAAGTTCCGGTAGAGGAATCTAGTTTACACTRCTAGCCATAACAGTACAGCTTGGTATGTATATCTGATGTTATTAAATGTAGTCTTCCAAATTAATTTTATTYGCATGCAAGTAAATGCTAAGCCTAATGAGATGTGGTGTGTATTATTAGGTTTGTTATACAAGTCAGACGGAGGAAGCAATGTGAGCAGCACGAGAATTTGCTCTCTGCCTGGGTCTTTGATTAGGGTCAGTTCATAAGGCAGATGACTTGTCAAAGCCTAGTATCAGTGTTATGCTTTGATTCTGGAGAATAGGACTGGTCTTGCATGCTCTTTGAAAATCTCTGTTGCAGTCCTGATCTAAAGTGCAAATAAAGCAAGTTATTGCTTAGATTGTTTAGACTCTTTTCTACTGAAGTATACCTGTGAGATACCAAATATTTGTTATGATGACAGAAGAACAAATATCAGACAAGAAGGTAGAATTACTGGTAGGAGCAAGAATATACAGATATAGATACATCTTAGAGCATTAATGTCTCTAGTGAGGCTCTCAGTTTGTCCTGAATGTACAAACAGCAAAAGTGTCAATGAAAAGTCAGTGTTGTTACCTGATCCTTTCACTCTGAGTAATGCTGACCCAGGAAATGAGGCATGACAGTGGGTTGTGAAACTGCGTAGGGCAAATTTAAATTTTTTCCCATCCTAATAGAAGAAATTCAAGGAGGTTTATAACTTCAAAAATAGAGGAAAATATTAAAACCATGCCAAGCCATTTTAAATTGGACTTCATGATAAACTGAGATTTGATATTCCTGGATAATTACTAATGAGAACACTTTCCCTTTAATTATCTTGTGGTCACCATTTCAAAGGTGATTAAAGCTATTCTTCACTAGATGTGGTTATACATTTAATGCAAACCTGGTCTTTCTTGTGGTTTTATCACAGCAATTAAATCTGGCTTGTGCGCAGACTTTGTGTGGCATGAGGGATTTCACCAAGCAAAATGATTTTACCCTTCAGGCAAAGTTAAATTTAGGAAAAATATAATTAATTATATGAGACAGGTATCTATTATACATCATGCACACATTCTTAGAGACCAAGGGGCCCACTTCTCAAAACAGAAACAGTCATTCCTTCCAGCTCTGGTCTAAACTAGAGTAGCAACTGTTGCCCATTCAGACATGTCTTAATATGATCATTTTTATGATCTGTAACAAGCAATGATCCCTTCTCTGAGAAGAAAGAATAGAAAAAGTTTTAAATGCAAGTTCTCAATTTCTCTACCTTTTTTTTCAGTGTACCTTTCATAATTCTTCACTTTCTGATTGTATGCAGCAGTTGCATCTTGGAAATTGTACTAATGCAAGTCTATTGTAGGAACAGGCTGTGTAATATGTTTCTATTTAGCTTTTATCTGCTGATTGCATTTTATTTTTCTCCCCCTGGACTCCTTGATGGGCTTTTTGCTAACTTATCTAATACTTTACCAGCCCTTGGCCTACAAAAATTCTCCCATTTAATTAGGGTTTAGGCCTTCTGCTAAAGACAAGAGGCTACATTTTCAAAATGTGAGTAGGCACTTGACGCCTATGTCAGTGATACTGAATGCTACTAGTGTGTCTTTCATCAGTGGATCTCAAAGCATTTTAAAAACATTTGCAAAACATTAAGGAGAGAGAAATAATTGGATACCTGGTTTACAGATGCATGAACTGATAGACTGTGTAAGTTACTGATATGCCATGCTAAACATTAAACTACTTTTGATTACATTAAAAAGATGGTGTTTGAGATATGTAGGTGAGACAGGCATTCTTGTTGTTGGTGGGGTTCCCCCCTAATCCTCAGGATAGGTTTCCTGTAGGGGAATAGACTTAGATTTAAAACACTGCATTTACATGCAAACATAAAATGAAAATGAGGGGATAGAGCTAACTTTTCTTATTTCTCTTTCTTCTAATGCTTCGTACTATTTTATTCATCTATCTGATTAAAATAAAACAAAATATAAAATTTAAAGATAATCCTAAGGAAAAAGTGGGAGTAGAGAACTAGTTATACAGTTGAATTATTGAGCTAGAATGCTGTTTGGAAAAATAAGCTATGACATCTTACAGGGTTGTTACCAGATTTCATCTGTATTTTCTTTTATTGTTTCTTTTCAAATTCAAAAGCCTTAGTTCTTGAAAGAGTCTTGGAAGCATTACAGCATTCAGAACAGTGACATTGTAAAATATAGGGTACTAATCACAGAGTAGCTGTGCAACATACAGCTTTTTCTATCTGTCATATTTAATAACTAGACTATCATATCATTTGATTCTCATGTGCCAGATTCAGAGTCCTACCTCTCAACAGTTTGGAACCATGACAAAAATAATATCACTCAGCCAATCTTATGACTCAAGTGACCTTGGCCTTTGATCCAGTCAGATCCTATCAGATCTTCGGAGGGTCGAGATACACCTGTTTTCAGTATTTTAGCATTTTTGCCTTAAGCATTAAAGGACTACAGGGCCACAGGATATGCAAAGGCACTACTTGGCTTTGTGTGAGTGCGTGTGTGAGCGAGCTCGGGGTGTATGTTTAATAACGTAGTCTGTTATTTAAAAGTGAATGTAATCCGAAGCAAAAGAGGTTTCTTTCTTATGGATAGCGTGCACATTTGAAAGTGTTTTTAATGAACTATATTTCGTTTAAAATGTTCTTACAGCACACACAGAGAAACAGGGCAAATTGGCAAAACAGGTGTCATAGATGAAGTGCATTAGCACTTAACAGAACACAAATATACTCTGCTGTATGGGAAACAGCATGATCAGGTGCACGTCTGCCATATTAAAGGATTATGAGAAATGGGGATAAAATAATTCTGAATGTAAAAATATTCTGGTTTTTAAAGAGGTATCTCTTGAAGCAACCATATTATAAGATATAATACTCCAAAATCTTCTTGATTTAGCACTATAGAGACTAYTAATGCTTATGACTGCTTAATTTCTCTTTTTGAAGCATACCAGAAAGGCATATGTTAGAATGTAGGAGGTTTGTAGCATGTCCATTTAGTCAGGAATAATATCCAGCCAGAGACACTGAAAATGACTATTTTGTTGATAAAAACATGCCAAGCATTTTGTTCCCAGCTATGAAGCATGGATTAAACTTTTGATGACCAATGCTGACTTCTGTTGGAAAGTTGTGCTGTGTGTACACCAGGCTAATGTGTATGCATTGTAAGCTATAGAGATGATATTATCATACAGATCATTGTTTGCAAACGGGAAGCTTAGAAGGCTGTGAAGATAATTTCTCGTGACAATTATTATGTACAGTAGGTGTMGAAATTGTTTGCCTGTGACCCTCAGTAATTGTTAGTGAAGCATGCCTGCACATCTATCAGGGAGAAAACGAGGACTCTTAATTTGCAGAAATAGGATGGTTTCACTGAAAGGTATACACTGAAGTGATYCAAAAGTCCCATTTCCTAAAATTCTTAAAGCCACACTGCAGTAGGCTCCAGGCAGCAGAGCAGAAGCTTTTGTGTGTGTGTTTTAGAGTAAATGCTGAGAATCTGCCATTATACATAAGAACCAAGGTGTAGTGTTATTAATCCTTTTAATATAAGGTGGAGGCTGAAGTTTTGCGGAAAGCTTCTAATCTACAGTGCTACTGTGGGTTTCAAGTAACCATATGTTAACTTCATGGATGGTTTTCAGTAATAAGGAAAATTACATAAAGAATTTCCTTCAGTGGGAAGGAACTTCAGCGAGCAGTAGCTTCCACCTGGGGCCCTTTTTAAAAATCCCACCATATAGCAACATTAATTTCACTTAGCTCATGGGAGACTTCTGCTTGCAAAAGCACTGCTTGTGTGAGCCAAAGACATGGGATTAAATCTTTAATATTTCTCTAATAAAAATGGAATGAACAGAAAGAAGCTTACATTGAAAAAGAGAAAAAACAGAACCAAGATTGCTTCTGTTCATGYCCTAGCCTTGCTATAACTTTCCTTCCAGTGCTCTGTCATTTGTTTTTTCTTTAGTTTTTCATTTGTAATATGGTCAAGTTTACCCTACATATGGTTATTGGTCTAGTGASTGGGATGCTGAGTTTGGCCCAACTCTGCCTATGTCTCTTAAGAAGGTAATGCCTATGCCTAGAGCTGTTAAGAAGGTAAATACATTTGTATTTGCGAAGTGCTATATAGTACAAATTATTAGTTATGTTAAAAATGATATTCTAATAGGCCAGAGCAGAAAAAGCTTTATTTTCCAAGGAGTGTAGGTAATTTTCTGTCCATCTTCTTTTTCACACAGGTGGAATAAAATATCTTACAAAACCTTGGATATTTTGATTATTTGCATACAGGATATAACAGTACATACTATACACAATATACCATACTATATACTATATATAGTATAGTAACATTCATTTTTATCACAGCCTGCACAATGTTCTTTTCACATCCAGTGTAGACAATTAAAAGTGGATGCACTGGTATAAATTGATTCTATAACTTTTTCTTTGTATTCTTCACTATTCCATAAACAATAAAGCCAGCCAAGTGAACTGAAAATGACTTTAAACTATAGAGCGCTTTCGATTTTCCTGATGCATTTTAATTAAAGAACATATAGCAGCAATCAAACATTTCTCTGCCAAAGAATGTTTGAATCCTGACTAAATTTATTGCATTTCTTTCATTTCCAGTCCAGCCCCAAATACTCCCTTTGTGATCCCCATCACTTTCTCTTGGCCCCAGGCACTGCTCCTCCCTTCTTTGTAGCTCTAGGTACCTCCACCTTTTCCTAAAAACAGTATCTTTATTTCTTAAGGGACAGGACGAAGATGACAGCAGATTAATGCTGTCACTTCCTTCCCACTCCTTTCTTTCCTGCTGGTCTTGGACATGATGTTATCTTTCTATGCATACATTTGAAATGCAGTTAAACCAAGCAACATTCCTTTCTACAGTGCACCATGTGCACTCCCAGCTGTGAACTGCAGATTTCTGCCTCAAAAGACAGACCTACACATTTTCCCACAGCCAATCTCTAGATAACCAGGAACAGTTTAAAGTGAAATAAATGTGGTAAGATAGAAAACCTGTGTTCCTTGTGTCTGCATTGTCCAGGAATGTTCATTGGCTGCAAAGAAGGCTTTCTATTTACCAGTAATTTCATACATGTATCAAGCAGGGAGCAGAGGCAGTTAGATATCTAGCAGCAAATAATCTTTGTAGGTCAAATTGAAGGAATCAACATTATAGGTGATTATGTGTTGGTTACAAAGACAAAAGTAAATCCTGTAAACAAGCATYTGCTTATCTTTAACTATGAGAGCAGTGCTATTTCCTTAATGGGACTATTGTTTGGTTAAAATTAAATATGCGAACAAGACTATGGACTTAAATTTCAAACATATCTCCTCATGGAGTGTAGGATTAATAAACTGTAGCTCTGTTAGTAATATGTGCTTGATTTCCTTATTGTAACAAATGTCCAAAATCTAATATTATACACTCAAAGATGTGAGTGACTGTGGACCACTGGAGTAGAAACTGAGTAATTTTGGTTGCCCTGATCTGAGATCTGTTACTGCTTTCCTGTGTGGCTTTGAGCAATTTACTCAGGGGGCTTGGCTTCAGTATCTCCATGGTAAACTGGTTATATGATCAATATAAACAACCTAATCAATACACAGATTAGCTACCCTGCAACCCCAGTATGTCCTTCCCTAAGCTAAATCAGCCTGAGCAGGATCCTACACTGCTAACACATTTACAGCACTACTCCCTTTTTACCTATTCTGGAGGACAGGTCTGATTCTTCTACAGCCTGCATGATGGCCTCAGTGCAATACAGACATTCCTGCACTRTCAGCTATCCTGACAGCTTATACTGCTCCATCTTTCAGCATCAGATGAGTATCCAAGAATCATAGCTTTAATTTTTTTYAGGTCAGATTCTGGTCCTCTTAATCACAGGTTTACTTGTGACCCCTGTATATTCAGGTGGTTTAAAAAGCAAGACAGAAATAATTTTTAAAACAATATCTGAAGGCTTTATTACCTTTTTACCAACTCAGAATATCTAGAGGAAAGGGAGGCCACATCATTTTCTTTCTGTACATCCTGCAGTTTACTTGCATAGCCCATTCAAKAGTCTGAGAATGGTTTTCCTCAAAGCTTGCTTCATTTCAAGTCAGAAAGTTCAAAATTGGCTTCAGTACCCTTGGTATCTACATAGGATTTGGGTGTGATAACTGGGCGACAGATCATTTTAAAGAATATGCAAGAAYGAATTGAATATAGCATCCAGCTTGGAGAATATCCCTCAACTCTTAGAAGACAAGAGCTGAGTCAAAACAAAAAAGAAACGTGCATTTATCTATATATTTATTTTTTTCTCCCTTTGGAAATAACATCCAGACTTTGGCACCCTTTTCTTTAGACTCCCTAGCAGATGGGTTCATATGTTACTGCCAAAGGGCATTTAATGGGTTACACTGGTAAGCAGTATTGGCTCCCTCCACTCCTATGCAGCAGTACATAACTACCAGATACTGTTCCCAGATCTGTATATAATCTTGCATATATCATAAATGATACTGATATAGAAACTCATTACAGCTGAGTCTGGCTGTCCTTTTATATGTGAGACTTCCCTGGCATAAGCAAGGAACTTTGAGTTTCAATCAATAGTAGGATCAAGCCATAAGAAAAGAGTTGAAAAGCCTTATTGATTGTTTACTACATTAGAAATACAAAAATACCATAGATTTTGAATGGTGCTTGATGTTCTTAAAATACATAATGATAAAATAATTGCCTGATGTCTTTAAATTAAGTATTTTCTGCAATAGTCAAAGCCTCTACTTAAGGCTTCTAAACTTATTTCCTAACCTGACTAGCCAAGTGACCTTTCTGAAGTTATTTATATTTGTYTTTATATTTGTATTCAATTACTCAGCATAAATCAGAATGAGAATTCAAAGCCCCCTTCTGATTTACCTTTATCAGTATGCAACAAGCCTGATCCAAACTCTGCTGAAAACAGCAGATGGGGCCCCACTGACATTAGCTGACTTTGACTCACAGCGTACTCATACTGCATCAAATTCTGGTCCCCCTATGTAATCATCTCACTTTGATAAGTCATATAGGTTTGGTGCTATTATATACTTGGAACACATGTTGGAGGTCTCTCAGTACCCCTTCTTATGTACATAAAAGGCTGGTCTTTGTATTTAAGTAAAGAAAAACAAATGTTTTGCTAGCAACAGAATAAACGGAGCCTGACTTCTCACAGATTTACACACTGAGTCACAATGCTAYTGGCTTTACCACTGCAAAAACTTCAGATACTTATCTTCAGGCCACCTATTACCCCTCTCATAGCAGTATCTTTACCTTCCTCTCCTAAAATCCTTATCCCTTCTCTGGTTCCCTACTGATCTTTTCTGACCTGTAAGATGACCAAAGGACAGCAATGTATTGTAACCAGTCCAAAGCTGCCTGAGAAATTCTCTCCATGGGGAACTTGTATGTACTTTCTCCACTATTCAGTGTTGATTTTCAAGAAATTTGTGGAACCTACTTAACTTTGGGACTTCTACTCCGAACTGGGATGAAACTAGGAGGTCAAACTGGGAAGATACTGATCACTAAAGGTTCAAAGTCATACAGCGATGAGGGCAGCTGGACAGTAGACTTTAAGTCATTATGAAGAGGAGAAACAGAGATGAATAACATGATAAATAGTGTGATTGCATAAGTCTGCTTTTTGCTAAATATTTAAATTCACTGTGCCAACTGTGGGCCAGAATTGGCCTTTTCATGCACGAATTAATACAGAACCACTGTTTTGCTTTTTTTTTTTCTTTTGTTAATCTATATGAAGGTATGAGGAATAATTTTTAGTTCTGTCTTGCTTTCTTGCTTCAGCAAGGGTGGCATGAAGTCAATGCCTTTAGGCTTTTGTTTTCCTTTAATGAACTGGCATCAGAAACTTAGGTCTGATTTGATGTTGTTTGGTGCTGTTTTGTCAGAGGCTGCCCCAGAATGGGTAGGAAGATTGTACAGTGCCTCCTGTCACTTTTTTTTAATACATGGATAACTTTTCCAAGTGGAGTCTCTAACTTAATATCATAATCTGTTCCCTGTTTACAGTGTCCCTGTCATCAGTTCTCCATATGAAGCCCTCATGTTTTAATTAGGACAAARTACACCAAGGATTTTCACACAATTAACAATAGCTTTTGGAACTAATGAAGACTGGCTCCAGTCACGGGATCACAGCTCAGTTGTGCGACTCTGATGCTTGTAAGTTGAACGGACCTAGTAAGAAAAACCTATACTCAGTACTTCTCTTTGTCTTTCACAAAGCTTTATCATAATGTATATTTTTGCCCTGCAGTATATTGAAGCCCGATGAACACAGTGTAAGATGCTCACTTTGTTAAACTCTGCTTTCATGCCATTTAATATATTCGTATCTATTTTCTGGGTACACAACCTAAGGAGAAAATATGTCATCAGCCATGCTAAAAACATTGAAATATCTAGGAAAGAAATTGTCCTCGAGTCTCAACAAATCATCTTTTTACAGCATTGCATGTTAAGAATTCATTTAAGAAATGATCCCCAAGAGGCCACATGTGAATACTGTGCCATCCTAATATATCTTTTCCTGACTATTAGGTTGATAATGGGGATTCCTTTGCACAGTCATTATGCATTGTTGTCAGTCTTCAGCCAGTTTTATGACCTGTGTCCAAGATGTACCCTCATTCACATTAAATGCTTAAAATGATCCATTAATCCCTTGTTTTGTTTCTCTATTTTTTTTGGCTCTTCATAGAACTTTAAAATGCTGGTATTTTGTGGATAGCAAGGAACTAACGTAGCCAGAGCTTATGATCTATTCTTGGTTCAACAGAGATCTTATCTGTTTCTATTGTGAGAACCAACTTTCAGCAAGCATAGTTGTACAKTTACACTTACCTGCACAGTTTGACATCCAAATGCCTGTGTTGAATCCCAGCAGCAGCAGTGATAGACCATAATAAATGCCCCCCATCCTGAGTCTATTGGGTCATACTAGTAGTGTATGTATGGAGGCTGCACCCATGCAGTTTATTTATTATTGTTATCTATTAGAATATACAGTCTGTACCCATGGAAATACTTCTCGTCATTTCTTAATTGTAGAGAAGATATGGTCTCTGCTAAGACTTGCAAGAGAGGCTTTTCATTTGCAGTTTGGCCACTGAAGGGTTTAGAAAAACAATTCCTCCCTGCCTAGCTTTTAAAACTCTGTTAAGCATAAAATGAAAGTCAATCAGTCATGATTTAAAAAAAATGCTGTTGATACACAACACATTGAAAGAAGGATGCAGTGATCATTTTAAAAAAATCATTGTAAAAATATACTAAGGATCCAATACCAGTATATTGAAAATTAGGAGAAGTTYTTATTTCAGTGAGCCTGATAATAAACAGACTATTCTATTTTCAAGGCAATATAATTAATATATGAAATGAAAAGATTCCAAGAACATAATTTCTGTTCCTAGTTCATACTCCTCCTGTCCTGGGAGTGTAAATGCGGGTAGACTCTCAAACCTTTTTTTTTCATAACTGATTGCTTGTCATAACCTGCTGGTATTTGAATTAGAAACAGTCTGCACATTCTGCTCTCTATTTGGCTGACAAAGTACTAACAGAGCAAATTGTACGTTACTTTACTTTTCAACATGGGTTGTCACTCCCTAAGTTTGCTGATATGGTGACACTGGTCTACACTGCCTCAACTAGAGCCTTTTAAATAACTAGAGTGAAAGTGGATAGGTAGGCTCTTGTGTACTGCTAGTTCTCCACTTACCTACATTGCCTGATCACTAGTTTGATCACTACCTACTGCCTGATCGTTCTTCCCGCAGAGCTTGCTTTTTCTTTATTAAACTAGTTCACTGGTATCCTGAATCTCTAAAGCTGGGTTATTTTTTCTTAAGAAAAAAAAAAAAAGATCTGAGGTACACTTACCCTAACAGCATACTCTCCTTGGTAAACTTATGTCCTTGTGTACATAACAAATTAATAAAGTTGTGATACCTGATGAAATGCCTGACACACAGCTATTTCTGTTTACACATATTGCCATCAGTTTAGACATTAATAGGCAAAATGAGTGTTTATGGCAATCATATTTAATCCTACTCTCAGTGGATCAGATGTGAACTGTGGGAGGCTGGCCCACTGTTGCAGTTTCTGCTTTCCACCAATGTTTGGAAATACACCAACTTTCCTGAACACTTCCCCCCCCCCCGCAATATACTGCATGCTTCTATGCACCAGCTGTCTCCTAAAACACATCACCTGTGGACTGATGCCATATGACCTCGTTACTCATCTATCAACCTATTTCTGTCTCTCTGTTTGTCTCAGGTATTTTTTATGTGTCCATCACCATAACTTCTCATAGAACTCACCCATCAACTGTTTAGCAAGTCTAGCTTTTAACATTCCTGTGTTTTGATTAAATCTTCCTTGCTTTAAGGCCTCCCCTGAAGGCAGTGGAATCATTTCTGCCCATTTTAGAGGATATTAGATCATTCTGTTGGGCTGTGCAGTGACTTTACTGTCACTTTAGCTATTTTGGATTGTACTTAAGAGGTATTAAGAACAAAATTGTTAAGTGTGAACTCATAAGCAGTGGATGGTATCCCAAATCTTTTGAAAGTAAGCAAAGTTTTGCTATCAACTTAATTATGGACAAAATACTGCTTATCTATTTTAATTTTTCTTCCAGGATGATTTCTCATCCTGATTCTTCTGTGCATTTCATGTTTGCTAGCATTGTTGTCTTTGATTCTTTAACAGAAGTCTGATTTTTACCAGATATTTTAAATGTGTGGGATTACTGATGGCATGGTTTCCACAAACACATTGGAAATATATCTGTACAGATTCTAGTGTGTTTGAGAACTTAGCATGGCTGGGACTTTTAGGTGCTATTGGATTAACAAATCACACCCATTCCCATCTTTAGTGTTAAAGAAGCCATACACCTGGGTTATGAAATACATCCATGTTACAACATTAGTATCAAGAGAGAGGTTCCTATGTTAGTTTCCAAGCACCTAATTTAAAATTACAATTTAATAGAATTAAATCCACTAATATCCAGTTTGGTTTACAAATACAAAAGGTCTGCTTTTGGCTCAACACCTTTAAGAAATTGGAGCTGGTTAGATTTGAGGAGCAGATGGGAGTAGCTGGCATTTAGTGTACTTACAATTTTTAATTACAAACAATGCTAGATACATATACTTTGTTATCCCCTAGAACACTGATGTGCTGCTCACTGTCATAGGCCCCATTTTATGGCTTCTTGAGAGTGAAATATTGTTCGTTACTGGACTTTTCTAATTTCTGTGGCAAATTAAGGACGGTATTGCCATCCCCAAAAGTTCAAAGCTCATAGGACTGCCTTACAGTCTACAAGATGTACTTGCAAACTATTTATTTGGGGTTTCTCCATTTTGGTTTTAGCCTTCAGGCTGCACTTACAGCACATATTTAGATTTTTCTCAACAGGAATGAGAGCTAGAATTGCTTATTTCATAAGCAAGAATGTTAGTTCTCATGTATGACAAAATGTTACACTTGATGAAAATAATTTCCCTTTCACCAGCTAGTCTGACTTTCACAGTCCTGCTGGTGAATCCACAGAGATGTGGAACACGTTAATTTGTACTGGTAACATTGGGAGTGCACTTAATGGGACTGTCCATAACTCTGGTTTCCGTGTTTCTGCCTGATCTACATTCCATTTTTTWAAAAAATTTCAATCTGCTTACTAGTTTTGACATTTGACTGCCTAGACATAGCAAATGTATATAACACACCTTAGTTTACTATTAAAACTCTAATCACTTAAATAGACCTTTCCAGTTTGATGGGCTACTGCTCTGAAAAGTCCTTAAATATTTAGCTGAGATTTCTAGGCTGAATGTATATCAGCCTGTTATTGTATGCCTAAAGCTTTGGTTTCATCCTATAAAACACAATTTATATCGTATTGCTTAAGGCCTACAGTCCTGTGGATTTATGATGGGAAGGAACGATATATATACTCTTCTGATTTATACAATTATCAAGACTTTCTGCATTGCCTTGGTTTTCCGTTTTCTTAGAACTGCGACCCCAGTTTTCAATCCAAAGGAGCTGCACAGAATTAAAGTTTGGCCAGCTCAAGTTTTGGCCTTGTGCATAGTCCAGATTTAATAGCTATACATTAATTGTATCATACTAAGAGATGTTCTCTGATGGTGAATTGTATAGGTTGTATACAGTGTTTTGTATAGGTTGATAAATGTTGTCRTTTCATATGCCTGGAAAACTCATACAGGAAATAAGAAAAATGTAACAATATATTTAAAAATATTTTTATATTTTTTTCAGAATTTTTGTTGKTAGCCTGCACCAGCACCAGTTCCATTTTCACTATCGATACCTAACATGTTTTAAATACTTCCCTATAAAGATATCCCCCAACACGGCTACTCCATATGTTCCCCTAGGTACTGACTTAACTGAGTTTAGATATTTACTATAGTATTATAAAAGCTGCATGAAATGAACATTCTTTGATGTGTTTGATTAGAATATTTTCAACATAAATCTTTATCTATAGGTAAGTTAATAGAAAAATCATGAGTAACTCCTTTCTTGGAAGAAGGAATTGTTCCCTTGAGCATATTATTTTCTTTTCATTTCTCTTTTAGTTACATATTGCAGAGGAAAGAATACAAAGTTGAATCAATATAATGAGAGGCATACGAAAAAGCAGCGATCACTATCTTTTTCTGCTTGGTCTATATTCTCCAGCCTTTTTCTAAATAGTTTATAGCATATGATATGGATGCTATAAGAGTAAAGAAATAGAAGTTTGTTATATAATAACAAGAATTAATCTGATTTTTCTTATAAATAGGTAAGTTACTTGCTGTATCTTCTGAGTCGGTCTTTTCTTGACAATTGCTGAAAGAAAGAGATTTTTTTCTTTGTACATCTTAGAGCCAAAATACAGTTAGAGATTGGGCAATTTCCTTAAGAGTAGATTCATGACCAAAGACCCTTAATTTCAGATGTAAAGTGGCCTGGCTGCATTCATAAACAAAGCCATGAATTCTTTTCCGTTTGAACTTGTGTTCTTTGATTTTCACTGAATGACTGACCATTTCAGCACGCTCTCTTGATCATATATAATTCAGTCCTTGACCATTACAAACCAATCACTCACAGCTGACCCTTGAAATTAATTAATGCCAATCACTGCTATCAGTCAAGAGAC
Organism: Rhea americana; assembly: GCF_003343005.1. Classification (NCBI taxonomy): domain Eukaryota; kingdom Metazoa; phylum Chordata; class Aves; order Rheiformes; family Rheidae; genus Rhea; species Rhea americana. Next base: position 3,526,602 of record NW_028186645.1, read on the forward strand.
ATTCTGAGGGATTTCAAAAGAAGAGATTGATGTTACATAGTGCTAAAGGTAGATGTAGAAAATGCAGTCAGTCAGTGAATTTCTGGAGAACTTAAATTACATTTATAGATTACTAACATCCATTCTAGTACATGTAGTTAGAAGATGGTAGTCGTCAATGTATACGAAAGCTGGAACAAGTGCTCAGTGTGAAAATGCTAATTTTTAGATACTTATATCTTGAAAACCATAGGTGGTCTTGGCATGGAAAATAAAATGCTACCTCCAAATTTGAATCTCTAAAGCATAGCAGGAGGCAGATCTAACCAGTACTGTGACCATATGTGTTTGGGATTTCATACACAATAATTAATTTCCATTCTGTAAAAATGAATAATTTAATATAACATCCCACATCAAGAGATACAAACATAAACTGATACTTTAAAAAAGAAATATATCATTGAACAATCTTTTTTCCTAATCAAAAGTAACTTTAAATGTTATAAATAAAATTAAATGAAAAGGAAACTATTTAGCTGCTTTTACTTCTCAATGTAAGCAATTAATGATTATCTCTTGGCAATTGGAGGATGCTTAATTGAATAAAGGACTTAGAAAAAAAGTAATATGTAAATTGATTACCTATATATGTATTTAACAACATCTGTGTTCTGACCTAACTGCTTCTAGTTATGAACATGCTTCCTCATTCCTGCATGAATTACATCTGAAGATGAGCCATCATCAAAATACTTAATTTTACTTAAACTCAAACATGACACACCTGCAGGCTAGGTCTCTTCACTGGAATAGTGCTACTCAATAGGCTTTACTGCCACTCTCTGACACAGGTCAGCTCAATAGAAGTCTTTGGAAATTTTCGTTCTGGTGTCAGATAATCAACAACATCAGTGTTGTCATGTTACCTGAGGTGCTGCTTTGACAAAGGAATGAGAGGTAAAGCAGGCAGTGTCACCTTGTATGTCTGCTGAGAATATGCTTGCACCAAGCTATCCAACATGCAGTATTCTCATAAAAACATGTTATGCCAAATCTTCTCTCAAGTGATACTTGAAGTTAAAAAAAAAAAAAAAAACAAACTGTTAGCTGATGCATTTGTCTCCTGTTTACCACATTCATCTGCCACTCTAAGCTCTGTCCAAGAGCAAAACAACTTTTTTTCAAATAAAAAAGTCAAGTTTAGAGAGAAACAAGAACTGAATCTTGTTATTTGAACTGCTTTGCTAGCAAGACTGACTACAAATCAAAACCATGTGCAAGGTTGGAAGTTTTTAGCCACCTAAAACTGTTGATTGACACCTAAAGGGAATTTCAGAAACCCAGTTAGGCTCTTAGGCACATTTCAAAATCCCACTAGATGCCAGTCTGACTATATATCTTAGAAAAAATGTAATTCTTATGAATGGCCTGTAATCTCTAATACCTGTTGGATCTTAATCCAAACTGTGAAATTAGGACTCGATCCAGATCCTAGTGTGCAGCTAAGGCTCCCCATAGTTGTAAATGAGAGAGTAATCTGTATTGCAGAATGATGGAGACTTCTGGGAGATACATGTGTCTTTTGGGGTTCCTTGTATAAGGTGCATAGCCAAACTGCCAGCTGTCAGTCAAGAAAATGATATTCTTCAAGATTTCTTTGCTTTTGAGTATCAGATTTGCATCACATTACTAAAGAGCACCTATCAGCAAGCAAAGAATATCTTACAAGTAGAAAAAGTGTTTTGTTGCTTGATTAGATGTTTGTCAATAAGAGAATAGTTAGCTTTTTTTTTCAGAGCAGCATAGCTAGAAAGGCAAGCAGGGATCATATTTCTGAAGTCCAGAGATAGAGACAGGGGCTAGCTGTGCTGTGCCTTTCCTGATATCTTGATAAATGACACTCTTTTGCAGTGGGTGTGAACACTGTCAGATGGAGTGATGCTGTTAATGATGACATTACTCCCATTATGTAGCTTTTGCTTTTCTTAAGCAATGTTTAGAAACTTGTTCCCCGTGCTCTGCTACTTGTGGTATCATCATTAGCATCTGTTCTTTTTAGGCTGCAAAACATTGTTGCTAGATCTACAGTCTACCAGGACCACTAGTTAGAATATTTTACATAAACATATATACATTTTTCCCTGAAAACGTTAACTCAGCAAAGAATTAAGCAGGCAGTGATTTTTGGGAAAATTTTAAGTGAGGTGATTTCTTAGGTTGAAAGTGCACTTTCTTTAAAAAGGAAAGAAGTAGCTTGAAATGACACAATGCCAATTTTAGTTGTGGATTGAAGAAACCATTGGAGATGATTTCGTATGAACAATAAAGATTTCCCTCCAAGTAGTTCCAGTCATCTCTCAAGGTATATCTGCATACCAGAAGGCAATGTAATATAGAGATTCCCTGCTACTTTAAACTAACTAGGCACAAGATGTTTTAGTCAACTGGTCAGCAGCCTAGCCACAGCCATACATGCCTCAGTAGCAGGATATGTTTTTTCCACACTGAGCTCCCTAACGTACTGGTTATACTGCCATGTGGACCTGAAGAAGTTTGTATGTGCCTTCACTGCAATAAACTTGTTGCTGTGTGTGACTTCATTCTTAGCTCACTGATAACTAACATTTTAGCTCACTGATGACTAATGTTACCTGCGTGAGTTGAAAAGGCTTCTGAGACAGCAAAGTGGGAAGGATAACTAATGGGTTTATGCCTTTCAGCATAGCATATATCAACWGGAGGTCTGTTGTCCTTCTGCAAGTACTGCTTTTTGCTGCTCTGACTGTTGTTAATGAAGCTGCAGCTCACTTCTGTCTGTCCCTGGTTTCCGGTGTCTGGATTGGTTTGAGGTTGAGAGTGGTTTCCTGTTTCTGTGCAGTTCTCTGGTAGTTTAATTGAAAAGACTTGTCAGCAAATATGTGTCCAGTGTGGCTAAGGAAAGAGCTAAGGTCCAGTTTTCTGCAGCAAAGTGACTGTGAATATAGAAATTGCTATAGAAATGAAAAAAAAAAAAAACAATAAGCTCATGTTTGATGTGAACAGCAAAATTTGTTTCCTAGTTCTAGGAGGGTTGGGCAAGTGTGTGGAGGGGAGCTCAGGCCTTCTGTAGGAAGGATAAGAGGAGGAATAGAACAAGCGGAAATATTAGTGGAAAGGGAAAATCGGTTCAGTAAATGTCTTCTTGTCTTCTTGTTTCTTCCAACTTGGCTCTGCATGTATGAATAAACAGAGCTGAATGAGGAAATGTACTAAATTTATATATCAAGTCCTTAAAAATGAATCCATCAGAAACAGCTTCAAGTCCATACCCTAAATAAAGAGGGATTATTATGAAAGGATATTCTACATACTGCTCTGTGCTATGAATTTTTTTGGGGGAATCTAAGGAACCCAGAGCCATTGTGTGAGGAATGTATCCATTCATATGGTTTGACTGCATTTCTAGCCTTACTTTGCAACTACCTGTCTCTTGGATGCAGTCTCTTCCATTTAATATATTATAGAAATCCCATCAGATAATAGGAACCATTGTTTCGTGCAGAATGCATACACATAAACAAATGAAAGACTTGGTCCAAAAGGGCTGTCAGGCTAAGGTACAGCTCTTGCATGCAATTAATTGGATACATAAGAGTACTCACACTTTCTCCTACTCACAGTTCCTCTTCAAAGGAACTTTGTATCAGTACCTTAAAAGTAGAGTTGTGTCCAAGTCTTGGCAGGTCATACATCTAAATAGACAAGCTGAACAATGACAAGATTACTGAAGATTTACTCTTCTGTTTTTACTGGTGGAGAAAGAAAGGACGCTCTTCCATTGCCTCACCTTTTCGGTTCAATTTCCAGTTGCCCAAGCTGCCTAGCATGGTTACTATGAAGTTTCTCTTCCCTGAAGAGAGGAGTGTCAGAGAGTACAGTGTGTGTTAGAGTGGCTGAGATGTGTCTGGGCCTGGCACTACCATAATGTGATCTGTCCTCCACCCTGAGGTGAGTGTCAATGCTCTTCACATGAACTGGGGAATTCACCTTTTGCCCTTAGCTAGAGTTCTTCTGAGGCTTCGTGCTTCTTCTGTCACCTTTTCTGGATTGCCTGAATCATGGCTTGCCACAGCACGCTGGCACAGGGATTTCAGCATGGTAGATAAAAGAGAGCAATGTTTGGKGCCTTCATAATTATCTGTCTGATAGCTGGTTTTCGTGTAAGGAGATGGGGAGAGAACTTCTGGGAGTTCTAAGGCTTGTGTGGTAGCTTATGGACTGTATTTATTTTTTAAAGGTCTAAATCTGATGCTGTTTTTCTCTCTCTTTTGTGCTACATAGGGAGCATAGGGTAAATGTGGTCCTAATACAGGCAGGATGAATTTGGATCTCAGACCAGAGATGAACCAGAGGGAAGAATCTGAAGTCAGACTCAGATGACCTTTGTGCCATTCTGATGTCTTAAACGTATCAGCAAATGTCCTTTGTTCCCTGTTTCTTTTCCTGAGGGTTAAAAGCTGAGGAAGGTTCACGAGAGACTGGATAAGTTTATGGAGAAATCCTTTGATGATTGCTAAATATGTAGAAACCACACCCAACTCTGGAAGTCCCCATGCTGAAGACAGTTGACATCTAGGAAAGTATTAGTTGAAAGTATCAAACATGCTTGTTCACCCTGCTCTTCATCTTATTTAGGCTTCTGGGCATCTGGTAATGGCCTTYCCCCCCCCCCCTTTTTTTTTAATTGAGATTATGGGGTGATTCAGACCCCCTTTCTTTTTTGTTGCAGATAAAATCACATCCCTTCCTATAGCCATAAACACATGGTTTTGATCTTATTCTGGGTCCCATTTTACACCAGAGGATGGCATCACAGGCTGTACAGGAGCTTCTTTTTCATGAATGCTGCCTTGGGGTGATGGAGATTGACCCAGTCTTCCTTTAATTCTGCCACATATTTACGATTCACTGGTAGTGGAGGAAGCTCAAACCCTACTGTAGGTCTTGACCTTGTGCTTTACTGTGGAAGACCACTGTTCCTAGTCTAATGTCATCATTTTTTTTTCTCCTTCAGTGGCTCTATAGCTTTTATGCTCTGAAAAAAATTTTTTGACTCAGTTCTGCTCTATCTTATTCTGCTTCTGCTTGGATTCATTCAGAGCTGGGAATGAAGGAAGATACCACTGAGGTTTTGAGAAGAACTGTGCCCACTAGAATAGTGACCTCTGCCACTAAATAGCTCTTTAGCCCAATCCAGCATAATTATTCCCATCATTCTTTGTTCTCACTCTCTCAATGCATTCACTGTTTTAAAAGGTATTTCTATTGTGCTTTCTATCTTTTCTGTCTGGGACATACTTGGCAGTGTAAGCACTGTGAACTATCAATAACAACAGCATTATTTGTGTAAAGATAAAAGGAAGCAAAATATTTTGTGGCTCTGTTCAGGCCCGTATTATCCTACGACAATATTAAAAGAGTTAAATCCTACCTCGTTAAAGCCAAATGGACTTCCACTTGTGAAACAATGTAAATGAAGATGATGTAGTTAGAAAAATAAAACAGATTGTTATAAACCTTTCTATATCAACTTGGTAGAYGCTATTTTCTTCTGTTTGATCAACGTATTAATAGATGAGTTTGCTATTTTCTTTTACTGTATAGCCACAGCCCTCTGTTCCTGATTGTGAATCTCTCTCAAGAACAACTAGATGTTTGACCAGCTTGACCTGTGCAGTACATTCTTATAGAACTTTATAAAACGTCTGACAATCACAGCTCCTTTAAAACCTTCTATACCAAATTTAGYGTTTGGGTCAGGGCACAGAAGCATGTGTGGCTGAATTGGCAAATACATCAGTAGCTCAGAAGGTGTACCCAGATGATTTCTGAAATGTGGTAGTGAAATGATATACTGGTTAAAGACATTTTTCTGCTTTGGTGGATAAGGAGTTAACTGCATGGGAACTGGATCCTGCTTCTTCTTGCACAGATGTTGAGAGGGTGAGGAGTTGACAAAAAAGTATCTCTGAGACAGAGAGGAGAAAGAGTGTTTGGAAAAACAACCTGGGTTTTAGGAAACCATCTAGCCAACCTGGATCTGATTACCAGATTGAACCTTGGACTTTGAGAGTTTTGTTACTTCTCTGCTGATAATAATTAGCTTTGATTTCTGATCATAAAGATTGTCTCAGAAATTATATCTGAGTTTGGATCTATTTTTTCTGCATCATTTCACTAACTTAAGCTACACAAGCTTATGTTTTGGCTGATTTGATCGCTGGTAAGAAAGATGAAATGTTGAGGACAGGTTAATTTGAAAAGACTAGAATAGGGATCAAAGAAATGAAAATAATAGAGCTTTTTCATAGAGATGGAACAGAATTGGAAGACATAGGAGAACAGTAAAAGCATTTATTGATACAGTTGTGGAAATGACCTTTAATTGCCAACCACTACTGTTTTTGCTAAAACACAGATTTTCTCTTTGTCTTAATAACCGGAATTTTGATCTCTATTTTCAGCTTCTACTCACTTGCCATCTAATGGGCTTGAGGTTTTTTTTTTTGCAAATGTCTGGGAGATCCATCACCCCAAATAAGTGGACTTTAAAGGTCAAGAGAGCTCTTATCCTTTTAGTTCCTTTCATGAGAGCTCTGAGCAGCAGGCTCAGCAGTCTCAGCATGGACTCAGTGATATTTCCTCACAATGTAGCCAGAAACTGCATGCCTGCAGGGTAAAACAAAATTACCAGTGTTCCCCCATGAATGTCCTACACCTCGAGAGGCCACAGCCAGCTACGGAGCAGTTAGCTGCATGGCTGAGCACTAGCAGTAAATGCTTACTTCAATTGTGGCAACTGCCACTCAGAGGGGATGCATTTAATCTTGAAGGATAGATGTCTCAAGACATCTCGCCTAAGTGACACAAAGCCTCTGGATGTAGGAAGAAAGGTTCTGTAAGTAAACAGTTTTCCTCTGAAAATGGGGTAAGAGAGTTTGAATAGTAATTAATAAATTAGCTTCAACATGAATCTATTCCTAATTTCTCCTGGAGCTGCCTAATGAATGCATATGGGGGGAAAAAAAGTGACAATGTAGAAGAAAGCCAACAACAAAATAAAGAAATTCCCCTGTTCTCATTTTGCCTATTGTAGTTAATAGAAATGTAATAATGTTTGCAAATTTGCTTAGAAATTATTTATATTAAGGTATGGTCTGATTCCCAAATCAGATCATGGGTTTGGAACCCAGACTCCAAACCCTATAGAAATTACATTTTGACTAGCACTTCTAAAAAAGATGGCCTGTAGGAAAGAGAAAGTCTAAGTAAATTGCTTCTGCTCATAGATCCTGATGAGGCCCTCTTGACCTGTTCATTTTCTCTACTCAATTCAGCTGGAAACTGTTACTATTCATTATCAAAAATCTTCTAAGAAAATGGAAATACCACTGAAGTTTTTTGGAAGATAAGTAACAATTAAGGTCAAATATGAGTAAAATGAGTACAGTTTTTCAAAAGCACCCAAAGACCTAGGGGCCACTATAAGATTTAGGCTGTAAACTCACCTAGGCAATTTTGAAAACTGTAGGAAAATTCTTACAACATTATATAAAATGGATTTTTAAAGACTTTGCTACTGTCATTACTTTGTGAATTTTAAAAGTATAACCTGAATGTGTAATAAATACTGCACAACCTGATCTGAAGGGAACTTTAGGTAACTTACTGTAAATACAAACACATATGTGATTCTTTCTAAATATATTGGCCTATTTACTATGGTAGTTATCTGTTTAAGACTTGCAGTTATATTAAGTAAAATAATGCGCTTGGACTAACACATTTTCAGAGATCCTATTTGTTTTACTGAAGAATTTATTGCCGCAGTAATAACTGTCAGAGTGAAAGCGTGGTTAAAGTGCTAGAGACAGGATCAACTGCAAAGGGTATCTATCAAACTATCGACTTCCTGCCAGTGGTGTTGTGAACTCTTTTGTCATAAACTCAAGCACCCAGAGTTGAAACCTCGATCAATGAAAGGGGAATCTGGCATCCAGCTCTTTTAGAGAGGGCATCTCTTCTGTTTGACCCATTAGGACACAAATAACAGTTTTTATACAGTGCAGGTTTGATTTACAGCAAGCCTTCAGGTTAGCTAGTGACGTTTATATATTAAATGATGTGAGCAGCACTTACCAACCGAAAGAGTTAAATACAAATCTCCCGTGGCACCCTAATAAAAAGTTTTAGCTCTGTAACCTTCAAATAGAAATTTTATTTGTCACGCAGAATTTTCTTTTCTTTTCCTTTCCTTTCCTTTCCTTTCCTTTCCTTTCCTTTCCTTTCCTTTCCTTTCCTTTCCTTTCCTTTCCTTTCCTTTCCTTTCCTTTCCTTTCC
>NW_028186645.1:3535692-3586840 GCF_003343005.1 Rhea americana
CTTTTCTTTTCTTTTCTTTTCTTTTCTTTTCTTTTCTTTTCTTTTCTTTTCTTTTCTTTTCTTTTCTTTTCTTTTCTTTTCTTTTTTCTTTTTCTTGCCTTGATTGCATTTCAGTCTTAGTATCCTGGTAATATTGAGAGCATGTCATCTATTCAACCTCCAAAGTCCCATCATCTCTCAGAGCCTCTGTTTCAACTGTGTATAGAAACTTGTTTAAAACCTCTGCAACATGATAATCAAATTTATAGGGACAACTTAGTAAAACACCTTCTGATTAGTTCATTTTTATGACCTGTTCCTAATATCATTTTATAGTAGCAGTGATGTGGATACAATATGTGGCACACAGGGAATTTCATCCTTGGAATGTATATACATCGTTCATGCTTCTATGTATTCTAATCATGGCCATTTGTGATTAAACGTCATTACGTTCTAACCTAGATTGGATTGAGAACTGGCTGAAAGGCAGAGCTCAGAGGGTCATCAGTGGCATGGAGTCCAGTTGGAAGCCTATGGCAGAGTTCTGCACCTAGGGAAAAATAACACTAGGCACTAGTACAAGCTGGGGGCTGACCTGGAGAGCAGCTCTGCAGAGAAGGACCTGGGAGTGCTGGTGGATGAGCCAGTAATGTGCCCTTGTGGCCAAGAAAGCCAATGGTATCCTGGGGTGCATTAGGAAGACTGTTGCCAGTAGGTCAAGGGAGGTGATCCTGCCCCTCTACTCAGCCCTAGTGAGGCCTCGTCTCGAGGACTGCATCCAGTTCTGGGCTCCCCACTACAAGAGAGACATGGAGCTACTGGAGAGAGTCCAGCGCAGGGCTACGAGGATGATCAGAGGGCTGGAGCATCTGCCCTCTGAGGAAAGGCTGTGAGAGCGGGGCTTCTTCAGCCTGGGGAAGAGAAGACTGAGGGGGGAGGATCTTATCAATGAGTATAAGTACCTGATGGGAGGGTGTCAAGGGGACGAGGACAAACTCTTTTCAGTTGTCCCATGTGACAGGACAAGAGGCAATGGGCAGAAATTGAAGCACAGGAAGTTCGGCCTGACCGTGAGGGGGAATTTCTTCACTGTGAGAGTGACGGAGCACTGGAAGAGTTTGCCCAGAGAGGTTGTGGAGTCTCCTTCTCTGGAGATCATCAAGGCCCGCCTGGACGCAACCCTGTTTAACATGCTCTAGGTTAGCCTGCTGAGCAGGGAGGTTGGACCAGATGATCTCCAGAGATCCCTTCCAACCTTACTGATTTTATGATTCTATGATTCTAGAGTCTAGAGACTGTGGAAAAACCTTGTTAAATGCCTGGACAAAGTTTGCTGATATCTAGAGTCTTCCAGAGTATGCTCTTTTTTAAACATGGGGAGCAGAAGGACTCAAGCTCTACTCTGATTCAGGTCAAAGATGTGTTTGCTGTTCAGTAGCAGCTGGGTCAGAGTTTGCTTGCCCATACAAAATTCCACTCGAAAATTTATTTTGAGATCAGTGAGTGTGAGAGTTGGACATATAAATTTCTCTAGGTTTCTTTTGCTCACTTTTGCTGAGCTCAAACTAGCTTACTGGGGTTGGATCCACATAGTAGATTTAGTCTTTTTTCAGTATATATTCTTTTGGGCTCATTGTATGTGTCTGCCCTGTGAGTGGGACAACAAGCCATGCTACCTAAGGTATGTCACTATTGTGCAGGGTTAGACTAGGCACTTCTCAGTGTAATGCAGTATGAACAATGAAAACTGTGTCTGCCTGCTACTTTCTTTATATTTGTAACTTTTAGTATGCTTTTTGATCCTTGTTGAGAGACTTGGATAGCATTGTTTTTCTCATTTCTAATCTCCTAAAGAAGTGATGGTAGGCATCAACTTCATTTGTTATTGCTTGCTGTAGTCTGTTCACTTTTTGGAGGCTGAGGGGAGGTGCTCACTTATATTATGCCTTTTATATGTGTTTCCTATTTTTACAAGGAGAAGCCTTCACTGAAATCTGATTTCTGTAGTGCCATTAGTTTGATAGTTTGATCATTACAGTATCATTTCAGTATGTTTGGCTTCAGTGTAAGCTTGCACAAAGTACACTCCATTCTCCCACGAACAAGCAAAACTGTAAGACTTAGGTGGATTGTTACTGTGTATGTGAGGTAGGTACAGTCTTGTACTTCAGAAGAGGAGCTTTTCTTCTGCCTCAGAAGAACTTTTTCTCGTGCTGCTACTTGTCTGAAGCAAAGTATACATTACAACACAGGAATGAAACAGAAGTTTAGTGCATACCAGATATTATACCACAGACATTGCCAGTTTCCATCTTTGCATTAGCCTTTTCTCTTGCCTGCCATAGTTCTTTTTATTTTTATTAAAGGTGAGTGTCTCCAGACTCTGTTAATAATTTTGAAATTTAGATGCATATTCCACTTATGTCTCATACAATGCCTTAACCTGAAGTGGCTGATAACAGTTTTATGTGGCTCTTTTACAAGAATAAAATTTCTCCTTGTATGTATTGGAGGAAATGACTTCTACTTATTTTATTTTTTTTTACACAGTGTAACATATGCAAGGTTTATCAATGGATCTTGAATTGTCCTGCTGTGCATTAGGCCTGTTTATCTGTTGCAGCCTGAATCTGATTTGCTCGTCTTCAATCAGATGAGCATCATCTCTGTGCACTCCATATGATYAGATTCAGAGCTGTTCGGGTTACTGACTGAAAATGATGGGTTCTTGCAAACTCAGTCAGTCTCAGCAATAACTACTATCAGCATGGAGATGAGAAGCGTTGTCTCGTTTTTGTGTTAAAAGTTCTGTCTTAAACACAAACTACATTTTTTTTTTTGATTAAGTATTAACCTATAAGTGAATTGTTGCTCTGAAACATGGGAAAATTTCAGTCATGTGATTTCTTATTGAAGAGCAGGCTACAGTGCAGTATTAACAGCCTATGTTATTGTGGTTCAGATCCTTATGAGCCACAGCTGGATGCTCTTTCCACCAAATTCTGATTTTGTTTAACATTTTCTGGTGATATAGTTCAGATATGTTATTCAGCCCCACAAAAATATCTCACCATCTTTGAACAACACCTTGTCAGACCACTATGCCATTAACACAGTATTTTTGTTTTAATTAGAATGAGTGATATGCTGCTAGTAAGCATACATATCATGTTTCTTTCCGTAGACTTGAGGCTTTTATGGTTCAGCTTTTAAATTTACTCCGTTTGCAATCAATAGAGTGTGCTATGGGCTCAATAAGACCAAAATTAATTTAACACAATTAGCTATAATTCAAACTTTCTGCAAAGCAGGTCCTATTTTCACTTTTTTGCACTGCATCAGCTGCGAGAGGCTGTAAGGTGTCAGAGGCTGATCTGAATCAGATCAGAGTATTTTAATCTAATTTGTATTTTGCTGTCTTCCTTCAAATGGCTATGTACCCTGAGTTGAGAAATAGAGTAAAAAATAAATAAAAGGGATACTTCTGTTTTAATTGTATTCACCCTCTGGATACTTCTGTTTTAACTGTATATTCATCCTCTCCATCAGCCTGCAGTAAGTGCTCAGCAAGGTTTGTACTGGCAGGGACAATCTGACTGCACTCCAAAATTTCCATATAGTTGGGACTCACACCTGTATGCCTGTGACTTGGGAAGCTCAGCAAGCAATTTTTAACTGTAAGGACATAGTTTAGGGTGAGAGAGGATTGAGTGTGCAGCAAATGTCTGATAGAGATAGTTTTGGTGGTCCTGCTGGCTCTCTGCCTGCCGTGGCTGGAGACGCGGCTCATGGAGCAGTGTGCGCTGCGCTGGTGCGCACAGCAGCCCTGCCCCAGTGCAGGACAGGGACACGGGCAGTTCCTGGGCCATGCACAGTGCCCRGCCTGGCTGCTTCGCATCAGCGCCAGCTGAACTGGCTTCTGTGCTGTTCACCTGCACTGACAGCGATTCCCAAACTGCCTTTCTTCTTTCTTTAAGTAAATGTTTTCCTTGCTTTGGACAGCACTGACAAACCATGTTTTGAATTGAGTAATCAAACAGCATGAGTGATGTTTATTGCTATTCTCAAATAATGACAGCAATTTTTTAAATGATTTTTCACCTAAATGGTATTTCTCTAAAATCATGTGGGAGTTCAGGCTGATATTAAGACCTAAGTTGATGCCCAGGGAGCTGTGATTTGGAACAGAGATCGTACATTTTATTTCTAATGCCATATTTTTTTTCTCGAGTTCAGGATGTATGTAGAAAACTGTCATTGTTAGCTTTCACCCACATTCAATTTTGTATATGTTTAACAAGTCAATTTTAACTAACGGCTTTACAGTTGAAAGGAAATATGTAAATAAGGTAAAGCCACAGTAAATATTACAGAAAAGGGATAATTAAAATACATTCATCCTTTCTTTTTTAAAAACTCTTTGGTTTTATAAAGAGAATGTGAAGTTATCTAAGCAGTTAAAAAATCAGACTGCCTTCTAGTATTTTGGTCACTATATCCCAAATTTTTTAAATGCCCTTGTTTCAGAGTTTTGGCTGACAGAAATTGAGAAAATATGCATGGATAGAGCATTTTGGATGCTAAATTAAATGGTGACATGTTAGAAAACAGCGTATGCATTTCCAGCCTGGAGCTCCCAGCGTTATTGTACAAAATTCCACATTAATATCTTACTCAGTTTCTGTGATTATATCCTTTATATCAGTGAATGTCATGGCTGCCAGGTAAAATAAAACCATCCTATGTGTCCTTTTAGAATTATGCCAAACCTAATAACGTGCGAGACTTGGTACATGTTTCTCAAAGGCCTGCGATGCCAGCCARCCCCAGCAGACTAATGTATAATCAATACATCTTTCGCCGGCGACCAGGGGCCTAGTGAAGCATGCAGAGCAGCCAGTCAATAAATAATAGCCGCAGGTCATTGCCACGGCAACTCGGCGCCCCTGGGTCAGATCGCTTCACTTTGGACCTGACCGTGACTTTTAGGGCTCCCTGACAGCTGCGGGTCGGTGGGAGGTCAAGTTTATGCCCAGCGGGCTGCTGGCCTCTCCCATGCTGTCTCTCCCTTTCAGCCCCCCTGACACTGACCATTAATCCTGCGCAGCCAGCGCTGYGCTTAACCCCTCCTTCGCTGGCCAGCGCACAGCGCGCCCGGGGCCCGGGCCCCTGCAGGGCGTCCTCTTCCTTTCAAACCGCCAGAGTGTAAGTCGGAGTTTGCTTCTGTTAGCTGTTCCTTGAAGAGCCGTGTGTGTTTTTCAGCCCTGAGAAAACTGGAGRCGCTTCCTTTAGCTTGGCAGAAGTTTCTGGAGTCGGGAGTTACGCTGGGAATGTTAATGAAAATGGGGTCTGGGGCCTCCCCAGTCTGACACACAAAATGGCTGCTGGGGTGCCGGCGGCAGCGTTTGCCTGCAGCGGCCAGGCGCTGCAGTGCCTACCGGCCTGTAAAATGAAGAACATTTACAAAATTACTTGAAGATAACTCGATTGTTTCGGGCCTACACTACAATAATTTAAATAAATTCATGACCTCATTACCTCAAGGTTTCCCCTAAATCTCTCAGGGAAAAACTGCAGGATCGTGACGTATCCTTTCAGTACCCTTATTATCCTCCAGTGAGTAGAAGTACCTATCAAATCACGAGGAAGTCTTGCTCTCGTAAGATTTGTAAAATTTTAAACCTCATTTGTGGACTATAAAGTTTTGTACAAGCTCAAATATGCAATATATGTTTGACCTGCTGAGTACTTTGCCACAGGACGTAGCCAAGTAAAATAATTTGACTTGAGTAAAAAGGGGCAGATACTTTTATTATCACTAGTAATATTTTTATAGCTATGAAAGCCAAGATAATAAGAATAATCAAATCATCTATTTCAGGACATAAGCTGATTGCATATAGCAATGGTCAGGAATGAATTTTACTTTTCTTTTTTTTTTTTTTTTAGGGGGGAAGCAGAGTGACTAAAATTATAATTTAAAAAGTCTTAATCATCTTAGAGTTGGGCACTGAGAACTGTAGTACAATAAAGGCAGGGCTGAAACTTACTCTGGCTTGAGAAAACCTTTGACTTACTTCTGTATTCCCATATCTAAAAACCACTCTTATGGCTTAGACTTGGCAATCATCATATCTCGCTGCCTTCCCTCTTTACTCTCCCAGTGATACCAGGCCTGACAGCTCTTTCGCTGGTATTTTCTGAGTGTCTCTGTGCCGTATATCTCCCATTTCTACAACATTACTCTTGTCCACCAAGATATTCGCCTTTTTCCATTTAATATTATATATTTCTTTTTTAAAACGTATAAAGGGGCCACATGTCGTACTTTCCTGTTTAAGATTTCCTGCTCTTTGCACAACCTGCTCATGGTCTCATCTTGTTTGCAGTAGAAGAGAATACCCTCAGAGCATCGCCTGGAGCCCACAGGACCCGTGTGAGAAGATGAAGCCATACGGTGTCTTGCATTCCCTTTCTCAACATCAGGTCATTCCGGTAACGTGTCCTCCTTATGTCTTCAGCAGTCACTGACCTTTCCAAGGAGCTTAACAGTTTTGCAATGCCCCTTACTCAGCCCATGACTGGATATCACAATTTAGCATCGCTTATATGARAAAAACAAGTATGGTTACGGCAAGCACCTGTGGTGCTGTCTTTCAGTAACAGTAATACTGTTCTTTTTCTTAGTAAGTTCTGAAAGAAAACTTGTACTGTTAGTCTATGCAAATAGTTTTTTAAAGGAGATGCTGTGGTTAGTTGTTAGAGTGTTTATTCTTTTCCCTATTACTTGTAATCAGACCTGAAACTACCAATAGAAAAAACTGTAGGAAACGGTATATAGATAGAGTGAGGTTTCATGACAACTGTCTGCATACTTTTTACGATTATAGGACAGATGTGCATGTATAAAGGGAGTTATACCTAAAGTGTAACTTTAGCAGGAGAAGTTAGATGTCTTCTGGATTCTCTCCAAAGTCAGTGGAGAACCTGTGTCAGGTCCAAAAGGTGAATCATTTTAACCAGTGTCTACACATCCTGCCTTTCAATAGGACAAATTGCCCTCCAAGCTTCCCCTCTTTCTCAAGACTACAGAGAAGACTAGTCAACCAGATTGTACTGAACATTTAGCATTGCAGAATTAAAGTGAGAGAAATCAATCAGTATATATAGCTATTTCTATCACTGACTTCTTTGAATCATTTGAAATTTCTAGTATCGCTTAGTAAAAGGTCCACATTAGTGTCTAAAAGCTGCGTGACTGAACTAAGTAGCCATATGACGTGTATGTGTCAAAACACTGAAGCATATGCTCACAGATGAACATTTCTCTAGGTGTTTCACTAAACTGGGAATCCTATCCCAGCAGTCTTTCCCTAGCCAATTTTCCTTTCATTATCCCTTTTCATTCCACCACCTGTCCTTTGTAACTGTAAGATATTTGAGACTAGAGACCTGCTTCCTGTCTTACCTTAAAGTAGAACTGCTTTAGGCCTTGTAAAGTAAAGGATAGTTATGGATACTGTGAGAAGAAGGTATTCTTTAGAMACTGCCCTCATATTAAGGATAGACTGTCATAAAAAAACTCATAAACAAAAAACACCTACCAATAATATACATTCAAAACTAAATGAGACTAAGACATTCAAGGAAYGACAGAGAGGTTATTGATGAGGTAAAAGTTTCATCAGCAGGAAAGGAGTTGGCTGGGCTGACACCTTAAGATAAATGAAAGTGGCATGTCATCTACATCTTTCCAGTGCATTTGAATTTATTTGTGGGAAGCAAATATTAAGTTACATAGGACAGCCTATTTTTTCCTGTGGATCTTCATTGTAGGTTGAGAACAATTTGCCCCCACTCTGTCTTCTCTATATCCACCTCTCTCTGAAAAAAAATSATTGGAAAGAGAAAGTAGAGATGAAGTTAAATCTAATCTTTAAAAGATTTGGTGAATGTACATCCAGCTGAACAACACCCACTGTTATATTGAAGCTAACTTCTTATGCTCAGATGGTGTAGCTGAAGCACTGTTTATAAAAAGCAGAAGTATGATTTCGTACATTGGGTGTCTGCAGGCAGGATTATTCATGAATGCTTCGTACTGATGCCAACAGTGGCTTTTGTCAGGCAATGGAAAAAAGCRGTATCCAAGCATGTTGACCTAACATCCATTGCTTCATATAGCCTAAGCTGCTGAGTGGTAACTCAAGACATCTGGTAGTCATATTTTCTCATCATCTTTAGATATGTAAAATACAGTCATATTTTGACCGGATTTCCTGTTTCCATGTACATTTCTTGATACTTAAAAAATCTAGCACTACCAAACCAGGTCAATTTACAATGATATATGATCATTGCTTCATTCTTTTTTTCATGTCAAGATAAACCTCATGAATGATGTCATAATAAACAGAAGAACTCAGAAATGACTAAAGTTTCTATAATATAGGCAGTTCTGATGTTTTAAGATGAATTTATGTTAATATGTTTGCACAGATGCTAACAAATTAATCTGAAGTATTGTGTGAAATTTGCTGGTGGGTTTTAGACAGTGGATTAAAATTAGAAGGAAAATTGGTAGAAGAAGAAAAGAAGCATGAAAGAAAATGCAGTGGGGGAAATCAGGATRAACAAAGAAGGCATGCTTATCTTGGAGCTGGGTTCATGGCACAGAGAGAGAGAGAAGTTCTTGAAAGCAGGTGCATACAAGAAGCTCCTAAACCTATGTTAGAAGTCTGCTTGCCTGTAGGGCTAAGATAAAATAGGGTATAAAGGCTTGCATGGAAATTACTTTTTATTTTTTTTTTCCCGTCTCCTTTTTCCTCCCCAGAGGAGGATGGGAACACAGAAACACATATGCCCAGAAGGTCTGGAACTAATGTGGGGAGGACACCTGGCATAGCGGGGGCTAAGATAAAGAGAGGCCACAGGGGCTGCAAAAGAGAGAGAAATAGTGATATAAAGCACAACTAGAAGTTAAGTTGAAATACATGCTAGAGACAGCTATTCAAAAGTATTCAAAAGTTGAAATATAAGGGTGATAAATGGATATGAAATTAGTTTGTAATGACATTATTGGTTGGAATAAAACTAATGAAACAAACACTGAAGTTCTTAGCATAATTTTGAAGAGATTAATTAATAGAACATACCTTGAAGGAAGGACATTTATTTTAGAGAAGTTAGAAATGGCGGAACACTGCAGTGCTGGAGATCCTCAACACTAAAGATAGCTTTGTCAAAACCACCACACAGCACAGTTAGTTGACAACTGAGACGTGGAAGCTAGAACATAATGCAGAGTAGTCAAATACCATAGAAGAGAATGGTACTAATAGTAGAGGTAGTAGTGGTAATGCAAGTAAACGATGTAAGTAATAAATGAAACACATAATGTGTTTTTCCTGGATAAAACAGGGGTTCAGTCTGTTTGTTGGGACCTAAATGACTTGTGGAAATGACTTGTGGACCAAATGTTTTAAGGTTAAAAAAAGACAATGTATTAAGATATTGTTAAGCAGTCAAYCTAAAGTACTTGTATAAATAAAGACTGAAAGAAGATACATTCATAATAGTTGGTATAATAAAGACATACCTCCTATAATATTTCTGAGTTCAAAGCACAACACAGATACTAAATGATCAGATAGAGGCATATAGCTTACAAACTTAATATGCTGCAAAGTTAAAAGTCAYTGTAGATAAACAACTAAACAGTTTGTATTCTAAGAAATTAGCACGGAAAAATATATATATTTAGGCATTTTCAAAAGTAGCTCTAGGACAGAAGAGCTGCGAAGGAGCAATACTGTAGCAGTACTTCCAGTAACCTTAATTAGGAGAGGTTACTGCTTTTCCATAATCCATTCAAATATATCTGTGTAAAGAAGTAGAGAAGGTTGGCAGAGAATTGCTTCCACACCTAATCCTTTTCAGTCCTAATTCTTATTCAGTGGSTTGGTAATCTCTTTTCCTCAACTTTTCAAATAAACAAACAAAACCTGTGACCGCTAAGTTTCTAAAACAAAGTCCCACAAAGTAGAACCTTCAGTGGGAATACTGAGAGTGGTACTGACTTAAAAAAAAAAAAAAAAAAAAAAAGGATAGAAATTTATACATTAAAAAGAATTCCCTGAAATATGGAGTTACCTGAATTTGGGTTTGCAGTACAGCCATATTTCTAGTTCTTAACAAAGAGCAGAGAGTTATAAACCCTGCTGCTTCCCAACCTGCATGAGATCACTAGGTGTWAGTGGCTTTTAAAACCTTCCATAAGGTTTTTCAGTATTCTTTGATCTTTACAAGGCACAGACTAGATACAATGAAGTGAGTTAAATGAAAAGAGAAAGCACTGACAATGGATTTCATGTTAGTATTTAATTAGCTAGAGGCCATGTAAGAATAGACTAAATATCAGCACAGGGTTCTTGATTACAATCTTAGAACAGATGGACATTTTTATCTGGAAATGATGACCACCTTATCTGTAGTTTTCCAGCTATCATGACTGATCTATATCTTGTTTATCCAGGCTAAGCAAGTACAGAAAGTTTATTAAGATAATAAAACTGAAAGTTATCACCAGTTAGGCTCTCTAATCTTGATACAGTTTTGCTGTGTACTGTATTTCAAGAGGTCTGTCAGCCAACAAAGGCTAAAGTTTGAGGGGTATCATTTACAGGCCTACAATGATTTTTTTTTTTTTTTTTTTAACTCAGAAACAAGCAACTTAAAACCCAGTTTAAATTGATGGCAAAAGGTTATTGTCATGACAACTCCCATAGGTTAAACACAGTCTCTGAAAACAGAGTAACAGGTGGAAATCTTCCTTCAGAACAAGCACATTGCTGTGTTTCCTAGTGACTCTAGTTTCCTGGCACTACCCACTAAACTGCCTTTTACAAATATGAGAGAAGAGATTCAGCTGGTTTAAATCAGAATAGTTGTAGTATTAGAATTTATGCCAAATGATGTAAATTCAATGATATACATAGGCAGTGGATGTATGTCTAGGAGAGCTGATTGTTGGGATTGTTAAATTAGTTTGCTTTTTTTAATACATCTACATTCTAAACATTGTCCAAACAGTTCTTTTTTTTTATCTATTTAAAGAGACCTAGTTTCAAGATTACAAAATATTCTGAAGTGGGAAAGAAGTTATAGAAGTTTGGTTTATTTTTTAACCAAATTATGCTATCGGAGATGTTTTCCATCCCATTAGGATAACGTCAAAGAAATATTTTTGCATTATCAGGAAGGATTAGTTGTTTTTTGACAGATTTTACAGTAATAAAGCACTGTTTCTGAGGTTATGATTAGGTAAGTGTGTGCTGGTTTAAAGGAGAGACAGTTTGCAGCAAATAGAAATGCTGTGAATTTTGATAGTTTGAAAATGTTTTGTGTTCTAAACCTTATTCGAGGATTTTTCCTCAAATTAGATGCATAYGTACTGTTGCTACTTAGTACCAGCAAACTATCTTGCTTTTGGAGCTAGTAGCAGTATTTTGCCTAAAGAGACATCTTGGTGTCTGGGCAATCATCTGTATATGTATAGAATAGAGCACAGTCTGTTGGTCATTATGACACTTCTTGCCTTGCCTTTCAAGTCAGAGGTTCTCAATGAGATCTGCTATGGGGTTTTTGAGTGAAAGATTGATGCTTAAATAAAACCTGTGTGCTGATTATGCCTATGCATTTAATCAATGAGTCACTGAAATTCCATAACAAGCTAAATATCGATGAGCAGAAAACAAATGTATACAATTGCACTTCACTTTGTTTTTTTTTCCCCTCCCTCTTCCTAATTTCACCAAGCTATAATAAATATGAGATCATTAAGGCCAGTTATACTACATGTAACCAGTTATTGTGCTGTAAACTGCTACAGCTTGCTGTTATTGATCTTACTTATCTTTTTAATTATTAAAGTGACCTGAGGCTTGGTTTGGTCAGCCACACAGGTCATTCTTCCACCTTAATGATGTCAAATACTATTGTCAGGGTGAGGGAATCAAGAGTGTCCATAGTTTAATGCTCTTTTACATGCCAATTATTCCCCAGACTATAGAACAGCTGCAGTCAATTAAAGATCAAATCTGGAGGTCAGATGTCTCTTACTTGACCTCTCTGTGACTGAAACCTAACAACAGAAATCTTTGATAATCTTGCCTTTCCTATGTAAGAAATTATGTACTAAAACTTACAGATGATGTCCCAAAGAGCCAAATCATTTTTGCCAGAGAGAGACAAATTTGGGAACAGAGCAAAACACAGTCTCATTGTTTGAGATTAATTTGAATTTAAGATGGACCTAAGCTGAAATACTTAATCTGTGTCACAGTAATTTGCAGTTTTCGCATTTACTCATTATCAGAGATTTTGGTCTTTGGTCTTGATTACAGTGCAACCCAAGACTCAGTGGTTCAGATGGTGGAACAACCCTTAATGTATTGAACAGTTTTGTGAATTGGTTTCATGGATGCAAATACTGTAGCACATTAGAGGCATGTACAACATGAGGATATTGAGAAATTCCCACTTTCTGTACCATGGAGAGTGCTCCAAGCAATATATAATGTAAATCAAACCTCAAGAATAGATTTTCCAAAGGAATTTATAAAAGAGCCTGAAACAACTGGTCATTACCTTACAAACTTAAAATCCTGCTAATATTTGAAATCTGTAGCCCTTTAATTTTACTCTTAAAATATTAAAGAATTATTTTCATCTTTCTTGTTTCATCTCTTCCTAGAGCTCCTCATGAGCCTACAGTTTTTTACAKTCCAATATGTTTTTAGAGAAATATGATCATAAATATAACTCTGCTTATATTGATGATATATATATATATATATTCACTACTTTATAAATCCTTATGCTAGAAAGCAGCAAATAAAGAATTGTTTTCAGAAGTTTTCATTTGTATCATTGCATTGTGTCACCTTTACATCAGCAAATCGAAATCCTTTAGGAAGCCAATAGGCCAATAGAGACTAGTGAACAATGACAGAATCCTTATTCTAAGTCAACTACCMTTTTTCAGTTTCTCGATGCTTGTACTAACTAGTCTAGCTCTTCATTCTTGTAGAAGAGTAAGCAGGTAAGCCTTTGAAGACCATTCGGAAGCTGAACTAAATGTTCGATGTAGAATGTTGGTATCTGCTAAAAAATGATTTTTCAGTGGATGTGTCCTGGCAGGCAGTACATATCTAGTTAGTTCATTTTGTTGGGGTTAGTCCTCAGATCACTAGTGGACTAGGATTTACCTAGCTGAGAGATCTCACATCAGCTAACAGGACAGTGGACAACAACTCAACCTGGGTATGATCAAAAGCCCG
This sequence comes from Rhea americana, assembly GCF_003343005.1. NCBI lineage: Eukaryota > Metazoa > Chordata > Aves > Rheiformes > Rheidae > Rhea > Rhea americana. Next base: position 3,549,015 of record NW_028186645.1, read on the forward strand.
GTAGAATCAATGGAGACATTTGTGGAGCGGAGGTTAGCATGACAGTCTTTAGTAATGATTTCTCCAGAGCTCCCTCTTACAGTTGTTTTACCATTGATCTGATTTTTTGACCTTTGTAGCAAGCAGAAAAGCCCACTATTTCCACTCTCTTAAGAAAGGCTGAGCTGAGAGCTAGAGGGCTGGAGGAATATTTGGTTGTTTTCCTGACTTTAGGCTGATGAGTATTCACCTATCATCAAACATGAACAGGTAGTTCTTTGAATTTGAATTTTCAGAGGGATACAGCATAAGATAGTTGATTATTGAGGATTTTATAAATAAACTAAATTATACTTGTCTATTACAGTTCTGTCTCCTGCCTTTCCTGAGATATGACTTTCTTTGTATTTGCTACTGCAAGAATAACCACTTGAAGCAAATATGCTTTGTAATATTGCACTGGGGCACTATGGATTTTTAAAAAGTACCTCTTTTGCGATATGTTAAAAAAAATCTTGGCTGATTACAACTTGTTAGCTTTGCTGCTGCTCCAGTTCCGTTTAGGAAAAAAAATATGGCTTTATATTCCCTCCCACTGATTTTCAACTAAAACAGAACTTAGTTGCCTGCTGATCCTGCTGGCTTTTTTAAATGAAAAACTTATTCTTCTTAAACTACTGGAAAATTATGTTTAAAAATCAGCATAATTTCATTGCCTTTTATTTCTGTCTGTCATGAAAACTGCTAGGCTGTTTTCTGGAACAACCCAATGTAATTTAATGCACAAATTTAGTTATAGTTATGAATATACTGACTGAAAAATATTTTAATGATCCAGAGATATTAGTCATTCTACAGCAAAATTGGCTGTGTGCATACATACAGTAAAATTGGCTGAGTGTATAGGTGCCTCTATCTTCGTAAGAGATAATTGCATAAGATTGAGACTTGGCAGATTCAGTAAGGAGTGACTTTGCCTAACCAGTGCACCAGATGTGGTTCAGCCATTTAAATTGCAGAGGCTGTAGAAATTATTTCAGAATGATGACATCACATGCCTGTTATTTTTAGTAATGGAAGGGTCAGTCAGGAGAACAGGAAGTAAAACATATTACTTCAAGATAGACAGAAAATGACAGTATTTCTAATTTTTCAGACCCTGTGGATAAACCACCCATTTCATTATTCCCATGTCTTTTCRTAAGAGTGAAAAGGAACATAGAGAGAACATATATAGGCAAAATCAACAGTGGTGAGGAGGTCAAATCTTACAGAGGTCAAAACTCAAATCCTGTTCTGTATCTATCTCTTGTTTGTGAAAATTAGCGGTGTTTTAAAAAATTATCCCTTTTGGTGAATTTTCAACTCTTCCATTTATTATTTCCATTTATTATTCATGGAGTGACTTTGTACCGGTCCTTTTCAATTCTAATATTTTGTAGCAAAGAATCCTCCACAAAATGAAAGACACAAGTGTAAGAGGTATTTTATCTGCAGCTCGATAGACCTCAATGTGCTCTCTAGCAAGCAGCTAAATGGGCAAGTCAAGGCAGGGATTGCAAGACCAGAAGAACCATTATGACCTTATAWAAGCTTATGAATTTCACCAAAGGCTTGTTCTATATCAAACCCTTAATTTCTGACTGAGTGAGGAGTGGGGGAAACACTGACTATGCTCACTGAAGTAGTTCACATGATAGAAAATCTGCTCCATCTCCTATTTTCCAATAGTAAGTTACACTTACTGTTCAAACCATATGCCTAACTATGGCTGAAAGATCATAAATACTTGAAGTGCACAGCTTGCATAGTTTAAATTAAGCCGGCTGATCTTCAACTGATCCTTAGTGGAAAGTTCAAAGAAAATTAGTACTCTGTATTGCAGGTTTCCTGTTCTGTGGGAAATCTCTTTGGCACYTCTACTTTCCCTTCCTTTCTATATTATTATAAAGAGAATGTATCATATAGTTTTAGTTCAGAACTGCTTAGTCACCGTCTAAATAAAAATTAGGTAGGGAGGCAAGCAGTGGACATCTTTTTTGTCTTTGAGTGACATGATTTTGTCACTAAATTCTGACCTATGCTGTGTGACTAACATTGCAGCTGTTTGTCATGTGCTACTTACATTAGATTTGTAAGAAATGAAAGAAATGCACTTTTATCCTATTACTTTTTGACCATGAAGGAATTCAGCTTAGCTTGTGTCTCTTCAGGTTTTTAGAAACATTATGGTCACTGATGGCTTGTTTAGAACCTGAACATAATTGCTAACACAGTGACTGTCATATTAACAAGTCTTCAAATCGTTTGGATTGTAGGAGTAAAGTGACTGTCATAATAGATTAGAGTAGTGACCCAGAAATCCTAGTGTCCTGTCTTTAAGATTGCCTGGGACTAGATGCTTTGAAAAAAAGAATAAGGAGAATTCTTACTTAAACTCCATTTGTTGGCATATTTGCACAGTCACTTTTCTACTAGTAACATGATACTCAAACTGGTGGGAAGTCTCTTCCACCAACCTAGACTTGATCTGTTTCTTCTGCAGTAGCCTCTAAGCATTTCAAGGAAATAGACAGTCTTGTGAAGTTCACTCTGCTGCTGCCTGTGCTTATCAGAGAATGTTTCTCACTCATTACAGCAAGTGGGCGAGTGCCTTTTTCAAGCCCTGTAAAAATGGAAAATCTAACAGATGGTAGATATGGCCTACATGCCTAAAGTCCCTTCTCATCACTCTGTCATGTTCCCCAAACTACCTTTCCAACATTCATAGAAATATTCCTGTTGGACTGGATTATTAAATTTCCTTCTCCATCTCCTTTTTTTTTTTTTTTTTTAAGTTGTAATTCAGAAAAATTAAGAGTCTTTTGTCATTGTATAAACATAGTAGATTTTGAAGGAAGAATAACCGGTCAGGCTAAGACTCATATCTCCTGCTACACTTCTGAGAACTATAAATCACTTCCAGTGTGATCTAAGCTTATATCAAAGCTACTGATTACATTACTTCCCAAAAGCTATCACTGCGTAGCTTAGCTTGTTTTTCCTACACGTTATGCATTGTGAAGCTGTGGCATATTCATACTAATCTAGAACACTGACTAGTCCAATTTAGTCATTGCAAATATATGTGTTGCTTACTGATCATAATCAGATTTCTTTCGCACACTGGGATCAAAAATTTGATCTTAGAATATGTTTGGCACATGTGCTAAAAAAAAGGGTCATACATAAGAGAGCTGTACCTGTTTGCATCAGCTTGGATCTCACAATGATGTGAGCATTATGCCACAGGGTTGTTAGGCAACATAGACATTAGGCCTAGGAAGAATTCATGAAACAGAAGTTAATCCCTCTCTTCTAATGTATTCAACACTTGCTAAGTCGCTTCTATCAGTGTTCATCCAAACCTTAGGTTGTCCTCAGCTAGTTGAATTTTCTGCTGGTCATACACAACCACAATTCATTGCTTTTGTACAATCTRGATAGCACAAAGATGCTTCATCAGAAATGGCCTTTAATTTTTTATCACATTCCTTTCTGTAATTACCAAAGAGAAAGTTCCTTCATGGCTGGTAGGTTACATATCTGGGCTGTGGWATAAATTCAAAAAGATGCAAAGGGTTACTCCTCTAGGCCAAAAGCTAYTCCATTGATAATATACTGAAATATCATAGTAAAGTACATTTGAATACTCTGCCACAGAAGGTTTTTTGATGATGACTGCACATTGAGAATTGAATAATTGGAGTTAYGCAGTTCAGATCTATGTTCCAATCCATACTTTAAATGCTAGGAGTTTTGGATTATTGTATTTTTGAATTTCTTTTATTCTCTTTTAACTAAGTCTATAATTATAACTTTGGAAATAATTTTACTTCTTGATCCTCGAAATATTGGCAGATGTTTAAATTCAAAATTTTAATTCTGTTTCATCTTAAGTAATATACTGCAGAATGAATTTGTATTTGTTGCTGTCCTGTGGAAGTTCCTTGTGTCCGGAAACAACAGAAGATTTCCATTACTTCTTACAATTTCACAAGCAGAAATGCTTATGTATTAAAAAACATAAGACATTATAAAACACTGCAGCAAACCCATACATGCATAAATATCACATAAATTGCTATGAAGAYTGTTTAAAGCTAGGTTCTGGCACAAGAGTTAAACTAATGAGAATGGAAGATCTATTTCTCTAGCTTTCTTGCTTCTGATAACACATTCATATCARATTCTTAAATGTCTTCCTGAAGAACTAATTTTTGTTCTCATAATGTACAAACAAAAGACTGAACAAAACATAACCTGTTTTTGCAAATTTCTCTGGCCTGTGGATTCTTATATTGCTCTATATTGTACGCGTATGCCTCAATAGAGTAACATTTCAGTCTACAATGAAATAAGCTAAACAACAGCATGGGCYTTTTATAAATAGTCCAATTTATCTGAATTACTTTACCTATACTTTATACTCTGATTTTGAGGATAACTTGAGAATATGTTATTGGTCCATTTATTAGCTAGTTAATATTTAAATAGATATTACTGAGGCTACAAAGTACATGCATGTCAGGATATATTAGATATGCCTAAATCTGCCTCATTACTTTCTTGCTGGATGTGCTCAGTATTTTGTGTCTAAAAGTTTTTGAAGATCAACTGTAAAGGAAGTCCTACAAATACAAACTTCTGCTTCCTCAGAATAATGTATTTTCTTAACTAGACAAAAAACATGTAAAAAGTGTGAATGTTTTTAATGGAAGGGGACAAATTTGAATAACAAATTTGGATTAATATCCCTTTCCAAATAGCTTTTATTTCCTAATTCTGACTTTGCAGAGAAAAATTAGAGAACAAGTTAATTTGTGATAACATAAATAACTATACTCTTCTCTTTTTCTCACCCCTTTCATCCAAGTGCTCAAAATGCATTTAAAAAATTGATACTACTGGCAGCTATCTGCTTTCYCGACAACTATATGGATCCATAATGACACAATATGTTCACAGTGCAGAAGATATAAAATTCAATTTTTTTAGACATGTTGTAGAGGGATCGTGCAAGAGAAAAGGGAGGTACTTTGCTTTAGAAGTCATCTATCCTCTTTCAGAATTCAGTTATTAAATTTAGGCCCAGGTTTTGCAACACGTGGCAGCACTGTCCAGTTGAAACGTCAAGCTCCTTTCTATCATAGGTGTCTGTTGGACTCAATATTAAAATTACTATTGACATAAAGAGAATAGAATCAGGCCCAGCAGTGCTTTCAGTGCATACTCATTGCTTGCAAATAGGCTCAAAATGTCAGAACTGGAACTTCAAGGACAGTACTGAAAGGGATGGATAGCACACTCTGCTTGTATGCCAAAAATAACCCAAGGTCACTTTGAGAAGGTGTCTCCATACAACTGAGCCTTTGAGTCAGGCATCGAGGTTTAAAGGTAGTATAAAAGCCAAGCCATAAATTCTGTACTGATGCAAAGCTGTAGTCTATGTTGTAGGTAGTTTTTCATAGCTTCACTACATATGATAAGGCCTTTCAATATCTGAGTGTGAGTGCATGTTTCTGTGGGCACATACTGTTCTTCCCTTCTCCTCCCTAAAATGGATTACTGAAACGTGATGGAATTTCAGAGCTTGGAACATAATTAGCAAATAGTGTTAGCAACCAACTTCTAAATTAAATGATCAGAATTATTTTTTTACAGAAAATAAATTGACAATTGAWTTTTAATAATGCATTAAAGAGCTATTCAAGACAATATTTTTAGGCCTGTTTTCCATTTTGAATTGATAATGACTTATTTGCAGGAGCAGAACTTACAGAGGTATTACTATTAGCATTTGAGCTAGCATGGAGGATGCTACCCATCTGGACTGTGTATGTTGACCCTTCTCTTCAATGAAAGRTGACCAAAAATCAAAGAAAATAAAAGAATATTTACTGACCTTTTAAGGTYAACTTGAAAAACTTTTATACTAAGAAAATATTTTTCTTCAAAGTAGATCTAGCTTTCCTCAAACTGTAATTTGAATATTCTCATTGCAACAGGTCCAGAATTTTCTGACAATTTCTATTTGAAACTATAGACTACTCAAACTAAGAAATCTTTGTTGAAAACTGTCATTTTTGTGAATTCATCAATTCAAGTGAAAAGAAATCAAATTTTTTCAACRGAGATCATATATTTACTTTTGAGATCACCTTTTGGCTTCCAAGGCTTCCAAAACATAGAGTTGAAAATCATTTCAGCAAATTTTCCTGTTCTTATTCTTACTTCCCTTTTGTCTAATTTTTCCTTGGTTCACAAGCATTTTCGAAAGCTTGACTTGTTCCGGTACAGGAAGGGAAAAAAAAAAAAATAATTGAAAAATTCTCATGAGATAAAACAGACATTTTACTGTCTACACCTAATTTGTGTCTTCATCATTCAAGGACATTTGTTGTGTTGGAGAATAGAATACTARCAGTCAGCTGACTATCAGTCCCATTTCCCATGAGCTTTAGTGTTTATGTTCTGTTATGGAACAAGCATTTTTAGTCTCACTGATGGATTTCTGCAAATTCATCTCCTGCCTTGCAAGACAGTATTTTCTTATAGCTTCTTAGAATTGTGTTCTGTTAGCAAGACAGTTGGATGGCTTATGTTGTAGCTATCAGGCCTGTGTATGTGTACTAGAAAAGTACATTATCTTTGCTTCAGGGATCACCACTGCTTGCCTTTATTTATACTCCAACCCTGAAACAGCCACTACTGTACCCTCCAGCCCTGTCATTCCAATAGTATTCTTGAGGAGAGCTTGATCCAAAGCACATTACAAAATTGCAAAAAGAGAGTTTTGTGGCAGTGTGGCAAAAATGKTTATAACTTCTGAAATACTGTGGAAATGTTTGCTGGAAGCTAGTAAATTTCCTTGAAAAATGTCACAAACAAGTGAAAGTGAATAGAAAATTTGGGAAATCATTCAGATTTTTACAAAGAAAAAAAAAGAAAATTAAACTCCCCAAGCCCCCCAAACCTATTGATTTTACCCATCCTTTATGACTTCTTTATTAGTCCAACATCCTAGGTCAATGATGAAGTCTATTTTGAGTCTTCTATCTGGAAAGGAGCTTTGAAAGGAAATGTCTTTATATGCAGTGTCTGTACAGATCAAATACTCTCATGTTAGTTTTACAGACTTGTATCAGCATAGCATTTATTTATTTGGGATAGTGGTGGTTATGTGTAAGCCATTCTGCTTCAAGAAAACTGTGCACTGGGATATTTTTTAAGCATTAAATTCTGGTTTACTCAGGGCCTTTTCCACCCACTTTAGATGAGGGAGGAAAAAATCTTGGCAAGAGGATGCTCTGAGGGGGCACATGGAGGCGTGTGTAATCATCTTGCCAGTTTAATTAACAGTGCTTTTGACTGATATGTGTTAATGAGGATAATGTACAGTATGGAGGGAAAGAACCTTGTGTGCTATATTAAAGGGACAGGTGCTGGGCGTACAGGAAGGTTCATGCTAATAAAAGGAAATAAAGTGAATGAAATGACTTAGAAAGTGAGGGAGAGGAAACATTTCTGAGAGTGCTTAAAAGAGAATAACTCTGTACATCCTGTTCACATGCCTGGAAGTGGCTAGTGAGGGAAAATGAGGAAGTGGAGAAAATCTGTCCCCTGACAATACAGTTCTCCATACACAGACAGGGAAGAGTGGCTTCTGCCACTGTGTGCCCTGAAGACTTCTTTGTATCTGCTCACCTGTTCTGCTGTGCATAAATGTTTGCAAGAGTGGGACCTAAAGTATTTGACATTCTGTGCTACTTCCTCTGAAATGACTCCATTTACAGTTAAGAGCAATCAATGGAAGATTTCCTTCTGCATAAGGACCTGATTGTCTGACGTTGCGAGAGCCTCCTGCAAGGTGCTGAGTGCCCTCATCTCTAAGTAAAATCAATAGGATTGGGCACTAGTATTTTTAATTCTTATTCTTTATGGGATACTTTTACTCTCTTCGCTATACTTTGAAAGTAGAACTAACTATACAGGATTAATTGCCAGCTTGAAAAGAAATATAAAAGTTCTGTGTAGCAAGTTTGTTTATCTGGATATCCTTAAAGATTGGCAGTGTCCTATTGGGAGCTTTAGACATTTATAACATTTATGTATTTCTATGATCTTCACTTCAAAAAAGTTGGATACAAATGTATTTCCAACATGAAGTCTTTGCTTCCAGGAGGTAGTGATACTGGTCATCCAAGAAAGCTATGTTCTCAGTGAATGTCTCAAGTACCCTTCTTGCATTACGTTTTTTCCAAGACCTTTTATATTTTGAGACATGGCCAGGAAAGTACAAATATTCTAGTTTTAATATCACTCTCTACCTTCAATGTTCAAGATTTGGAAGGCTTTATATTTATTTCTTTTCTTAAAACACTTCACCTTTCTACGAGATTTATATTTTTTACATCAAAATATATAAATGTAATTTGCAACTTAAAGACATCTTTGCAATACTTTATAACTTTGATTATGAATGAAAATTCCTTAGGTGTTTTCTTTTCACTGTCTTAAAACAAAAATCTGAGATTACCACGTATGTAGTGTATTGAAACTTATCTATATCTATATGCGTGTGTTTGAGTGATCAAAAGTGAGATGATCATATGCAAGTAGCCTGTCCCCTCTTTTTGAAAAGATGCAGCTGACACATTTTGGAAAATCTTTCCTCTCCCACCAGTAATTGTACTTGTTTTCCAGAATCCTTTGCTAAGGTTATACATGGCAGAAGAATACTAAAGRGTTAGAATAGGACCAGTGAATGGTATTCTGTGCCTGTAACAAGGAGAGGAAGATGTCTGTATTATCTTTCAAAAAAAACCTAAACCAACTAACCAAAACCAAATTAAAACCTTGTCTTTGCTGAGAAATCCTTGTTAGATGACCAGTTTAATGATATGAAGACAACAATGTTTATCTTCATAGCACAATACTTTTTGTGTAATTAGCCTTAAACCATCTCAGTTCAGAAATTCTGAAGATTTTGGAGGCTAATTTCCTGAGTTTTCTGAATGTGAGAAACAAATCATCTAGAGACAACTGTTTTGACCATGGCTTTTCACAATAACTGTTAGTCYGGGCCAGAAACAAGAGGACAAAGTTATCTTTTGGTTAGGTCTGATTAATTCTAGGGATAGAGTCTTAATTATTTCCTTTATAGGAGATGTCTTTTTTCACACCAGKAAGATCCAGACTTCTAAGGTTTTTTCTCAAGACAAAGGTAAAAGTACATTTGCTTAGATTTTGATGAGTCCTAGCAAAAGGGAATAAGTGTACCTAAAACTCAGGCTGTAAGGGTATGTTCTCTTTTCTAAATTGTTATTGTGTCAGTATAACAGATTTTCAACAATAGAATCCCTTTTTCTCCTTTAAAAATGTTTATTCTGCTTCTTCAACTAGATAGAGGTTAAAATCCAAGACAATGTTGGCATAAGATCTAATAGATATAAACTGGTTGTAAACACATCTAGGACAGAAATAAGAAGATTTATAACCAACAGAGGACTGGAGCTCTGAAAGAATTTCCAAAGAGGAGCAATGAAGTGTGTGTGTGGAAAAACTAACTAATTCAAATAAAGAGCTTGATGAATTTATTAACTGGATTATGTGACCTGGTTACCTCCATTAACAGTAGACTGGACATGACTACATAGGAGTTCCCTTTTACTTCTAGTTTCCTGAAGTAATGATGCAAGCATTTGTGCTGCACAAATTYGTCAAAGCTTGAAGAAAACTCCCTAACTAAGTAGAAAGTAAATCAGTTGGGAATAAAATCTTATCTGTAGTAATCTGACATCAATAACCTTTAGGAAAAGTACAATATCCAAATACAGGCTCCCCTAAATTTGACATTCCTTACTTCTTTTCCCCCAAATGGCAGATTTAGACCTTACTGAATGTGCTGTTACTCATTTTAGGGTCAGTATCTCTTCCTCCCTGGACAGCTTTACACATAATAAAAAAACATCCAGCAGAGCTGAAAAATTTGAATAGATCAAGGAGTAGGCTCACAGTTTTAGGATCTGTGCCTCAGTTCAGCAAAGCATCTGTTTAACCCTAGGTGTATGTTTCATTCCAATTGAAGCATATGCCTAAATATTTGGATGACTGCAGACATAATTCAGTKCATGCTTAAAGTTAAGATGTCTAAATGTTTTATTAAATTGAAACACTGCTTAACCTATAGGAAGCACAATCTATTAAAGGATGATGCAATTTGAATAATCATGAGTACTTTTTATTAGTTTGATTTGTATTTTGCGATTTCTCTTACAAATGTGCACCTCAAATTCTGTGCCAAGTAACAGTACAATATTCAATCATCCAGTTACAAACAAGAGGGAAAGGAGAAGAAATTAAGAGGAGGAGGAACAAATGAGAGAGACTTTCAAATAACTTTAAATATCACAGTCATGTTCATTATAACATAGTAGATATTAAACTGTATCAGATGTCTTGTCTTTTTCCTGCTTAAATAACGAATAAAAATTAAAGCACAACATTGCATACATTGTTCTTATCCATTAATATCAAATGATGTTCCATTCTTTTTCATTCAAGCATTTCTGATATTTTCTGTTAAACCATCTCACTATCAGTTGCATTCCTGTTAGTCTTGTTGCTTTTTCTACAAACAGTTTGTTATGAGATTCAACCAATATTGCTTCCTCTGCTAGCAGGGTGGTTAGTTTTTTTCTTTTTAGCTTTCCGTTATAAATTTCATGTTACTAATTTAAATGAACCTAACATGTTATCTCCAGATTCTAGATAACTGTTTTGAATGATGTTGCTTACTGGGAATAGCATTTTTTCCACTTTTTTAAAAGAAATCTTCCTATATTATTGTAGTATTTACCTCTCTATRTACTATCTGATACATATTCAGAAACATTTGTGATCAAGTTTTGAAACAGCAGGTGTCAAATCCTCAGACCAAGTATAATAATCATAATGATTTGAAGAAAAACATTGAGCTCCATAGAAGCAGCAATAAAGTCAAAGAACTAAATATGTCATTTTTCGAGGGATGATGCTATTTACAAATAAATGCTTAATAAACCCAGATCTTGCATTTTTCTTTTGTATGATCTTATGCTTCATATAGAAATAGAATAATTTTATTTCCATTGTAACTTTTCCACTTTAACAACATTCAGTCCATCAGCAAATAACAAAGGTAGATATTGCTTTAGAGTTATAAAAATAAGCCCACTTAAACATCCATTGCAATAACTTTTACATTTACCTCTAACATTTTTAATACACAGAAATAAGTATCAATCAAAAAAACTGTCTGTTGAGGGTTATGGCTCAATTATTTGCACACATTTTAATTTTGAAAATCTATTTTGCTGTTGAAAATAATGTTAGCGCCTCTGCTAGAAAACAGTTTTATAATTAGGCGAATACTGTACTATAAAATACTCATCACCATAGCAATGTTTTTTCATGGGGCATAAGTAAGTTGATAACAGAGACCATACATTTACTATGGAGACTATTGTGGTTGAATAATGTAAGGTTATAACTTCTAGTAAAGCACCTACTAACATAAGAAATCATGGCACAGTCACACTACATATTGACATTAAGAGTCATTTTAATGAAATACATTAATATTTTATATAGCATCCTCCATACAAAGCATAATAATATTGCAATGTCTTACAACATAGTGTCTCATATACTGCCTCTCATCTTGAAGGGTCATGTKCTTCTGTATGTACATGTCTATAGGAATCACTTCAACCGCTCCTGAAATTCCTTTATTTATTTATATGTATTGTTCTAATATTTACCATTACAGTATCTGAATTGCCATAAAACTCTCTCTAGAGAGGAGAACAACAATTTTTTAATAGTGGATTGTGCCCCTACATAATGTTTGAATTATGGCAGCAAAAAAGGGTTAGTTTATCCAGCTGAACTCCAAACAGAAATTCAGGTAGGCAAAATGCAATTATCCCGATTTGAAATCAGATATAACATTAGCTATTGTGAATATTACTGAGAGGTCTTTAGTGGAAGCAAATAGCCATAACCTTAGTTGTATATCTTCTTTTGACACTTCGTATAGCATAGTCAACTCCAAATGCCAGGCAGAAATTCCACTTCAATACAGATTCAGAAGTAGCAGTACCATTCACTTTGGTATAACCATTTCTAGGTGCTTTTCCCAGGTAGCTCTCCCACCAAAGGACTGATGTAATCCAGCTTTGCTAAACTCGTGAGTTTTGATAATTYTGCCTGCAAGGGGAGGAGGAATGGAGAAATAAAGCTTTGCTTTATGTAGCTACATTGCATCTTACCCAGGCTAGAAAGCAAACAGCGATGCATGTTGGAAATTTGTGAAGTGCACAAATAAGGACAGTAGATCCCATTCTACTGAGCCAAATAGTCAATCATAAGCTAAAATAAACAGGCCATCATCATAAAATACTGGTAAGCAGAAATAACAGGAGCATCAATGCAAGATTATCGCAAGATTTATGGCTGTGAGTCCTCCCACTGAAATCAATAGGACTTAAGTATTCATGGGCTTATAATCAGGCATATGCTTACAATCAAGCACATGCTTAAAAACAGCTTGATGACTTGAGGCACAGCCAATAACAGGAGCAGAATACCTGTGGAGCTGAGATGTTTCATATCAATGGGATGCCAATGTTTATATAAGTATTGTTTATAATCATAGCAAGGCACATTGTATTTTTTATACATCAGTTTGTCCTTTTGCCTTCTTTTTATTCGATGATGACTGAAYTATTTGTCAAAATGGTTGAAACTTCTTTTTATGAAATACATTCATGGCACGTTTCAGAGAAAACAACTGAGGCATGCTATCATGGTAGAACAGAAAGAAAGGGTTATGCAATCCACTAAAAATGGCTATTGGTTAGAGCGTGGTGCTGCTAATGCCAAGGTTGCGAGTTCAGTCCCCGTACGGGCTAGYTGTTGGAGGGTTAGACAAAATGATCTGCAGAGGTCCCTTCCAACCTTACCATTCTATGATTCTATGAAAAGGTGCCATGTTCTTAAGAGCCGTTTGTGAMAATGTTCCTATCATGCTTATTCACTTGATCCAAATGTATTTTCTRAAATACTAATGGATTATCTTGAGGGCTCTTGAATTAAAATATGAAAATAAACTGATTCAAGATTTGTAAGAAAAGCTCTGATAACAGGAGCTATCATCTGCTACTCAAGCTATTTGTTCTTTATGACCTGATCATGTAATAATATGATCTATCTTCTGAGACTGAAGTCACTGAGCRCTGAGATTGCTTAGTAATAGATCATAATATTCTTTCTACTTTTAATTWTTCTGAGAGCATCTTTTGGGGTGTGACACACTTTAAAATTATTTTTTATATATTGTTTGTGTTGTAGGTGTTCAGAAACTTAAAATTAGGGAGCGTGCATTCCCTTACTTCCCAAGGAGTTTGCAACCTTCCATATTTTAGTTTTGCTTAAGTGATTTTTTTTTTTTTTTTAATAGCATGATAGACGTTTTGGGGCTTGTATAGTATCTGTGTTAAGAATATACTTGTAAAATAACGTCAGGAAAGAAGAAAGGTTGTTATGAAAGGCAAGAACTGGTTGTGTATTGTATTTCTCTTATGAGATTYCTAAACCCTTGATATTTAAAATGAGACAAAATATTGGGTTCAGTTCTACTATATGTTTGATATTGGCAAAATACTTTTGGGTGCATAAAAGGATTCTTGGAGCAGAACTCACATGAGGAAAATACAATCTACAACTAATGGCTTTTTAAAAAAAGGAATATACTGATGTATACTATATCAGCTAACTTTATAAGTATTCTGTTTAGAAGGCAGGAAGTGTATAACATTTTTTACAATATACAGCATAAACAGGTTGACATTCTAAAAAAGACATGGTTTGTTTCAGTCCTGTGCCTTTTTATTATCACATCTTATTACATTATAGTTTGAGATAAAAATCACACCTTGGGCAGTTGTATACACTCAGTTTCACCTCCTCCCTCACAGGTGTCCCTGGAGGTACATTGTTATGTTACAGTATCACACTCCTTGTCATCTCTTATTGCTTACTTGCTGATTGTGGTAATATTTTGAATCCTGACAGAGTGGGCACAGCCTCTGAGCATCAGCACCAGTTTGCASTAATGTAATGTGCCACTACAGTGTTCCTAAAGACAACAAAAGAAAAAAATCTGCAAAAACATATCAAAAGACATCTCTGAGGCATGTAACCTACTCTGCATTATCTATCAATTTATCTATTTTAGGTATATTTGGGAGAGCAACTTCCATGTTACCTTCATACTACTGCTGAGAAAACAGTATAGACTGCTGAACAACTTTTGAGTTCAGTCTCTTTTAGGGTTCAGTGCATACACTGACAGAAAGCAAGTCTCAGCTGTCCCTGCTGTGTTGCTGCAGGGGCTGGAGTAGCAGCAATTGTTTAGGTTGGAGAAGGGGTGAACACACTGCTCAGAAGGATCATCTATGCATGTTGTCTGAACAGCATCAAGCAAAGATCAGATTTGGAAACTGAGGCATCTGCAATGAATGAGGGAGGAAGAACTGTTTAAATGGCTCTTTCTATTTACTTTCTCACTGTGAAGGCCAGATAAAGACGAAGGACTACGGGGGTGGTGTCGTGCGGGTGGTGGTAGGGGATGCTGCTGGTTGCCAGTTAGTAAGCTTGAACAGGTGAGATTTCAGAAGGAAATTCAAGATATGGGACACAAAGGACAGTATAAAAAAAGAAAAAGGATCACACACACAAAAAAAGAAAAAACAAAAAGTCATCACCTATATTCCAGCTACGTTATGCCGAGTGAAAGGACCTAATGATGCCTGCATAATGGCCAGAGCAATGCAAAGAGGAGCTAAAACTCAAAGTTTGTTGGGTGAGAATTTTCCAAAGGATATATTGTGTAAATCAGTTTTTTAGACTCCTTGTTGGATTTTGGAATAGATGATGAAGGGGAAARCAGGGGTAGAGCAGTAGCATGTAATGTGGAAAGACTAGTAGCAGCATCCTGGATGGGGATGTCTGGGGTATGCTCTGCACATTAGCACTCTTGTACATGAATGCATGTGCACTTCGTGGTTGGTCTAACAGCCACTGTCTGTTGTGGTGCTCTTGAGGCAATGGGAAATGATCAGTGTTAAGCAGAAAAAATGTCATGGCTGTCTTCCAGAAGGATCTCAATGTTTCCTACCAGAAGGAGCCTTTGTTTTTGTGAGAGCAAATATGAGAATATCTGGGTTTAGGCCATTCCTGGCAAGATGCAGTTTAGGTAAATGTTGCACAGCCACTTTGACCTATATGACAGCCTGGATGTGCTGTTGCAGTTTAGAAGATGCTGAGGATTGCCCAAGTTACTTTAAGGGTTTCTTCAGTCCTTGAAGCAGTCTAGGAACACGATGATTTCAGAAGTGCTTAAAATGTCTCAGAATACAACACAGAGTCACACCTGAGAGTGTCTGATGGGCTTCAAATATGTAAGTATTGGCAGCAGCAGGTGCTGTGTGATGAAAACGATCAATCCAAAAGGGCAATTTAGGGCCATGTAAAAACAGCTTCTCTGGCTCAAGGAAGAGGAGAAAAAGATTTAACAGAAAAAATAAATAATTGTCTGTCAAATCATAAGCACAATAATGTGCTTTAGCAGTGTTAAAAATGAAGTTTTGAAAATGGGCCAAATTTGTGGATATATTTTTCATTCAAAAATTTTGAGGTACTCTATAAAACCAAGACTGAAGTCAACAAGCTTAAGCTGTCCAAACTTTAACTGAAGTTTCAAACATAGCTTCTTAAAAGGGTGGTTAATTGAAGAGACCTCATAGTTGGGATATGCAATTTTTCTCCTCTTTTGAGCATTTTGCAAATTGATTTCTACTTTTGATTCCACTTAATTGCAGCTGTTASAGTACCTGCTGAAGGATAAATTATCGCAGAGAAAGATATGGTCTGGGGCACACTGTACAGTAGAAATTTAGCTACATAACCCCAATTTAATGCTGAATGCTTGTGCTCTTGGGTCTCTTGAGACAGCAGACACAAACACAACAAAAATCTAAATGTATAAAGCAGGGCTTGCTTTTTGTCTTTTGGAGATATATTTATCTCCATTTGGTGATAGTTTCATTTGTTTAAAAATTCATCCTAATTGCACTAAAGAAAAGAGGTTGTGCCAATGGTGGTTTTGGTGGTGAAAAAGTTTGAGTAGGTGATGTAGACTCCCTCCACAAGCATTCCAACCACAAGTTTCCACTGAATACTCTAGTTGGGATTTAGAGGCAAGGGTGGGGGTGGAGAGGTATTTTTCTCTCTTTCCAGTAGAGGACCATGTGCTTAGTGAGGAAACTCTAATTTCATGTCCCCAGATTGGTAGTTCCCTTTCAGCCGTGACTGCTTTGAAATCTCTAGTCATGGGTATACAGGAGACTTCACAATCCAGCAAATTTAAGGCAGCTGTAAAAACCCACGTGGTTTCAGAATAAGTCTAATGTAATTTTAAGATTGGCTTGCTGTTTACCTCAGCCAGCATCATCCAGACATCTCACACTGAAGATACCTTGTGCATGCTAAATTGTGTACTTTGTTTTGAGTTTAAACCCTATTCATGTACGTGCAAATGGGAAGTGGGTGATGGATCCTAAATGATGCAAAGCTTGCATCCTCTTGCCCAGACTTTGAGAGACACAGATAGTAGGAAAGTGGCTCAACAGATGGATGCTATCTGAAACTTCACAGCTATTAGTCAGAAGACAGAAATAAACACGGCCCCACAAAGTTTAACCTGCTGCTTGTGTCATGAACAAAGGTTTGGTGACACAGTTGGAATCTATTTCATCACTGTTGTGCACTTCCAGGCATGGAAGGTGATATGGATCAGGCTGAAGGGATGTGAAGTCTGGCTGGGACCCTTCCCAGCAGATTAAGCAAAGATACAGTTTCCCCTCTTTCATTTTCTCTTTTTCCTCTGTCTCTCATATACTCTATCTTTTTTTTCCTTTTTGGGTCACACATGTCTGCAGGCCACTGAGAGTTGAAAAGCAGCCTGGGAGATGAAGAGCTTATGGAAATGAGCTCTCCTCCTCCTCCTCATGCAGACTGCTAATCCTGATTCAACAAGATTTTTAATTCCCCCTCCGTGGCTGTGCAAACAATTTGCTGATCCCTGAGAGTTGCTCCAATCCAAGGATGGAGAAACTCTTAGGTACAGCTGTGAACAGGATTTTGGTTAAAGTCAAGTTCATAAATATTTGCCCAATAAACCAGACTCTTAAATGCCAAATAAAACAAACCCAGGATGGAGGGGAGCAGAAGGAAGAAGAGGAAAACACCCCTAAGTTTTAAAATACTCATTTAAATACTTTTCAGTACTGCTGATATTTTATGTAACACTGGCCTTATTTATGTATTTATGTATTTTGCTTTGATGGGGGATTATTTTTCTCACTGCAGTCTTCTTTTGATTGATGCAGTGTGCCTGCTTACTTTCAGATATGGTTGGAGAAGAAACAGCGTAACTTGGGTGTCTATATTTAAAATAGGTGATACAGAATGGTTTTAAACTTTAATATTTCACATAGACATTTAGTTTTACAAGTAATTTATTTTTTGAGATGCATGTTTCTGCCTGGACAGTGTTGATTTTGAGTAACTTGATGTTCATTTCCCACCTCTGCATATTAATATTATTTAGACTATGTGGTTTCCAAATACCTTATCTCTACTGGATTCTGTAAAAGCCATGAAGAATATAAAGCAAACTCCTTCATATCAAGATACTGTTTCTTTTTCTGTATGATAACTTTAACCAATATATCCTTTGACAAGAAAAATATCAACATTTACGGTATGAGACAGCTCTGTTAATCATGAAAAACAGTAGATGTAAAACTGAATCATTTGTAAAATCATGAAGCTAAACTATATACAGTATGGATCAGTTTCACAGTTAGTATAAATGAACATTGCTCCATCATCTTTATTTAAAGTTTACTAATTTACACCCATTGAGAATCCTGTCTCTCCTTCTTGTAATTTTTTTTTTCATTTGGCAAAGAAATATCATTTTAAAAATCAGATGCCTCTGAAAGTTAGAATCTTAGTAAAGAGTCCTTGAAGAGAATTCACATGTTCTCTCTTTGATGCAGTATGTTTAATTGAACTTTTAATTGATTCTTAAGAGGAGAACAGTCCGAGACTATTTATATTTATCACTGAGACATCTATTTTGGGAGGCAGATTACCTAAGTTTTGAACTAGAGGAAAAGAAAAAAAGAGAAATGTTGAATTTAATGACACCTATTGTATTAGTATTTTTTGAAAATAGAGATACAAGCACAAGCTACCTGTAGAGAAAAGATAATGAGATGTATCTATGAATAAAATGTGTCCATCAACTGTATGTCACCAAAAAGATACATCTGGTAAAAGATTTATTCAAGAATATTACAGGAGTGTTGAGAGAGGAAAAATGTGCTTCTACCACTTCTGCCTGGTACATTTAAACCTTGATTATGCATGCTTAATATTTCCAATTCTTCTGAGTTTAAATTTCAAATATGCTTAGATATAGAAATAATTGTGACATGTCATCTGCCTCAACATGGACTGGATCAGTAATGGTACTTAGCATGCATAACACTGTCTAACAGAAATTATCATTATTTTATTAGATCTGAAAGTATTAAATGCTCATAAATATATGTTAGTCAACATCTTACTCTCTTACTTTCTTAAGTAGAGGACTTTTGATATTTTTATTTAAAATAATAAGAACAGTACTGACAATTAAACATTAATCATGGTTTGACCTTGGTATCTTAGGAAAAGAAAATGAGTCTGGGACCTGGTCTAGTAATGAAAAGTGGTTTCCATGGAAATCTAAGTAAAGAGGAGTCAGGTTACATCTCTCTGATTCCTGCCATGACTTCTAGGACTTTGTAAAAGCTCTGGGTTAATGTAAGATTGAGTTCTTATCTTTCAACAGAACAAACCTGATATGTAATGTTTTAATGCTCATATGATTCTCAAAGAGAAACTGTATCTATATTAATATTGTTTCTTGGAGTAAAATTATATGAAGAAGAGCCTAAAATARATATCAGACTTAGATACAGGTAACAGTTTAACAGTGTAAATGGTAAAATACTAGGTAGAAAAGAGAATTGTAGAAATCTTAACATTCATCATTTATATCACTAATTCTTATTTTTTCAAAGGAAGACACTTATATTTTCTTTGTGAAGGGACTTGACTGTGCAATTCAATTCTTTTATCACTTGTGACAATGAGTTCTGGACCTGGCATTGAGCTAGAGCAGGCTATGGATAGGAAATGTAGACATGTTGTTTTGTTCTTTGCCTACTTATGAGGCCCAAACCTTCATTTATTGCTGAAGAGAATAAATAGTTTTTGCTAACTCAYGTAAATAAAATGAATRAGATTGAGCCTCCCAATAATAACARCCATTGCATTAAGCAGCATAAAATATTTGACAGGGAGCTTGAATTCCATGTGACCATATGGAACAATGAACACTTTGCAAATCTTTCTTTCCAGGTTCATGCTTTGACGTTGATTTTATACCTTTCTATAATGTAAATTGCTGCATCTTGTCTTATATTCCATTTTTTCAAGATATAATCCTGTTAGCATTTTAGCTCCTCCTGCCATCATTGCCTGGAGGGATTTCAACCATTGAGAATCACAGGAGATTTGAGCTGGCTTTCCTAATCACTTCCTTTGTCCTTTTACTGACCAAGTCACATGTTGAAGGTTATGGGTCTGTTATTGGCATTATATTAGTATTCTCAGTGTCACATTTTAAGAGTGGTTAATATAAGAATGGCCATCCTGGATCAGATCATCTAGCCTACTCTTCAGTCTATTACAATGCCCAATAGCTGAGGCTCATGATAAGGGCAAACATTTAATTCCTCGAAGAATAATCTGCAAGCACTCCAGTAATTTGTAGTCTAGGGATCTACAAATTAAGTCTAGAGATTTTTCTTCCAAGGACACATTCACCCATTATGAGCCAAGGTGACATTTTAGCAACTGCAACATGTCATTGAAAAGAAGTCACTATACATTCTGTGAAGAACAGCCTAACTGTTTTGAACAAACAAGTCTCCAGATAGTTTCATCTGATGTTCCTAGTTCTTGTATCAGGAAGAGCAAGGAACTACCATTTCCTTTTCAGCATTAAGGCTTTAGATGCAGAGAGAGGATTAACTAGATTTTCAAAAGCTTTTTGGTTCTGAAACCCTACCAAGAATGAAATACTACTTAGTGAGACTTTCAGAAGTGCTGTTTGAGAGCATTTTTTTTCTAGAGGTTGATGGAAGCAAAGCGAGTAGCATGTGCCTTCTCCTCTTGTTGTGCTGCAGTGACTGGTTTCTGGATGTGGGAAGAAAGAGCCCCAAGCTCCCTTTGAGCACTTGCACTAGCTTCAGTCTCCATGACATTCATCCATAAAAACCTGAACACTGATTATTTTACCTGCAGATTTATGTTTCAAAACCTGAGCTACTGGGCTAATATACCACTGATGACCTCAATGGAGAAACATTATAACATTTGCTTTCTGGAACCATTACTTCTGCATGAACACTGGGTACTCACCATTCCTTACTGCTTATCATGTTTCAGCATTCCCCCCCCGCCTAGTTTTCAAACAAAAGTAATAATTGCAACAACTAAGTTTTGCCTTTCCGGCACTAATGCAACTGATGCATTTTAAACTTAGCTCCATCTGCTTTGTAACATTTTGCCCTGATCAGTTTATTATGCCTCTCATGACAGGAGCTCTTGCTGCCACTGCAGTGCCTAGAAAGACTACTCCCATCTCTTTATTCTCACCCACCTCCTCCTATGATATCTTTACATCTATTTTACTTTTTTATTATTAGTTCTCTGGAGGTTTTGAATGTCCTTTTGTTGCCCCGTTGGCCTTACAAAGTTGAACATCTACTTGAGGTTTGTTAAGTTTCTTAGTGGCTCAGGACTTTTTATTACTGAATAAACAGTTCTGGTTTTCTCCAAGTCACATTCTCAACAGCAGTGCATAGGGTTGAACAAGAATCACAGAATAATTTAGGTTGGAAGAGACATSAGGAGGTCATCTAGTCAAAAATACCAGTCAAAGCTGGGCTAACTTTGATATTAGATCAGGTTGCTCAGGAATTTGTCCTATACTCTGTGACTATAAGTCTTGTAATTAATTTAGGAGTTGTAGATCAAACTGGAGTTAAAATAGTGAGGATTCTGCAAATGTAGAAGTAAAGGTGTAGGCTGTGTTCTTTCCACCTGTGTAATTAGATGATATGTGTTATTTCCTCATGACTGGTGCATTTACCCAGTTCACCTGTTCTCTGAAAATGGAACTTCAATAACTAGTATTGTTCAGAAAGTGATCTTCGAGAGCCCTGGTGATTTGTTAATCTCTGTAGAACCCAATGAAATTTTAAGCATTTTAACAAAAATCAAGAAGAAGAAGAAGAAAGCAGCAGCAGCAGCAGCAAACCAGGCAGTAGCATCTTAAGTTTGCAGTGACTCTAGAAATCAGGGCACTTATTTAATGCTAACCATGAGCACCCACATTTGAAAATACAGGTCACAACTTGATAGAGAAGTGACATGAATCTCTTTTACTAGAGTTATAATGTGCTAGGCAAACAGTACACCCCCAAAATTAAGCCATCTGCTTAAACAAGCCCTCTATGTATTGTGTCTCTCTATACACATTTGTGAGAACCCACTGAGGGCAATGGGTTTGCATAGGTGTCACAGATCAGTATTTGGCTCTGTGAATCTGAAAGATCTGAAGGGTCTCTGGCCTGGCCTGCATTCTGATTCATAACAATGATAGAATTTCCTGATGTTCTGGGACTTGTTATTTTTTGTTGTTGCTGTTTTCTCCCCATTTACTTACTTTCTGAGGAAATACATTACAAATAAACCTACAAATAATATTCAGGTTGTGGCACCTTGGAGAGAGCTTTCACAAAACATCGTGGAGGAAATAGGCACATACAAAACCTGTGAAGAAAATACAGTAGGTTGTACATACACTTCTCCCACTCATTGTTTGCAATTTGCACCATTTGTGTCAGTGTCTGTAGGCAGCCCTAGAAAACAAGCCGCTGCCTCACTGTGAAATGTAGCCTTGGGACTGAAAATATTAAGGAGATCCACTTCATTAAGGACTCCACTTCCTCTCCTCTGCTTTACTTGCTTATAAAACCTTACCTGATTGAGAGTGCAATTCTACTGTTGCCCACTTAACATACACTCTTAATGCAAGTATTATGCAAACCTCCCTAACCATCTAGAAAATCTTCTAGCCTGCACAGCATCTAGCCTGTACAGCATCTAGCCTGTATGCATCAGCTCACCCAACTAGCATGGGTTACAGACTGAATGYTTCTCCAGCACCCAGAGTAACCTACCAGCTTGTAATGAGAACATAGCCCAAATCACTTCTCTCCAATTCAGGCAAACTGGGACTTGAACTTGGGTGTCCCACATTCCAAATGAGTGTCCTCTCTCTCCCTCTGCTGTTTACTAGAGAATAGTGAAAAAAAACAATCTCAATCACTTCGTGTGAAGAGAAATTTCTTCAATTTTTCAGACCTACCTATAATAAAATCTGATGGCTGAAAGCACATATATTTGGATGAAAGTTTTTTGCCCCTCCTTTTTTTTGTGTGTGTTTGTTTTTCAATAGGGAGAGTAATTATGATGTACTGCAATGGATTCTCCATCCAAGACAGACTTATCTCTTTTTTTCAAGTACTTGAGGAATACCTAAATCCTGTGATATATAGATCATCTTAGATAATTATGACAATCCCTTCTGACCTTTAATCCAAAGTCCTGATTGGAGACTAGGCAACTGCTGAGCTGGGGTGATACCTGTTTCTCCCCAACCATCTCTGTTATCTTTTCCAATCACTGTCGCTGGATGCACCCAGCCTACATGCTAAAACATACTTGCTTTCATTTGACATTTTGGCAAATTACAGAGTTATCGCCTCAACTCACAGGCTCCTGATAGCAACAACAAGAGGTTAAAAAAAAAAAAAAAGCTCAATTGCATATATGAGAGTTTATTTTTTAATTTTTATTTTTTTTAAATCAATCTAGCCTTAGGTGTGCAGGGATCTTATGCTCATCAAGTGTATTCAAGTATGCATTTTAGAACTGGCACTTTACAGAGCTAATTTTCCTTGTCAAAGCAAGCAAAAGCAATTATATAATGTAAACATTTGATTCACATGCATTGTGTAGACTGTATTTTTGTTAACCCCACATTCTTAAAAGCACCTTCATTTCAATGGAAAGATTCTGCATTTGAGTAAAGACTATGAGGTCCGTTCTCTTCATTGGTGCAGTCTTGTTGCTCCCAGTGCCGCTAATGGGAGTTAAGCATGTGCATCAAGGGGATAATATACAATTGATGGGTTGATCTCACAAATTGTTTGGTAAGTCCCTATCCGTGCACTCAGCTTCTATGACATCTCTATGTGGTGTGAAGAGGTTTTTAATTGAAAAATGTATTTCCAACATTCAATACTCAACTCTGCATTTCAATCTAATGCACTATGTGAAGAGATTTATTTATGGAGCAGATACCCTCTGATGGAAACTAAAAAACAGTCTTAAACTGACCTTATGCTGGTTCATATTACAGAAACCATTAGCTTGTATTATCACTGGTTTGTTGTGAAAAGGCTCTGGGGCATTACAAGCATTCCCTATATTCCCCTAGTCCCTCTGTGTCTCTTTGACATTGTGCCACCCCATTGTTTAGAAATTAAAATATGCAGCATTCCCCGCACTGCATGCAAACAAATGAGCATTCATGCAACCCATACAAAATAATGGTGTTGACCTTGTTAATAGAAAGATATCCTCTGTCTAAGACTAACTTCCTAATGCAGTAAAAAGCTACTAAAAACCTGCTTCATATATAAAAAAAGAGAATAACTTATGTTAACCTCTTTGCTAGCTAAAACTATATTCCAGCCTACCCAAGGATAGCAGATAATTCTCATCTGTCTCTAGAAAATGCTATATCAAGCACATACCTTTGTGCATCCTGTATTTTTATGAAAAGATATTCAGCAAAACTAATACCTGTGGCTAGAAATAATGTTCCAGAATGTGTTCTCAGCCACCTCGTCACAGTAAGGCCTGTTTACAGTACTTATTATATACCCTCGCTATGGAAGTGATTTCTTTTATTCCTATTTTAAGAAGATTCAAGTTCTAGGATATTTGTTGGAGAGATCTGGCCCTCTTGCTTGCCTGACTCTCTTACACAGCAAGTGTTCTTTATAGACAGACTAGATTGTGTTTGCACCAAATATGCTGCAAGTATTCAGCTATGCAGTAGAAGGATTGTTCTGTATCCAACCATATGCCAACATTCTCTTTTCTTCACAAAAGCAGACTATAATTGGTGTAACAGCATCTCTTCCTCAGCTAACAGTTCTTATTTTGGGTRGAATTCAGACCAGTGCAGAGGCCTCAAGAACTTAATTGGTGCACAAGCCATTTCCTAAGGCTCTTCAGATAGTGCTGGATTTCCCCCTTAATGAAGAATTGAGTGGGCTGTGTATGAGTCTCAGGGGAAAATGTTTTGGAGTGCTCTGCCACCATTGCACCTACTTTATGTAAACCCACTCCAGCTTGCTCCATGCTTCTGGCTCAGTGCCTAGCTTTGCAGACAAATGTCAACCTGCCAAAAATCTTCCATTTGCATTCCAGCCCATTTCAGAGACCATCCAAACCAAAAAAAAAAAAAATAAAAAAACAAAAAAAAAAAACAAAAAAAAAAAGGGGAGAGGCAGTGACTTGTCAAATTTCCTTCCTTGATCCCTTAGGGAAAGGGGTTATTATGGAGTGTTGTTGCACAGGCACCACTGTGAGGAATATGTGAATGGGAGGGTGGGAAAGAGGTAGAAAAAATGCCTTTAAATCATAAAACTGTCAGTGAGCTTAAAAACATAGAGTAAAATTTCAGTCTCAAAGCTGATCTGAACAGTAGGAACTGTTGTACATGTTATGATTTCTAAGGGACTTATTTGAAGACTATACTTTTTTTCTTCTGCATTCATCATGTAGTAGGCATGGATATTAGTGGACAATTAGTAGGTTCCTGGGAATGTGTATTTCATAACATATTGACATATAGAAACGTGCRGATTATTAATCTCTGACTATCAATAGGGGTATAAACTGTAGTTACAGGTACTGTAAGCCAGCAGCCTAGTGTTCCTGAATATGAGAGGCTCTTCAAAGGGTAATTCTCAAGTGACACTAATTCACATGCACTGAATAGTCCTCTTGAGCTGCTGACCAGACTAGAAAAGGAATTGAGGTAGACTAGTTTCCTGAGATAGCTAGAGTTTACCACTGGGGAAATGAGTCTAAAAGATCCTCACTCATCTTTTCTGTACAAGAATGAATAAATGATACTACAGTTCTGTGGCTCCATATAATATATCTGACAACTGAGCATATCTGAACTGAAGAGACATCTGACAGCGTTTGGACCTAGGAGAGGGCACCATGCTGAATTTCTGAATTAAAACAAATCAGAGAATTGGACAGCTTTGAGGAAGAACCACTAATCTATGCTGTAGCTGCTTTTATGACTGAGCATGTGATAAGAAATAGGCCAAGTAACTCTTTCAGTGATGTTCTGCATCTGTCCTGCACTTATGGGAAACTTGTACTTGTTTGAAAGTGGGTGGAACTTGTGCTGTAGTATGAAGTTGCAGGCAGCAAGGTTACCTTCTTCAGCTCCCTGCAATATTGCATCATTTGCATTCACTTCCTAAAAAAATATTCTGCCTAGACTTGCTTATTGTTGAGCTGACAAGAATGGGATCCAGTTCAAGTTTGTTTATGTTTCTAAAAAAACAGTGATAGCCAAAAAAGTAACTTCTGAGCAGAACAATGCAGGACTCAATGAGCTTTAGTTAGTACCTTTTAATACACTGTTTGGAAAGCCTCAAAACATATTCATCTAAAGGGAAATAGTGTGATTGTGCCTCACAGASAGGCAACCTGGGGCTGGTGCAGTCTTATCAGTTACCCTCTACCCACATGAAGCCATTCTCTRTCAGTCACTGCCCTCTTTCAAACTTTATTATTATTCCAACAATTAAAATATCAGCATCAGGAACAGACTTTACCACCTCAGACCATTGCAAGTAAAAATAATTATATTATAAAACGGCATCACAGAAGCTGAATAAAAGCCACATGCCACCAACGACCAAACAAAATGACTTCCTGCTTAAAAGCACCAAAACACATGCATAATTAGCTAATTAAGCTACAAAATAAATAATTATCCAGTATAAAACTGAGAAGAAGAAAGAAAAAAAAAAGAGTTAAAAGGTTACACATAGCCACATTGTTTTCCTCTGGAAAGATAACTAAATYGTTACACCAGGAGCTCACCAGCTTTAGTTGTGCTTTTTATTCAGGACTATCTACTGAATGGTTTGCTAATTACATATATCCACTGGAAATGGCATTTGTTGTTAGCTGCGATCTTTCTGGGTGATGAACAGTCTGTCTTGTCCACCCTCACTACATTCTTTTTTTTTATCCATGAGAAATTGCATAGGAGTGCTTGGGAACAAAGAGGTGCTCTGGTTGTTAAGGGCCTGGGCCGGGCCTCAGATCACTGTTCAGTTCTTGCTTCTTCCCCAGACTCCCTGTGTGGTCTTTGGCAAATAACTTAGGGCTAGATTCAGAAAAGGACTAAGGCTCTTGGATCCTGGAAAATTCCCATTCAAAACTCCTGCTCATCTGACACCTACTACTGAGTTCCTCAGCTCTGATATTAGAGTTCTCCAACTGCCTCGAGTTCTGCTTCTGGGCCTGTCAAGAAGTGCCTCAGTCCTAGGTAGCTCAGCACCTAATTCATGTCTAGCTGGATGGGGATGTACAGATGAGGTATTATTTTGTGTGTGGTCCCCTTAGGGGCTCAATCTGCTAGGTGATCTCAGAGTGCCTCACAGCTCTGCTCAAAARACAACTACAGGAGGAAGTAGTGCCACTACTCCTGCTGTGAACAAGTAGCTCAGGATGGGACAGACCTCGATTTAGTTTCCTGCCTTTGCACTCACATCTCCCGTCTCTCTAGCAAATAGGGAAAAGCAGTGAGGGAAGGGTGTTCTCCCTATCTTCATTGTGGAAGCTGCTCCACTTTACTTCAAATAATTACAGATTCATTAGAGAGATAGGAAGATAGGGAGACAGCAAGACCAAGCATGACTCTGTAGTGGTTTGGGGCCCTCACCTGGAAGGAGAGGGGGCAGATTTGGGCTGCAGTCCCTGTTCTAATGACTATTTAAGTATTTTTATCCAATGATTGTTTAATATAAACCACACAAACATCCACTGAAACAAGAGACTGAGGCCCAGGTCTCCTCCCTTCCAGGTGAGTGCCCTAACCAGTAGGATAGAGAATCATGTTCAGTCTTGCTTTCTCTCTTTGGCCAAATGAATCTTTAAATATTTCTTGCAAAGTGAAAAAAAATCAGCTGGAGGGACTGAGAGCTCCTTCAGCTGCTTCCCAGCTATAAATTGTTGGTGGACAGAGTACTCTTCTCGGAGATTTAAATAGACTTTGAAAGAACGAAACACTGAATCCTCCAGCTCATAAACGAACACTCACCTGGCCTGACAAGAGGTTGGAAAGGAGGGWGAGGGAGAGAAAACAGTGTGGGGAATCCCTACCATCTCCCTCTGCACTCAGAAAGATGCCTAATCCCAGGGTAAGGTGCACTTTGTCCCCAGTAAGTCATGTGAGGCCCCACACAGCTGAGTGGATCTGCATTCCTGGTGTTTCCCTCCCCTCTCAGCACGATGCTGGCTCTGAATCCTGATCAGAGACATCTTGAGAACTCTGCTACATGGGACAGGTGCTATGAAATGCACCCTTGTGCCACTGAATGTCTGCGCTGACTGTCAACAGAGCTGACTTTCCTTTGCATGGACTCCTTATTCTGCTTGTGCCTCAGTTTCTCATGAACATACTTTTTCTGCTGTTGGTATGGCCAATTTATTTTGGTGAWTAGCAAGAAATCTCTTACTATGAGGACATACACCACCCAGCAGTACAAAGTACCAGTTTCAATCTAAGCCTTTTATGTATTTTCAGATTTGATAATAATTAATGAAAAATACTCTTCTAGAATCAAGATACTTAGAAATTTAGAAACAGGGCACATAAGACATCTTTGGACATTTTGTTTCAGTATAGGGTAGCACTCAGACTTGAGTTGGATTTGGGAAAAGATCTGACCCTATACATTTGTTCACTGAGCCATAATCATCAACCTGAGACTGCTAGCCTAAATTATCTTCTTACAGCACTTATTTTGATTTGGCCTAAATGTATTGACTCTATGGTAAACAGAAGCATATGGGGACATAGGTTTCTCTTAATAAAATAGGGTACTAAAATATTATGGCAAAATGTTTATCTAGGTAGTGAGATCATACACTTGCCTAGATTCATTCACTTGAGTATTGAATGTTTTCTCAAATATTCCCTAGTGCATATCTGGCAAGGTCTCAAAACATTCTTAACGCAAATTGTCTTTGGTCAATAAATACCAGAACAGAAGTGTCCTAGAAGAGAAGATTTATGATATGAGCAATACAAACACACCCATAAATCAGGATAGGAACGCTTTCAGGTAGCACAGTCGGCATTTATGCAAATCACAGTAAAGGCAAAAATACATGCATAGGACTTTTAACTGATGATTTACCTTGAAGTACCTCAAATTGACTAAATAAAATGCCAGGACTTGCTTAGAAAACATACAGACATAGTCCCAGTTACCTTAACTGTATTGTCTCCTTTGTAAATAATACATTTTTCTTTTCCGTATTTTCACAGAGTTGCTGTTTCAAATCTGCAATTAAAATACCAACAGCATTGCAAGGAATCTCAATCTTAATTAACTACAATCCTGCATTTTCTAGGGAGGACACTAAACTATTAATATTCACCATTTCTCTGTTATCTCCCTCCTTTCCTCCTGGTCCATGTCAGCTCTTTTAGTCTGGCATGTATATTTAGGGCAGCACAGGCAATGTGACAAGAAGGTGTGTGTGTGGTTTAGATGAACAGCACAGTCATTATAAGTGCAAGTAATTGTGTCTAAGGTGCAATCACTTAGTGTTGCAAGAAAAACAAGACAACGCACAAGGGTTGTAGCAATCAGGCTGACTATAGTGGAAAACAATGCACAATAATAATGAAAAAAAGTTCAGCAGCCTATAGGTACATAAAGGGGATTAAAGCAGGTGTGCGTGTTAATGCAAGACACATGGGCAAAGGGACAAGATAACTGACTTTGCAGTTCTGGTGTCTCTCATACCTTCCTAATTCTTACSTAATCACCATGTGATACATGGTTTTGAAGTAGAACATAGTCATATAGCAACCCTATATTTTATAACTTGTAGGTAATTTTCTTGTCCATTCAGAAACAAGTAACTCTCTCTTTGCTATCAATACATGTCTAATGCTATCATATTGGTTCTGCACCAGTCTGACATCCATCAGATGCACTGACAGTAAACAGGAAGTTATCCAAAGTTATTAGGATAAAAATATAAAGAAGCCTGTAAACTTTTACAGTGTAAAGCTATTGATGTCCCAAGGATAATTCTTCTGGTCACATCTTGATGTCTGTGTTTAACATTACAATAGTTTTAACTAGCTTCAGAGAAGGATCAGAATTTCTGTTACTATCTCCCTATAAATTCGTATTTCTCCTTTGTTATAGGCCTCCTTATTCTCTCTGCCTGGCAGCTTCTCACTGTTGAAAACTGTGTTATGATTATAACTGCTTATAACTAGTTATAAACTCTATAACTTGTGCTGTTTTATCTTATGTAACCAACAATTTCTCTTCTTTCTGACCTACATGACTCCTACAATTTTTACAAAATGTTGCTGGAAGGTGCTACAGCCATGTAAATATCAAGTTACTTGAAAATTTCCCCTTCTGCCTCCTCCAGAATTAAGAAGTCTTTCACGTGACAGCAACTGGTCTGAGAAATGTTTGCTAGAGCCATTGTGACAAACTAAGAGTGGATAAATCTTATGACATTTGAAGGAAGGAAGATGAGACAAAGAAAAGGAGTAATCTTCAGGCAAAGAAAATGCAGAAGAATTGACTGTCCCTGTAGGGACTTTGGTGTGGCCTGCCATCACATGCTCTTTCAAAAGATAGTTTAAAGTAAAAGAATGGGAAATCTTTGGACTTATTCAAAAATACTATACATAAGAGCTTGTTCCGCTATATTTTATTGAGCACCATAAGATATTTTTTGACAGCATCATTATTCAGTAGTGCCAAATCTTGAACCACATTATTAGACAGGCTAAGAAATTCTTTTAAATGAAATGTACTTTCTTTGGGTTCTTGATATCTCAGAAATCTTAATTCAGTAGGAGTGTAGGATAAGAAAACAAAAGACAAACTAAACAAACAGCTCAGAAACAGGGAAACATAGCCCAGTTTTTCCAAAGCCCTAAATATCCATATTCTCTCGCACTGACCAAAATTCCTTACAGAATTATTATTATTGAACCCAGACTTCCCTGTATGAAGCCCTGAGTTTTGGAAGTCCACTGGATGCTTAGTGAAGACATACTTGCTACATTGAAAAAATAGCCTTTTTGTGCATAAAAAAGGTATGGGAATATATCCTATGCCTACGTAGTTGATACATAGACTGAAATGAAGTCATGTGCTGTCAGTATTCCATAAAAGCTAGGTCAGATTTTAATCTCTCCAGTAAAGGGACCATATTTTTTCTCTTCACTTTTCATGATAGAGTTAGTAATCATAAGAGGCATGTTTAATCTGTGATCTAAAGCATCAGAGTGTAGAATATTTTCCATACTATTGGCTTTAATAAAAAACCTTCTTCCTCTTTGGCACATCTGAAGTAAGCCTCTTATCATTCATAATGATAAGATATATCTGTAGGAAAAGTAGGATATGGAAAGAGCATCTGAAACCTTTAACAGTAGTGGTGAATTTGAGGCCTGGGCACCTACCCAGTCAAAAACACAAGAAAATTAAATTAGAGTAAAATGTATTTTCATCCCAAGTCTGGACAAAACACACAGAGGAGCTGAAAACTTTCCTGTGAAGGATACTTGGAGTGGTGTTGCTCCAGGATATGTGTAGCAGACTTGGGATGGTGCATTCCAGCAGGAGGAGGCAGAAGCAGCAGTGGCAGAATCTACACAAAAAGTGACTCTCAGACATATGTTTCACTACAATACCTATGAAGCAAGAGCAAATTTCAGTACTCTGCCTAATGCTACAGTGGGCCCTATCAATTACAGATGAACTTGAATGTTAATTTGAGAAATGTGAAATGTTTGTCCCCATATCTGAAGTTCAGCCAAACCATGATAAGCTGGAAATTCAAGTCACTTTAAAATCCCTCACAAAATTTCTGTTATTAGTATTTTACCACAGAATACCACAGAATACCAAGGGGGGAATAAAAGAAATGAAAAACCCAACCAACAATAGATCTTCCAATCCTACTGAACTCACATGGAGAAAAGGACATTGCTAGTAAGAAAGCTTTGGGTTACTTTGAGTTAAAACATGGTCTAATTCTTAATAGGTCTAAGTAAACTGCTCTAAGTAAATGATCTTGCTGTTGTTTTAAGCTTTTCCAGTTCTTACAAATACTTTAACCTTTTTTTTTCCCCTCCTCCAAAGTTAGTATTAAAAAAAAACAACACAACAAAACAGAACAAAAAACTGTGCTTCTGGCTGGTGACACTTTCATGCCAACTTTCACCCTGGAGCAAATTTTTCATGCCTGACTTATAAAAGCCTCAGAAAAGTAGGTGGTAAGGTAAACATCAGAGGACCTTGAATTACAATTTTTCAAAGGATGTTGTGAACCTTACAGGACAAAAGATTAATCAGAAAAAAATCTCTTCATAGCTGTTCATCTTAACTAGGCCATAGTGTGCTGTGGTGGATAGGATACAGATACAGGAGACAGAACACCTCACTTCCACTCATGTTTCAGCTTGCKGAGTGACATTTAGCAAGACACAGTGTGTGTAAAGGGTAATAACAAATATCAATTTTTGTAAAGATTCTCAGACAAAAAACGCTATGTATTTTGTAAATATTGGTATGCATTAGCATGGAGGTTTGCTCTCCAGGTCCTCAGACTTTTATATTGTGAAATTAATTGCTTGCAAAAGCATAAAATAGTTTTGGTTTTCTTGTGTACTCTTTCTCCTCTTCTCTTTCTTCCCTAACCTGCATAAACTTTCTAAAAATATTCTGAGTGTAACTCATCCTGGGTATAATCCCAGGGATGAAGCTACTTAGAAAACAATCTTGTAGAAACACAAGGTAAATTCTGAATATTTTGAGGCTGATGGTAGTAAGGAATTTTTGAAAAGGACTTGTCCCTCATTTAAATTCCTGTATTTTTCATGACTCACACTTGCAGTACAGAAATGTTGGACTAATGCAAGCAGCACCTGCTACAGTACTAACAGATTAACTGCTACGGTGATACTTGGATTTTTTTTTCCAGGATTTTTTTCTTCAGGACTTTTTTTTCTAATAACACCTGTGGAAAAACAAGAACAGAAAATAAAATTGTAACCCAAAATCTATAGGATTAGTATAGCTACAATTCTGTTCCAGAGTGCTTGTAGCTGTACTAACCCTGTATACAGAAAAGAAGTTGAATGAAGATACTTAACCTATATAGATATTTTCTTCACTTTCCCTTCTGTTTATAGACTGTCATGTCTGTTTAAATGTTGCAGAGAAAACGAACACTCGTCTTTTTTTTTTTTTTTTTTTTTAAAAAAAAGAAAACAAACTCAAAGAATTAAAAGACTGTTGACCTTGGTTCTTACTTTATAGTATGATCCTTTTCTACATTGACTTGAGAACTCAATGTGTTCATTTTAGAAGAGTGTGAGATTCAGTCCCTAAGAATAAAGGAAAGAAAAAGAGAGATCTATCCACATCTGCTCTGTCTCATTCACAACTATTAAGGATGGTAATAGTGGCTGATTTATTGTAAACATCAGTCTGCAGCTTATTAAGGCTAAATTAAATTACTTTACTTTACTTTGCTTATTTTTCACCCCAAAGAGAGAAATGTAGTTAGATGATTCAATGATTCACATTGATATTTTGTAACAAAATTAAAGGGAAATGAATCAAATTGAATGGATTAAGTAAAATGCATTTAATGTCATTCAGAGGACAAAGAATAAGACTAAGTAAAAGTACAGTTGGTTAAGTAAACTAATTAACCATTTTCTGAGCATACTTAAATAATGAGCCATCTTTCACATGAAACAATTGGCTTCTCTGTAATTAACCAGAACACTCAAAGTAGTCTTAGTGTGTGGGTTAACCACCATGTTTGTTACTTCCCTTTCTCCTGCACACCATATTATTCCTCACTGAGGCGATTTAAACAGATATTCTTTCTTTTATTACTGTTTCTTCTGTTAAAGAACAATTTTGCAGCACTGAAAATATTTCACTATTTTTTAGCAACTGATGCAGAAATAACAAGATATTGGAATATTTCTATTAATTCCAAGTTCAGTAACTTTGATAGAACTTCCAGCAGCGTATTTTAGCAGCACTATGAAAGGCAGTAAGATGCCATCATTCATGGAAAAAAGAAGTAGTATTTKGAGACGGATGTAGCCTTGGTAATATTTATAACTTGGTCTTTTCTAAATGCTTACTAACTTTTTACATTGATTTTCAAAGGAAATTCAATTTTCAAATACATATTCCCTTTCTAGTATACTCAAGTCTTGTGATATAACTTTTTTTCTGATATCTAGATCAGTGAGAGATGATGAGGACAAGGGAGAAGCACCAGCAGTTTAGAACTTGAACAATATCAGAGCCAGCTGAAAACCTAACCTCAAACTGTAAAACTGGAATCTTGTGTTTGGAATATTGTACGTGGAAGGGCAGAAGACATTCCCACATCTCTCTTGGGTGTCTTAGCTGAGACATTTACTTCTTTACATTTCCAAATTTAAGATTATTCAAACTTGCCTCTTTCTCTGTCATTCTTGCCCCAGCCTACAGACAACCTAGTTCAAGCTGAAGTCTGAATGAAATAAAATAATCATGAAATTCTTTTTCAGTTACAGACCTATCGTTTATTTTTAAGTACATGTAAAAGAATCTCTATCATCAGCTATAGAGGGTTTTAGCTGATTAAGCCAGGATATTTCTTCCGATCACAGATTTCTTTTATACTGCCTCTTGTTGGCTGGATGGTGGCTTGCAAATGCTGCTAATCCAAAGAACACTGGCACTTCTCCACTTCTAACATTTCCAGAGCTCTTACTCCAACTTAGTGACATTTTGATGTCCTAAATGCTATCCTGTCAACATTTTTAAATCAGCATATGATGTTATTCAGATTCACTGCCTTCACTGCCTTCCATCAGGGGTGAAGTTGGCCCATGAACTTTAGCAAAGGCTTGTATTAGTAACTTCTTAAGAACTAATTTCAATAACATGTTGCAGTAACCGGCGTTATTATGCAGCTGCCTTTGCATGAATACAAAGACGACATGAAACTCATAGCTATTCAACTTTGGTAGCTATACTTAAATTTATGAAGTGTGGGTAAATTGGAGAAATTATTCAAACAAATATATTATTTAGAAACATTCCTGTTGTATTCTGTCTGATTGCCTACTGTACTGGTGACAGAAAAACTTCAATGGGTTTCCGAGATCAACTTTTCTAAAGTACCTAACAAATACAAAGACAATTTTTTTCTCCTCAGTGTGAAGTGCCAAGTTTCAGGTTTTGTACAAAAACATTTTAAAACTCAACACCTTATGGTTAATTCATTAATTGGTCTTCTATACAATACATTATTTCCTTCTATGATAGTCTGTAGGTTGAAAGGTATTGCTCTGGTGTCTAACCACAGGAGTTCCAACAAATAGTAAATCATATTAACAATAGACATCCTTAACTGTTTTCAGTACTCTTTTTTTTTTTTCTTCAAAAAAATAGGCTTGGACAAATGCTTGACACTACAGTGCTTTCATTTTGAAGTCTGACACAAATCATACCACAATACTCTCAATAAATGTGCTTTTGTGACACTCTCTTGGATATCATACTGCATACACCATCGCCACATCCAATCAGGTCATTTGTCACTGAGTCTCCTAAGTGTAGGCTTGCTATATTAATAAACTGTACTGAGAGTACATGCCATTTCTGTTCATGTGGTGCAGTGATTTCAAAAAAACAACAAAACCACATACTGTATCAGAATAAGGGTCCATCCAACACAGTATCCTATCTCAACAGTAAGTGCAAGATTAGGAGTGCATTGAGAGAAGACATGGCAAGCATATATGATCCCTTTAAGCATTTATGAACCCKTTAAACAGCCTGCTGTCTTCAGCTCAAAGGATTTGCTGACCCTGATGTTTGTTTAGTAACCTCCAGTGGATCTCTCTTCCATCTCTTGAACACAGATAAATGCTCCTCATCCTCTTCCTTTGTAGAGCAAGGAGCTCTACAAGGCTGCTCTCTGCTGCAAAAAGAACCACCTCCTTTCGTTTGTTTAGAGCTTGGTTTCTTTAATGGCCCTGAGTATTTGAGCTGGAAGATATAGAGAATAACTGATCTTTACCCAGCTTCCCTGTTCCACTTGGAATTTTGTAGACTTCTAGCTTATCCTCCCTACATTTCYTCTTTTCTAGCCTAGCCTCCTCAGTCATTCCTTCCTTCATAGGAGGGAAGCTATATCTTTGTGATCTCTCTCTGAATCTCTGCCGGTTCTAATGTATTGTTTTTATGGTATGGGATCTGAACTCCATGGAGTTGGCTTTATACTGCAGTATAATAAGGTTTTCTGTTTAGTATTTCATTCTTGTCCTAAGGATTGCAAACACTTCATTTACTTTTTTGATGACTACTGAGCACTAAGCTGATATTTTTCATGGAACTGTCTGTTTTAAAACCAAACTTTCTCYACTGAGTAGTAACGGTCTGCTCGATACGAGATAAGACACATAAGAAACATAAGATTGGTTTTCCTGATGTGCTTTCCTTTACATGTATCTACATATATCACATTATGTCATCCCTTTTTCCTGTGTAACCTATGAATGCCTTGAGCAATGCAGGTCCCAGTACTGACTTCTGCAGAATTTCACTGGTGACCTTCCCGCATTGCAAGAATAGGCCATTTACTCCTGCCTTCTGTTTCATACCTCTTTCAGTATGTAGTCCAACTGTTTCTGGTAGTGGCTTCTGGATTACTTCTGAGGAGTGGAGGGGAAAAAAGCTTATTGCACATAAAAAATTCACAATGGAGCCTGCATATCTTTTGGAGATTGTAGGGGTTCCTAAATCAAAAAAGACTGGAAGCCCCTGATTCAGATCATTTTGATAGGGAGTATCTTGTAAAATCTCAGTGAAGTTTTGGCCTTTGCATCTGCTAAGCAACCAAAATGATTTTTAACAAGCTCAACTCCCACATAAGCACTTAAATAAAGAGCAGATTTTCAAAGGTACTTAGTTCTCAGTAGTTTCTGATTATAGCATTCTGGGCCAGTTTTTCAAATAAGTGCAGCATCTTTTAAGAAGCTTACATCTATTTAGCAATAAAATAAGAACAGAATAGTGTTTAAAATCTGTTCTACTTTGTGGGCTCTACATCTTCAGAATTTTTCCCTTAATATGAATTTGATGTATGCAGACTCTTTAACATTTTAATTAATCTCAGAAGGAAAAAAGATCACTCTGAAAATGATGTTTTGGAGGTCCATATTACTTTCAATCATTTTCAGATTAAGGTCACTTATTTCACAGAGACTGTATGGTCTCTGGGACAAGGTATCTATGCCTTTGGAGCTCTATAAAATACCTACCAGCATCCTAAGTTCTAACATGGTTGGATTAATTACGGAGCATAAGCAAATGGAGAAGTTCTCATAATGTCAATTCTGCAAAGTCAGGCATGAATCTCAAATAAAAATCTATTCCTTACTGTTTCTTCTCTCCCCTTTCCCATCCCATCTTAGAGTTGTGAGAAGATTTGATATTACAGGTTGTTAAAAATTAGCTGAAAAGAAAAATATTACTTTGGGCTGTAAAGCTCACATCCCTAGTATATTTTATGATTTTTTATTGCTAATTTTGTGAACTTTGKT
Organism: Rhea americana; assembly: GCF_003343005.1. Taxonomy (NCBI): domain Eukaryota; kingdom Metazoa; phylum Chordata; class Aves; order Rheiformes; family Rheidae; genus Rhea; species Rhea americana. The sequence continues at coordinate 3,586,333 of NW_028186645.1, forward strand.
TTTTTTTAAGAGCCCATTTCAACTTATCCTATACTAGCTTATTGTATACTAGTTTAATAAATAAATAAGAAAGCATCACCCATTAAAAATGTTGCAATTAGAATTTGCTTGACATTTTTGCTGAGGAKGCAGAACAAGATCTGGCTTGATCTTACTGTTTCAGCCTCTTCTTATAGAGTCACATTTCTATTCATAATCACACAGACCTTAGGTGTTCTCCAACCAAATATCAGATTGGATCAGATAATCCCAAAACTCAACAGGACTCTAAAGCAATCAGCATACCATGACCCATTTGGATTGCAGGACATTTTGCTTAAATATCTGGTCTTTAGGCTGAATAAGCCCTGGCRGAAGACCACAGAAACCAGTTACTTTCATACATTTGCTAAGTAATATAGTAATGCTAACTTGTATATGATGTGATATTTTGCTATTGATGGAAGAAGTATGGCAGATAAATCTATTAAGAAAATAAGTCAGTGTTCTTCCTCTGCTTGCCCCCCCC
>NW_028186645.1:3586847-3588833 GCF_003343005.1 Rhea americana
TTTTTTTTTTTAATCAGAAATTTCTATTTAGAATTCAACATCTTTGGCCTACTGGAATACCATATGTAGAAAACCACAAAGAAAATAAGATTCTCCATCTGTTTATTGTGATTTTTCTCTTTCCTTAGCTCTGCAGATACCTTTCTAAATAGAGTATCACATTCAGCTATTAGAGAGCAGAGATCATCATTCCAGTGACAATAATGGATCTGTGTCCATCTAGATCAAGACTCTTAGTTCAGCCAAAAGAAACTGGCAGGCTAGAAAATGCATGGCCTAGTTTTTAGTTATGCAAAGAAAATTGATCCTGAATGGCTACAGGAAATAGGAGGATTACCTGTGAAAGACACTAGCATGATAGCCAACAGGAAGAAAAAACATTTTTTACAGCCTACATTGCTGGCAGAATTCTATTTTAAAGGTAAATGTGTAGAAAAAAACGGTTGTTTTTCAGAAAGTGAATTCAATGTTCTTCATTCAAAGTACATGAGGCTTGCTTTGTCGTGTACTTTGGAGAGTTACTCAAATTAGTATCAATAGTAACTTGCTGCTATGAACAGTATAATCTTGCATACAAAAGTAAGAGTTAGAGGAGAGAGAGAGCAGCAGGCTGAACCCTTATAGGTGGTGTTTGTGCTTGCCACATAAGAAATGCTTTTTGAATCCATAGCACCATTGCAGCTCCAGCACTCGTTTTTCATCTGCTTTGAATCCACAGTTGTCAGGGCAGACTTCAATATGTTCTGTTTAAATTCTCACCAAATCTCCATGGGTTCCTTCGTCTCTTCACACTAAGAGAGAGGAGAGAGAGAAAGCAGCAAAGTGGTTAGAAATCTTCTGCCAAACACAGATGGTATCCTGATTGCTCTTTCAGCCTACCTGTGTCTGTCTGTGGAACTGTGGATGTTCTGGACATGTGTGTGAAGATTTTCCAATGCTAGCAAACAATTCACCCAAAGGAGAATTTCCATGTCACCCAAAGGAGAATGTCCATCTGAGTTTTAAGATTCATCTCTTCAGACAGCTCTGAGAAACAAATATGACTATTTACGATTTATTTATATAGAAGTGTGCTTGTGTGTGTTTTTCTCTCATAAGAGACAAACAGGAAGAACAGGAAGACTAAAACTGCATAGCATGCTGCTTTGAAAAACTAATGACAAAAGCACTTGCTTGTACAGTGTAGGCAGTCTGTGGAAATCCAAAAAGCTGAACAGGGGAACTTTCTGAGGAAAAAAAAAAATGGACTCACTGCATGGCATTTTAGCATGCTCAGCTATTTGTCCCTCTCCTCCTCGGGATACAGGCACAGAATGGTATATGATTGCACTACAGCAGTTTAACAAGTTAGTGCCTGTCAGCTGACTTGCTATAACCAAGTGTGTGCTCTTTTAGTCTACCCCATTTGCAAGATAAAATGCATTAACTTAAATCCATATACAGTGGATTTCCCTTCTAAGCCAGATTTCTAAATAGTTTTTGGCATACCTGACACAGTSAGCTAGTATCCTTTTCTCAGCACAGCAAATATGCAGCGCAGCAGAGGAAAAGAAAACCTTTTCTCCTTGTAAGGAAATAAATCCGCTGACCAACTGTGCACTTAGCACATAGAGGAAAAATCCTTGCCCAACTCCTTTAGGTGATCATTTTGTAGAGTGAAGCATGAGATTTGATTATCCTCATTATCTTAGTTCAGATAGCTTCAAATGTTGCTAGTTGTCATGAAACATCCAGCCCTTTAAAAAAATCAAGTTATGGTATTTGACTCACTGACCTATTGTTGCATTAAATTGCACAATATGGCAATGCACTGTGAAAATTAAAGTCCTTTTTTGGTGCTACATATACCACCTTTAGCTCAAATGAAGGAGCTTTGGATTTCTCTTCTTTTTCCTCTTTTTCTCTTTTCTTCCTTTCCTTTCCTTTCCTTTCCTTTCCTTTCCTTTCCTTTCCTTTCCTTTCCTTTCCTTTCCTTTCCTTTCCTTT
>NW_028186645.1:3589351-3623499 GCF_003343005.1 Rhea americana
CTTTCTCCCTTTTTGTGAGGCAGGCTCCAAAGGACAGAAAAGGGCTATTTTTACCAATACCCTTCATGCATTTTAGTTTTTCAGCATGGTCTACTCCTTTATTCTCTTTCTCAGGTAAAATTACGGTGGAGTTGCTTCTGGTTTGGGGGTCAGCTTAGTCATTTCTCAACACTCATCATAATGGAGATGTTCTGAGAGCTTTGTGCTGAACTTTACTGTAGCGTCAATATAACTGGCAGTAAAAGACTCATATCACGATAACTTGTGAAGGCATAGGAAAACTTATAATATCCCTTCCTTTCTTGTCAGTGCAGACCTGGCCAGAATAAAAAGAGAATGAATTTTATTTTATTTTATTTTATTTTATTTTATTTTATTTTATTTTATTTTATTTTCTACCTTGGTCATGCCTAGCATTTTTCTGTATTTTCTGGCAGGCCAATTAGTTCAGACATTCTTTAGACTTTTATGAGGGGAACCACATAGATGTAAAATAATAGGGAGAAATCAGAAGTAAGCTTTAGATTATCTATTCCTTCCACTGACCGTACCTTTGTTCAGTGTTACATATTTCTTTATGGCATGTGGGTCTATGATCCAAAGTGTCCATATATTCACACACATATATTCCTTCCTTTTTTTTCCCTCCTTTTTTTTTYYTTTTTYCCCCCCTTTTCCTTTTTTTTAACCTCAAATGAAAGTTTTACAGGACTACTGTCATGGCTGCAATWCTTGCTTGGCAGCATTTAAATGCATGCTAAACAAAAGTGTCTGTCTTGCCCATCTCAAATATAGGCAAGTTAGTTGATAAATACATTATGCCACCTAAGGCTGTGATTATACTTTGAGATAGCACCACCGGTAGGATGGGTGAAGGCCCTTTGATTTTGGCCTTGTTTCTAATCATGCGTTTTAACTCTTTCCAAGTGCTGTGTTTCTCTTRATCTCACCAATTCTATACATGTTACAACTGATATGGTCACTGATATACCTGATAACATAGCTGGCATCATTGAAGCAATCCRTTTGGTCGGGCTAGACAGAGCTGCACCAAGACTTCAGTCATCATTCAGTTAATCTGCCAGATTATTGAAAAAAATTTCCACTGCCTCCTTCTGTTGTTTTCTGCAAAGCATTAATGTAGTTCAGAGCCATGGTGATCTAATCCTCTGTTTTGGTTCTTGCTAGCCATAATGCTTTTGTTTCCACCTGGGAATGTTTTCATGAGCCTTGAGGTCCCCATCGTGCCTCACAGCAAGAGACTTGTATTCTCACCTGTACTCGGGTTCTGTTCTCTTCCCACTTTTCTGGGAGAGTTCTCATGAATCTCTAATATTGTTCTTCAGCACTTGTGTGTTCAGGCACTTTGGTACGTGGGAAAGTCCCTACTTCTGTCCATTGCATGTATTTGATTCAGTTTAGGTACTGCAAAATTGTTTCAATGTAAGAATGAGAGAATTTAACAAAGTTATACCATTGATTAATGACACAGTATGTTAAGGCTTGCTTTTGCCTTTTACTTCCCATTTATGCTAATATACACTTACACAAGACTGACAGTGTAAAGTTTCTTAATGTAAATTACATTTTCATTGGCTTTAAGTCTGCTTCATGCTATCAGAGCAGAGAATAATAAACTCCAAAGGGTTTACAATCACAAATACCCCGAGAAAATAATTAAGCTTGACTGCCTTGTATTTACACTGGTATAAATCAGGAATAAGTTCATTAAAGTGGCTGGGCTTATTTTCACTTATACTGTAGCTTTATTGTAGGGCTCAGAAGCACTGTATATTTATGCTACTAGTTCAGTGTGAAGGGGCCATAGTTTCAGGTCCAATGGCCCTACATGGGTGCAAGAGAGAGGAGATTGAAGCATGCTGGGACGATATCCAGCAGTTATTGTCTACAGGACTGGACTCTTTGATCATAAAATAGGAGAACATGCTTTCCTGGAATTCTGCCTAGCTGTATCTTTGTATAATATTCATTTCTAAATAAGTCTAAACAAACTACAGTCTTTCATTGAAAATGAGACCTGTCACTTTTAGTACTAACCCATTTCCTTAGTCTGTAAACTTCAGGCTCCCAGAATTATAGCTGTTTGATGCTTACAGGCTTTTACATGTAAACCCTCCCACTTTCAGATGCATTCTAGTTGCAACTCATTCTGATTGCATAATATGAATGCTTAAGAGTCTGGCTGCTTAAAAAAGACTAATTTTCTAGATTGGAGAGGGGAGAGGGGAGAAGCCCCACAGTGTGGGAGAAGTACTTCCCACAAATATCTAAATGGGAAGGAAATTGAAATTCCTTTGCCCTATTTGCTTACAGTGGATGTTGCAGAAAAGACGTTTACTAGCTGGGAGCAAGTTGTAGGTTTAGGATGCAACGAAATCCTGAAGAGTATTCACAGAGAATGAAATATTATTTATAAAAGTGTCATTATTACATGTTAATTATTTATGTTTTAAAAAAATGAATAATATATTTTCTGAGTGCTTGCTAATTATTAAATGACAGAAGCAACTTCTCATTTCAATTAGCTTGCCTTTCCTGGCAGGAGCTTCAAATAAAAAAAAACAAACAAAACTCCAGCACACAGCCCTAGACTTCTGAGAGCTTTAGTGTCTCATAATGGCCCAGTGAGGACAAAAATCCCTAATGCATGAAAATTCCATACTATTTTGGACCACAAAGACATTCCAGGGCACTAGATCATTTAGGGTGAATACACTGCTAACTGCCCTTTTATTATCTAAGCACAAATATTATCAGTGAAGTCAATGGCAGCCATGTCGCTTATGTAGGTGGTGGTAATGTTCCCTTTTATACCAGTCCTCTTTCAGACACACAGAGAAATCTATGCTCCATCCTAAAGTTCTCAGAAAAACATTTCCATTATAATACTAGCTTTATAAGTTTGGGGTAGTCAATGCTTGTTGCTAACATCTTCAGCATAATGAGAAATATCAATATTACATCTAGGAGAGAATTTAAAAAAATGAAAATGAATCTAAATTTTCAGTGCTTGAACAGGGGAAAAAAGCCCAAAACAAAACCAAATAAAAACCTAAAGTCTGTTAGTTAAGTTTCTTGCTACAGATTTTTTACTCAGCTCCAGGCTATTTTCAGAGAAAGGTTTATTCTGTGGAGTGTGTCCTCCAGTATTCTCTAATTTAAGAAAAATCTTCTCCAAGGACCATAACTTCCATGTTTGGCATAGCTCTAGGTATGATTTTTATGAAAAGTAAGTGGCAAATAAGCAGTTTTCTCATGAAAAGGTTGACAAAATTTGTGAAGGGTTCATCTAAGAGAAACTTGTTTCTTTCCTCCTCGGACAGAACAGTTAGTTTCTCTTTTRCATGGCTTACTGGCCATGGAGGGTAGTCCCGAAAACTTGCCAAAGCTGCTTGGGCTCTGTAGGCAGTCAGGAAAGGTATAGAGCTTAGGTAGACCTCCTGGTCCTACTTCCAACTAAATGCATGATTAAAGCTAAGTGGTAGTTGGGACTGCTGTAGATTGAGAGAATAGTCTAGCCAAGCCTAGAGGCTTATTTCTCTGCCTAGAGTTTATCAAATAAGTTGGAACTTTTTATGTTATAGTTCTAGCTGGAAGCTTCATTTGAACTTCCTCCGCAGACTTTAATTTCCATTTGATCTTAGAAGACACCATCAAATTGTTTGGGTTCTGTAAAGCTGAGAGATAACTTTACTGCTGTATTTCATACCAAACCTGAAAAAAACATTCAGTGATTGCTGAAACATGATATTAACTGAGTTCTTTATAACCGCAATAGAGCTATGATTATTTACTTACTTACATGATGGCTTTTTTAGTGGTGAGGTGCTGTACCTATTGAGAAAAACCCATATTTGATGGCATGGAAAAGAGAGATCACAGAGGTTGCCATTTCCGATAATTATTTTTTACTGCCTTTACTATCTGTTGAATTACATGTGATTACGTTACAAAAAAATCATGCACACAAAACAAAAGATTTTTTTTTTAATAAGATAGAGAATGCCAGCATACATATGTATATGGAATTTCCCTCTAAACAGACTTTTAGCTCTTACACTCGCCTCCCCCATATTCTCTAAGAACCCTAARTTTTGTTATATGTGCCTAAGTTAGCTTGATGATGTGATTTGTATATATTAAGAGCATATATTGAAGACTTAGAAAGCTATGGAGTGTTAATTTAGCATAGCTGAAAAGTCCAGCAGAGCCTGTGATTAGAGAAATTCTAGTCACACACACTAACTGAATTATGCAGGTCTTGTCAACAACTGCCTCAGAAGCATATAACTGGTAAGGAGGAATAGGGTAGGGTAAAAGTATGTGTTCGTCCTTTCAGAAAAGGGGAAAAGAAGTCTTTTATCCAATGTTTGAGAACCGCTTGTAGGGGTCAGAACATTTGTACTCCCATGTCAAACCTAAGACAAAAGACATTTGACTGAGAGGATAAACAGATGTAAATACCTAAATGGCAGTTATTGGCATCTGTCCAAGGGTTAGGGTTGTTCTCCCAAAGGTTGAGCTGATTAGACAATTAAAACAATGTCTTCTTTTTCTGCCGATTTCCAACCTCTCTCTCCTTCTTTTAATGTATTTATATTTTGAAAGACAATGTATATAAAAAAAGAAAAGTAAATAAAGACATCTTTATTTTCTAAAGATCAAAATGAGGAGATTAGACTACATTCCAGCATGTCTGAATCTATGTCCTCTCACAGCCTTTTATGAAGGAGACCACAATGGTTACCAGAACAAAGAAACCCCCAAAACAAAAACAAAAACCTCAAAAAACAACCTGTGTGTCTTTATGCAGTACTGAATTCTGCCCAGAGAGATCTATAGCAGATTCTTAGATATATGTGTGACTGTGATCTCCCAACATACTAGTTTAAACGAAGAGGAATTCCTGACTTGTGAAAAGTTAATATAAGATCAAAATCAGAACTATGTACTTCATTAAGGTCGTGACCAAGATATGTACAGTGGTTTGAGAACAGACAAAATTAAACCACTACAATGCCAGTAATTGTACATTGTGTGGGATTGTTGGGGAAGGAATTTAAAATAAGTAATTGCAAACTGACTCCTCCCTCATGTTTTTTGTTTGTATTCCAAGCCAAATGAACACACTCTGTTTTGTAATTGATGGAATAACACTTTTTTGTTTGATATATCTAACAGGCCTATAGCTGTAGCTTTGAAGAACTTCTGATAGCAGAAGTTCTTCTCTCATAATACTCTTTGCTGCGATAAGTGATTACACAGCTACTGATCCATATCTGGCTGCCACTACATTTATGCATTTATGTCTCCACATTTAAATGGTAACACTATGTCAAAATGATAATATGCATACTGGCTTTCCTACTGAAAGTGAGGCAGAATAAAAACAAGTAGATAAACAGATAAGTAAACCTGGTAGATGATTGCTCTGCTCTGCTCTGCCCTGAAAGGCCATTGGGCCCAGCTGGTGTGTTTGTTGAGGGAGTTTTTAGGCAATGGAGGGGTAGCAAGGAGTGGAGGAGCGCTCTAATATCTGGAGACCAATCTGTATTGCTGCCTGKTTTTCCTCTGTAGGTAAAGCAGTTTTCTAGAACATGCTGCTACTCTCTGACAACAAAACCCTACCACTATTTGCTAACTAGACACAGACTTCCATACGGCTGCTTAGAATCAGTTATTTGGTTTCTGTTTTTCATCATTCAGCTTTCCTTTATGCTACAAGTGCTTCCACAACTCATATGAAATGGAACATATAAAGTATGGAGGAATAATTATGCCTACTTGAAATCTACTTTTTCTTGCCTTTTCCTCATTTTTTTTCACACTGGCCTTTGGAAAAAAAAATATCTGTTTCTCATTCAGTACTCACAGAACAGGAACGCTTTACAAAGAAAGCAGCTTACTTTAATTAATTATTGTCTTTACCACTGTGCTCTTTATCAGAGATAGAACACARGTTTGGGGTAGAGCTGTACCCATTTGTAATTCAGATCTGATACTGTTTGCTCCAAGAGGTACTAAACCACTAATGTTTGTTAATTAGAACTTTGGGGCCTGATTTTCAAAGATGGTTGATAAAAAGGAATAAATTATCTTCAGTTTGATTTTGCAAAGCTTTCCCTCCAATGAAGAGGGCAGTTGGCAGTAAATTACAAACAATAGGTAAGTGCTAACCTCTTATAATGCTAATTCCTCTAAGAGTAAATGAAACAATGTATTTTCATTAGCTGTATTTTTTTTTACTAAACTACAGATATTTTTAAAAAAATTTCTATGTTGATTACAACTGCTTTTAAGGGAAGAAGGAAGTGCATCTTTCAGCCTACCTACAAAACACTTAGGAAAATTAAAATTAACACTGTTCACTTTAAAGGGAATGGGGTTGCTCCACAATTCAATCATGTAGGCTGAACACATGATTGAATAATCTACTAGATCAGGAACGTTTTGGACAATAGGCTTTAATTATCAACCTAGCCTCAAATATTATTGTTTTGAGCAAGATTCTCTTTTAGTTTGCTTCTGAAAGCTTCTTCTATATCATTCCTTATGTAATCCCAGGGGGAATCAAAGATGAGTCAAAATATGCAGGAGAGCAGCAGAATCTAGCTCTCCATTATGTCTACTCTATCCAGCAAGGGACTGTCATGAACTATGTACTTGACTGGGCCAATCAAGTTTTGCAACCTTGGGCAAGTCATGTAAAACTCTATTTGTAAATTACAGATAGTGATATAACATTTGTAAATGTTCTGTGAGAGGCTTAATCAGTTAATATCGTAAAGTATTTGAGATAGCTATAAAGAGAGTATAACACTTTACCAGTCACACTTACTAGCATTGTGATCTTTTTKTTTTGGCTTACTATGCATGAGTATAAATGAATGCTCAGGCATGCAAGTCCTAAGCCTTTTCCATGCGGAGAAGTCCAGGTGCTTCTGATCTCCTCTTATTATTTGCATCTAGAGCTCTGTTAGTACATACATTTATTGAAGAAGCTTGCCCATTAACTTGTGCTATCTAATGGGTGCTTTGCTCAAATCCAGTGAATATCTCTTAGTGGTAAAGAGCCTCAGTTTGCAAAAAGATATTGCTAGCTTTCACCTACCCTCCACTGATCCTTCTGTTTTCCTAGGGATTTTTAGCAATTGATATAAATTAGAGCAGTTTTAAGCTGCTTTCTGATGTGCCAAGGGGCTGACCCTGTGCTCAGCAGTCACAGAATTATTGGGAAAGAGAAGGTGTGGTGGTTATTTACTTATTTTTTGCAGCTGCCCCCAAACCTAGGCTGGATTCATTTCAGCTGAAACGATGGTTCTGGCCAATGGAGTGTGGACAGTGCTAATGTTGCAAATACTCCTGTAATTCAGCTATTACAAGTGGTAGTGGTAGTAAAATAATCTTATCTACAACTCATCAGAGCATTTTTAATTGAATTTTACTTAACATGAGTGTTGAAAGAGTTGGGCTCAACATGCAGCCTTGACTTTGAAACCTCTAGCATTTTGTGGGTGTTAGTCATATCCTTTACATTGCAGTAATATAGTTTTTGTGGCTTAATATTTACATATTTTTATTACTGCCTGAAAGATAAATGGGAAGAGGATGATCACAGGAGAAGCCTGGAGCAGTATTTTAATATATTGAATTTTTTTATATATATATATATGTATATATATATAAATATATATATATGAATGCAAACTTTAAGTGGTATAAGTAAATTAAAGGCATTAGGAGACACAAAAAGTGAAGGCTGGTAAAGCAGGATTTAGGTGAAGTAGAGAAACACTCTATTTGAAACTAAGGGAAAAATATTCCAGAAGTACAGGTAACTGAATTAAATTCACCAAAGGAATCATATGTTTTACATTTTTATTGTGACTCTGTAGCAGTAGCATTTAAAACAAAAGGCCAAATTGGAATGCTTTTACCTCATTGAGCTCCTCTGATTGTTCACCTGAGCAATTCTGAGCAAGGGACTCAAGATTAGGTCTAATATTTCCATCTAATTTGTGACTCAGTTACACAATCCATTTCACTTTAAATCTTCTTGATGTACATTATTAAAGGTTCCTTTACCTCTATTATATACTATGAACAATGAAGTCCTGATTTGCATGCGAATTCTCTTCTCTGTTACACTGTGGGCTTGGGCGAAAGGTCCAGCTCCAGACAATGAGGAGACTTCTTGCCATATTTCCCCTCCAATGTCTAACTCYTTTCACCCTGAAAAGAGAGAATTATCCTTTATGGCCCTGTGTTTCATGACATAGATGAGTAATGGGATGATGCTAAATAGTGTCCTTTATGCAGGGAAAGAGGTATACACATGTCCCAGTATCTAGCAGRGACCTCCTGGTGTTTTTTTCAGCTCTGTTCAGCTCTCAAATAAAGAGAAAATACCATTTGTGATGGACCCCAACTGTAGCTGGTGGCAAAGAGCTGCAGTAGATACTATGTCAATATCTGTGGGATTTTGAAATCAGTAGAATTTAGAGCAAGACAAAGAAAAATCCAACCTAAAGTTCAGAGAATCAGGTCCTGAGTTCTTAAGCACTCTTYGCTTGAACAGATTGAAGAAAGCAGAGCTTCACTGGTAACACCTGAATAAAGAGAGCATAAAGAAAGTGTTCCATCATGAAATGGAAAGTTATCCATTCTTGTCATCCTAACCTGGGGGTTATTTTTAGGCAGTATTGAGAGAGGTAGTAGAATGGTACAAATCTGAATTTTTTCTGTGGTGAGTACATAGGACATTTCTTTTCCAGGAGAAACACAGAAGAAGAAACTGCTGATGCTGCACAGAGCATCAGCAGATGCTTCAAGATAATTGAAGGCAGATAACTCCTTCATATCTGTAATTTTTTATTGTCTTGTAATCAAGAAAAGACCCAGAACAGAGTTCGTAGCTTAGACTGGGGAAGTAGAGAGCACATACTTTCTCTGAAACTGGTGCTGCTACAATGTTGATGAACCTCAGATTGAACTGTTAGTTCATGTGCATCTAAAGAGTGTCCAGAAACAGAAGATTGGACTCTGTAAGAATGGCACCTCTGAGGTATGCAACTATTGTTTCTAAGGCTCATCTCACAGGACCTGGGAGAGGTCACTGATCTATTTAGTTCAGTGGACTTATTTAGAGACACAGAATAATCTTGAAACTGTTTTCAAAACTATAAATAATTTTCCCTCTACTTTGATATACTTTGAAATAGCAAAAGGATCTGTCTCAAACTTTCAAGGAGATAGTGGGGAACAAACTCAACACATTTACATCTCTTTTGGACAGAACCCAAACAAACAAAGTACTGACCAGTGAGAGTGTTTGAAAATGGGTTTTTATATTGGAAATCAAATTGCTGCTTTAACTGTCATGTTTTCATAGGGTAAAAAGTGCTGTGATACAGGGACATAGATGCTGACTCTGTTCATTGCAGTGAGTGTCATTAAGTGTTCTGCAGGAGATAATTTTAGGTCTAAAATCAAATGTTTTAGTTCAAAAGAAAAAAAAAAAGTAATGTTCTTATCTCTCTCTTTTAAGAGAGGGCACCTCAGGTGTTGGAGAAAGAAGGCTCTTATTAATTTGGGCTGTTTCCCATAGGAATGCTAGGTTGTTGTGGAGCCAGAATTCATGTTAGGACGCATGCTTTAAGTTAATTGTTTGTGTGAGAGTAAATGGCTGCAGGTCAGGGTTGCTTGTTTAGTCTGGGAAAAGTACACAGGAGTACTTAACAGGGGAAATAAGAAAAATGGAGGCTTTATCCTCCAGTGCTGAGTTTGGAATAACCAGTTCTAGATTCAGCTGTAGGCTGAATTCAGGGAGTGACCTGGGTGGAGAGTTTGACTCCTTGAAAGCCAACCTCAGCATTCCARTGAAAAAGGTCCCAATTGTTTGAGGTGATGATTATCTTCTTCCTGATTCTGAGCACCTTCTGAAACCAGTGGGAGCTGACAGTGCACTGGTTCAGACAGATTGCACCTTTCTCTGTTTCTGGTTTCTGAAATATTTCGAGGCTTCCTTAATGAACTCTAGTAACTTTTTCTGGCTAACAAAGACACCTAGTTAAACCCAATAATCTCAGGAAGCAAGTGAAAAAAGCTTTGCTTGCAAGGTACACCACCCTTTTTAATTTGTGTTTTCAGTCTTTAACTCACCATTTGCTGCAAGTGAGATCAAGCTGACTGGTTATTTTCTGAGCCTGCAAATCCTTTCCTTAGTTCCTTTTTAGAACTTTATAGGCTTTGTTCTTCAGGCTTTCTGTATGACAAATACTTTGCAGAAATGCATCTTGCCAGTCTTCCTAAAATGGAAAGGATAACACTAACTGTAAAGCACATCTGCAAATTTAGGACCAAGTTATAGTACAGTTGCTTCATATAAAGTCATATTCAGAAGACAGTCTACTAAATTTAACAATAAAGARTTGTGCAGTAAGACAGTAGGCTCCAGAGTGAGGGAAGTATCACAGTTTGGGCCTTAGTACGGTATCAATTTTCATACAAAATTTGAAAACTATGTCATCCTTTATGTGCTATTGCCATGTATTTTATGAAGAACAAAAAATCCCCTGGCATAGTAGTATCCTTATGAGAAGATCTGTGTGTTGGGCAGAAAAATTTGTGATCTCTTGGAACTGCATTCTGATCAAGTGTAGACTTATGGAGTTAACCATTTGCAAGAAAACATACAAGCCTTTTTTTGCCATATAACAAGACTGAGTTATACAGTGCTCAGAGAGAACTCCCTAGGAATCAATTGGCTTTATTTGCAAGCTACTAGTTGCTACTGGTATTCTGAGCGCCAAGTATCATTTTGAGATTCAGAAGCAGTTTACAAATAAGCAATAAGGACTGAATGCTAAAAAGATAAAAGCCTGTAACAATGTTTTGTTTTATTTTATTTTATTATTTTATTTTATTTTATTTYATTTCATTTCATTTTACTTTTCTGTAATAGAAAATACCTATCACCATGTGGAACTTATATTGCTAACGTGTATGAATGTGGGCTCTCACCACAGTAAACGGAAGCATGGTTCATATTAAATCTCAGAATTATACTCCATGTATTTTTGCAGTTTAGTGTGAGAGAACATTATTCTTGAGCCAACTTGGTCAAGATTGCAAACGCAGGGGCAGAAACCTCAGATCTGTTGGCAGATCTTCTTCTGCCTATTGTATATCTTTGAGCACACCACAGTGCATCTCTTCCCATCTTCTTCCCATCTCTACCTAGTCTATTTAGACTACAAAATCTTTGAGGCAAGAACTTTCCCACTGTGTTTGCAAAGGAGATCTGATCTCACTTGAGGCCCAAGGCATTGCTGAGATAATAGGAATAATTGAGTTCAAAACTGGCAAAGGAGAGAATACTTCTTTACTTTTAGAGGCTGAGCAAGTCGCTGTACTGCATCCGTACTCCTTTTTTCAAGACATTAGAGGGCCTTTTCTCTCTTAATCAAATCTTTACATACTACTTCCCTTGTTCTGTGGAGAAGGAACAGAGCACTTGCTACATTGCTACATGATTAGCCAGAGCCCCTAACACAATCAGAGCTGAGGCACAGGGATACCTTACTATTTAGAAGTTTTATTTGGGGATTCAGAAGTTTAAATTTTTAATATCTGAAAATAACTACCACACAATTRTTCAGTTATTCTGTCATTCTTGAATTTCTTACATTTTGTCTACAAAACAGATTTGATTGAAAATTGTTAACGCTTTTTTGCTRTCATGTTACCCGATGAAACCATTTTCATTGACTGCAGTCTGCCCCCAATATTGTTACTATTTTCAGTCAAAACCTGTAGATACTTCTTTGTTTATTTCTGATATTCTAGGTTTCAAAGATGCATCAGAATGTCTGTCTATAAAAGCAAAGAATTATCTTTTAAGACTGTCCCCCACTCAAAAGAAACAACTCTGACTATCCAGAGGAAKGCATGGGTTGGAAGAATAAAACATGAATAAAAAGATTTGGCAGCAGAAACTGGCAGTAATGAGACTTCACAGATTTGGGAAAAAAGGCATGCTATGACTCAGCAAACTATGTTGTGTCATCCCAAACAATGAATTGAAGCAGCATGAATTCATGAGAGCTATGATATATTGATGAGGTACTTCATATGGTGTCTGTTAGTGGGCTTTGTTCCTGAAAATAGAATATGCTGTAATGTAGTAAAACTAGATTTTTTAATTTATTTCCTCATATTTTCTATTATTTATTTTTWAATTTAATTTTAATTTTATTTCAAATTAATTAATTTTATTAAATAAATATTTTGATTATTTCTTAATACATGAGGGTATAATTTTCAAAAGTTTGGTTTTGATGTATAGGTAACAGGTTGCAATTAAACTCTTCTTTTACCTTTTAACTGATTGGTCTTCTCTATGTTCTGTGCTACTTGATAACACTGCCAGAAAAGACAAGTTTCTTGGTGATTCATTTCTGTTTACACCACACCTCCTGCAATGTATGAAAATGTGGGGTAGTAAAAGATTCTCATTCTTAATGGTAAATCAGTAAGTGGAAAGTGATGACATTTTTCTATTCTATTTCCTATATTCTCTCTCTTCCCCTCTTCATCCTGTCTTCCTCTCTCCCTCCCCTCTTCCCCTTTTCTCTCCTGTCCTGTCCTGTCCTGTCCTGTCTCTCATTAGGCTGTGCTATGAAGCCTTTGTAAGATTATTTTAATTTATTTCTGACTTTGGTAACCAGAGCCTGATCTCAGTCCTAAGAAAGTTGATGAGATTCTTTTAATGGGGACTAAGTTGGGTCTCAGTGTATCTGCAGATTTCAAAAACTGCAGTGAATATCTTTGTTGGTTTTCACCAGAGATTTAATGTTTCTGTTCACCTTATGAAATTTCAAGTCAGTGAAGAGGTACATTGAAAAAGACTTCTTTTGTTATGCCAGCTGCCTACATCACCAGTTCAATGAAGAACTCAGTACATGCCTAACTTCACCTACATAATCAAGTGCTTTGTTGAATGGGCATAGATGCAGCTGAGCAAAAATATGCCACTAAGAATAGGTCAGGATATAAAACTACTTTCTGTTTTRTTAATAAGGAGAAGACATAACTATTCTGAAAATAAAAAGGGTCAGCAGGCTATGATGGTTAAGATACTGAACAAGCAGCACCCAAGCAAGTGGCTTTGTTCATGCTGGCCTTATCTTGCTCACAAGGTACGGAGTAGAGCTTTTCTCATCTACTTCAGCCCTCCAAAAGGTGGCTATTCCAGTCTGGACTGCTTATTCCAGGGTCTCCTTACACTTATCAGAGAGAAAGGGCATGATATTTCAGGACTGTCCGAGATAGCTGTTTTAAAATAAAGCTGTGCCTTAGATAAATAGAATAAAAATAATGAATGTAAAGTTGTTCCTTAGAAATGCTTATTTTTCTCCATTGACTGTGGAGGGTGTCTGGACAGCTAGTTTAGGTGGAGATCACTGCACTATAGACATCCATATTGGACAAGATGAATCAGATCCCCAGTTCCTACTGCTGAATTGACAGAAGGATTTTTTTTTTTTTTTCCCCATGGATTCTGAATAAAGTTCAAGGAATTGATTCAAACAGAGCATCTGATACAATGTTAGCAAACCCTTGATCATATGGAGGAATTATGATGAAGTATTTGTGATGCAGAGAGAAATTTATGTCCTTCAGGATCTACAAGACATCCGGCTTCTGTTTGTTTAGGATGGAAATGTACTTTGGATCATCTCTCATTTTTTCAAAAGAACTTTTTCTGTAGCAGAAACTAGAAAACATAGCTATAAATGGAAGAATCGWCTTAGATTTCACATTGGATAATAGGTAACCGGATTTGAAGACTCAGAAAATCTCTCTTCCAGTCCTGTAGTCTTATATGGAAGTTGTGGAGGAAAAGCAAACAAAGAAGTCAGGTATTAGAATGACTTGTCTTGGGTTTGATTGGTTAATCTATTCATTTTAATTTATTGTCTTGATTTGTGAAAAGATCCATGCTTACATACCATACCTGKGCTCAAATTAAACCAAAGAAATGAAACATTGAAGTAGCCAAAAAAGAAAAATAAACAACTCTAAATCAAAAAATCAAAAATACTGTAAGATAATCTTCCTTATTTCAGGTGACAGAGCTGCAAGTTTCTCTTCTTTACATCACTTGAATTTTGTGGTGGTATACGTTTAATTTTAATTATTGATCTGCCATTGAAATATACTTTTAATTTGAATAAGCATAAGTTGAGAAAAAGTAAATGGTGATCACTCAACTGAATGTATAAAGATATTTTTTCATAATAAAGAAAGAAGAGGCAAGGTTATCACTCATTGAATCTGTAGATCTTGAAAATGACTCATATCCTAACAAGAAAAAAAGTTAGAAAATACACATACAAAAGTGAAATAGTTTGAGAAAACACTGAATCTTCTTCTCCTGATCTGGTCTTGAAAGGGGGATTTTTTTTTTTTAAGTATCTTGATTCTGAAATTGGCTCCTATACTTTATGAACAAACAGGTAGAATCTGAACTTGTTCAGAACTACTCTAAAGGACAATTTGTTCTTCTTTAAAAAAGAAGGGACAAGTGAAACTGGTATTCACATCTGTGATGAAACATATATTTGGCAATATTTAAAACRAGAAAACCTTGAAGTACATGTAAAGAATGTAAATATATATGCAAACAATATATATTGAGTCTTTTAAAAATGTAACACTCTCTGTTGACCTTTGCAAATTAAGTAAAGATTATAAGGATACTAAACCACATGTAGTGTATACCTGTKGCTGCTCTGGAAGTTTTCCAAAGGTGGAATACTTTGAGTATCWTTAAATGACTTGAAAAAGATTTGGAGGGATTTTACTCAATTTCTTCACAATGTCATTTTTTTTAAAAAATACCTGCTACATTACTGAAAGCTATCTTCTTAATGTATTTACATKTGCAGCTATGCACATTTAAATGGATATGGTATAAATAGTATTGGAACAGGGGCTATGTTGAGGAATGTTTATAGAAACCATCAACTGTTCCTATCATACACTATCCCATGGTAAGATGGGAGAAGAATTTGCTGCTGTAATTCATCTATCAGCAGCAAAGTGTCTTAATTTTGAAATCACAACTGACACTCATACTACATCCTTCAGAAAGCAACTGTGCACTGCAGTTCTTGAGAAGAAGYTGCCACAGTCCCCGTGAATTCTTAGTACTACACAAAAGACATTCAGCAATTTTAAACTTAYGGTTTTGCAGGTTGTGCAAAAAGGCTCAGTTTAGCACTTACTGCAATCTGTGGAGCACCAAAGTCAGATAYGTGAAAAGAAGTGAACACTCAGCCTCTTCCAGGTATATAGTTCAAATCCTSCATATAGTTTTTGCATAATGTCCTAAGATTATAACCTCTCCTTGCTATTCACACAGTGAAGCTCTCATTCATRTTCCTATCGTTCTGTATTCTGATTTTTTAATACAACTTCTACATTTTCCTTGGCTTTGACAAATTCAATCTTGCAGGGCCAATATTCCCCTAAAATGCTCCTCAAATACCATTTTCAAGTCTAATATACTGGCTATCTATCTCCCCTCTCTTTTTGGCTTCTGCCAATGGCTTTCCCTTCTTTATTCAGTCAGATATAAATTCTCATAACTTCCAAAGATTCTCCTAGCTCTCTACCTCCTTAGTTTCTCTTCTGGGATGTTTTCMCTGACCTAGACAGTTACATCCATTAGTCATTGTTTAAATTTGGGGAGGGGGAAAGCTTCCTGTTTTCATTTCTGCCTAGTTAACATCTTTCAGGTATTCACATTGTCCTTGTTCAAGTCATTTCTTGAAACTTGCATTTACTGTAATATCTACAGAAAATGTGAAACCAAGGAAGCTGCTGATGTGATTTGACCATCTCTTGCCTTACCTCATCTGTTTGTCATGTTGTTTTTGATCTCWGAGAGAGTCTTTCTGTTTCTTTCCTTGTGTAGCACATAGAGCAATGGGCTTACATGGTAGTATGTGAAAATAAATAACTAGTAATGTAGGTGAGATCCTGGGAAAAGTAGTAAAGAAATCATCACAAAATTGATCACATTTCATAGTAATTAAATTAAAAAAAAAGGCACAGCATATGTTGGGTAAAGGACAACAATAAGGAAAAAGAAAAAAAAAAGAGCTTTATAGACATACGGGTTCACTTACTGCCTAACAGAAAAATCCTGCTCCATATCTCTCCAGCTGAGAAATGGCAGTGGCTCTGTTGTCACACATCACGAAGGCTCACCCTGTGTAGCTGCTGTAGCAATTCCTGCACCTCCCCACTTTTGCATTTCATATATATTTAAATCCTAGTAATCCTGCCTCTCAGCTGAGTACCAGTCCCAAAGAGATTTAGGATAGGGTAAGCCAAGGGTTGTGAGTCCATAGCTATGCAAATTCCAGATTCACAGGGGAAATGCAGCAAGAATTCCTAGAGCTTATGAGATGGAACAGAGTTCAGAGCTTCTGGTTTCGAGGCAGATCATCAGCCTGAAATGCAAATTGCTGTATTTGGTTTTCCTTTTTTAGTTATTACTCTTTTCTGTCTGTGTCTGATCTGGAGGGAAACTTGCAGCTAATAGTAGTAAAACATTCATATTGACATGCACAGACATGGACACCCGGACAACTTTGCAAGTAATTTCCATAAAAAGAATTAGGGAGTGAAGTTGCTTTCCCTAGGAAGAGTGGGCAAATTTCCACTGACACTACCAGATGAAATATGTTTGGCTACCACAATCACTCAAAACTAAGTGCAAAGTCAATCTATCTGACTCCAATGTTTTGTAAAGCATTTCAWAAACACTAGTTTCTACACTTCATTATGATGTCTTTTTTTTTTTTTCCTCTAAAAACTAGCAAAAAGTTGCCACTTCCTTAGAGTGGGTGGCAGAGGGAAAGAAAGRAGGAGGTAATTCTTTATATTGTTTTTTTGGTGGAAGCTCACATGCCAGGGTGATGACCAACTTTATAAAATTATAGATAGTCACAATATACGACAAAGTAATCACAAAGTCATTATACTTTTTGTCTTAATAATCCTCCTACTGTAATAAGGAGTGTCCAGATAGCCTATGACATCGTAGACATTTATGGCTCTGGAGGAACTATTAGATTTTACCTTCTCAAGAACCCTTAGATTAAAGAATCCTCAACAAGACCTTGACAGAATAAAACATACTGATTCCAAAGAGTTGCTATGTTCTATTGTGTCAATAATTTGCATAGTAAGGGGCCCCTCTAGTACCATAGTCCTTGACATTACAGAACATGGACTTGGTACAGACTGAGTGGCAGTTACATACATAGGAATTACATATAGTACATACACAGGAATTGATGAATATTATATTTGAAAAGGAAAAAAAGATCTTCACTTGAGTTTTAATTAACAAAATTAACACAAAAATCCCACTGTTATTTCTTAATCCTATAAAGACATGAAATATGAGAATATACTAACATGTAATCCTGATTGCTGGATTCTCAGGTAGCTGCATCAGAATATTCCATTAACCTCATTTATGAGGATACTATCCTTAGTCTTTGCACTCTCTCACAGCATCGTAAATGTCTTAGTGTTATATATTGGATTATGTAATCTGTAGACCAATATGTTTTCCTGCAAAAGCATGAATTAAGGAACGAGCAGGGTTTTTTTTTTTTTTTTTTTTTTTTTTTTTTTTTTTTTTTGGTCTGTGTAAGTGGCATCTTTAACCTGACTTTGGCAGTGATCTGACTCTGTGTGTATGTGAATATTTCTCTGTAGGTGAAGAGTTCCTCCTATGTGAGTAGTTTTTTATGTGTGCTAGAGAAGAATTAATGTCTCTGTATAAGATAAGAGAATCAACCATGGCTGTCGGAGGGAGCTTCACTCTAGATAGTAAGAAGTTTTTTTTTTTTTTTACTCTGCTGAGCACAAGTCCTGCTGTTAATAATTGAAGGCTGCTTTGTGGAGAAAGGACTGTCCATATCCATCATTTTGAAGAGGAAATTTTTCAGGTTCTCTCTGTTTTATGCCATATCAAAAAATCCTCTAGTGCGCAAGTCACAAGTTGCATGACCAGCTCCAAGTTTCTGGCCTTTGAAAAGTTTGCTATTTTGACTTAAGTATTGAGATAGTTCTTTTCTATTACAAAGAAGATGCATCTTTTGAGGATTCAAAGAAGCAAAAAAGAATATCCTCATTTTCCTTGACAGAATGCTTGCTGTGTTCTCCATGTTGAAGACTGGCAAATATGAACAGACAGGTTTACCCTTTTATCCCTTCTTGTTACCCAATGTGGCTYTTAGGCCTTTCTCCAAATGAAGCACTCTGCAAGACATCCGAAGGTAAAAGAGAAAGAGAATAAACTCACCTACATAGAGCTTATGAAGGCTTTAACATTTTGATTGATAATGTTTCTGCACCTGTGACTTATATTTTAAAACTCTTCTACAAYTGTGAGTGCAAATACTTTTGCGAACACCTTATAGTGTGTCTGTGCATGAGTATGTGTATAAAATCCACAGAAAAGAACAAGACTTTAAAGTTAGAAAATAAACGTACTCTGTTATTGATTGTTATTATGCAAGACTTATAAGACTCCTGTGAAGGAATGGTGGTAGCTTGAAGCCTTAAAAAGTGATGTGGTCCTTGCCTGAGCTTTGCCTAAATTTATCAGTTTGCTGGGGTTTTTTTGCTTGCTATTCCAAGAAAGAAATTAGCACCTTGTCAGCATGGCAGAGGAGAGAAACACAGTAAGTCTTCATAGATCATTGACAACTACTGATCTCTTGTGCACTGTAGGCAGATTGCTCTAAACAGGAGACCTAAATTTATCTCTAGCTAATAGATAGGCTAAGAAAATCAAAGCACTGATAYGCACTTACTGTAGAGTGGAGAGCTTCTGGATTCCTAATCCCATAGGATCTTCCTTCTATAGAAATAATCTTCCTTAAGTATATAGCAAAAATAAATGTTACTTCTAATACGAATGAATKTTGGCCAGTTGAAAAATGTATTATAGGGTTTATTGCTCTCCAGACAATTTGGCAGTAGGACTGATAATGAGTACAAATGAAATTTAAAGAAATGTACCTGTGCAAAGACTGAGAAATCTGTGGTCAGTTATTCTCTGAAAGATTGAAAGAAGTTATACAATATGTGTACATCTACAGAGACCTACAGYGGGTATGCTTATTTCATGATTCTAGATAGACTCTAGTTGCTTTTCTATATGTTTTATATGAGGCTATTTCAAGAAGAGCTTGATTTTTTTTTTTCCCTGCAAAGCACTGCCTTTGCTATCACTGTTGTTATTGCTGTGCTAATGTTATCATACTCTTATTATTTTCATTGTGGATGTGTTTGATGATTCCTGCACAGTATATAACTTTTTTGCAGGCAATAGTAAGAGCCTCAGTACCCTTTTAATACAATTCCCATTAAAAGCTGCCATTCTTAAATTAGCTTAGCAAAAAAGTGCATTTTATAGTCAAGCAAGCAGTAATTGGACACTGTGGCTATGAGTGGCCCTTGTGGTGTTTGGACCAAGGCCAAATGTACCTTCTGTCTGTCTCTGACACAGGCAGACAATAGTAGTATTATTTACTGTGCTGGCTCTGTGTAATTCGACAGGCCAGCTGCAAGAACAAAGAACTACTAACATTTTGCCCAGCCCTATTCCCAACTGAAGGCCCATCTACATTTCATAAATAATTTCCTAAAATACTGGATTCTCTTTCCTTTCTGTRGCCTTTACTGTGCTAATTTAGAGAATTAAGGTTATTCTTGCAAACAGTATCSTCTTCCTGTGCTGTCATTCATGGATTTTCAGTTTTTGGACATCATCTTTATAATGACCCTAGAGTCATTATTATATATGACTTGCCTCCTTAGCTGTCCCAGGAGTATGAAACTAGCTGTTTTACTGACTTTCTCATGATTCTGCAGTTAACCAAAGGGACTGGGGATGGGTCATTTTACTTGATCTAGTAAGTCAGTGACCTCTTGTGATGTTATTAAAAAGCAGAAGTTTAAAAGATATTCAGGAGAAATAACCTTCCTACATAGCCATGAGCAGCATAAGAATGGACACAAGAGGGAGTAATAAGTAGCGGTTAATATTAGGGGGACTGGGATTAGAGATTCTTGGACCAAATATTCTCTCTGGCTTTGACTTTGTTTTTACATCCTTGGGCATCTGTTCAAAATGTAACCCATCCAAAATCATGAGATAGAATGTGAACAACCGTATCTCCAATTTATATCCATCGTATCTATATCTCCATCAAGGAAAAAATCAGAAGAGATGTTACCTGCACATTWTTGCATGTAACCTCAGACTTGCTGGAAGTTCAAGACATAACAGCATCTAGTCTTTCTAAGAAAAGATCCCCTCTGAAAGTGTTGTTTCTAGAGCTGGTTTGAGYATCTGAAGTGTTGATTCTTTAAATCAAAAATGCGTCCTTTCCTGTAAAAAGTGTGTCCTATTTTCTTATCCTTTTCCACTGATAGCCTCTTCACCATCTTTTGCTGCCATTGGCCATAGTGGATCTCCAGGTCTGATGGGAGAGCATCCACGGGTAAGTGACAGGCACACTGTAAGTGTACAATGGACTGGGAGCCCGTTCTTCTGAATAGGTGTCCACTGGGCAGGCAAGGTAGCAGGAAGCAGGTGTAGGAGGTAAAGTAACTGCAATAAGTAAAGAACTAAAATAAATGACTCCCTTACGAGATGAGAGAGGAGATGAGAATTCTCTGAGTCACTCTCCCATCCCAGTTCCTCCAGGGCTTCTCCTAGAGTGCTGCTGCTGTATGCCAGCCATTACACAAGGCTCTCTCAGTCACAGAATGCAGTCTCCATGAGGCATGAACAAGGTGCTCTCTTTCACAGATATATRTAAATACAATGCACATATCCATGGTGTTCTGTAAATAATAGTCATAATACTTATGGAGTTGTGTTGAATTATGAAAAGTAAAGCTGAAGAGTTTCTCAGAGTTTCATTATTAAACCAAACTATCTGACTATATGAAACACATGTAGTGACACTACTCTTTGGATTTTTAAATGTAAAYGTAGAGATTCCTTAAATAATTTGTTAGGCTCTTATCAGAAATCTCTTTGCCTAGTATTTAGTTGCAATATATAGACAATTATCTCCTTGCAAAAGAAATGCTTTCCAAGTGTCGTAGTGTACAGTAAACACTGACCAGCACCCTCAGAAAACACCCTGTGAGATGAAATGATTAAAGCACAAAAGCAGACTTCGTGATTGCTAATCGGCCAATTGGGGCATGCTGGCGCATGCTTGGCTTCTTTTAGCTACGCTGGCCCTTGGGAATACACTGCTGCCTAAAACCACTTTGACTGTCCCCAGTGTTGAGCATAGGTGTCCCCAAAAGTCTACTTCAGTGCTTCCTCCCAGCTGTATTTGTTTTGATGGACTTAGGGAGACTTTGATTTATGTCAGAAAATCTTCAGAATGAGTCTCAGTAGGTACGTAACACTGATGAGTAAATTTACTCACAGGTAGAAATTGCCTTGATTTCTTTAAAGTCTGAGTCTCCAGCTCATTCACAGATGCAGAGAGTTCCTCTGATAAATTAAACACTAGATCAGGTTGACAGGCTCTATTTATTTATTTATTTATCAATTCAGTAACATACATTCTTCTAAATATGAGTCAGCCAAATTTAAGACTTTAAGCTGAATTAAAACATCCAGCTTGATAATTGCTATCAAAGATGACAAATACTTTTTAGGATTCTCGGAGAAATATATTACAGGTACTGATGTACAGGCTTGATCGCCTGGACAGCTTGAAAGTCAGACTCTCTGTAAATGTGTGAATAGGTTCCTTAAAGTGCCTAGTTTGGCATCAAGCTAATTTTCTGCTGGGAGTACATGCGAGAGGTGACTAGAAAATTGAAATCACAAGTCAGGGAAATTTGCTTTATTTTGTACATCATCAGAGTAAAAAATAAAGAATTACCAGGATTTATCAGAAATAGTAATTTCATCTCTGTCTCCACCTGTATTAGCAAATAGCCCCTAAATGGAGCACATACTCAAGATGCATGTGATCCTCAACAGAAGACTCCATATGTCACCTGATTTGGAACTCAAAACCAAATCTCCAATATCCAAAGTGAAAGACCTAAATCTTACCTCACTGTAGGACAGATCTGACAGTTTCATTTTTGGTTCTGAAAAAACTTTTTTGATGAAAGTTCCACTGAACTTGACAAACTGCTGGGGAAAGTTCTGAGTTTCCTAAATTGTTATTTTCTAGTGAAAAGCATTTTGTCAAAATAAATTCTAAAGGACAGGCTGCAGGTTGGCTGCACATTTCTAGTTTTCCATTTCTTATTTATTCCTTTGCTACAGAGAATTGATAGTGTGTTGAGGAATAATGGAATTGGATCATGTTTTCATATTTTTCGTATTTCATCCAGATTGTTCCAGTCTCCAAATAAGGACAGTGTTATTTTCACAAATATTGTTTTTAACCTTAGGAATCATTTGCTTTTTTAACAGCTGGTTTAATGGTTGTTTTTGAGGAAATCTCAACAGAAATTGCTTTGAGTGGTGTAAATACATTCTGGTTGGAGCCTCAGCTGGCCCATCTGACCACAAACCACAATGATAAGGCTTCAGCCAGGCCTATCATAGAGTCCCCTTTAAAAATAGCCACAAATGATGGGGATAAGTATGATCTGGCCACAGAATAATAGTCCTTAACCATGATTAACCTTTCTACATAGTACTGACTCATTGTTGAGGCTATTATAACTGGAATTTCTCTGCTTATCACATTGCTGCTAAGGAATAGGTTTTTCTTTCCTGTAATTCTTAATACTATGAAACAAGGGTTTTGTATATTAGTAGTAAATTGAAAAGTACTGCTCAAGAACTCACAATTCCCTGAAAGTTTTCCAGGTACAGGATCGTTAGTCCATCTAAGTTAAGGCAAGAGTGAATAGAATGGCAGTTTTGTACCTCACCTACTTAACAAACAAAATGAAAAGACATAGTCTGCTATTAAAAATGGTTTTATTCTTAATAGGACAAATCTTAAATTTTGCTGATTATTCATCATTCCTTGCACTGTGAAAAATACATAGTATATTATTAGAAAGTTTTGATTCATTGGTTTCATTCACAGGTTTTAGATAGATCTGCAAGAAATTTTCCTATGTCTTCCAGTTGGGAAAAGTTATAGTTTGACTGGAAGAAATAAAAGAAAGAAGCAATGCTTCACGAAACTTAACTGCACGAAAAGACAGTTAAAAAAAATCAGTGTTTGGTATGTATTTTAGTCTTTGATATCGTTCCTGTAGTAGTCATATCAATCTGTAGTCTTATGATCTTTTATAAATGTTTGCTGCTTGTCAAAAATTTATAATTGTTGGTAAAGATTTTCTACATCACAGGCACCTTACAATTTATCAGCAGATTGTTACACAGTTTGTCCTTGCCCATACATGAACACTCAAAACACATTTAAAACTAGAAAAGGAAGACAGCGTCCTGACAAAGTAAAGTTAGCATTCAGTAAATCTACTCAGTAAATCTAATCTTGTATCTCATATGATGCTGATGTGTTTGTATGTGCAAAAATGCGTTTGTATATGCTTGTTTACAGATATATACACCCTTATTCATGTTTTTAAAAAACATTTCAAAGTCCATCTAAATGTTCTGAAGATTTCTCCCACAAGTTACTGTGCTCTGTATCACAGTGAGGAGTGCCTATAAATACACACAAAAGTTCAGCAGAGAATCAAATATGGATTTAATTAGAAGGAATTAATACTAAGGTATTTCATCTGATAAGAGGCAGTATCAGTTAGGGACTTACTAAGGTATATTTTGTAGCCATTGGGGCTTTGACTTATCTTGCTCCTTCCTGTTTTTCTTAAACCACTGTGTGTGGGATATATGCACAGAGGACTGGAGTAGCTAAAAGCTACAGGCAACACTCTGCTTTCTGTTACCCCGGAACAACCTTTTTGATTTCCAAGAGGGTGCAGCCAGGTAACTAAGCACAAAAATGCAAACAACTGCTGAGTTCCATCCCAGATGTGGAGCAACTTTCTTGGTGGTCAAAGTGATTTCTGCCTGTGGAAAACTTTTGAGATAAAAAGAATTTCAATATGCAGGGCTCAGATTAACCATATATACAAACTGTAACTGCAAGAATTGATGAAAACTATTCCAAGGCAGAATTTATCCCATCATCTGCTGTATATAATGAGTCATTATTTTTGTTAATGTGATGGTTCTGCCTCTGATGAAAGGATAAAAACTACTTCTTTCAGTAGAGTGAGATTGGACCTTAAACAGTTATGATGACTTTGAATGAGAATCTAAATCGTTCAAATAACAGGCACAGCTTGTATAAGTGCTGCACACTTTCTTGACTCTTGTATGTTCACCAAGACACTGTCAGCCAGTGACAGAAATGTTCTCGGTGCTCATTGTTTGCTAATGACAAAGCAACTATCTAAATTGAGTGTTTGATTCTATTTAAAGGTCAGCACCAGTGACTAATTCTAAATTATGTAATTATGCTAAGAAAGCAGAGTTAAGAAGCTGCTAACCTGTATCACAGAGAGCCAATTGTGAAATTCTAATACTGTTGTTTTGAAAGATTTCTGTTAAATGAGCATCAAGTGACTGTTACCATTGTGGTAATGAGATGGTGTTAGTAACAGGATGTGGCACAGATTAAATCTATAAGAAAGACCCTGCATTTCTGAGGGATGTTAAGTAACAAAGTGACTGCTTGAAAATTATTTCAGGTCACCTCTTTTTTAGGAGAATTCTTCTCCCTTATCCAAACATGTGCATGGATATTCTTCTTCCCCCCTGCACCTCCCTCCCCACTCCCATCCACATAAAACAAAGTGTTTAGTTTCCAAATAAATGGCACTGGCTTCTGGAGTAGATGAATCACTTCCAAATCCATCAATGCAATACATATCAGGCCTAAATAAGCAGATAACTGTGATATTATAGGGATTTTATTGATATCTTTTCGAGACTATATCATTATGATCTATTTGTATCACAGTAGTTCCCGAAAGACTGATCAAAACTGTTGGTATCCAGTACTAGAAATATATGGAGCAGAATAATTACTGTCCTTGGAAACAGCACTGGATTGAGAATTGTCACCTCCCTGATATTTTGCTATTCTCTTTCTTTTGAGCTGTATTATGTAAAACTAATTGTTCCTATTGTTCCTGAATTGATGATCCTTCTCCCCTGTCCCCCCCCCCCACACACACACTTAAAGAACTCAAACTGCTTTGAGAAAAGTTTGGTTCAGTTCTACTCTCTGTCTAGCCTTTTCCAAACAATTGTTCCTACTACTGTTGCACTAAGAGCCTTACCACAGCCCTGTTTTTTAAGATGCTGGCTTTGYGTGTTCTTCATTTATAAATCCTGTTGGTGGAAACATTTCTGTAACTGGACCCAGTAGGAGTCTGACATACTCATTGTGACTAGCTGTTTATTGTGCAAGCTGCTGACTAACTCACAGTAACTAAAATATAATTTTCGAAAATAGACACAGATGACAAACAGATAATCACTGCAGAGAGCCAATATAACTAAAGAGTATACTCAAGGATCTTTTAGGTGTACTTCACAGGCTCATTATAATCAGCAAACGGATCTTAACTCAGGCTGTCACCTACTCAAAACTATTCCTTATTTTCAAGGCTCTGTCTCATCTTGACACTTCAGAAAAAACAAAGGGGGCCCAGTCATGTGCTTTGGTATCATTTAGTTCTCTGATGGCATCCAAATATTGTTCTTTTCCACCCTAAAAAATCCCTGTGACTCCCTCATCTGGTCTCCCCAGTTAGAAAGACCTGTTCTGTCTGAGGACTGGGATTGCTCTGGTCAAGGCAAGTAGGCTCCTTTCTGACCTGCACCTCAGGAGCTGGTCAGTCCTTTAGTTTTGGGGTGAAAAAATGCAGATTTTACTGCAGTCAGCTTATGCTTACATTGCTATTTAGCACTTATTTACTGAGACGCTAAATACGGCTACCTCATCTAGCCTTGTAGCCATTATTTCCAARCAGAGATAGCAGGAAGACTGTCATACTTCAGGAAGATTTGAACAAAAAGACCTAAGATGACAGAGATTAAAAAATATTCAGCTGATATACAAACAAACAAAGGAAAGCAAACACCTTTACGTAACTGAGGGGGTCAGGGCAAAGATATTGCCAAAGAATTCAAGTAAATCCCTTGAGAATGAGACTTTACTTAAGCAACAGTAAAATAAATTAAAATCCTGTGTCTGGTAATAAAATACAATGTAGCTTCAGTGTAAGATTTCTTGATATCCTAAGGAGGCTGTTTCTAGAGGCCTCTGCTCTTCATCAATCTCATTAAACAAAATCTGTAAGAGGAAGACACCCACCGTCATCTCCAAAAATATGTGCACATCTTTAAAACATCTAAATAGGAGATTTCCAGTTAGATTTAGGATTCTAGAACTAGTGTCTAAATTTTGGTTGCAGGGATGCCTGTCTTGGCTCTGAGTCTTAACCCTAACCTGACAGGGCTCATGAATGTGCTGAAGAGGCACCAGCCTGGGTCATGGAGGAGTACAGCCACGTTCACGGGGCTCTGTGCCCAGGCTCGTGAGGCAGGCACTGACACTGCTTCAACACCCAGCCTGGTAAGTGTTCCTGGTGCTACGAGTAAAGCCACTGAAMCCCCCCAAATGGGTCTCTCACCATGAGCAGATTTCTTGACAGATTTTGAAAAGGATATTTTTCTGCCAAATGTGAAATGAAAAGAAATTCTAATAGCTGGAGGGAAAAAGATAATACATATCTATTACKCTGTATATATCTCAATAACTGTATCTCTCCCATGAAATGAAATTAAGCTTTCTGGCCTGCCGTAATTGGGAGCTGTGGTAATGTCTGTCGTACAAATCATAATACTAATAGTAATCATTTAAAAACAAAGAGATAACCAAAATACTGGCAACAATGTTTCTTGCAGTTTTTCATATTTTGGGGGATTTTAGCTTCAGTTTCAAAGAAACTCCAATTATCAACTACTTTCCACATGTCATTTAAAAAAGTTTTGACATTATGGATGTCAGTGACAATTGCAGGTGATGCCAGAACACACTGTGCAGAATACTGCAGGCTGTCTACCCCAGTGTGAGAGAGCTTGTGACACATCTTTTCAAACAGGCACAGTATCTTTTTCATTAGTACTTTKCCCTCTCAGATTAGACTGTCTTGTTAACTCATCCTCCCTGGCATCTCTTAGTTAATGCTTCTGCTTTGCAAGCTATTTTGCACTGTCTCATCAGTCTGGGATCACATTTGGGATTGGGCCATGTAAAGGAGAACAAGGCAGAGGAGATACTCAGACTTAGGAAATATTTAAACATTTCACGTTCACAATCACAGGATGCAGCATTTTCTATCACTATCCTTACAAAAAGAGAGAGAGAGAGAAAAAAAGAAAGATAGAAAGATAGAAAGAAAGAAAAAGTATAAACCCTCCCACTTTTTGTGTAGAAACTTGTCTATTGTAACACATAGTAGACAAAAAATCTCATTTAAATATAGAATTCTGTAACAGACAACAAAAAGCTAATTTTCAAATCTCTTTAAACGCAGAGGATAAGAGCCTTGCATATGCAGCAAGGCTCTCCGTCTTCATGTCCTTGTGCTCATTATAAAGCCATGGACGCAGAACATGGTTTATAGAGTGATGATAAAATATACCATGGCACCTGGGCTTCCTGCAGAGCTCTGAAGATTTATCTGTCTTTAGATGAGGTACTGAACAGGGATGGCTCACTCCCATCACTGCACTGGTGAACTTAAACMTAGACTCGAAAGGATCACTCATCTGGTGAGAATAATTTAGTCTTTTACMCATTCAAGAGTCCTCTCATATCTCTATTTTAATAAAGGACATCAGTTTACACAGTTATGCTGAACTGTTTTTTTGGTTTTTGTGATTTAAACTATGTGCATTAGGATGTCTAATGGTAGTTTTATCTCTGCAAAAGCTTTGCTTGAGTTAAATAGAGCATGCTTGCTCTTTGTGCTAGTGTTCATAGAATGAAGACCTTGAAGAAGGGTGGCTGAAGCAGAGAGCAGTAAATCCATGAGAATAGTAAGCATGTTCTAGGCCTTATATTGATGCATTAGTCTAAGCTATATATGCGAGAAACCTAGAAATATAAAATCCTTCCTCATTCTATGTTTATAATATGATAGAAATGTATTTTTAATGGAAGATACTTTATCAAGTCTATGCTTTTGAAATTACTTTATTAATGCAATCAGTAATCATTCATCTAATCATTTAGAAACTTAGATGCCAGTCTTCCTTTACACAGGTGTAAAGCTAACAGAAATGAACTTATTCTTTGTTTTCTAAGGTGCAGTTTTCTGAGTCACAACATTTTCTAACTTACAAATAATATGATGRTCAACTATATTAGTCTAAAAAATGTGAACATGAAATTTTGTCAGAAATTTATCTGGATTCCTCATCATCTCTTTGTACTACGGGMAAGTAGGATTGTCTCAACTAAGTTGCAGACTTCTTTCTTTGAGTAACATCTGTCTTTGAGTAACATCCAACAGGAAAAAGGTCAGATCTTAAAGAGCTGTTGACTGAAAAAGATAACACAACAATTATAGTTTACTAGTAGGATCTATAATACACCATGCATGGTTGCCACCGGGAAAAAGTGTCAGACCTCCTTCAAGCATGACATTACCTGTGTAACCAGGGTGGCTTTAGTAAAGCTTCTCAAAAGAGTAAAATTAAAATGTTTTAGAATTTTTGGAGTCAGACCTACCCAAGACCTAGGCTAGAGAGGGATCTGTAATACAGTCAAGGGTTTAAACTAGGTCTCTGAGATCTTCAGGGAGCATAAAACATGGAGGAGTGCATCTACATTTGTAACTTTAGGTTAAGAAAAAGAAAAACAAATGGAGAAATCTTTCTTCAGGGGCCTACCAAGACACATGCTATTTATAGTTCTAGAACTGGTTTCAGTTCTATTTTGAAATATTTCTAGGGGCACTCATTTCTAATTGCAAGATTAAAAATTGTAGAGACAGCTCCTGTGTTGTAACGAGCACCTGTACCCGTTCTTGGTGTCTGGGAGTGCCATTCTCCTTGTGTGCTGTCTCATCACGTTCCCCAGAACTACCATACGGTAATGTTTCTCTGCTGGGCCAGTCCTCCTTATCGTGGTAATAAAGGGAAGCTGGTTTTTCCACTTGAGCAGCATTGTGGGAGTCTGAGAGCCACTTCCTCACAGCTGGACTTCCATACCTATAAAACATATTCTTTGTGGTTGCTTGCTTGTGAAAGAGAATAAAAGCAGAATAAGCCAGGGTTCTTTTTACTGCATAGAGAGCCTGACATCTGGCAAGCATCTGGTTAGGGGCTCTTATCAGGAAGGGTTGTGGTTAGCACATTTTACAGGACCTTTAATCTGCAAAAGACTTGGGGTCGGAGCTGATTAGGCATCTTGAAGTAGCTTGTTTTTTACCAAAGGAAATAGATGGCTTTACAAGTAGAGGGTAGTCAGAGATCTGCTACTTTTTTTCTGCAAGAACTGTTGTAATTCTGCATTAGGATGCCCCAGTGCAATGTTGCCAGCAATAGTGGCAGTCATAATGACTTCACAAAACAGTCCAACTCTCCCATTTAGTGTAATGTTTTTGCCTGATAGAAGGACTGAACGTGAGAATTAGTCACAGCTTTACCTCTTGGTATTAAAAACTGAAAGTAAGCTGTTTTATAGGTTATGTTGGCCCTAGAATCCAGGTTCCACTTCTAAAAATCAGTGAGCAGCCGACTAGTTGTGAGGAGTGTAGATCTTGTGYTGATCCCTTCCTCTCTCTTTGCCTGTAACTTATTCAATATTGATGTAAAATAATTTCCAGCAGAACTTGGTGCTGTCAGTAAGAATAGGCTTAAATAAAAGCACACATTATACTACTAGCTTTTAGCTGAATTAGAAATGATAATGGAGAAAAAGGAGAGATTATATTTGAAGAGAGATGGTAGAGTAGGGAAAGTCAGCATGCACCTTGGGCCTTTCACAGCCTCTCAGTTGCTATTCCTATTGTACATCTACAGAAAAGCAAAATTTTAGTAAAAAATGAAAGCTCCTTCTTATCTTGTAATGACAGCTTTAGAGAAGGAAAAATAAGCTATACTGTAGGCTAATTATTAACCTTCAGGGAAAAAAATGCGTCCTATTCCTAATACTGCCGGTAGCAGCTGCAAAACTGTAGCACTGGTGTTCTGCATCATCTCGGGAAATGGTGGTATGTTCTAAGAGCTCAAGTGATTGCAGGCCTAAACGTTTATTCTTGCAGCAAAAATATTCTTGCAGATACATGTCTTCTGCARGTACAGGCAGGAGTGAGAATTAAAAAGATATCTGATGATAACAAAATAAATATACGTTGTCTAAAAGTTAAAGAACTAATCCCTATAACAAGGATTTCAGTCCCCTAACAACCTTGTTCTGACTGGGAGAAGCCACCAGCAGYACTAGCTACTGCCTACTCCTTTGCGCTTGAAGAGTACAAACAAATATGTAGAGTATTTTACCTTAAGTAAGATAGTGAAGTGCCTCTGTCCTTTTTTATTTTCTTTCTGTACAGGACCTAGGCTTTGCCAGTCAGTATTTATTCCTAAATAATGGAATATCTGGAGGGTTAGGAGGAGAGGAAAATGTTTCATCTGGAAAGGATGACTAATCAACCCAAAGGCCTTTTCTGAGAAAGAGACCAGGTGTATAGAAAACAAATATATTAATTCCAACTTTCATTTTGCCTCTTAGAGGTGAATTTGCAGAGGCAATAAAAGATTTGTTTTTTTTCATTGTCTGTCCTGGGGTCATTACTGCATGAAAAAAAAAAAAAAAAAAAAAAAGGAATGCATTATAAGGTGGACACACCTTTGGGGTTTTATGTCTGAGCCAACTAATGTTCAGAGGACCATTATTATTTTTGTTCATGAAGACATGAAATTGAATTTTAGTAGTAACAGTTCACCTACAGAGGATGTGGGTGAGTAGGAAGTTCTCAGTCTATTGTGATGTTCTTATACAACTATTGGGATGGAAAGATGGGAAAATATATAGGGGAATAAATTGGTGATTATCTCTGGCAGATGCAAGTAAGGGCAAAACTTTTAATTGATTAGCTATGTGCCTTTTGTAAGGAGTRGAGCTGCAGTAAATGTGAAAAGGTTCCTGTGGACAACTTGTGAAGGCAATAGAAATGTGAATGTTTAAATTCAGGCCTTATAATATTGTTAGGCTTGATGGTACAGTAATGCTAAACATGTAGTATATTTGGTACATGAGTTCTATGGGATTGACTGTCAGGCAGTTCTATTAATTTGGGCACAGAAAGAATCTAGTGTCTCACTAGTAAACTTTGATTAAGTGACTAATTGTCTCAGTATTTTAAAAACATTTTATTTCTAGCCTGAATTTATCAAGCTACAGCGTTCAGCCTTTAGATCATGTTATGTCTTTCTTTTTTTATACTAAATTAATTTGTTATTATTTTTCCCATGTAAAGGAAAGACTGATTGGGAACAAATGACCCTTTAACCTTTCTAAATGGAACAGACTGAGCTTCTTGTACCCTTCACTGTAGGACTTGTTCTTTAGTACTTTAACCATTACCTCAGCTTTTCACTGAACCTCACTAACTTATCCAAAATGAACCTAATTAGTCACCTAGCCCTGTCGATGGCTATTTCAGGCAACCATGTAAGATAACTGTAAAAATAAGCTCATCAAACTCCAGAACTTCAGTGGTTACAAGTTTTTACTATACTTAGCATGATTTGTGCAGGTCTGAGCTCCGAAAAAGAATTGCCTGAGGAAAATATTTTGTGAAAATGATTATTGAACCAGATTTTCTTTTCCCTATTCAGATGTCCACAATGACAAATAATTCGTAAGACAACACTTAATAATTTGGCTCTGTAATTTTCTTATGAATGTTATTCATGTCACAATCAAACCCAGGAAAAACAGAACTCTGAGGAAGAATAGAAATTCAAATTTGGGGATGCAAGTTTGCAAATGGGTCTTTTCATCAGAGAGGCTGAAGTGAAAACTTAAGCACTGGGGCAAAAGAAAAAATCCAATTTCTATCAACATTGAAGAAAGTTTAGGTTCGCTGCTGAAAAGATGGAAGAATAACTTTGGGAACCTCTGAACCACTAAAACCTGTTTTAATATGAATTCATGACTGTTGTACTCTAAAATGTTCTCTAGTTCTACTTGTAATAAATGCATCTGTTACTTGTTGTAATAAAGCAATAAATGCAACAGTATGAAGCTGCCTGCACTGACTGAGAAGCAGGTTTTTACTATTGGCTACTCACTGGCTAGCAGACTGTTGCCAACAGAAAGTATAATAACGGAGTTCTGCCCATCTTGTCTTCAGTGGAGGCTTTTCTTTTTCTATTTTCCCCTTAGCTATCCATCAGTTTTCACAAAAGTTTTAGAAATGTAATTATCTTTCATATTTCACCTTGTCTTTCAAATTTATTTGAACTTCTCTACATACTAACAAAAGTTTATTGTGTAGGAACTGACAGACAGGCTGGTCACATTAGCATCATCTCCTTAGGAAAGCAGGCCTAAAAGGAGAAATAAATGAGGAAATAATGCAAAGACACTTGAGGCAAATCCCTTCAGTTCCTCTCTTTCACTCTCTTTCATTTGCCATTTGTACCTTTTCTTTACTTTGCACTTCACTCAGTTTTAAGGTAATTACAATTCTTAAGAGCAATACTAAATTAAAATTTTCATAAATGTTAAATGATGACTAGCACTTCATACTATTTTTCATTATAAAACACATCATTTCGCTGGCTTGTTTACAAGAAAGAGAAAAAGATCTAAATGGGTCTAATCCTTCTGTTACCTTCTTTTCAGGTGTCAGCATTTCACCAGGGGCCCAGTATAAACATTTGATTAAAAGCTAAATGTTGTGTATTGTTAAATTCTTTGTGGAATGGAACTTCTAAATTGAGCAACCAAAGTGTAATATCTAATCACTGAAAAAGATTAAGGCAGTGTTGTTGATAGGCTATTTGAGAAAAGAAAAATAAGATCACTTGACCATCAACACAGACCTTTTTGCAGCAGGTAGGCTCTACATAATGCATTTTCTTTGTTGCATTCATCAGAATTATCAAGCTTTCAGCAAAGACCTAGCAAAATTGGATCTGACTGCCACGTGGTTTAGAACATGTTTTACTTACAGCTTTAAAAAAWGAATGAAGAATAAAAATCATGATTGTGGACAGTTTCTTCAGAAACGTTTCAGCTACTCTGTATTTCCTCTCACTCCTCGGCTGCCCTAATCTGGATAGGAAGATCAAATACCCAGAGAATGGCATAGAAAGAGCCATCACCGTGAGAAGAGGACATCCAGTTGGACTGATGTAATCACCCACATGCCTCTCCAGCTCAACTATAATTGAGGTTGTCATGACTTGGCAGAGCAAAAGCAAATTTCCTTGATGAAATTTTCATCACTGTTAAGTGGGAGCATCAGCCTTATGTAAGATCACCAAGTAGGTAGCAGAAATGAGGAGATTATGTTCTGTGTTGTGTGTAAGCACTAGAAATCCACTTATTCTGCATCTATAGAAATAAGGTATTTGGATATAACTACATTTCTAGGGGCTTCTTTTACAGAACACTTACAGAACTGCACAGGAAACTGCATGGCTGAAGCAGATGTTTGACTTCACTCACATAAAAGCAGCAGATCTCACTCAGCTGATCCTGCATTTTCATCAGAGGAGAGGAGTCCAAGAAACTGTACCTCTAACTGAAGAGCAGTGTTTCTTATGTAATTTACTACATATATCAGCTGTAACTGGGAAATGCTAGAGAACAACTCTGCTTCGTGATAATAAAGAGATTCTTCATTTATATTGATTTAAAGGCTGGATGGAGAAGGCTGAAATACTTAGTAGAGGGTCAGAGTGCAGATCTAGATCTCTGGCAACTTGGGGTCCCTAGCAAATCTCTCTCTCTTTT
>NW_028186645.1:3623511-3781619 GCF_003343005.1 Rhea americana
GTCCCCGGCTCATCCTTTGGGATCAGCTCCACGGAGCAGCATCTCCTTCAGCCCGAGGATCTCAACGTCCCATGAAATGTCTTGGAAATGCGTTTCTTCTCTTTCCTTTCTTATCCCCCTTATTTTTTTTTTTTTGGGGGTGGGGGGAGGTCCAGCCTACTTCTAATAAACCAGAATTATTAGTTTAATAATTCTAATTATTAATTAGAAGCAAGCTGGTTCTCAGTTTTTTTCCTTCTCCTCTGCTCATGAAACTCCTGTTGAGCGTGGCACTCAGATATAAAGCTTCCTTCACAGCAGCAGTGAGGAATTCTTTTCACTTCTGGAAGTTGTAAGTTTGGTAAAAATCTCTTCCTTCCCCCGAGGTCAGTGATGTCTGTAGTTTTATTTAAGGCATTAGAGAGAAATAATTAGTTTGCCTGGTGCCTGAACTGCTGCTGAATTGTGTATTGCAGAAGCCGAATCTTTAAAAAACTCCTCGTGACTTTATTTATCTGGACGCTCAGTTGCCATCCAGATGCAAGAAATTTCTTCAGTTCATTTTAATTCTTGCCATTTTCTCAGCATTATGCTACTTTAGGAGGCAAATAAATGCAGTAGGGAGATACCTATAGATGTGTTCAGCAGCTGGTGGGTTTATGATCTAACTTAAAAAAATGCAAGTTGGTTTTCTTGTAGTAATTAATACCAGCAACGTTTCTACTAAATGCTTCTGTGTGCCTCATAGAGCTTCTCAAGTCTCAGCGGTGGGCTGAAGCTCATAGGGGCACAGTTTCACTCACCAACCAAGATTTTTGCTGAATGGGTTTGTAAACCTCAGTGAGCCCTCACAAAACTAAGTCCCAGGCTTCACAGCAACTCCTAATTTAAATTCTAAAGCAATCAGCCTAAGCCATGCTTTTTGTCAGATATAAAATGTTTTTTTCTAGAAAAAGAAAACATTTAGATAGGATTATTTTAGGTCTTAAGCAATGGTTAAACACTCTTTTGTCTAGATGCAAAGACCCCTGTACTGTTGTAAAAAGTACTGGTCTTTTACTCAGTCTTAAAGTAGAATCAGCTTATACTTGAGAAAATAATGGTCATTTTTGGACAAAATAAAGATCTGCTAGCTTGGAGTATGCACTTGAGGCTTCCACTTATAAACAGCCTCTATTATGGACCATGTAAAACCTAGTTCAAATGAAAAATGTAGCAGACAGAAACAATCCAGATTGCCTTCCAATCAACACCAGGGATGTACCTGAGAATGTAGATGTTACTATAATTGTA
The DNA here is from genome assembly GCF_003343005.1 of Rhea americana. NCBI lineage: Eukaryota > Metazoa > Chordata > Aves > Rheiformes > Rheidae > Rhea > Rhea americana. Next base: position 3,624,784 of record NW_028186645.1, read on the forward strand.
AAAACACTGTGTTCTGCTAAACAATCCAAACATTTCAACCAGCTGAGGCCCAGGAGAAAAGCAATGGAGTTTGTCAAGCCCACACTTGGTGATATGTTTTGCAGTATTTCAGAAAGAGGCACAGTGCTGACTTCTATGAGGAGAGGAAGAAATACATTTACTTCCATGATAAGAAGGTATACTTTAGATCATTGCCCAACTTTTGCAAAGCAACACAAGCCTCCAGCATGTGTCTATATTTTGAGTTACTATCCCAACTGCTGATGAGAGATAATAATTTTATTATTTGTTTGGATTAAAATTAGTTTAAAACACACACACACACAAAAGAATAGTCTCTGTCATCTGCCATACAGATGAAGCTAAGATTTTCCCACAAAACATAAACAGAGTATGAATAATTTGAGGATGCAGTTGAGAGACAGAGATAATGGGAAAAAAAAGGTTAACAATATGTATTCCAGAGGCTCTCCGTTGGACATGAAATGAAGATAATGACTGTTAGTATGTCAATCTGCTCTTTGATAAATCTCATAATTATTATCAGACCCATATCTGATAACAGCTGTCTATGAGAGAGAAATCAAGCTACTTTTACTGACTTACTCTGTCCATTGTTCTCTTGACCTCAAAATGCTGGAAAGTTTTATATTATTTAGTTTTGCTCTTGTTTCTCACAGAGCTTTTAAGTAGTGGATTTACTTCAGGTAGAGAAAAGATTGCATGTTGAATTTTAACATTGCTGTGGCTGATTTCAAAACCATGAATGCCAAACCAGTACAGCTAGTTGAGAGATATTCTCTATATTTGGGTCTAACCCAAAATACAATGTGTTAATAGAAAAAAAAAAWGTAATTTCTTTTCRCGAGTCCTGTTTTACTGGAATAACTTCTTCAGCTGACAGAGCTAAACTGTGCATTACTGTTAACTTAAGTTAACAGTAATGGTGAARTTAGGTCCTTTCACGTGTTTTCCTGTTTCAAGTCATGTTAGCTGAACTGGTGATGACACACTGCTTATTCCAGCTAGATTCAGGAAGAGCAATCGTTCAACAAGGAGAGTAAATTTCAGCTTCGTGTAATTTATACCAGAATGGAGGTATAGACCTCCATAATACGTATGATGATGATACTCTCTCTGTTTTCATTGTTCAGACTTAATGTAAAAAATCAGTCATGATGAAAATTTGATTTTTTAAAAGTCATTTTCATATTACTATTCTCCACATCCCCTTGATTTTCAAGTCCAATGTGTTCTACTAATGAATATTTGTAAAGTGCTTTGATAAATTAAATAGAAGAATAGAAGGTAAAAAATATTGTTAGGCTAAAAATCTTGTTTTAAAATTGTTATTGGATAAGCTTTTTTAAAATTACATTTGAAGTGATAAAGAAAAATGTGGTAGAACTTTACTAGGCATTTATTTACCCAAACAGGCATACCTTTTTGGTTCTAAAAAGAAAGCAAGACATCCATATTGAACTGAAAATAGTTATAATGCAATTTACTACTAAATAGGCTTTTTCCCCCCCCCCTTTTTATCACAGATGCTTTAATATGAGTAAGCTGAGCCTTTGCCTGGCTGTTTAGGTCACATAATCCCTACCTTATTCTGTTTATCCTTCTGGTATGAGCAGATGGAAAACAGGAATCTCAAATTACCATCCTGTGTTTCTTTCTTAGTCTCAACCCATGTGGACTGCTTTAATTGTTTGATTGTCCTGTTCGATACTTCACTGTTTCATCCATCAATGAATGTGCTGTTATAAAATAGGGTTCTGATACTTTACTGAATCTATCATTATATCAGAGAAAATTGGTCAGCTTAATATATAAACACCTGTATGTCTTCAAATCTATGAATGAGATCTTAGGGAACATAGGGAAGTTAGGTGGGAACACAGGCAATTTAGATGGAACTGTGTTCCCACCCAGAAAAAGACAGAAAGTCTTCAGTAAGATTGTAGATTGTCTACTCTCAAAGTCGTCTATCAGTAATTTCTTTTTCTTAACTTCTCCTTGGTCAAAGGACAGAGCTTTGCTTCTGTGACTGCTCCACGAGTTGGCTGAGATAGGAGGAACTGCGCTGTAGCAAGCAGCTTCCAGGCTGCTCACAATGGCACCAAGCTGAAGTTTGTCTTACCAAATGTCAAGACAAAAGAGCAGATGTTTTCTTCCTATTTAGGCTGCAAAATTAATTCTGTTGTGGTACCTGAGTATAGTTTTAGTAATGGAAGATATCAGAGAGGTTTCTAGGAAGATTTTGGTTAAAATGGGCTACTTGAGTTTAAAGAACTATGGAAGTTTTGGAGGTATGTCTGTGCCAGCAATAGTTTATCTCTTGCTTTCTGTTCACCTGCTTCAGTTTCACCTCTCCTAGAGGCCTTTCCTTCCCTACCAGCTTTTCCTTCCCTACCAGCGTGCAGAGCACAAGCTCCCCTCTTAGGAGCCAGTGTCCTCTCTTTTCCCCTCACCTCTTGACCCCACAGTTCTGCTCACCTGCAAGCATCCTCTCCAAGACCCTTCTCCCCTCGCAATTATTTACACCCTTTCCAACATGAAACTCCACCCTACCTGCTCCAGCAGCCTCCTTTCTCCCACAGCCTCTGAGCCAGGGAGGGTGGTGCAGCGAGGACAGGGCTGGGACCACGCTGCTCCAGCAGCCAGCTCCCACCGGCTCTTGCTTTGCACGTGTCTGCAGTTTACGCTAGTATTATGTCATTCTGGTGCCCCTGCTTATTGCATCGTGGAATGCACAGTCGTATTCTGCTCAGTGTCTTTCTGGACTCTGAATTAAATTGCAGTCATGTTCCATGTTCAGACAATAGCCAGTTCTGAGAAATTCTGTGTGCATATGGAGAAGAGGATATTCTGACAAAGATATTTACTGGGTGAATAGTCTACAGTAGAATGAGTAAAACATTATTCATTGAATTCAGAAAAAAAAAAAAAAAAACATGACAAGTGATGTAACTACGGGATGCTATTTTTGACTTGAAAGAATGCTCAGCCAAGAGTTGCCCAAATATCTCATGGTTTTGAATTTCTCAACTAGGGACCTTATGGTCCTGGATACACCTCAGAAAGCTTGCCTTCTGAGACATGTAATGTTACCAAACATAATAGCTAGCAATTTTCAAATACTAGTTTTAAAAAATGGTTGCTCTAAGTTTTATTTAAAGTATATTTATATCTTTAAAATATTTATACGTACAATAACATGGCATATAATCAACAACTGGCAAAATTTAACTACTGCTTTTTAATGTCTTAATGAATATGTACAGCTGATTGGAGATTTTGGAAGTGTTCTAAAAGTGTAATCGGAATGTCAATGTAGATGAAAAGCATGAGATGAATTTTTGGAAAAATTAAAAAAAAAGCTATTTTCACCCACCTCTACATTCTAAAAGTGTAATTGGAATGTCAACGTAGATGAAAAGCATGAGGTGAATTTTTGGAAAAATAGTAAAAAAAATGCTATATTCACCCACCTCTACAACTATGTTACTGCACTTGTATATTTCACACTCTATTCAAAGTACAACATTAATAAAAGACATAATGTAAAACTTCTGTGAAATGCATAAACGATCCCTAGGGTAAAAAAACAGCTTACATGAAAAATTACTACTTCTACCTTTGATTTTTTTTAATCAAGTACTAAGACAAAACTATTTTCACATTAGCCAAATCATTCAGCAAAAAAATACTCACAATTAGGCCCAAATGACATTTTAAAAATATGCCTACAAAACATGCCTATCCAGATATCCAAATTTCATCATTAAAAATGAGTAAACTAATAAAAAATTGCTATTTAGACTCACAAAGCACATTAATAATGAAATAAATAAACAATTAAATTAGATCAACTACTTGATGAGAAAGTCTATAAAATTCCAACTGTAGAAAAACTGTCACTATAGATAAAACTGTATTTTTCAGTTAGATCTATGTTCATCAGTACTCATCTTGGGACATTGCTTTCAGAGTTCTTCTACACGGCATATAGAATAGGGTGAATTATTAGAGAAAGATTAAAATTTCCAGAATAAAGGAAAATTCCCAGAAATAAGGTTCCCTTGAAGCACAAGTAAGCTTCTTGAGACCACAGAATTTCAAGTCAAACTGTAAAACTGAAAAAAGAAATTGATATGAATGCTGGAAAAATTGACTCAAGCAACTGGTTTTCATCTGCATAATTTGCATTTTCTTCGGTAAACTCTTTTTTTTTAACTTTATTCTCATTAAAAAAAAATTCTACAGATTCATCCCTGTTGTATAAGAAACACTTTTAAACATCTTCAACAAAGCAAGATTTTGTAGGGAAAAAAAAAAAGAAGATATCAAACGCAAAGTGAAGAATTGACGTGTAAGGATTGCCTTCCTTCTAATCCTGTGTATAGATCCATTTGCTATTAAAGTTTAACTCCAGACCATTGCTATCAATCTTTCCTGGAATAAAGAAGAGGCTATAATAAAATTTGATAAAATAGCTTAGAAACAGAAAAAAAAAATATATCATCACTAGCATTTCCTACAGATTTAGAAATATTYTGACGTTTTTAGAAGGGCATTAAATAATTGCTAGTACAGAACTGAAGAACACAAAAACAGAGATCTCTGAATTACTACATGAAAACAAAGATCTGTAACCTTGTTTGTCTTAAAAGCTTGCTTAAGTGTTTTGATGAAGCAGTGAATCATTGAAGTCGTGTTGTCTCCCTAAACGTGCAGCTGAAGCTCACTTTCTTCTGTGACTAACTGATGATGAACTTCGTCAGGCTGCATGACAAAGAAGCTTTGAGGCAGTTCTTTATTAACAGGAAGAACTGTTTCTCGGTCAAGGAGCTTAACTACTTTGGTTATGTCTAAGGGAAAGCAGAGATATTGTCTTTAGAGTATGAGAAAGTCCATAGGTTTAAGAGGGAATACAATTTCACCTAAGAGCTTGGGACTTTGTGCGTTCAGGAGGTTATGGTCTACTAAATTCTGAAATAGCTTAGAGACAGATTTTTAAAGTTTTTTTTTTCCCTTTTTTTAGGGGGGGGGTAAAAGCTGCAGAATGTATTCAAGATGTTTTACAAAATACACAAGTAGATTGGGATCCTAAGGCTCACACTGGCAATCTCATTAGACATCCGCATAGATACCTAAGGGCCTCAATTTCTTTAAAAACATGTTTCTTTGCTCTGCTCATCACTACAATGTCTAAATACTTATATGTATACAGCCTTGGACTAGCAAAGCACCTAATCCCACTGAAATGAGAATGATCTGAGAGTTAGCACCCTGTGTCATGACAGGGATGTGGCTGTGCAAAGAAGATGTAGTATTAATTGTTGTAGGGATCCTGAAGAATGGCAGCAGCCAGTGATAAGCATTAGAAATTTCTGGATGCATCTCCACTCCCTGATGCGCTACATAAGACTCCTTGCCAGTAATCAAGCCCCGATTTCCTTGCCAATGGCRACTTGTGGAACTTTGCCCCACAGTATGTAGCTCAGATTCCATTCTGYAGTGTAGTAGAGTGGTGTGGCCACTGCTGCAGAAGCAGAGGATAGAGGCTAGAAAGTGGCAAATCTCATTTAAAACAGGTGAAAAAAAAGAGCATGAAGAAGGTAGGGCCACAATTGCACAAGTAACAGACTTTGTGATCAACTATTCTCATCATTTGTTTCTATTTGACACATATATTTGCACCTGAGGTGATGCACCATATCTTTTCCTCTATCTGTATTTTGAACCTTGTTGTTGAGCTCTGAGATAACAGGAACGCCCTGCCCTGCATGCTGGCTGTGGTGGTGTGAGCAAACCATTTCCTGTTTGGATTAAGTATGATTATTTTCAGCTGGTGTAAGCTATGTGAAGGGAAACTTCCAGCAGCAAGTCTAGCACGGCTCCTTGTGGTATGGTCATGATGGGGTACTTTCTATGCTTGCCAAGGCAAGTCAGGATGTCTTGAAATACAAAGACCCATGTCTTGGCCCCTGCTAGAGAAGGCAGATACTGATGAGAGGGGCACTAAAGACAGTTCATTCCAATGTCCTAATATTAGTTAAACGCATAATTCTGTGATGAAACCATAGCTCTTTTCTTGTGTACCTCAGTGTGAATACACATCTGATTTATTGGAAAGCTACTTTACAGTTTTCACATGTGAGTTTTACTTGGACAACATGGATTTGCTTTGCCTATGTCACACTGAAGAGGGCAGAAAACTGGGTTTAAAAAATAAAGAAAAAATAAAAGGAGAGAAAATCATTTCAAGTTACACATTCCTGAATGACTGCACACTTACTGAATCATACATCTACTAACCTAGCCTTTGACCTTGATGCATTTGACTCTTAACACCTATCTATTCCAACACTTGAGGGTCACAGTTTTTGGGCCTGACTGTAGCACATGAGAAGTTGAGGTATCCTCACTGGAACCCAAATGTTTGAATAGAAGAGATGTCTGAGAACACAGTCAGATGCTTCTCTTCTGTTTCTGAAATCTGTGAGAAATCAGACACAGGTGCAGTGACAATTATTTGCACAATATTGTTAAATGAGATTGTGGCTTTTGTGGTTTTACAATGGGGACAGCAGTCCACTAGGAACCAACTTAAAAAAACAGGATATTCTTTCCTAAACTTGATTCCATTCTTATTGCCCACTGCACCAATCTAAGGACACTTTAGAAAGGCTAATAAAATTCCATAAAGAATGAATAAGTATATTAACAATTTGTAAGGTTTGCCTGCTTAGTGTGAATCAGCCATTTCCTAGTTTGTGTTACAGCTCACTTCCTCTGTAACCACACTTAAGTGCTTTACACAGTGTATTTTTAATTTCTCACATCTCTCAAAATAGGGGCTTCTGTGAAAATATGATGTTATTAAACACTGGACAACACAGTCAGGTAGAGTCCCAGGTACATGAATAACATGCAAATGACAAACCAGCTTTCTTGAAGTATGACAGTAAGGAGGATGATTTGGGTGCTTTTTCCTTCTTTTTCCCATCTGTTCTCAATTATACAAAACTCCTCCCGCTAGTTTAAAGGAAAAATGTACACCCTGTAAAGCCTCTCATCTCTGTACAATATGTGACATCTGTATGTAACAGATGGGCTTTCAGGTTTCTTCATCACTAGCTTTATTTCCCAGGATCTATGACTGCAGCACCTAAGATCCGATTCTTGAGATGTAAAAACAAACTCAAAACAAAAAGGCCTCACACTTGCTATTTGTGTTCCTGAGCTCATATCAGGTGGTGAATACAGCAGTGTCCAACGTTTAAATCTCTGTTCGCAGCAGACAGAACTTGTGGAGTGGGAGAGAAATTGAATTTTCTTTTCAGCTATTGGGTGGAAATTGTTAGTGAGCACTCGTTTTTCTTCTATGTTAATATGTATGAGATTCTTTTTTTCTTTAAAGGCAGGTCTGTAGGAATGTTCTTGTGGCCAGTGGAGTTGGACCTCCTCCATGAACAATGGTGCCTTGCTCAAGGTGTAAAGCTGCTGCCTAAAAGTGAAAAAGTGGCATTATTCACTTCATTTCACACTTAGACATGTACCTATGAGAAGAACATCCAAAACTCCTCACTCATGACAAATCTTGTCTCATTCTGAGTCAGACTAACTAGTCCTGCGTGCACTCGGCACTAGGGGAAGACGTGGCTGCTTGCCCTTGCAAGGACCTTGCCTCAGTATCAAGCCTGATAAGACAAACCGATGAGTTGATTGGCTTTTGTGTGCCTTAATTAATATTTGCATAGCCAAACTAAATTGCCTTAAAAGGAAATTATTCCATACGTTCTGGTAGACAAGGCTACCCTAAACATTTGTAGGGTGTAAGCATTGAAGCCAATGAACGTGTTGGTCATTTCTCTGTTAGTTTCTCTAATTGGCCTAAAGAATCTAGGGGCTGTGATCCTCCTCCCCTACTCCTTCCCTTCTTTCCCATCCTGGCACGATAAGGTAAATGAAGGTGTCCACTAAATATTATCTGCTATGCCGTTGTACCAGACCAAGAGACCAGTATATATTCTGAAATATGGAAGTATCAACACACTGATTATTTCTTCTCATTCTGCATAAAACATAACATCTGGAGTGGCCATTCTTTTCTACAAATAAAAGTAGAAAAGAGCACTTTCATATTTATAGAAGAGTTGGTCAGCAGTTATTTTCAGAGATAGATCACTCATTAAAAAAGATCAGCTCATTAGGAACCTTTTTCAGGGCTACGTTATCTTTTGCAAGATCTCCTTTCTTCTTTCCAGTCTGCTCAGCTCCATTTTGCTTGCCTTCYCCTCATCTTCCCCTCGCCTCCACTTGCCCTCCACTCTCTTTTCTTCCTTTTCTCTGTCCTTTTCTGCTAATCTCCAATATAGTAAAAGCATCTCAGTTTGACCTTGCTGCAATGGAAAACTTTTTGAGTTGACTTTTAAGTATTTAAAATTATATCATAACTGCCAAACTCACATTTTAGATAATGAAATCAATAATAAAAATTTTCAGTTTTAGTTAACCAAAGCAATCAACACAAGATCATTTTCCTTTCTTTTTTTCATTTCAAAATTCAAGATTTTGTTCCAAGTCTGAAACTGTGCAATTTCCCATGGAATTCAGCCAGAGGCTAAAGGGTCCTAAACATGTTATGATACCTAAGAAAAATAAAAATGTATATAACATTATTCTTCTTACTCTAACATTACATTATGATGCAGGTTGTGAATACAGGATTTGTTTTGAAATAAATGTTCCTTGTCCACGGAGTCACTGACTCACCACAGAATAAGTGAATTCTAAGTCAGTGACCTCTGGCTGATTTCATGATCAAAGAATTTCCATTTTACAGGAACTGGAGCCTTACAACTTCACTCTGTCAAGGAATAGGGAAGAAAGCTGATTAGAGCAACAGAGCAGATCACTGGCTGAGGTGATGATCATACAGAGATATGATTCTGATATGCCTTTCACCACCTGCTGATCATCTTCCTTCTCCTGGGTATTCACAGGTAAAGAAACTGGCTCTACCTTATAAGATACCATAATAATGGCACTCCTTTCCCTAAAGGAGCCCCTATTTTCAGTAGGTCTAGGATCTTTATCTCATATATGTAATGAGCCAATTCCTTTCTTTTGTGAAATATGTATTTGTGTTTAGAGTACAGTTCTTATTTTGCTTGTAAACTCAGACCACCATGGCAACAATAACACTAATACTCCAGATTGGAATTAATCATACTGAAGATGATACTTTTTACTTATCATCCTTTAAGGACATGGAAGATGCTTAAAAGTCTGTTTAGTCAGAGAAAAAGTGAAGTRTTAATCAGAGTTTCCAATATTTTTCAACCAGTGAGTGCAACTGGAGTCAATACAAATAAAAGGTAAGGTGCTTGCCTACTCTTATTCTGTACTCAGATTAGCAGTTTACTGGATTTCACATTAACTTAAGAGTGTATGTTGGCAATTATTTATTGAGGATTCAGCCTCTTTCAATGTGGGCTTCAGTTTGCACTTCAAACTTGAACATGCCTGTAAAAAACACAGTGCATACTATCTTCTCTGAGTTTTTCAGGCAGATGTACAAGTGGTATTATTTATGCTTTAGCTTAGCACATATATACCACATTTGAAGTGAGATAGTGTGGTAAGTGTACAGGATTACAAATGACTTTCATAGCTCACCCTTTCCCAGAGGTTTTGCTTGCACCTGTTTTTTACCACGAAAAGGACGTTAAACTTTCTGATATGTGACCAACTTGCAAATGAAAGATCTTTAAGATAAAAAGTGGTATGATTGACTTAAAAGGTCAAAATCTAATATTTTAGTCTGTCAGTTTATGGTGTGATAATTTTACGGAAACATCAAAGATATTGTGTGATCTCCTAGCACATATTTCTCACCTTGAGTGGCTTGTGGCTCTCCTCAGATTTCATGGTCCATCACTGCACACTTCAGCTGTGTTTCTTCAACAACAGCAGAGCAGGCTAACAGAGCATTTATCTTCCTTGATACTTGACTTACTGGGGTGCAGCTTTTACAGCCAGTATTAGGGAACGGCGTGGTGCTCTTCCCATTGCCCTCAGGAAAGAGACGGCGAGGGGGTGCTTTAAAACAGCACAGGATTTATTTTGAAGCTTTTCCAAAGGATCAGTCAGTTGTAGAACCGCTGTGAGTTTGTTTAAACCAGCAGGCGGGGCTTTAACTCTCGAATGTCGGGAACCTGCTTTGAGACCAAAACCTAGCGCGCTGCACTAGATCCCCAAGAGGACCTATGCAGCACCTCATTTTGCAGCTGTAAGTGTCATTCACATCTCATTCAACTAATTTCCTCTCATCTGCAAAAGTGCAGTTTGAGTAGCAGGCTGTGAACTGGATCCAAAAGAGCTAATGCAAAGTAGTGGGATTTTCCTAATATAATCTAATAAGAAATGGGGATAAATTCTGAATCTTCCATGCTGCTTTCCATGCACTCCCCATATAATGATCTATTAAGTGGGCAGAGGGAGAGCTTGTTCCCTGTTTTCTGGATGAGGTGATCCTGTTCATTGTTGAATCTTCAGTAATTTTACATGAGAAGTGTGTTTGTAGGTATCTAAATAATTCTATGCTGCTTTTCCATGACCAGCCTCCTTTGCTCATATTGCGGTTCTCAGCTTGTAAAACGCTGTCTCCGAAACATCAGCACAAATTTTCAAACATTTATTTAAAGGGCTATCAGGAGTGTGAAGAAAAAGGATTTCAATATTTGGGGGGTATAGTTAGGCAGGATGCAGCAGAGGGCTTCCTGRAGTTAGATAGGAGGGGCTGCACATCCATGCAGTCATGACTGCATTAGGTGATGCACCTAATTAGGAACATGCACCACAGGGTCCAGTACTTTTAAAAAGGAATAAAATGGCTGAGACAAGAAGTAAACACTAAGTCTTTCTTAGTCTCTTCACCCACCTCTCACTGTTCTTCTGCCTGGTTATTCTTGTCTGGATATACYTACAGCTGTATCAGTACTTCTATTTCATCCTCCTGCCACCCCCTGCATAAATRTGGGAGCACAGAATATATTTAAATTGAAATAAGCTGTTTGAAATGAAATGTTGAAATGAACTCAGAACCTCACAAAAATTACCTTATTTTTAAAAATATTAGAATAATAACAGTAATAATGATAGATTTACTATTTGCCACTCTGTAAGGGTCCTGATCCTGCAGCAGTCTTCATTAGAGGAGATTTGCYTGTCTGTGGCCTAGGGGGATAAAAATTTCAATTCAAGATAAGGTTTTGCATCCATGTAATATAATCATAGAAATTCATCCAGTGATTAATCCAGGATATGGTACAACTTGTTTGTGGTATGTTAGGGTGCAGGGAAAAGGGAAGCTGTAAGGGAAGAGAGCATTTAAGTATGTGCAGTCTCTATATTTCAAAAGGGTTTTTATAATGCTTTTACACAATAGTCTGAAATTGCTCCGAAAGAGTCATTCCAGTCTATTGGGTAATTAATATGCATATTAAAAAATTCTAAATATATATTTAATCAACTGGCTACATAAAATGCCTGAAGCCCTAAATACACATGAACCCAATAGACCAGAACAACTGAAAAAAAGCTTGCTCCAGGCTCTGGGGGTACATTCCATGGAGTTTGGTTTTAAAATCGATCTAAGAGCCTAGAATGGACTTGAGGAAGCTGGAATGGTTTTAAAGAAGGGTGCTTTCTTTTCAGGTCATGGACGTAACGTGAACTGAGGTAATAGAAGGAAAGAGAAAGTTCTTGTAGAAGAATATTCTAATAGCTAAGATATAGCAGCCTGGGACTCCCTTCTGTGCTCTTCCAGAAAAGAGCAGCTGTGAACCTCAGCTAGCCCATTTCTTTCTTTCTTTCTTTCTTTCTTTCTTTCTTTTTTTGCCTCAGTTTCCCCTTATGTAAAATGGGACTAATATTCCTTAGCCTCTTCACATGCTTGTGAGGTATGTTAAAGAGAAATATTCAAAGGTATAAGAGTGAAAGATAAATGCTCAGGTCTCATTGAAAATCAAGTCGGGGAGTCATTGTAACTGCCCTTTGTGCCCTTGAAGATCTCACCTTTATTTTATTGATGGCTGTAATGCACTTTGAGACCTTTGGAGGAAAGGCRTTATAGATGTGCAAAGTTTCTAAGGAAGATGGAGTAAAAATTGACTAAAAGGTCAACTACAGAAGCACAAGAATATAATATGAGGATAACCTATGGCAAATACCCTGAAGGCTACACCTGGGAATGTAGGACTCTGAAGTCAAATTATGTCTTTAGATAATTCTGAATCAAAGATGATATTATGCAAATATAAAAGCAGGGGAAGGTGACCCATGGCATCTCAAGAGGCCAAAAACTGGCCATTCATTCTTCAGTAAGCCATCTGATACATAAAAGACTTCTCTGACCACTATAATGTAAATTGTTGAGTAAGTCACTTTCTCAGTGTACAGACACTCAATGGTCATCCTTTTTTTTTTTCCTGGAAAACTGCCGTATTTTCTGTCCAGTATCCACTAGTCTCTGAAGAACAAAGATTTTCATAATTTCAGTTATGTGCTTATTTGCTCACTAGTCTCAGACCTTACACCAGGATCAAAATTTAGACGTAATTTCCCAGAATAGTTCAACTCATAAGGATCACCACTTAAATATGTTCTCATGCATACCATGGTAAAATTGTAGCAACACACTAGTTCTGTGGGAAACATGTGGATACTGAAGAGGCCTAAATTTATATTAGTGCATTTATCTTTCTGTCACTCAACTTTGTTTCCTGATTTCTATTACTCGACAAGGAGAAGTGTGGGCAAAAACACCTCAAGTTGATCAATTTCAAAAAATTCTGGGTCTGGGTACAGACCGTAAATTTTATTTTAAAATAGAGTCATATTCATATGCCAGAAAATAACAATTATTGTCATACTATATTTAAGACATTTAAAAGCAAAACTTAGCTGAAAAGTTGAGAATTAGAAAATATAAATTGACTTTTCTTGTTCTGTTTTAGAAGCGATTTCTAAAGAAAGAAGTATTAGATCTAAAGCCAAGAAAAAGCTAGTGGGATGTTCTGATAAAAAAAAAGATTGGGCTGTTGGGAATGAGAATTTATTTTGGGAAAATCTCTCTATCATTACCAAGAAGAGCCATGATAAATAAGGTTTTGTAAACTATGGCTTACAGCCTTCTGGATATATTTTCACCACATCCAAAAGAAAGATCCTTGTCTCATACAATCAACACTCTAAACAATTAAAGAGGGCTAGATGAGTGTAACATACTGCCATAGTGGTCAGGATAATTATTGCACTCGTYAAGTTATAAGTTTTAATAACACAATTAGTTTATTAATCTATTTTTATGTAGAATGATCTCCACACAAACAATTATCAGCTAATTCATGCAGGCAGCAMAAGAGAAATGGCTTCTTACATGGAATTGAATACACGGAGTTGAAATGGTTTTACCGATCCAATGAGGAAAATCACTTCAGAGAAAGGTGCAAGTGCAGCAGAAGAAAGGGTGAAGACTTTGGTCTTGTTAGTGCACCATTTGTGCTGAAAGACACTAGACTTCTTTCCCCGTCAGCTTATGGGAAGACTCATGTGTTTCTTGTGGGGAATTGTGGGAAGGGCCCCGGGAGGTAATCAGGAGTCAGGCAGTCACTGCAGTCTCCCAGTTAGCTGGGAAATGCTAGCAGGAATTAATCCACGGTTAAGTAGCTGAGCATAAGTTCAAAGTGGATAAAAAGATGCTTGATGACTTTCCCTTGTAATTGTACGGAAACATGTGTATAGTTAAAGCGTCAATATAAAAACAGTCTAAAGGAAGGCTGGTCAAGAAAGAAGAGAGGAACACGGTTAAGTAAGCCTTAAAGACATGGATGTGAAGTTTACATTTACAGTTGTGCTAGAGAGAAAATAGAATTTAGGTTAAATTGTTGGGTTGGCATAGGCAGACCTCCCGATGAGAGAGACAATGTAAGCCTGCTATTGAGGCTTGATATGTGAAGGAGGCATGAGTTGGTACAAGCAGTTTCCACTGAATGAAATGTTGGATGATTGGACAGAGAAAATTCCTAGAGTTTGGCATGTGACCCAGATCTGTATATTACRGATAGATTCTGCACAGGTTTCAGTAGTCAGAGGCATTACTGTTACCTGCCTCAAATGTTCTAGGACAAACTAAGCCAAAATAAGTAAYGCATATACAATTAGAGGCATTTTTTCTTCATACTGTTTGCTCAGCAATAGTAGAATGCGAAAGTGGGTAGAAATGATTTTATATAACTGTGAAATCAGAATTCTTTCAGCAAATTTGTTCAGTGCAGTTACTATTTATTCCAAAGTATTAAAAATAATTTTTAGAGTACCTTCATTCTGTTTCCTCTTGAATCAAGAGTGCTGATATATGTAAAAAAAATCAATTAATGAAGAGAGTCGATCCTATGAGGTTTTATTTTATTTTATTTTTTCTTTGAATTCAGGTAATAATATAAAGTCAGATCTAAATCCTTAAGAGTCAATGGAAAAAACAGCGTTAAATATAAGTCATTGAACAGGCAAAGTCCAGGAAATGGGAAGTCAAAGTATCCTTTCATCTTCAACTTATATTGGTGAGCAAGGAGGAAAAAGTTAAATGGAGATCCCTAGAAAGTTTGGATAAACATTCAAGAGCTTAAAATCTCATATGGCAGACATTGAATCTTCAGAGGTTCCTTGTACATTTGCCCATAGGGAACCTCAAGCAGCCTTCTTTCTTGGCTAGATGCACAATAACTATGAGGGAGGATAAGGCCTCTGATATTAGCAAGTGCTGGAGGCAGCAAAAGGGTTGGCCAGACAAACACTGAAATAACCCTGGCCTCATAAATCTGTCACATTTTCCCCTGTGATGGTTTGTTTATATTCCTGGAGTTTAAAAGTGGTCAAATATTTTACTCCTCAGCTGTGTGGAGGAAAGGGAAATTCACTCTTTGAACAAGACCTAGATGGCAGCGTTAAGTCCTGAGCATATTTCCATGGCCACATTAAAAAAGATTCCATGAAAATGGGGGTTGTAATGGGAGTGCTGACACAATCTGATTCCTAGCTATCACTTTGCAAGCTGTGCTGTTATAATAAGAAGAAAAGGTTGTGTCTTYGGTGGAAAACTGATGGAAGTTAGCAATGCTGGGTGAAAATATGCAGCTCATTTAAAGGAGGAGAAACTGTAACAAAGTAAATGAATCACATAGAAAAGGTATAAAAAGCAGCTAGGCCAGAAATGAAGGACATGTAAAATATAAGGGAAGGAGAATCCCCCCGCTGCCACTCAGTAGACCCTGAGAACCTGATTGTCATCCAATTAGGGGCTGAGAGAAGGTTTGATTAATCTATCGCACGGAAAAGGGCCTGGCTTCAGTCACTAATCGGGAAGGTGTGAAAACTGTGCACGGGTCCCTAGAGGTTTCTTTAGCTTCTCTGTTAGCCTGATCAGGTGTTCCTGCACTGTCAGATTGCAGGACAACTATCTCTGTTCAATTATTACAGTTATTTGTAAATAAGAGCATGTAAGCCAAGGAATTTTGATCCTGCCTGCTTGCTATGAACCTGAAATAAAATAAGAATTTTAGCCTCCTCAGAAATCTCTTTCTCTCTCTTTCCTTTCCAAAGTTAGGTATTGGTACGAGTGCAGTCAGCCCAATATGTTATTCAGTTGATTGTTTTTAAAAAGGGCCCTTGAGCCAGTTTGAATAGCCTGGGTGATAAGTGTCTCCACAGTAGGCTGTAAGGGAAAAAGGAAAATCTTTCCCTTGAGCAGCGGATTGACTGCGAAGACATTTTAAAAAGGCTACTGCAACACAGTGCCTGCAGTAGCAGTCTGAGGTCTCAACACAGCAATCGCAGACGCAGGCAGCCTCCCTTCTGCGATAAAGACTCTCTGCACCAAAGGCTCTGCGAGAGCCAGCTGTGCTGCCCTGCCTCTCTAGGTGAAACTTTTTGGATTCTGCTGCCTGAGGTACCTGTCTGAGGTGGCAGGACTTGTTCTTGTAGTGCATCTCTGGGAGGGTTTGATTCAGTTCTCCGGGCACTGGCATCTAGTACTGCTTATCACGCCCTACGGCGTCCACATGCGGCTGTTAGGTGTGAGGCCGCACCTACACGAGACCTGTGTCTTTCTGAAGTGGCAGCTGAGGCTGGGCAGGAATATCCTAGGGCGTCTCAAATGACACTAAATGCCTTTGTGGTGCTCATTGCCTGTGGAATTGAGCCCTTAGCATCTATCTAGCTCTGTTTCTATGAGAAAAGGAGGAGGGAAGAGAGCAGAGCACAGCTTTGCATATGTAAGAGATGAAATACCATTTGGTGGCTTGAAGGCTATCAAGCATGAGGCCTTGACAGATGCTAGGAGGTAGAATTCAGAGCACTTGAGGAACTATCACTCTATTAGATGATGCAGTGATGTCAGATGATTGAATATATATATTTAAAAATCCCTACCGAATCGCTTTGCAGTCACAATTTCCTTTTAGTCCGCTTTTGCCACAGAGTGGTAAATAAACAAACATGGAATACAAGAGAGTCTTTCTGTAAAGACAACGTTGGTACTATGGACATACATTTCAGCATATTTTCAGGCCTCTTGTGAGTGGATGTAAAGCTCCAAATGCTGTCCACAGGCCAATGGCCGTATTKCCATTTGAATAGGCAAGAAATCCTTGGTAAACATTATCAATGAGAGTGAATAACTCACTCATTTACTCTCATTTGAGGTGAGTTGCCTCTCTCATTCTGTTATTGCCTCTTTAGTTTAGATAATCATATAATTTTCTTTCAGGACTAGGATGATCAAATAACTCACAAATAAGACCAGGTTAGATCATCTCCCACTATCTCTATAAAATATATCTATTTAAATACATGTAGTACTAGGGACTGTTGCATAATATCTATACATGTATATATACATATATGCATACAGCTATATATGTACATTAGTATATATACACATGTAAATATATGAAATCTGCAAAGTAGTATATCTGGCTTTGTGCAGATCTTTATATCACTTCATGAACATCACTTACACAATTATTATCTTTATCGTTGTCAGTAGATGTAGAATTTTCAGAAAACTGAATGTAAATTTTGAAAAATTGTTCTTCATAGTCTGAGGCAAATCAGATGGTACATGTTCAGTCTGTGACACATTATAGATTGTAATATGAATCAAAATGTGAGTTAAATGGTTTCCATTTTAAACATATCTGACCATGGATTCTATGATTCTAGTCTATGATTCCATCATCGCCTGTGTATAAATTAAAGTCAAATGGATATTTGCTGAGATATTTCTGAAAAGGCAGTTTGGCCATAGACTAAAAATATAAGATAAACTTGACATTAAAAATGTGTGTGTGATTGCCACTTATGATAAATAACAACTGTAAATAACAACTAAATTAGGAACAAACAGTTCCTGAGGAATGAATCTTAGGATTTACTGCTTCAAAACTGCAGACTCCTAGCACATAAGCTAACGAAAAATCTCCATTAATGTGTAGTAGCATTTATGAAAGGAGAAATATACTTCCAGAGGTATAATTATGTGAGACATTTTATCTTCTTGGGTGGCTGGCCTTTGAACTGATTTTTTTTTAAACATATTATGAGATAGAGGCATAATTGGTCTAACTACACTATTTTTTTTCAGTCAAAAGCCCTGTAAAAAAGGATGCTAGTCTAATTCCTTAATTAGGCCCACGTTGTGGACCAAAACTACATGGCCATGCTAGGGCATGAGGAGGAGTGATATCGCTCCCATTTCCCCTATCTCGCCATCTCTAAACTGTAGATATGTGAGGAATGTCATATACATTTACAACTCCGTATTATAGTGTGACAATAAAGGTGGTCTAGTGATATGGAAGTACTGCCTCCATCCCCTCCACAGTCAGGAAAAGAATCTGCTATTGGCAAAACTCTATAAATTAAATGATATTTTCCAGCAAAGGAAGAACAGTGCAATGCTTGGAATTAGCCTGTGGGTTTAGTCTGATTCCCTTCCATCTTCAGCAAGTCATTTAGATCCTGATACTTAGAGAAACCTTACTCCTATTTAAATTCATGAGAGTTAGGTTCCAAATAGGTATGAGGAGCTTAAAGTCCATACTTTAGTCTTACTATATCTTACTTTGTCCATAAAATGAAGGTTGAAGATTTTCCTACTTCCTTAGTTTGCTGTGAAAATAGTACGGTGGATAATATTTTTAATGCTCCATGTATACTGTTGTTAGAAAAATGCACTGAGTAAATCAGTTTTATTGATAAAAGAGGMTGAGTTTTGAGGAAAAAACTAGCCTTTCCATTTTTTAGGTGTCCATGGAAATGCGTAGGATGATTTTTGATTTACTAATAAGACAAAAGAACATACAATGCACTCTAATCTGTACACTATTCATTYGTCTTTTCTTGATTGAAGTCTGAATGATGGATCCATCACTGGTCCTTGCTGTTAAATACAGTGTCTCTTTTTCAAAATATCAATGATCATAATGCAGTAGAGCTCTTGGGCTTGTTGAAAATTTTACACTAATTTTGCAATATATCTAAGATTTTTTCTTAAATTGGCATCATTTTATTGCATTGATAACTGGAAGTAGCAAATCAGAAATTAGAAAGAAAGGAAACTGACACTGATTGATGTCCAAGTCTTTCTCCTGATTTGCTGATTAAACTCATCAATCTATATGCAGAAGAGATGTCCAATGCAAATGGAACCAACCAGCCTTAACGAAGTGGTGTTGTCAGCATACTAAAGGGAAAAGGAAAAAGGAGTCCTCATGGCAGACAGGAAAAATAAAACTAAACTAGAGATTTTGTGTTACAAATGGTATTTATTTTGAGACCTTGTAAATCACTATTTAAAACACATTGTAGACATGAGAGTAAAATTTGCTGGCTATACCAGATTAGATTGTAGTATACAGATTGTGAAGGAAAAAAAAATCAGGATGTTTTGTGGGCCTATTGGGCTATGAAAATATTGCCCTCTAGCTATGTCTAAGCTCAGTAATCCTCTCGCTTCTTTAGAGAATGGGTGTCAGCATCTCTAGCTAAAGTATCACACAACCTAGGTACACCATAGTTTTCTCAGATTGCTTATTTCTCTTCCACTCCTTCTTAGGCAGAGGTGCTACGGTCTAATCCTTTCTTTGTAATTCTGAGATCACCAGACTGAAGCTGTAACTTCATTTTCATCAACAGTGAAGCATTTTCATAGAGTTTTATTTTATTTATACTATTTTCATCTGTATTAGAAGAATTAGTCAAAGTAAACTGAAGGAAATGACCCCACAGCAAAGGTGTTCACATGAGAAAACCAGCTTTTACATCCTSCTTGATAAATGGTGCAGACCAAGAGGTGCATGGAATAGACAAACTTTTGTATCTAGGCATAGCTGAACTGATGAAGGATCAAAGTAAATAAATGTACAAGAATTTTACAGAAACTCAGCTGAAAATATTTGGCCAGTGTCAAGTCAGTTAGTTTAAAAGAGAATAGGCACAAAAAGAACTCCCTCACAATATTTTTATTAAATTTGGTTGGAAAAACAATTGTTTTTCCTTGGAAAATAACTTGATTTTTTTAATCTTAATGGAAGGAAGGGAAGATTTGCTAGAGATATTTTCCCTTTTTGATTCTTATGTTCTATAGTTACTATTGCCAACGCAGTCACATAATGTGTAATTTCCTTTTAACTGTGTGACTTCTGAGATGCCTTGACCTAATTTTCCTTATCATTTCTCAAGACTGTCAAGAATCAGGTGAAGGCTTAGATGGTATTTGACTCTGGACAAAGAAAATAAAAGAAAAAGAAATATAAAATGTGTTTAGGTTGTTTCAGGGCCTCCATATTTAGAGTAGTCATCAAAGTGTCATTGTGATTTATAAATCAGTGTTTCCCAACTCATCAGTCAGAAGCAACATAGTACCTGCAAGACTGTGTGATGTTAATTGCAGCCACAGGAACCTAAAAAGTTAAATGTGAGATCACCACCACTCAACTTTTGGTTGACCGCAATAATAACGTGTAATGTTTTCTCAGGGTACTCTTTGCTCTCTGTGGTTGCTAGTGGGCAGTGATCTCTATCAGCTGGAAACAGGGATTCAGAACCCAGTACAAAACAAAGTCCTTGTCTCTGATGCTTTGAAATGTTACATATTGTATAAAAGTACACTAYCTTCATTATCTGCCTTTTGAATGTATGCTAAAGTACATGCACATAACTGGTAAGAAATTTATTTCAATGACCACAAAGGAAAAAAAAATATATAAATCAGTCTATCATCCCTCCTTCACCTTTATGCTCCCACCTCCAACTAATTTATTAAAATAACAGAAATGACACAGAATACCTTAATGGATCTTTTCTGTCTTGCCCTGACCAAAAATAAATATTCTATATCAAATGTCTGAAAAGAAATGTATCCCTGAAGAGGAAAAGAATTCTAAAAAATATGAAAATGAACACATACCCCTCTGACTAAACTAAAATGCAATAGATTTAACTGGAGCAAAAAACAGTCGGACTGTATGAAATATCTTCTAGCCTAAGCCTAAGGAAGCAGGAAAAGATTATCTGGGAGCTGTGGAATCTCCATCATTAGAGGTCTTTAAGAACAGATTAGACAAGCAGCTGTCWGGAATGACACAAGTATAGCTGATTTTGCCTTAGGAGGRCTAGCTGACCTCTTGAGGTCATTTTCAGCCTTGTGATTTCATGAAAGAAAACACGCGTCCTCTCCTAACTGCAGTATAATATATCATCACTCAGCACCATTTCCTTTCAGTGTCATGTATTCAATCTTAACTTTGTCATTTGTTTTACTCTATTAAGGAAGTATACGCTCAGATGTATTCTGTTGATGTAATGTAATATTTATTAAATGCTTTCTAAAGAATTTGAAAAAGATGTAGTCATGAGGTTCATGGAGTAATCACAAACTTTTTACACATTTGTATTGTATGATGGAGAAAAAGCTGTAATAAATAAATAAAAACAGAATGATAGATCTAGTTGGCTTTATTTACTTCATTTCTCTTACAATATTAYGTCTTCTTTATAACCTTGTTCTAATAAATCTGTCACTAAAAACTCCCAGAAAACTTTTCATAGGACCCCAGATTGATGCAACAAAGTTGAAGTCATTTTCTCTTTATGAACTAGTTGACCATGCATCTTCTCCTTAATGTAGAGAGGTCATCAAAATTTATCTATCTAAGTAAAACTGAAAAGCATTTAAAATCCTGTCCAAGATTCCTTATCAGACAATAACCTTTTCATTGAGGTCTGATTTAATATTGGGCTAGCTCTATGATTTTCCTGTATTGATTTCTCTCCTCCTTCTCCCATAAGTTTTATTGATTACCTTTTCCCAGTGAATAGTTTTATTTTTGTCATTCTGTTCTCCCCGATTTTCTCCCACTCCCCTCAATATACAAGCATGACTTCATTTTTCTCATCTTTGAAAGTCTGTATCTCTTGCTTCTCCAGTACTGCTACAAGTATTTATTTCTTTTTTTCTCTCAGATTTTGAAAGAGATTATTAAAGCATGTGTCTGGGATTCCTCTATTTGCATTCCTACTTATGCTTTCACTGGACAGTCTTCTTCCTCTCAGCTGAAACAATTGTCACCAAAGATTTTAAGGATTCTTAGTCAAACATCAGAATTGTTACTTCATCGTCTTATCAGTATAATCAATGCTATGCTTGAAGTCCTGTCTTCCCTGGTCTTCCATTTTGCTCGTTTTCTTGTTTCCTCTAATCGTCCCTTTCATCTGTTCTCTGGATCACTGCTTCCTGCTCACTTTCAGCTTATTATGGTGTTCTCAAATCCAAATACTTTGTACATAATTTATCTGAGACAGAACCGTTCTTATCTATCCACAGTTAAAATTGTTGTCAACTTTCATGTTATCCTATCACAATTTCTGCAAAAATCTTTTCTCTGGCTTTGAAAATTACCATTCTCCCCTGCCAATAACCATCAATGATGCTGTTAAAACATGTATTCGTGTAGTCCATAAATTTGACTTTGATGCCCTCACTTACAAATCTATTCCTACCATATCTGTTTTCTTCAATTTACCATTAAAACCATTTATCAGCCTTCAGGYCTACTAGTTTTCAGATATTATTCTGGGAATGTGCCATGATTAAAGCATAGTATATTGACTAAAAATTGTCTCGTTATTTTCTTTATTCTCCTTCCATATATGACCAACATCCTTATCTTTGATTTGTTACTCTCTGCAACGTTTTGCCCTGGCTTTGTACAGTGCCTTGTGTAACAGGAGTCTGTGTTCATGATAAGAATCTTGACTTTTAACAATGTTAATTCTCTGAAACTGTGCCAGAGCTACCTTGCTTTAAGAAAGATCAGAATTAGTCCACCTGTTTTTGTTCTTGTGGTTCAGATATGTTCATAAAGGAGAGAAGGAACATAGAATCATAGAATCGGTAAGATTGGAAGGGACCTCTGGAGAACATCTAGTCCAACCCCCATGCTTTCARTTGCTCAACTGTACCTTTAATCTTAAGACATGGGTAGGGAAAATACAGTAATCATCTCCTAAGCTGAATTGRAGAGGACAGTCAGCTACAGAAGAATTTTAAAACAGTTCCCAAAGAGAAATGTTACTTGCTTGGAATATGAAGTTAATCATAACAGAAGGATTTTGAAGCATTCATCCTTAGTGTAATAATACTCATTAACCTTGAAGAGAAAAATATGCCCCCATTCTTTTATTCTTTTGGAGGGACTGAGAAGRGTAGTAAGTGATGACAAATTACTGAAAACAGTGTGTCGTATTTATAAATTCCTGCTTTAACTTTGCCCTGAAACATTTGAACAAAGAAGGAGAACATTATAAAACTTTGACGTCCATTAGTTGTGGCTAAGTGAAGTTAAAAAGCATTTTTATTGGCTGGTTAACCAACCTACTAAGATAGGAATGGGCAATGTTTACTAAGTATCTGCTCACTTTGCCTGAGGGCAGCTAGCATAATTAATCAGGCTGGATCTTTTGTCTGTTTGATTCATCCTCAGACTGACCTAAACCCTTGCCTTATTAAACTGGCCACGATGGTGAAGGACTCGGGTTCAGCAATGTGGGCCAGCCTCACACGGCTGCTTCTCAACCATAAGACCTGTTTCCAGGACTACACCTCTCACTGAATCCAATGATCCAAGCACCTCTGTGTTTATGCTGTAGAAGCAGATGCAGTAATGAAACTGTGTGCTTTAAACSTAATGCCGTTCTCCATCGCAGAGCCCCAGACCCCCACACAGCAGAGGGTTATATGTGCAGGTTCTTTAACTACTAAATTTGTGTGTTTAGTAATCCCCTGGTATTTGCCCTAGTTCATGATCTCTGAAGGCCAAATACACTTAGGAAGGAATCAAAGTATTTACAGTGTTGCCACCTTTTCCATTTTAAATGGCAGAAAAATGCAGAAGTGTCTGTTYCTCTCATCTGGAGAGAAATTCGTATCCTTTCTTACAACAATACATTAGTTGGATGATGCTGATTGCTGTTGATGACTGAAATACAAGTGTTAACCCATGCAAGGGTAAGGTGTTGCTCCTCTGCCCACTACACTGTTTTGTTTGTTTGTTTGTTTGTTTGTTTTCCAAATTAGTTTGTGACTTCTTTTGCATGACTTTTCAGCTTCCTATTTTTGCCTATCCAATATGTGGTCTGGTCATATCATACACTGTTTCAAATTTACATGTACATATCCTTTGAATCTGTTTTTACTGCACACTTCCTCTACACTTTAATTCCTTTAGACTTTTCTATTATTAGCATTGTATCTTTTCTTTTTCTTCCCCCCTAAGAATCTATTGTTTCAACAATCAGGTTTAGAAAAATACCAGAGAAGTATATCAAAAGACAAACATTGGAACTTATCAGAATTTATTTTTCTGCTAGTCTATTTTATACTCCAGTCAGAGTTCCACAAAAAATATGAAAATTATAGTAAGAGTTAATGAAAAAATACTTGAAAATCACCTTTAAGAAATACTTTATTGTATATCAATTTTAGCTATTCGGACTTGAAGCCTAATGTTGATGCGTATGGCTGGTGTCTGAACAGTGATTCTGAGCTCTGAACTTTTGACAATGACTTAATTTTTTCTCTGCAGTTTCCTCCTCTGTATAATAAAGATGTCAGTTCCTATTATTAATTCTGCTATAACAATGAGAAGGACAACATGACATTTCTACAGGATTTTTGAAGAAGAAATCACTGTATAAGCATAATTCATATGATGCATAATATTTAGCAGAGAAAAAACATCAAAGTATTTGGAATGTTCCTTTGCGTTGCTGTAAATCAGATTTCAAAATTTCTAAGTTCTCTGAAAAAGATTTAAGGAGAAAAATGCTTTGTATGAGTTCGTTCAGAGGTGTGCAGGATCATCTTAGCTGTTTTTGCTAGTGGTACATATGTAAATGTTTCCTCTCTCCTTTAAATGATTTATACTTCCAGAAGCTTCTGAACAAAGACAAACTTTCAAAACAAGTGCATTAGCAAAGTGAGACTCTGCTAATAATGTCTAAAGAAATAAAAATCTACTTCAGAGGGATTCAGTGGGCTGTCTGCATATTCTAATGAGAGCAGTGTGAATTACAGATAGTGCACAAGCAATGTAGCAAGGCCACACAGCACCTTGTAATTTAGAATTTGTCAACATTTTGCAGTTTCCCATGTGAGTCACCACTAGGTTGATGTTTCCCGTTTATTGTTTACGTAGACTGAAGCTTTGGAACATCCATGCAAAAAACAGCACATTCTAGCTTTAAATCAGTCACCCATAATGAGAAATCTCAAATCATTCCAAGCAATTCATTTAATATTTTATAAGGAAAATACAACTTGAGTTGTGCAGTTAAATTTGCAAGAAGATTGGGAGGGACAGCAACAGCAGCCACCCATACATTACCAGCTGAAAAAACAGAGATTAAACTGGAAAACTGTGAGATTGCATATCTGAAGTCTGCAACAGCTGTACTCTTACTAAATGGGTAGGTTTCATTCATTAAATATATGTAAGATATAAATATGTTAATCTTGCGTCTCTGTCAGTTTGCAAAGAGGATAAGAAGGGTAGAAAACGTAATTAAAAAGTGTGTAGGTGTTTCTGTTAAAAGAAATTTACCAATAGTGTGAAATCTGAATTTCTAGCTTGCCTTATTTTAATTCTGTGATGCCTCGGCCCTAAGTATCAAGAGATGGGATTTCCCTCCCTTTCCCAAGCCAGGCAAAGCCATATATTATGGTGAACACCGAGACTCCCAAGGTACTAGTCAAAATGTCAGTTGAGTAGAAATAGGAGGAATGTCAAGAATTTCCATTCCTATCTTTGCTCGACATAATCCGATTTCTCTTCCTTTTTCCCTCTGAAATTGTGCAACCTCCAGTGACACTGTAACACCGTTCCACACTCAGCTGCTAAAGAGCAGTGTATTCCCTGCTTACAGTATCAGAGCACTAATCAGGAAACTGGAGCAACCCGGGTTTTTTTTCACTGAGCGGTGTCATTTTCAAAATCTTTTTGGCCATCGCTAAATATGTCCAACGTACTCTAAAGATCTGAAGAAGAAATGAAAATCTTGAGTAAAGCTGGCCAGAGTGATTCTAGGACTTGAGTGTGGATTTCATCCCGACATTGTTGATTTTAGGGAATACTACATCAAAGCATGAATGGTTAGCTGCAAGCTCATGTTTACTACTTCACACAACACACTTGTTTCCCCGAAAGCCAATTCTGATTCAAATCAATTTAATTAAGTAACAAAGCTGGTTGTCATGGTAACAACACTACTAATTTGTCATGGCAAATACTCTGTGAGATTGGCCAGTTGCTAAGCAACAGCCAATGGGCTTGAAGACAGAAGATGACAAATTCTATCTGGTGCAGATGTTGTGATCCAGTCTTGAATTAGGCCTCTGTTCAGAGTGGATTCCCAAGAGAGCATCACCTGGATAGCTTAATAGCAACACAGGGACTAGCATGCCACAACAAATTACATTGTTTTGCACATTTTAAAATGTGTTTGAGGGAGAAGCTAGTAAAATAAGTTAATTTGATGTTCACTGTCATCTTTCTATTTTCTCGTTTCACAATATACGGCGATGATTCAATCTTACTATATTTGGCTTTGCATATGCAAATTTATATCTCAGAAATACTTTTATCCATCTTTGTACATATGATACACAAAATTTAGGCATGTAAGCACAAAACAAGTGGATGATGGCTAAATCACCTCGACAAAATCTGTTTGGAATAATGTAAATAAGGCACTTCACTCCAAACAATGAAGAACAATATTTTTACTTTTAATTTATTATTCTTTCTCTCAAGATAGCCTACAACTCCACAGTTCAAAGCTGTTTTTTTTTATTTGTGAGAATAATTTCATTATTTTTTCACCAAAAGTACTACAAATATTTCCTGCTGTTGAGATCTTCCTATCTCTGTCTGCATTTGATTTGCATAGCTATCATACTAACTGTAAAGGAATATCGTTTTGTCCACGCATGACTTTCTTAAATTTATCTTACCAGACAACTTATCTTTGCCTAAATGTCTTCCAACTCAAAACACAACTTTAATTTGGAAACAAGGAACGTATGTGTTTGCTGCTGTGTCCAGATCTATTTCTAAAACATAATTGTTAGGTTTAGTCCTTTGTGTCCAAAATTAACTGAATCGGCAACTAACAATGAAGGGTATGGATATTCTGTCAGAATAAGACTGGAAGTGTTCAGAGGAATTCTCTTGGATTTACAGTTCACTGGAAAATAATTCTATCAAAACAGAAAAATGAAATATGATAGATATTTCTAGGATTTGACTTGGAAATGTAGGGAAACTGCCAATTTTGGTACAGTAGCAGTTTTTTACATTATTTTAGACATTTTGTTTTTTCATTAGAAGTGACTTCTCAATTAGAAATAATTTGTCATATTGTAATCATAACAGAGTGATAAGTGCTCTAATGCAACAAAGAATGAAACACTGAAATCAAAACAAATCCTTCTAATTTTCTGAAGCAATGTATCCGAATGACCTAAAATTCTCCTCTTTGCTTTACCATCATTTTTTTCTGTGAAATCACTCCCACCACAAGACAAATTTTAAAATTTCTGAAAAGTCTTTACACCGCTGATATTCCACCTTCTATGCATTTCTAATACAGACAGTATGTTCATTTCTTACTAGATTCATTACAACTAATGGATTGCTGACCAGCTGAGAATCTAGTGTTATCCCCTATAATATTTGCTTGAATATATGCAGCAATGATTAGTACTTTACATAAAATGATATCTAGAAACAAAATAGTCTCTTTGGGTTTTGTTTGTTATACTGATTTGATTGCAAATGCAGTTGTGAAACGAAATAAAACTGAGATCACTCATTCTATTGGTGGGGGAGATAAAATAAACTAAATGAACAATACAAGCAAATTTTGATTTTATGTGACTAAACGCAGACCTTTTTAATTAGTATTTCAATGTTAACATGTAAATAGTGGGAGAACCATACCTGTCATGTTTGGTTATAGGGGGATTCTTTTCTCCTGCAGAAAATTAGACAGGGTAGTTCCTACAAATTAGGAGAAAATATAAGAGCAAAAAAACCCATGTAAGCTAAATGACATCCATTCACCATTTCAAACCACCTGTTAGACTCATTTTTATATAGTACATAAAACCTAAACACTGGAAAAAGTCAGTGTTTGTCACATGTGGCAAGTACATAGACAAACGGAGCCAAGGTTTTGTGTTCAACAGGAGCACAGACCTGCTTCAGAGCGTGGAAATTATTTTAACACAAGGTAAAGTAATGACCAATGTGGTTTTTCTTCTTGCCTGAAAGATACTCATAAGTTCTTTATTCTATCAGAAGAAAAGTGAAAAGAAACAAACGAAAAAATCTTTTGAAATATTTCATACAAATAACAGGAATTCATAAAGAAGTGGTCAGAAGATGTCTCCATTTGCCTTTGGCCCTCAAATTGGCATTGAGGTAACCTAAGAGCACCTTTGGAGTGTTCTTAGTGCCTAAATAGAGCCTCTCAACTCACACTGTCATTTTTGTGTATGAAAGTAACATATTTTTAATTTTTTTGAGGGGGCTGACAATAGTTAGTCTTTGGCTTTTCAGTCTGGCATGAATTCAGAGGTATTTGAACTCAACAGCGGAGGAAACAGTTATGACTCCGAATATTTCTCTCACCAGGCTTGTAGCTTTTTGGTAAGGTAGAACATGTCTTTTCAAAGATACCCATTTTGAGATAAACTTCCAAAGCAGGAGGAGCCATCAGATCGTTAAGTAACCCTTCCACTGGTTAATCATCAACTTCTTACTCTTTACTGGCCACAGATCTGAGGACTGATAGTTGCTGTCTTAGTTTCCAGATCATATGTATCCTATGCAATTTCTAACTCCTTTTGAAAGACATTCCTTTTCAAAGTACATTTCTCCTTCACAGAAAAATTGTGACTTGCAGTCATTGCAGTATATAGAATTGCTGTTAGCAATAAACATTAAAATAAATCTGCCTTAAGTAAGTCCTGTTTACTTTAAGATCCAGGTTGTTCTTCAGATCTTTCTCACTGTTTGCCATACTGCTTTTATTTGTGTGTCTATCTTTAAACTTCAACAAGACTGATTTTATGKTTTTTTTTTCTTATTACTGGTCAGGATATGACTTTAATCAGGACAGAAGGAAGCCAATTGGAAAACTTGTCAGGATTTTTTTTTTTTTTGTTAGAATTTTCCTTTTAAAAACTATCTATTAGGTAGGTTTTTATAAACTTACCGTCTGTAGTATTTCAAATGACTTAGAGAAATGTAGTATTTCAAATGACTTAGAGAAATCTTTCTCAATGCAATCATAACCTGCATCAAAAAGAGAACAAGTTTACCTGAAAAAAGATTATTTTCCATCAAGCTGCACTGATTGACAGTATGTATGTTGCCATAATAATTTTAATTCTTCATCAGTTTCACCCCACAACATCTTGATTTATTTGCTCTATATCCATTTAACTGGCTTATAGTTTACTGAAGTCAAAGAACTCATTCTTCCTAAATAGTGACGCAACAGAGACCCACATTTTTTTCACTCTTCCACGCCCCACCACTCTGCCCATCCTTTGAATATTTTTGCAGCTTATCTGGTCCTACGTATTTCAGAATAATTAAGTTTAACTCATTTTTCTTAAAATTATTTATTTTTCTTTACCTATAGATACTACTGAATTAAAAAAGATGTTTAATTGTTATTGTAAACAGCAGCCTTCTTTTTAAGAAGAGATGCAAAATGTGCACTAAAGAATTCTTCCATTTCTACTTCATTATATACACTATATTGTCCCTRTTTAATAAATTTACCCCCCAGGACAGACTTGTTGGGAGGAGAGAGAGGCTGAAAGAAGAAGGAAATGAAGAAGACTGCAGCTATGTGTTCACTTCTCGTGGTACAGGACTGAGGCCTCTCTGCTTTGCAGTATCCTCCTCTCTTTTTCTCCTTCATGTTTCAGCTGCCTCTGGGCCAGTCCATCCCCAGGAATCCCTTAAGCATCTAAGCAACAGCAAGGCTTAATTCTCTTCTTTTCATTCACTCTCCTTGATCTCAAGAACCACCAAATGTCTGAAACCAACACACAGTGCAGAGAAGTCTTTTACTTTTTTATTTCTTATTGATCTAACACTGAGCAGTATTTGTTTCAGAAGTTCAAAATCTGTTCCTATAACTAATCTGATCTTCTCCAAAGCCCCTTTTCTCTAATGAATGGCTGCTCTGGCCTCTGTCTGGCTTTCTGTSTTCACAAATTTCCCTAAGACTCGGCATCCTTCCACCTTTCGTTCCAGKGCGGGTCCCTGGCAAGACTCCTGCAAACCCATCAGTGAGAACGGCAGTTGGGGAAACCAGCCACTTCCCGGTTCTCCAAAAGCAAACTGCTCTGCCACATTCACTTAGAGCATGTTCTCCTCCCAAGGCAAGCACTGAGCTCCCATCAACACTAATGCACTCACAGAGGTGAATATTCCCATTTGTGAGGGACCGTAATTGAATCACCGTTAGCTTCGGCTCCTGGCTTGTTTCGAATGAGTCGAGTGCGATTGCCTTTTGTTGCTAGAATGCAATAAGCAATGGTTAAACTATTTAAAGGCAGCTTCGTCCTGTCAGACACTGGCTGTGCATTTGTTTAAAATGTAACTCTAAAGAGGTATAAGGACCTGGCAAAGACAAAGGCCTGAATTAGCTTTAACTGTAGCAAAGCTGTCAAAGCCTCTGTCACAACCATTTCAAAATCGCCCTTTGAGGCATCTATGGAATAGTTCTGTTACTAATTCAAATTTACCTCTAAACTGTGTGAATGTACATTTTACCAGTGCCTAAGAAGCTGTAAAGAAGCTGGAATGTTACTTCACTTCCCATAAACTTTTTCACAGGTCGCAATGATACAAGAATGCTCTGTGGACTAAGTGGTTGTTCGTTGTTTTTTGTTTTTTTTTTCCTTTTCAGAAAATAGAGCCTTTCTAAGAAAACTTTTCAAACTTACACACAAAAAAGTACTTTTATGAAAGCTATCCATCAAATGTCAAGGATAATAATCAATTTTTTGTCACAATGAACTGATAAAAGCTTTCAGTAATAATGTCATAGAGAAAAAAATTTGTGTTGGAACTCGTAATGTTCAGCCCTGATATCAAACGAATTCATAAAAGCTCAATACCACTGTAGCCCTCGGAGGCATGACAAAACACAATTTCTCATCCACAGGATATAGAATAATTCTTTTTTTTTTTTTTCACGGAGAGAGAAGCAAAAGGAAAAAATCTGAATTTCAAAAAAAAAAAAATAAAAATATTACACAATCCTGCTTATGCAGGTGAACATTAGCGATCATTTTGGTCGCTGATATCACAAACCGTTATGGTGATTTCTCTCACATCATGCAAATGGCTGCATAATGTCTACTCCTCTTGGAATGTAAAATCAAATCAGCATTCTAATGCTACAAGCCCGTGATGAGCTTGGAAATAAATATGCAGAAGCACATAAAAAAAAAAAAAATCAAGGCAATCAAGGAGAGCCAGCGTCCTAGCTTGGACTATAAATCTTTGTCTGTTTCAATCGTAGAGCTGGCCGAATCTGTGTAAAATTCGAGCGGGGATGTCATCAATTTCTGTTAACCTCTCTATTCTTCTTTGTGTTGGCGGCGCAGTGATGGATTGGTTTTGTCACTTGTGCTCAGTTCACAGTATGTTAACATGGAAGGGTGCAGTCAGGTTATGAAGAAGGGTTATTACTGTCCCAGCTCTGACCTGGACTTACTATCTTTTCTAGTATCACAAAACCTTACTGTCTTTGGGATTGAGAAGCAGCATCCTTGGAGCTGCCTAATACTAAAGGGAGCAGCCACAATTTTTTTTCTTCCAGTTCCTTTGCTCTAGTTCATAGGCCTTTTCTGTCGTATCTTTTTTTAATTAATAAATTAATGTAAGAGATGCTTATTAATCCAACTACCAGTGCAGGAAGAAAAGTAATGAATTACTGGATTACATTAAGAAGACCTATGATTTGTAAACCCAAAAAGTTTTATAATTTACAGTCTTCAAATAATAAGGCACTGGTAGCAAAACACAGAGACTCATATAACCTTACCAGCATGTAGTGAATACATAAATGTTTCAGTCACTGGACTCTTTTCTCATATTGCCTTGATCATATGTTTAATAAAGGTGTTTGCACTGGCCACCTAATCCTGTCAGTGGATCTGGCAGACGAGAGTGTTCTTCCTTAGTTCTTGTTTTCTGCTTTTCTACATTGTTTCAATGTACTTCCTGCAATCTCTACTGCAAAGCGCTAAGACACCTGGCCCTACTTAAGAAACTCACATACTCAACTTTAAGCATCTTAAAGTTCTATAAATGTCGATTGAACTGCTCAAGTGCTTAAGTTAAGTGAGTTACTAAATGTTTAACTGGAAGACTAATAAATCCTAATCCAGAGCCCACTGAAATCTTTAGGAGTCCTTATATTGACTTCAGTGGGCATTGTATCAGGCTAATAGAGCTCGACACCTTCCAGAACTGAGCCCTTAAACAGTTGGCTCATTTCACCACATAAGTGGTTGTTCCAGTGGTGGGTGAAGTGATCCCTATGTGTAGCATTTAATATACTGTGTTTCAGCTTGTTAAGTTAGTAAAGTGCTTTGGGATCACATGAGATGAAAGGTACAATATGAATGCAAGTTACTATTACAGTGCCATAAGTACCATTTTTTGTCAGTGAAAAATCACATTAAAATAAATGCTTTAAAGTCAAAGAAATAGAACATTAATCTGTAAAAATTCTGTATCTATTTATTTTTTAAAGAAGAGCCAAGTTGAATAAACCAACTCTAGCAATAGGTAGCCCACGTTCTACAAAAAAAACTGAACAATTAGGGGTCAATGGCATTTTATAAGTGATGCTTTTGCTCTTGATAAATTGGACCCAGTATGTAGGAGTAAATCTGGTCACAAATGTCTGCCATTTCCCAGAGCTGTGTTGGCTGCTCAAAAGCGATTAAGTGAAGTGGGTGCTCAAGTTCCCTGGAACGTCCCAATTAACAATTAGTAGGACTTGTGCTCATAAGGGTTTTTGGAGATCTTACACAGTACAGCACTGAGAAAAGCATGTGAAGGAGACCTCAGTTTCCATATCCTTTCTATATGAGTTATTTTTAAGGTAATACAAAAAAAAACCTGAATAAAAAATAGTAGAGAGACAAGAAATAGCAGCTGTTATATTGTAACTTAGTTGCTTTTTATCACTGAGTTTAGGAATTTAGAATGCACCTTGCCAGACAGCAGACCAGGCAGTTTGACCAAATCCAAACTGATAGCAGTTATACAAGCAATTTCTTCCATTAACATATTCCTATCTCCTGGCATTTTAGGGTATCTTGAGAAAGCTGAACGGCTGTATAGTAACAATGAAACCAGAAATGACAATGTACTTGATAACGTAACGACGTTATCAAGTACATATCTTACGTTACGTTAACGTAACGTAAGATAACGTTTTTCTACTTTTCCAGTTGAGATTCCCCCCCACCCCCCAAGTTTAAGGGGAAGGGGGAAAGTTGCCATGAATTTAAGCAAAATGATACATTCACTGCTAATTATAGAGGCTCCAATATAGGTAGTCAAGAAAAGCATCCCAAAGAAGTCATACTGACCTTGCTGATAAATCTCCTCCTGCCTCCCCCCCTCCGCCAATGAAAGAGCAGCAGGATTGCACTCAGCACGATCAGGTACAACYGTCTTAACGTGGAAAAGAGGAAGCTCTGACCTGCTGATCTGGAAATGCAAAATAAACTCCTACYTGTACCATGATTCCTTTCCAAACTCTGGGAAAGTTTGTCAGCAGAGGTCCTTAGGCCCTCACCTTAGAGATACTGAAGGGACATTTTTTGCGTGCAAAATCAAGTTCACAGCAGGCATTTAAATGATTGTTCTGAATTTGACTTCTCTGTCTGCGATCTTTCCGTCCTATGCTATCTGTTACACTTTAGCCTCTTTGGAGGCAGAAGCTATGGTGTGGCTAACAC
The DNA here is from genome assembly GCF_003343005.1 of Rhea americana. Lineage (NCBI taxonomy): Eukaryota > Metazoa > Chordata > Aves > Rheiformes > Rheidae > Rhea > Rhea americana. Next base: position 3,658,484 of record NW_028186645.1, read on the forward strand.
AATGGGGCTGCTTTACCTGGAAAGTTATTTCTATGATGCAAGATGCAATACCCAGTAACTCTAGTTAACCCTAACTCCGGTCTAGTGAGATAAAGCATGAGGCAGAAACATCATTTGAAGCTGGAAAGGAGGACTTATGCTGAACTAATGTCTCTGATTTTGGTGCTACCTCTGGCACTCTGTACCACCAGTGATGAAATGATAAGATATAATATGGTGTAGAAGTGCACTCAGTGCTAGCGTGGTAAAAAGTCAAGATACAATGACTTTGCAGGAAAAAAAAGTCTAAGTAGCAAGCTCAGTGTTGAATTCTTTCTATTTCTAATCTTGTCTGATGGTTTGTAGCGATTACTACCCGTTATAGACAGTGCTCATACGCCTGTGTCAATACTTTGAAACACACAAGCAATTGACCCTGAAGTCAAAGTACTTAGGTGGGAGCAACACAGGAACGTTACAATTGCTCATGCTGCCCCTCTCCCTTAGGAAGGAACCCCCTCTCAAGGACTGAGCATTTGCTGACTTTCACCAGCTGGCATGTACTCTCCCACAATGTACCCCCTCTCACACGTGTAAACAGAACAAATACATCCGCCATGGAAAGACATTGTGATAGCTACAAAGATATGAATCCCATTAAATTAGTTATTGTATTTCAAATATTTTTAGCATGATCTATGTTCTACGGTCTATGTTCTCAGTTGCATAAYGACATACAAATTAAATGCAATTTCAAATTTTAAACCTGTATGTGTCAGCTAGTTATCCAGTTCCCTTATTAGTCTCACAGGTTCCACAAGGCTGCCTATAGCAGTGCTGGAATGTGCACTGCAGTGCAAACTTTACATTAGTTAAGCCAAGGAACTCCTATTGAAGGAATAAACTCTGGTTCTTATTCATTACTGATATTGTTGCTTTGTCCAGCGAAGTCAAACAGAGGAATGGGGCATGATTTAATAGGTGCTGTGCCAACAGAAAGCACTACCAGGGCTGCATGTCTCTGCCAGATGTTAAGGATAGCTGGAAGAATTCTTATCATCTAGTCTAACCTGCAAACCAATGAATCCTGCCCTGCTGCATCATCTGCTCTAGGTGAGAGGTGTAACAATGGATTCCCCAAACTCCGTGAAACTTTGATTATTATAATGGACACTCTGTGTAATCAGTATAGCTCAACTTAGATCAAGTAGCCTGATGTTCTAAGCACCTTGCTAATAAAATTTTCTAATATAATAATAAAATTTCATYGGCTCATGAAAAGCGAATGCAAATTAATTAGGAGCATGGTCAAAATAATTTAGTTCAAAAAATCCTAAGAATGTTTTGGGGCTTTGTTTTGGGCCTAGCATTGTTTGAAAGAAAGTATTAGAGTGAAATCCTTTACACTCTGAAGACTTATTTTGCACAAGCTAAGCCAGTGGAGGTTTGTTATTTTCTAAGATCAAATCCTGAGACACGTGAAGAGGATCCAGATGATCTAGATGTCTTGATAATTTACAAGTATGTCCTTAGACTATGGGACTTTGGCTTTGGACACACATACAACTCAAATATGGACTAATTTCAAAGAATTACAAATTAGCAAATGATCACTTTACAAACTTCACTGACAGTTATTTAAAGTAAACACACCAAAGCACACATAAAAAGGCATGCACACAATGAATGTAAACCTACACATGCAAACATAGACAGACACACAGATTCTCTAGTGAGAGGAAGAAAGTTCATTCCTGAAAATACAGAGTAACTTCAAAATACACCTTTGCACACGCCAAATAGAACCCTCACCTTTAGGTTTTCCTTTTTAAAAAAAAAAAAAAATAAGCCACATTGACCATGTATGAGCCCATACTATAATCAAGTTATAATCAAGTTATTTGATATGCCAGCTCCTTCAGAGATGTAAGTAAAAGGCACTTTTTAGAATGTTAAACTGAAAACACACAGGTACACTTACTGCTTTAGAGAAATGTCATAGATGTCCTCTAACCTTTTTTTTTTTTTTTTTTTTTTTTTTAGGAATGTATTTCTTGAAGGATTTTTTTTCAAGGACTCAGGTCAAGAAGAATCTACCCCAAGGGTAGTTGGAGGGAAGAAAAAATAACAAGGCATGGTGGCACCTGGGGACCACAACATTGTTCACATCCTCTGTAATCATCAGTGCACTGCTCAGCTGCTTTGGTAATTTACATAATACCATCCTGACACATTCACTTCAGTTATCCATCACTATTGGGATGATGTTTTCTGTTTTCCTGCTTTATTTTCTTTCTCCCATATCTCACTCTTTCTATGCCTTTCCTTCTCTCATTGCGTCTTATGTTTATCTGGCCAAGCAAAAAAGATTGATTTCACATTGTTTCTGCCCTCCTTGTTCAACAAATATGAATTTGGCAAATGATGAGGCACCAAGCACAGCTAATAAGCAAAAATGCACATACAGAGATTTTATTCTCTATGTTTTAATGAACAGTATCTTTGGGGAAGCTGGAGAAGAGGAAAAGAGTGATAATTTAATGGGTACAGAGGTGGGGGAAATAGTCAGTTTTATAAAGCTAAATATTAAGGATGAAATGGACTACATTCCATGTAGTCAGGACTAAATCTGCAAGACAATAAGCTTAAAGGTAGTGCCTATTTAAGTTACATTTCCTCAAGAATGGACATATGAAATTGTTGGGTTCTGAAATTTTCATATTGATTTCTCTAAATGTATTTCTGATTGTCACATGATGSCTGAATTGGCCATCTGAAAATGAGACATTGGCTTGACTAGTTTATTTCTGCAGTCCTACCTACTGAGACTGGACAGCAGGCCTTCTGTCCTCAGTTTTATACCKCTAACCCCTTTGATTTTATTGGACTTGTTCTTGATGCAACCGGTACCAGGAGCAAACCTGTGTACACTAAGGGTGAAAAAAAGCACTTTCCCCTGGCAGCAAAGGAAGATTTTAAAACATAAAAAAGACCATCGAAATGGAGGAACCTGTATGACCCATTTCTTGTTGCATGCTTAGCCTTCTGAGGTGACTTCTTTTCACACATAGTCCCCAATTCCCTGGCAGTATGAGCACCAAGTACCCTGYCTATCAAGATTTCTCACCAGTCCCACAGGCTGAGACAACTTTCAAGCCAAAAACAGGATTCTTGGGGCAGTGAAGGACAATAGGGCAGTCATACTGAGCACTTATATTAGTGTCTCTGAAAGAGTGTGCAAAATGATTCCTCTCCTACCTAAAGTGATATTCTGTACCAAAGAGGGAACTAGTTGGCAGAAAAGACCAAACCCTGCAGAGGTAAAAGAAATTTTCTGTACCTGTGAGAATGATGGCAACCAAGACTAGAGCCTCCAACACCCCCAAAGCCAGTTTCAGACACCTAGGATTTCCAAAATACTCCTTTGTTCAAGATACCAAGCCTATCTGTACAATGGCATGAATAACCCTATTTTTGAACTGTTTTCTATCATTACAGTAGGTATTTATCACTCGGTCAATATAATTCTTTTCCTCTGAGCCTCAAACATTTAGATTCAGAATAGCTGTGGCAGTAAGCTTTTTAGGTGGAGAATAGCCAAGAAATCATTCTAGCAAATAACATCTGAAAAGAAATGTTTGGTATGTGATGAATCCAACTCATTTATATTGCTATATCTCAGTAAGTATTCATTATGAATAATTCCTTAACATCCTTGCTACTGGTAGTCTCATTCCTCAAGGAAAGGGGACATATGAATTGCACGTGTATTTCTCACAAATAACTTTTAAATCTTTCTGCCTGATTTTAACCCAAAGTGGTACAAAGGCCACAAATTCTAWATTCCTATAATTTTCTAAAAGTAGATAGTTAGACGGAGGAGAGAGACTCTTCTGCTGCCTGCACCAAAAACAGAAGTGTCAAATCATTGTGAAGAAGTTAGAGGATTTGCAAGAGGGACAGCAAAGAATTTGGGATGATAGAAACGTGTTTTAAGCTTCCTACATAGTCAATAGGGAGGAAAKCTAAATGTCTAGAGAAGATAGATTTTAGATCATCGAATCTTCATGCAAATGCCTCTTTTTCCTACTTAACTGTAAAAGGTGTTTAAAGCAACTTATGTCTCTCATAGGTTCCTCAATTAAACAGCTAAAGTTATATGCGCAGAACCTGAGCATCAGTCTCTGCTGTATGGCAGCTTGGAGTTCAGTTCCTACTATACTAAGATACTGGGACATGTAGATCAGCTGCATGTTTTTGGAAGGACAGATGGGGACGTACAGGAAAGGTTACCTTCAGATGAATCTCCACAATTTGTGTTCTAATACATTGTGTTATTTCAGCAGGAATGGTCCTTAATTTGCCTAGGGCTAGCATTCTGGAAAAGTTGGTCTTCTACCAGGTTAGGGTCCTCTACAGTCAAAGTCTTTACATAAATTTATGGCTTGGTTGCATCAAATCTATGATATGAATATTATTTCTAAAATCTATTACATAATACAAAATAAACGTTATTTGTAATGAGCAAGATTTTCCTTTCAAAACCCTTCCCAAGAAAAATGGAAAAGTTAATACAGACTATACTTGCATTTTATATCAAGATCTCTGCTAAAGACTCCTTATACTCTTTGATTCTTCTTTCTTAAAAAGTTTATTTTGATAAAGAAATACAGGACTTACTGAAGACTCCTTAGAGATGTTTCAATTAAATCTCTTCTTCTTATATATAAACTTCATGTGTCAGAAACAAATTCAAGGCCCTATCCTGCAAACACTGATAGAATGAGACTACTCAAGAGAGCACTTGAATGATCTCAAGTATAGGCTCCACTAGACGAATTTAGCCTTGGCAAAATCAATCTTTTCAATGTGTATTAACATTGCTTTATGCCAAGGCTTTTTTTTTTTTTTTTTTTTTTTTTTCCCCAATTTAAGAGGAAGAAGGACTTCTTTTTGACACAAAAAATATGTCACCCAAACCACTCTGTGTTTTAAAAGCCAGCCTTTCACTAGGCAGACTATATACATAGGGTATTCAAGTACCACAGGCAGGCTGGGAAAGTGCAAGAACATCGAAAGACTCTTTTGAGGCCTCATAGAAACACTGTGAATATCAATAATACCTGGGGGTCTTGAATCAAGAGGCTGTAGCAGCTGGTCAGAATACCTTGAGCTAACTACAGACAGTAYGATCCTTTAACTTTTGCAGTCTTTAATATTCTGTTGTTGTCTGATGTGTTACAGCATTTCTTTGATACAGAAGACAAAGATAGTATAGGAGATATCATTAATGATCATAGTTTTGGTATTCTGCTCTGTTCATGATAGTAGCTAAAGTTACAGGGTTATACCTTTAGCAAACTACAGCTATTCACCGTTTTTTATTCATGTTACAGTTTACTGCTCCATGTGAGACTTTTCCATCTCTTTACATGATGCAAAAATCTTTCAGCCTGCTAAGATGACTATTTTAACCTACCCTTACTAGATATATATGCTTTGTTTAAGTGATAATAGTTAGGAAAAAGACTTGCTCTGACACAAGATAGTGAAGTGCTCTTATTTTGGCTTCCCTGGTACTGGGCTTCAGCTCATTGTTTCAGTAGCCATTAATGTGGCTGTCATAGTTCCTTCTGGAATAGCTTCTGAGCAGCTCAGTTCAGGCAGCAATTTATGGTGGTGCAGACAGTACTGCCAGCACAGTTAAAGGAGACCTCCTGAGCTCTGGAGCTCTAAATCTCCAGCCACTTGACATTAGTGAACAACAACAACTCTGTTTCCATTTTCCATACGAAGTTAAAAAAAATATAATTTTCCTTTTTTTTTAAAAAAAAAAACTTGGGAGAGAGGCATGCTGGCAACTGATACCAATGTGACCTCTGTCTGTCTAACGGAAGGTTCATCATTGCGCTCTATACCTGTCATCTCAGTAATGTATGTAGTCTCAGCTGCCCAGAGATTACACAATGAAAATTCCCATCTCTGACCTGTAAGTTGTAACCTTTGGGTGCATTGCATGAAATGCAGATTTACTGGTGAGCTATGCAGATGCTGACAAGATGTGGAAAATGAATATGAAAAAGATGAGCGTTTTCCAACCCTCATTCAACATTGGCCTCTGACCAAGGTCCATTTAGCAAAAATCTGTGCAAACACCATAAAGAGATATAGATGTCCTTTTTATCCAGAAGCTAATCTGCAAAAAATATAATTCTAAGAGGAATCTAGGTCCAGATACAAAAAGTTGCAGAACTGTATATAATAACTAAAATAATGTGAAAATGTCTGTATTTTCTAGATGGTTTCACATTCCAGATAGATTATTTTACTTACCATCTTAACATGGTCTAATTGTGTATAGAATATATTATTTTTTAATAAATTTACAAAGCCTGGGAAAATTTACATGGAATTTGTATCCTTGGAAGAGTTCTCATCAAACAGCTAATACTGTGCTTTTTTCAGTTGAAAGTTGGAAGGTTTCCTACTTATTGTCACTTGATTAAAGCACATAGATACTGAGTTCCCAAAGAAAATCAAAAATCACACAAGCATTTGGTGCTATTTCGTACTGTGTTGACAAGGATACAGGTAATGAAGCCGATGTGCTACAGATTTACTGGGACTGGATGCCTACTTATTAAAAACAAATAAACAAAAAATCATAGCACAACTCTGGATATATCTAATATTATAAAGTTACTTTATTTGGCCTGGAGTTTATGATACAAATTGAATTAAKGCACACATGCGTACAGTCCATTTTTGTCTTTTGGAGGAGCACCTTTCTAACTTTCTATTGTGATAAAGAAAACCATTAGATCCTGTCAGGACCAGAAGGAGGGAAATCATTTCTACTGAAATAACAAAATTATAGTGTCAGACATTGAGTCTGAGAGATAAAATATTACATCTAATAAACATGTTACATGTGGGATTAGACATTGGCCCCTAGAATTACAGAGCAGCAGGAGTTATAGAAAAATGTAACATTAGTATGGAGAAATAACAACTAGAACTCCTATTATGGTTAAGAAAAAAAATCTGCATTTTTTATTAAATGAACTTAAACAGGAGGAAATTACATGCTGTTCTGGAGCATTAGAATTTCTGTTTTAGGCCTAAGCCAGCAGTCGTGCTCCCACCTATCATCTCATTAATCTAAATACAATTATTTCTGTGAGTGACTGGATCACTCAGTGAGATCAGGATCTTAACTGATGATATACAATATTCAAAGGCAAAAGGGTAACTATTCAGCTCTCCTAGATAGTCAACATTTGTGTTTTTGAAAATATCTCTACCTCACTGCCCATTCACAGGAGAGTAGCCAATGTGTTGCCTGGGACTGAAAGCATACTACAGTTATATCTACACTTCACTACAATTTGATGTGGCCAGCATTGCTTAATTAAGCAAATAATTAAGCACTCTTGTCTGCTCCTCACTCTTGTATCTTTCCTTATCACCTTGTAATTTTCTTATCCCTGGCAACTCTGGGTGAAACAGCAGCGTATAAACATCCACCCTCTTTAGTCAGCCCAGCATTGCGGTGGTTGTTTGCATAACTTTTAGAATTATGCATGTATGGAGGATACCTTGAAATGTTACTTGAAGTGAAACTTCCTTTCCATTCAAAAGAGTTTTTCCACCACCAATTGAAAGAGTACTTGTTTTATTTTTTTTCAATACATTGCTGCTGTAATTCCAGCAACTCTTACTTTTGAGGAATGATGAACTTTTGGATGCCGAACCGGAACCAGGAACCTGGTTTCTAGCTCCGTCCACTCCAATTTTCTGATGACCTTGAGGACAATATGTGGTCTTCCCAAAGAGAGAGAAAAAAAAGTTTTCTGAGCAGCCATTCAAGTGTCTCTCATTGACTTTGGCATTTCTATAGCTCAGCTGCGTGTGCATCCTATGGCTCAGGGCTGTAGGTGGTGTCAAGCCCTTACGGGAAGGACTCATGCAAACTTGTCTGACCAGCACTGACAACATGGTGTCCCAAGACAGCATGACAGGATACACGGTGGTTGCCTGAGGCTGAGTAAGCCAAGCCACCCTTGTTCCAAGTTGCCTGTGCTGCAGGCAGATGTTTTTCCAGAAAGGCAAACTCATGCTTTCTTGACTGCTGTTATCAGCATTCCCACAAAGCCAATGCCCTGAACATAGGCTTGTGGCCAAACTGTTTGGATGCAAGGTGAAATTGGAATCAAACGTTGCTTTGTGCCTATACTTAGAATATAAATAAAATATAACCTCCACAATTCAGTTCTCTTCAAAATGATGATAACAATCCTTTATTTCTCCCACCTTTTGCCTGTAATTATCTATTTAGCAGTTAAAACTTTTGTCTTTTCCCATATTTTCCAGAGCCTAGCAATTTGAACCTGATCATAGTCAGGATCTCTGGACACTACTCTAATGCAAATAATTTTAATAATAAGGGTAATGCCCCAAGGGTGTTACAAAGCTATTCTAATATCCAAACCTGATTGTAATTTTATTTAGATTTTATATTACTGACTAAGAGCGTTTATCTTCTTGCCATGTGCAGACATGTCGTTAGTGCACATTGGTTATGGGTTTCCAAGATAATGTAATGCAAACAAATCATATATCGTCTGATAATGAGTCAGGCCCACATTTCAATTTGATTTGATTTACAGTCACCTGTGTTGCAATGACTATTACTCTGTTGAAATAATAAAAGAAAGAGAAAAGGGGCTTTTAAGGCCAGTGTGGGAAAGTACCTGTTATATAAGCATCTTTAAAATGCAGGAGGAATAAAAAAAAACTGTTAGAAGAATTAGAGCACTAGGAATTAAATATATGATGCATCCTCTGAAAATGGACTATATCTTGCCTTGGCACCAAGATGGATTCACCTAATAAATCTGGTCTGTCTCTAATTTTATTCTTGTCCATGTTCAAGACTGACTCAGATGTGATGGAAACAAAAGGAATTCCAGTCTATGCAGGCCTTATACTGCGTTCAGGTTAATGTACACCGTAGGGCAGCAGAGGATGAGCTGCAAATTCAGATCTTGATCTGCATTTCTCAGCAATTGTCACTGAGGGCTAAACTGAAAAGAACAATCCAAGTGCTCCTGACTAGTGGAGAGACTGACACGCTAATCTGGCTCAAGTGGTTCGGTTTTGATCTGGGCTGCAAAATTAGCAAAGTTTGGTGATTTTCCATACAGAGGCATTTTGTGAGCATATGTGAGGAAAGAGTGTATTAGATGAATTGCAAGGGTAGATAATCAATGTCTGTTTTCCTAAATCACAGCTTTGGAGAAAATTCTCCCTCCATCCCCACGCAATACCCAGCACTGTCACCACTCTCTTTTGTGCACCAGCATGTGTTTTGCCTACTGGATCTGGAACCGAAAAGTGTCTATCGGCACTCTGTTTTGCTGGGTGTTTTTGCTGTGGATACACTCTGAACTGCTGGAATACCTGCTGCTCTTGAGCACAGATAACAAGGTAATGTAAGAAAAGATTTCAAAGGAGACACACAGACATGTTGTCTCATACCTTTTCTGCTGCTCATTATTTAAAGTCTGAGAGCGAGATGTGGGGGAAAAAAGAGCTCTTCACAGGTCCCATGGGGCTGCAAAGACATCAGCTCGTGAATATTTCACAAGTGTATCTCTGTCCTGTAACACTGCTATACAGTTACCTGCAGTTCAAAGGTAAGGACAACAAGGAATACTGTATATTTCATTATTGTGCCAAGCACAAAAGTTTAATTTTTGAATTTATAAAATAATTTTATTTTCTTTTGAGTGATTAACATTTCAGTGACAATGAGATACATTTAAAATCTAAATCAATTTATGCTCTCAGTATGCTGCATTTTCTCCACATCTAGAGAATCTCTAACCTGTCAGCTACACTGAAAAGTCRAAGAGTTTGTTTATTTTAAACTGCCTCTAAGTGGCAAATGGCAATCTTTCTTCTTCTTGTTCTATTTTACAGTCCCAGGTTCAACATATCTGAGTTGATTGTGCTGCCATAACATTAGCTATTGAAACAAGTCTCAAACACGCAGTCTTGTTGCAACCTATTCTACAGTCGTATCTTTGAAATGTTTTTTAATGGGATGGTCCAAGACATTATTCAGGACATGTTTGCTGTGGTGATTGTGACTGTGTAATCTCAAAATTTTGGAAAGTCTTGCTTCTTTATATTGAGAAGAGTATATTTTCCATCTCTTTCTCCTCAGAATTCCCTTCCTTTTTCCTTCTGCTTCTTTGCACATCCCAGAAGGATTTGCCTTTCTCCCTTTAGCTGACAGTGACCTCATCAAACTGGTTCTGATAGTGAAAAAATCGTAAGAAATAGGACTTTCAGTACTTGCCCTCATAAAAGAGAAAGGAAAGCAGGAGGAACTCTAAGTGCAATTATGAGCAAAATACAAAGTACAAATTGCTTTTACCCATCTTGACTAGCAAACAAAGCAAAGCAGCATCAGCATGCATTGGAGTGTTTTGTAAGCTATGTGTTGTTAAAGAGCCTTGTGTTTTCAGTTAGCTGATTCTGTAATAAAAATTGTTGGTACTGGCAGCATTGCATCATTGTTTTTAGCAAGAAAAGCAATTTGGCCTATTGTTTCCAGAAACARTTTTCTCTTTTAAAAACAATGTAGTTGTTTAACCTAAATATAAACACACATGATGTCAATAACTTTATATACATTAGAGACTGTTACATGGTCTTTAACTGTCATTGCTAACAGATAAATCCTGCACGGCTGGTTTTGCTCATTTATTACTAAATTTGAAAGGCACTATTGTTGATTTTGGCTTTGTGTAACAGTACATGGTGCTTTCTCCACACACCGAAGTCTCATCTCTGGGAGACAGAAACTTATTTCTATCGAACTAAATGCCATGTTGCTACTACTACCTTCCTCCAGTCTGATTGCCCGCAGGTCAGTAATTTCTGGGGTACACAGCTAGAGTTTTGAAGAGTGGAATAAACTATGAAACAAAAGGGGACTCATTCTCATCTGGACTCTGGAAGTGATGGACTGAGTAAAGTTGCTTTATTGTTCTGTCATAATTTTTCATCTGTGGAACAATGATGTTAATTTTTTCTCAGTTGTAAGGAAGACTCTGATAACGAATTTGTTAATGCTAAAGCCATGTTCGTTGTCAGCTGGGGGTCAGTATCCTCTGGATCAGCAGATTATTTGGATAGTTGTMTCTTGATTTTTTTTTTTAATAAAGGTTACTCATGCACAAGCACCTCGGATTTTCTTCCCATAAAGCAGCAGGATGGTAATGCCCTGATGACCTTGTATCACACCCGCAGCGTTACTACAAATGTGACTAAACGAGCTGTAGGAAATCTTCCTCCTTAGCATCCTGGTATTCCTCCCACCTGCCCTGTACTCTGCTGCATGGTCAGCACAGACCACATAGACACTGACTACATCTGGGGAAGTGAGGTGAAAAATGCTTTAGCAGGTTGAGTAAAATAAGCTCTGGAAAAGCTGTGTTGCCCATGAAGAGGAAAGTATTCTCTGGGCACACATCACATTTATTTGTTCTGTTGCCTGCAAGCAAGCTGGAGTTCATAAATAGTAATAGAGGGGGCTGTACAAATTCTAGAGGCCTGAGATGGAAAAGGGAAACCATACTACAGTTAGTAAAGATACAGACTTATGCAAGTGCTGTGGCAACTTGCTCTTGGTCCATGCACTTAACATTAGCATCACAGGTTTCCTTGAAAYCTGGCCGGAAGAAAACAAAACAAAACATTGTTCTGTGCTTTGCCCAGTCAATATGTTGAGCTTCTTCCTGTGTCTGAGTGTGGACACAATCCCAACGCACATCTACATGGATCATTGATCACTGACTACATCGGGACACCCAACAGCCGCATCCCCTTTCAGAGGTTCACTCAGACTGATAGGACAATGTCAAAAGGTACTTCTGATGTCTCCTCAATGTTTTCGATAGAAAATGGAGCCCCTGAGGTGAAAGGGGATCGGGCCACGCCTGTGCCTGCCCAGCACTATCATGCTGAATGGTGGTTGGAGTCACGTAATTAATGAGATCATGGAGGATGAGCCATGGTTTGATCAAAGTGTTCCCAATGCATCACATAGTTTTAGTACAAATTTACTGGAGGCTGTTAATCATTGTAATAGAATATCATGGGACTCTGAATACTGTTACTTACAGAGGTGAGTGAGTGCTCGTGTGATTAGACCTCCAAGAATATGAGCATATTGTTCTAGTGAAAGTGGAAGGATTCAGTATTAAATCACTTCAAATTACACTCATAAGCATCAGCCACACAGTTCAATCCCCTCCTCCTCCTTCTCTCAGCCAACTTTTCCTCAGGTCACTTTCACATGTGTTTTTACAGAAAATCATAAAATGATGTGTACGTATCAAACACACCAAAACTTCAGCTCACTTTCTCTGTTATAAAGATAAAATTATAAATAGATAGATAAACTATATAAAGATGACTGGATTTTCCTTGTGATTTCCACTTAACATTAGCAAGGCTAAAATTAGCAAATAAAAGAACAATTCCCATAACTAAAATAGACTTACTGCATCCTAGTTTAAATCAGGAAAATGTGCTCCTGAGAGACAAATACCTTACAGCTTCTTTAAAATACCTAATTTACATATGACATAACAACAAGGCATGGTAGGAGTTAAAATGACATTAATTCTATAGAAGAGAGATAGGAGTTGACTGTTTAATAGTTTCTGTTTAATGCTAGGCCACACAGACAAATGCTTCTGTGAATTATCTAGAGAGCTGTTAGGGAAGGAGAGATATTAATTGGTCTGATGCAAACCGGGAGGGACATGTAAGAAAGGGAAAATGAAGGGGAGTATAAAAAACCGCAGTTGTAACTATCTGGTTGATCCAGCATTATTTTGGACTACTCATCATTGCAAAATCWTACTTCATTGGTTGAAACATGTTTGGGCATGCTATTGATTTTGGGGGAAAAGGATCATTAGTCTTTTATTGTAAACTCTTGATTTATACTACTCTCGGTTCATTGGTTCCTGGGGGAGAATGTTCAATTGATTGGTTGAGCTCTAGGTTTTGGTTGTTTTTATTTTTTTCTCACTCTTCTTTTTAGCTCTTTCTTTCTTTTTTTTTTTTTTTTATTTTTTTTTTTGTTTTTTTTTTTTTTTTTTTTTTTTTTTTTTTTTTTTTTTTTTTTTTTTTCCTTTTTTTGTGTCTTGTTTGTCTGATGTGATCAATGCAGGGATTTTGAGAATTCCTATTCAAAAGTATCTCAAAAGTATCTAGCTTTTATTCTTATCATTTAAAGAAAAAATAAGCTTTTTCCTACGGTCAATACTTTATTTGAGAAGCTGAGTCTCTGTGTTCCAAGTAGGCTTATAATTGCCCAAATCCTAACTGTTACTAAGAAGCAACTCCATGTTTACAACAGTGCAAATACTCTAGTGGAAATACTTCCAATGATCTTATTGAGGACAGGATTTGAAACAATGTCAGAGATTTAGGTTAGAAAATACCTACAAGGTCATACAACTTATATCCCACCATTAGACAAATGCTTCTAAAAGTCAATTTCCTAATTTTTCATACAAAACAGCTTTAAACATGGCACAAATGCCARGGGACTTATCTTTGTTGTTAGCATATTTTTCACCCTCAATATATATTTTTCCTCTCTGATTCTTAACAACTCATTTCATATTGAGATTCACTGTTCTAATGTGGAGGAAAAGTCCATCCCTCTAYTGTGAACTCTCATTACTGTGCATTTCATAAAAAATGAGTGAATTTCTGTTGCTGCTTATTAAAGGCAGAGGCCTTTGAGTAAAGATGGCCAAAAGTATGACGCAAGTGTCAGAAGGCTTAGTAACTGCTCATTGTGTTATGTTGTGCTCCATTCAGGGATCGCAAAGAACAGTGGCTACAAATACATAACAACTGAAAACTGACAGAAATTCGGCTGTGAGTTGCCACAGAGTAAAGATGACTGTTCATGCATGAGTTTAGCAAAATACCTTGCAAAAAGGACCAGAGCAACTGTCCTTTGGACTGTAGGACTATGCGTCTTTTAAGGCATAGCCTATTCCTGGAATTTTATTCTTCTTCTAATTCCCATTTTTAATCCAGAGGAGCTATAGAGATGAGGGAGCAGAAACGTGTCTTGCCAAAAATACCATAAACAAATCATGCAGAATAATTCTGTAGGCTCTTCTTAGATGCATCACCCTGCTTCCTTTGATTCTGATAGTCCCATTAGTAACGTTGCCATTGGGGTGTGATTTATTTAAGGCCTTTGTTTTTGCAGTTGAGCTGTGCAGCATGCGGCTTGCTATGATCTGTACTAAGGGATATGGTTGAGTACATCTGAATAGTGTAACCCTATGGAATGTGGAGGCAATGTGTCGTAACTTATGCATCTTCTTTTCTAGAGAATTATATTACAACTTGTTTTAGTTTTTACCTGATGTTTCACCTATTAAAATAAAATATCTAAAAACAGGAAGAATTTGCAGCTGCTTGCTTCTCAGAAACGATCAACTGTTTCTGTAATTAATATGGAAGATAACAATTTAAAATAATGAAACACACATAATGTTTGAAGAAAGCAGCTTGTTGCTATAATTAGAACTGGAATCAAATTGTTCTGATGGCAAACACCATTTATTGAACTCCATGAATGGAGCAGCTTCAGCAAGCAAATAACACAAGTGGGAAAATATCAGAAACAAGTATAAGATATGGAAAAATGAAGCCAACTCCTGTCGGCTCCTTGGGATGAAAATCCGTAAGTTGAACTTCTTGAGGCTCTCTCTCCAAGAAGAAGGCTAAAGCACTCAGAGCAGGGAGCTCATAAACTGAGGGAGGCCAGTGTTTACGGCAGAGAACATGGGCTTGTGATTAAGTCCTGACATAGTCACAGATTTCATGCAGTAATATGAGGACAATAGATTTGTCAGTCTATTGTATTATGTCTTTTCCCCTGCAGGACCGATATACAAGGTGAAAATTCATCTCCCACTCCTCTGAGTCTTCTGCTATTGTTTCAGTCTGCCCTGTAGAGTTAGGACAACTGCTCTGCCTGCCCAGCTAATTGTTCTGCTAACAATTTCTCTTGTGCGCCTTTACTAGCATTGGATGTTTGCTGTGCGAAAACCTCCTGTGAGAATCTCTGGATTTGAGCTGTTGATTGGTAATTTCTCAAATTTTATTCTGATGATGAAATCTGAAAATGTTGTTTACAGGACTTTAGCGTCTGTTGGGTTGTTTTTCCCTGGGCTTTACATTGTATGCTGTGTCATACTGCAGAAGATACAAGAGAGAGGCATGAGTCCTCCTCTATCATTCCAATATGCAAAATCTTTACTTATTCTGAAAATGAAGTTATGTTTCCATGGTCAAGAAATATTTGAGATTAAAGTTGGAGACTCTGACCGTGACTGAGTTATGTCACTAGCTGAGGAATTACCAGACTAAAATGAAGTGTTTAACCACTGCTGGGGAGCAAATCAAGGCACTTAAAAAAAAAAAAAAGATTTGATACTGTTCCCTTGGTTTTGATACTGTTCGCTTGGTTCAGCTTCTGCTAATTAAGAGTGAAACCTTTGTCTGAGACTGATAATGGAGCTGTCAATATTTTATGCTATGTATTGTGGAGCATATCCAACCATATTGCTATTGGGAGGCTGGGCTTCCCCCTGTCATGCTGTGGAACTCTTACACACTGGACAGTGCAAGCAGGGTGGAGAGACTCCAACTCTTAGCCTTCTGCCTCCTCCTCCTCCTCCTCCAAATCTAACTATGAGGGAAGAGCCAGGGAAAATGTGCTGCATTTGCCTTACATTGTGCTAGTGGCTTAGCTGAGATGAATCACTTCGTTGTACATTTGGAATAGCAAAAGGATTTTATTGATTAATTTCTTCATATTTTTTAAAAATAGTTTTTAGCATCATGTCTGCTTTGGGCTGGAACATTGCAACCAATATACAGTGTTCATTACTAGTAAGCATTTGTTTTATTAACAAGAGCATATGTGCTCTAGTACCACAGAAGAGAAATAACTGCCGTTGGTGAGAGCAGATTACTTTTTTTTAATGCAGTTGCTTGTTTTAACTACATTTTCCACACACAGCTTAGGCTCTTCAATATTTTTTTTATATATTTGTAAAAGCTTTGGAACATGTCATTTTTAATGAAATTGTGTGTTGTTACAATTTTGGTGTAAGTTTCAACCTTTCCTTGGGCACTTCAGCAGCCGATATTAGGGGATCGCGTTCAAAAGGAGGCAGCATCATTCCTAGAACTCCATCTTGCTGGCTGTCACTATCACTGAATCCGAAACACACAGGGAAGACTTAAACCCCAGGATCAGTGAGCAAAAGAAAGGTGCTTAAACCATAGGGCAGAGCAAGTGCATTGCAATGCTTAGGAAAATAAACCAAACAGAGAGAAACTTCATCTCTGAAATACCTCACCAGCTTCCTGGAGTGCAGAACAGCTACATGATAACATCTGTGTGTACGAYAAACTTATCAGACTTCCTCTGTTTGTCTTTTTCCAGTAAACTATTTTTATTGATGTAAAGTGGTATCAGTAGCTGAATTCCTCCTACTCTATCCAGATATTTATTCACTAAATGGCCCTTGCCTTCATGGTATGTGAATGCCTTGTACACGTTAATGGATTGTGTCCATAATCTCTTCAGTGAGGGCAGGAAAATGTTAGTTCCATTTCCAGTGATGGAAAATAAAAGGTAGCAGTGATACTCTTACATAGTTTCTGAAAATATCTTAAAGGAATAATAGAAACTTCTGAATTAGACTTCACACCTAGGCAGGAATTCAGAGGGGAGCGATGTCACGGCCGCCTCTTGAAGGGACAAATAGCCCTCATAGTGCAGAGGGTGGAAACGACTTTTCTGAGCTAGTGCTGGAAATCTGTGACTGAGGACAGAATTCATCCAAAGCCCCTTAAGTACCGCTTCAGTACAGTATTCAATGCGGTTATTTTTGCATTATAATTTCTCCGTGAAAGTTATTTAGTTAATAACATGAAGTGTTTTCTGTTATTTTTATTTTTAATGCATTTCATGATCCAGGTTCACTGTAGCTCAAGAAATTCTAACATACACTTATAAAGTCAGACAATATATAATGATCCTGGAGACAATATTGTTGTCCATGATGTATGAAGCAGAAAAAMCAGAGTTTGATTTTCATAAGCTCTAATGACCCTCCTGGGCAGTTGGAAATGTACATTGTTTGAGATAATCAGACAAACTGTTTCCATTATAAAAAGACGCATTGTTTCCATTTTATGTTTTCACAAGCATTTTGCCTRATTATTGCTGACATTTCCAATGATATTGCGAAGTTTTTCAGAGGGAAAAGGAGTTTATCTCCATTAAAACTGGAAACAAACTGATGCTAACTGTTTTTATAAACTGAAAATACCAAAATAAAATGAAATGTATTAGAGCAATTAGGAGGAATTATAGCAAAGTCTGTCTTGCCTGTATTTGTGGGGGGAAAAAAAAGATATACCAAAGATTACTATTTTACAGTACCAATCTGTTCTAAAAAAGCCTCCTGAATGTTTTGCATTAAGTTATCTACCATGGATCTGTTATTGTTTAACCCTTTCACATTCCTAGGTGTTGAAATGTGTTCAAGTGTTGAAATATGAATGCAGATGGGTAATACATAATCATTTTGAATTTAGCTATTTTTAATCCTCCTAGTTATTTTTATAGATGTAGATATAGCTGTGTAAACTTCTTGGGCTAAGGTACCGTGCAGCATTTCTCTGCAGCGTGCTTTGTTTAGTTGCAGTGGTTTGAACCTAATGGTGCAAGATTTTCTTAGTTGTACGCAAAGATAATTTTCTGAAGTGAAAGATCATTCAGTAGTTGTTATTGGTTAATCAGCACATTATTGGTTAATCCCAGAGTGTTTGTAAGTCATGTTGAAAGCTTGATCATAGTGATAGTATGGTAGGGAAAAGCACTGTTACTCATTTGTATTACTTGGAGGCAAATTCAGTCTTAACCAAAACCAGACACTAAAACTTTTTTATTTCCTGTAGGAGGAACCAAGGACAGTTCTGCAGATCCTACCTTATTCTAAATAACTTTGACATAGAAAATGTCAGGAATCAAAACGGGATCTAAGCAAAGGCTTAGCTGCAGGAACAACCAGGTGAGGAAAACTAGTGGGATATTTGATATTTCCTAGGACACATCCTAGAGCACACTTACATTCCTGCTGGTGCTAGTCGGTGAATCTTAGCTGCTTTACTACACCAGTCTCCTGTGTCAGCTGTGGAAATAGGCTGCTTGCTGAAAAGGGGACGTTCTGGCTGCGAAAATAAACAAATAAATATATCCTCTGCAGTAACCACAGACTAGACTTAAACAAAAGCTCAGGAGCTGTGTTAATCGCAAAAGCTGACCACTTCTGAAGTTGTCCTCAGAGATCAAATTATCTCCTCAGACATTTCTGGTTGTTTGCATCGTCCCTGATCTTCTCTGGAGATCAGATCTGCTTATCAATGCATGTTTTTCTCATACCACTTTTTTTCCTAGATTTTCTACTGTTTTACCAGAATAAGATTTGTTAGGATGGGTTGGTATAAGTGCAATGTACTGCCTGCTCAAACAAAACAGCTGCCATTCTGACTGGAGTAAATCAGCTGAAATACTTATTGAAACTAATTACTAATCTCGACATTAACTCTGACAATGCTCATCTCCCTCAAAGAGGCCTGCAGAATTCATTTATCCTAAATATTTTGTAGCTCATATAGTCACATGCAAATGTAGGAAAAGAACATAATCTGAGTGTCTTGAGAGCTTTGTCATACACYGTTTATATAAAGTCTATATAACCGGGTTATACAGGACACATCAGACTGGGAGCTAACACAATTGAATATATGCTGATAATATGGTCTGGTTTAAAGGCAGAGGGTTTTTTAAATCAAAATCTGTTTTCTTCTTTTCAAAGTAAAAAAAAAAAAAAAAAGTGATTTATTTTTATACCAGGGCAAATTGAAACAAGGTAGTATAATTTGAATTAGGACTATTAATCCTAACATTTACTCAATGTATTTCAGAGACTTCTGACAACTCTGTACTGAGGTCCTGAACAGTCTATCAGGTTCCTCTGTGGTGGTCTGTAAAGGAAAATTCCTCCGTAAGTCCAGGCTGTGGAGGAACTGTGGCTGGCACATTACTGGAACATTTGAAATGTTCTCATTTTATAATATTCAAAAGATTTCATTTTACCATTTCTGAATTGGAACTGAGGAAAAATTTCTGTTTGACAAAATGTTTGTCATTTTGATTTTTTTGTTGATTTGGTACCACAGCAAATTTAAAAATACCGACTTATCATTTGGGATGGATATTCAATTTTTTGGTCAGTTGAGTCATGAAAAACTGCAAATTGGTCCTGATTGCTGAGAGTGTTATTGATTTTTTTTTCTGTATTTTTCCTGAATTATGTAAAAAAAAAAAAAAAAAAAAAAAAGACTTAGGAAAGAAAAGTAGCAGAATGTAAAATTACAGAAGTAGAAGGCTCATATTTTGTTCCATGTTTTTGTTTTCTGCCTCAGGAAATGTACTGTGTATGAAGCATAGTTAAAAAAAAAAAGATTATTTCTTTGAAGACAGCAGACAACACAATTTTAGTAAATATAATATTTATAGGACCTTGCAATTAATTTACAAAAATTTTACATCAAAAATGTATGCTGATGATTTTAGTCTTTAGGGACGACAATTGTCTCCTCAGTCATGTTTTCATACACTAAAGGCAATTATTGTTGCTTCTAGCTGTAATAAAAAAATAACCGAAACAGATAGAAGTGTCTTGGTAGAAATTGAGCTGAAACTCCCACTGTGGAAATAATCAGAAAATTAAAAGCTCTGCAATCTTGCAAATAACATTGCAACTTAATATTATTGGAACATAACATTATTATCTCTTTTATAGGGAAAACAAATATAAATATGTTTTCAAACAACATTGATGTTATGGTTTCACTTTATTGGCTAAAAGAAAAGAAAAAAAATTGGGAGAAAACAATAACTTTCTGGAGTTGTATATCAGACAACCAATTGGGAATTTGTGAAAAATGATCAACTGTGGCAGGATTATATTTCTGTCATTCTTGGCTCAGCGTCTTCTCCACCAGTCTCAGCCTCCATGACACCTATGAGACATGGCCCATCTGCTAGCTTAYGGGTTCTAAACTAAATATTATTTATAATATTATTTAAGTTTGGTTCACTTATTCTCTTGTTAGCTTCTGTCAGGTTCACAACTGGAACAAGACAGTTGAAAACTCAAAAAAAGGAAGGCATCAGATCATTTCTGTGTCCAACTTTGCTTTAGTACYTGACTTCATTTCACGAGCAGGGGTACCTGCTTGCCCTGTTTTTCCTAGCGATGGTCTCGTAGGACTGAGGAGTGGCTGCCTATGCTTTATCCTCAAACGAAGAGAAACTTATACCACTGTTTTCTTTTTCTTCCTTAACGACAAGTCTACTCCTGGGTCGATTTCTGCGTTCATGCTCGCTGAAATACTCCGCCACCGCAGCGGACAGACTCCTGGTCTCACGGGCGTAGCGAAGAGAGGCGTCGYGCGGCGCGGCGAGCCCGCGGCTGCTCGGTGTGGGCTGCACCGCCTCGCGCGACTCCGGGGTGCTCGGGCCGCGTGCTGGGGCACGGGTGCCCGCCGCGTGCCTGCTTCCGCTTTTCAGTTCGTGATGGTTCGTTTCACTGTCGTGAAGGAAATATGCGCCCACGTGGTTACCTTATCGCAGCTTACAGGAGTGTAACTTCTAGTGCAGGGGTGGTGATTGTGAACTTGATTGTCGGTGATCGTATGAGCGTTTTCCAAGAATCAGAATTAGAGTTGAAATCCCTCTTACAGGGGAGGGATTTCACTGCCTCTTTTCCCTAGAGCAACATCAACATTTTATGAAATATTGGGGGGGGGGAGGAATTGCAGTACTTTGGCTATTTTTGCTGATTTTAATCTTGACAAAAAGAGGAGAGTCTAATCAAAAACCAGCAGTGTAAGGCTAAACCCACTGCTTCTGGAGTGGGAGGATCTAGATTTGAGATGAGGAGGAGAAGGTAAGTGAAATAAAAGACGCAGGTGGGGTGCTGCTAAGAGACCATGGACAGCATGGTGAAAATCAGGTGCAAGTGGTGAATCACAAAAAAATAATCCCGTCACCTTTGCCTGAACATCAACATTTTTTGAAGGTTATCCAAACTTACTCTTACCATAAAGTCAGTTTTGGAAGGGAAAGGAGTAGCTTCTWTTCCAGGTTTAATTTCCCAGTAACTGGCAATACCTACAGACACTGCTATCTAGTATCTGACAGCATCTAGCATCTAAATATGATAGATAAGAGCCTGGCAGACAGGCAGGGGACTCCCTCCCTCTGTTTATTCATGTGAAATTGGGAGGAGAGAAAAACCTCCACAGGATTTCTGACCCCCTCTTTCAGCTCCACCCCTGTCAAAAGCTGAAACTAATGAGCTGGAAATAGGAAATGTGCAAAATAACTGACACTTCCCTATCTGAACTGCATTCCTTAAGAGTTGTTTTTTTTATTACTAGATAAATGCTTTGACATGTGTATTTATGTGAAGTCTGAATGTGATTTAGATACCAACTACCTGCTGAGCTAGGAATATTTGCTTCCTACTTAAACCAATATGTTTATTTAAAGGATCTTTAAGTTTTAAAATGCCCTTGGCTTCTAGCTCCATAAATGGGTAACCTTTGTATATGGAATGCATTGTGCACTCCATTTGTTAYTAATATAAAGTAATATTTTCCTTTTGCTCTGCTCCACTCTTTTCTTTGTGAGTCCTTTTACTGTAGCAGACTCATGTGAAAAATGTGCATATGCACGTTTGGAAGTGGATGGAAAAGCCTGATTCTCAGAGCTACTGCTTAAAGATGATGTCCACCCTTCTTGTGTAAAGTAGTGAACAAAGGGTCTTTGTTATCCTTCCTCTCAAAATAATTTGTTGCAAGAGTATTTCCTTTGTTCTGTGTTTTTTGTATAGCACAGTTAGGCTAGAAGTTGTGKATAATGCTTTGTTATAAAGAATAAATGGCAATGGCAAGGTATAGACAAAAAAAATAATTCAATATTTTAATTTAAAATAGTCTCCTAACTGAGTTCTGGGCTTCCATGGGTGAATTCTTTGACTTCCCACTCACTCATTGGTTATTCACGCCTAGCTCAGGTAAGGCTTTACTCAGGTGAAGCTTGCTTTAAAATCAGTGGAAAAATCTGAGCAAGAATATCCAGATTTGGCTCCAAATGCAAAGATTACTTATTTTTACATTGCAAAAGAAAGCACTATTTTTGGATCTTCTGACCAGGAAATGTTCAGAAAGCAGCCAGCAGTTAAAAGGCATGGTCCTAATTTGAAATTTCTAACCAAAATCTAACCAAATGCATTTCTAATCAAAATCTTCTTTTTCAAGAAAATCCATCTTCTAAACAAAATCATCAATATAATGCAGGCTAATCCCTTCTAGAATGAAGTCCTCTGAATGCAGACACATACAACAGGATATTTAGGTTCCTGTCACCAACACCACTGACACATGTGCTCCCAGGCTTTCACTTGAAAAGTGCGCTTGTATAGAAGAGGCCAGCAATCTGCAATGCAAAGTTTTGAAGGCAATTACTCTTTCTTTTTAATCTGAGTCCGCATTCAATTAAGCAGAGTTGAACTACTCACATCCTTTCAGCCAATTAGTCACAAGCTTCAGTTTTTGTTTGTGCTTCTTTCCTTTCCCTCCCCATTCCAGCCAAAAGAAACTTCCAGTTCTCAGATTCCYTAACGAACATAACCAAAACTGTCAAAACAAGTTTCTGGGTGTTGATGCTTCAGACAGAAAGCTCTAAGCACCAGATCCATGGCAAAGCAAGTGCTCTCTTTGGAAAACCCATGGCATTTTGGTTCAGGACCCGTTCCTGTGACCGCAGTCTGGGGACTGCCAGACCATACAGCACCAGGGAGAGGGATCTTTGTGCCAGGGACACAAAGGCCTTCACAGCTGGGCTGAATCACATTGAAAGGAAACTGTCAAGTGTTGTGCATCCCATAATTAACCTTTTTCAGGTTTCCTTCCCATCTTTTAACCAAGCTTCCTCACAGCCTATTGTGCCCTAAAGCTTATGATGATATAAAGCTGTGATGATGGAGCACTGACCTCTCCATTCTGGTAGGATCTGACCCATAATATTTTGAGTAGTGRGGATCTGAACGTTTGCTAATATTTTCATACCTTTGTGAGACATAAAAAAGACAAACCTTCTTGACTTGTCTATTACATATTTCCACAACAATTAATGTTAAATGTTATTTATTGGGATGGGGGTAGAATTCCAAGGCTCATTTTTAATATAACKGTTAGCCTAATAATTCCTTGAAACTGTTCCCCTGTGGTGAAATAATGAAAAGTGACTGAAAGGAGCTGCAAGTGCAACTTCTGAGTGAAGGATTATTTTAAAGTGTTCTCCTCCTTGTGATAGCTTCAAATATTTGTATAATAGAATTTGTTGCCCTGTCTAGAGTTATAAATTATAAACATGGCTATAGCAGTATCCCTGAATAAGAGCCCTTAGGCTTCATGTACTGAGTCTACAGAAACAATATGATGTTGAGCTGGACGTTAGGATGAGATACTTACTCTATAGCAAATATTTCACTGGTATCTGATATCTCCAAACTGATTAAAAAGATTATTTGCAAAGATATTATACAGAGGGATTTAAAAAAAAAAGAGATGGAAGGGGAATCAATGTTAGGATTTTTTGTTTTTAATTTTTTTTTTAAGGAAAAAAAAATGATGACCTAGATGAGGTTGTAACATAGCTAGGTCCTTAGCCATATACATGATTATAAGCTACTAATTCCAATAAAACAAATCACATACTTAAATTTAGCTCAAGGGCCTTGACGAATTGGACCTAGAAAGCTAGGATAGTTTAAAAACTCAAAGTATGCCCAGAAATAACACTATAGGAACAGTCTTTCACAGAGAACAGAAATCTAAGCCATCCATGGGAGTTTTGCTGTTTTTAAAAGCATTTTTTAAAAATGYGATAATTCATAATAGTTGGTTTACAAAACCATTACTAGAATCCTATAATAAACTCTGCTAGTTTTTTAATAATTCCATTCTTTAAGCCTTTTCTGTGAGGCCARTTCAGAAGAACAGTGGCATAATCACATCACTTGACTTCTTAAATTCGTTTCCTGACTCCTTTTACTGCTACATCAAATAAAAACTGCCAGTTCTTAYCCCGAGCTTGAGCAAACGCTGAACCTCACACGCGTGAGTAACCCTCCACGAAGGACTGTTCACGCCCACGCGGTACTGCGAGCCCAGTGTGTCAGCTGTCACGCTCGTGATTCCCCCAGCCTTCCTCTCAGGTCGTGCGTGCCGTCTGGCCACCCAAAATCGTCTGGGAAAACCACCCTTCTAAAGCTGAATCCCCTCCCCCCGCCCCCAGCCCAATCCCTCTATGAAACCGCCTGCTAATAATATCTAAATAAATGGCCTGGAGGAACTCTGTGATGAAATCTTAGTTCCACTTAATTTAACAGGGCATCCACGTTGCTGGCACAAAGATTTTCCCCTTGATCTTATTGTTTGRTGTACGCGTGTTTTACTACTCTTCCCCCCACACAACCTTTCTTCTTTTCCTTTTAATTGTTTTTACACCCACTTTTTTTTTTATCTGGGTGCATACAGCATGGCTGAAGCTGACTGTATTAGTTCCTTCCATATCTTCCTCTTTCCCTGATGGACTTAATTATAAATAGCTTTTTTTTTTAGAGAATGTTTTCCCTGAGAAAGGCACATGTCTAAGGATAACTTTGTGGCTTCTGATAAAGGGGCATTGCTGTAAACTGTAAAGGCTTCAYGAAATCGGGAGGGCTGACAGCAAAGTCCTTTGTTTTATTGCAAATATCTAAGACCACATAACTGATATATGGCTGGCTTCACATATGGCTTGTCTTTCTTGCCAAGTCTACTGGAAGACAAGAAGACTGATCCAAGAGTTATTTTTTGCATGTGCTTGGAAGTCCTGATCGCAGATTTCTCCTACAGTAGGGGGAACAATATTTCAGTATCAGTATTATTGCACCATGCAGAAACTTAACCCAATGTGCAGTAGTGTTTAAAACCAGCATTTTAAAATAAAAATAATAAAAAGCCAACCAAAAGCAGTTAAAAGCATCTATTTTACTTAGAGGAAAAACTTCTGTTCATTAAAAAGGGAGTGAGGCTCAGCTACAGTCCCAGAAGGGAAGCTAAAAATAACGTTTTTTTGCTTAATATAATATTCTCTTTAAACTGTATATGTCATAAACTTCTGTGCTTTGCCTTCCCTCTTGCCTCTGTGAGCACACCTCCTAGCTTGCTTGGTCCACTAATGGAACACTGGGTGATGTGGAAGGTCTGACGGACAGCACTCCTCCCTGGCAGCTCACACTCTGAATACAGCATACTGTTCTAAAAAGTGCTTTTCTGTATTATCCACCATGTGATAGCTGTTTGCTGCATCTCCATGTCTGGACTGTATGATGATAATTTGGGAAACAAAGCAGTTCTGTCATGTTTTTCCTCCTCTTTTTGTGTTGTTTTCATTTTCATTTTTGTTTTACTGCACCTGCACTGCTGACTGAATTTTGTTAATATAATCTTAGTAGCAATTGCTTTGAGGCTGTCATGCCAAAGTGTGAGGTGTGAAAAAAAAAAAAAAAAAAAAAAAAAAAAAAAAAAAAAAAAAAAATAAAAAAAAAAAAAAAAAAAAAAAAAAAAAAAAATCCAAAGGAATAGTAAGTTATTCCTTACAGTCAGACTCAAAAGCAGAGTCTGATATATTTGCATCCTTTTTTCTTGACTGCTGTGTGAATATGGGACAGACTGGGAAAGACTTGATCAGTTTTCCTTGAACTGGTGGAAATCTCACTGATGTGCAATGGCTCCTCAGCCATTCCTTTAAGTAATTCAAGCATCTCAAATGGTGAGCACCCTTTCCAGGGCCAGCTTATTAGAACAGCTGTCCAGACAAATGCACACAATATCCTTTCTTGCCTTCTTTCATTGACAGAAAAGTGAGATTTGTTCTATATCATCTTCTAGTTCCTAGAAATCACTCTAATGCACTACTCTTCTGATACTACTATCACGAGCAGCCAGCTCTAGTGCGCTGCTTTCTCATACACCTGAAGGAAATGACACAGATGCATTGCAACTCAGAATGCTTCATAGCACTTCTTTCCTTCGTTATTGGTTGTTCATTAACTCAGGAGAAGAATACATGACTATTAAGTATAGTGCCTGTTTGCCCATTTGGGGAGTGAGAGCATCAAAGCCTTTTATGACCACCTCTCGTAATTCAGGCCAGTGCAGCACAGTACCACCGATAGGATTCCTCCAAGGTGACCTAAAAACTTTATGCAACTGGTTGAAAAGGCCACGATGTCAGCGGCAGAGCTGGAAGCACAAATCCAGTATGTAAAATCATATTCATCAAATCTTACCCAGGGTAAACACAGAAATACAAATGAAAATGGAGATTTGTTTTATTCCTTTTTTAATGGAGAAAGCTATAAAGAGCCACACATAGAAGAGGAAATGAAGAGATGGTGAAGCTGACACTAACTGCTATCACGTGTACAGGAGCAGCAGGAAATGCAGAAGACACTTAATGTCAACTGCTGTGGAAAAAGAAAACTACAGCCACTCTAGAAGAAGAGCTTACATACATACATACAGCTATAGTTGGCAACTGCTGTGAGAATTGCTAATATGTGTAGCTGGCTGAGAGAAGAATGAACCATCTTGTTGGCACCTTTTCTGTCAGGGAAAGCAATGCAAGCCAATATAAAATGGATTAAGAGGACTTAAATTACAAAAAATCCAACAACCCTACAACAAGCTTTTTTTTTTTTTTTTTTTTAATGCACAAACAGTAATTCAGAGAAGCATTAATTGAAATTTCTCATTTAAAGGCCAATGTCTCAGTGGCAGAAAAGTAAAGGGCAGAGATTCTTGACTGTGTGTCTCAGCAGACAGGAAAACCAACAGTGGTCTGCCAGACTGGATGCCTGGATCTTTGCCTTCATATCCTCATCTCTGAGAAAGAGTTAATAATTTTCTTGATGGCATTTCATTGAAAACAACTGTATTGAGATTATGTTTTGTAAATTGGCTGCTTAGGAAGGACAGGGCACCTCCCTGAGACTACCTTGTACATTATTTATTTATTATTATTACTACAAAATCAAACCAGAATTCTTGGCAAAGGTGGAAACAGGACTCACAGTAAAATAAGACTTATAGAATAGAGAGGGAAAGATTGTATGCAGACAAAAAATAATTGTTTGGCTTGGTCTTGAAAGGTAAAGGTATTATATTTGGACAAATACCTCTGAGTTGCTGGTAAAGAATTCAGCTACCCATATATTCATATATTCTAAAGATTTATGTTGTTTTCCCTTCACAAGCATTGATACTGAAATGAACTTTTACTACCTCGACAAAGAAGTTTGGTGCAAAGAGCCTGCCTTAAATAAGGACAGGTTGTTAGTAAGTTAATATGATCTTAAAGGAATTTTGGCTTGATCCTTCTTTTTTTTTCCTTCTCACCCCCAAATGCTATATTTTTGGAGGATGGTGCTTATTTTGTTCAGTTAGAACTGGAATGAGTAAATTGATAGTACATCGTTGTTGTTTTTTTCTCCCCCCCTTTTAATTTGAATGTCTTATAAAGTATTACATGTTATAGTTCATTAGGTTCTCATTGACTGGATACTTATTAGCTTCCTAAGCCTGTTCCATTGTTCTGCTGCTCTGCTTTCACCATTTGGTATTCTGCACTCTGCATAATGAATAAATTACAGTTCAGAGAACGGACATCACCATATGGGGGTAATTTGTACTTTGACAGAAGGACAGGGCTCCTGGACTGGTCCTAAAGGGAAGCTCTGCAATCTTTGAAAATCCCTCTAATTTTTTCAATTATTTACATTCAAAAGCCTTTTCCATTGCCAGTGTATGCAGATAGGGCCTTTGAATAGCAGCAAGCTGGGGACCAGGCGTAAAAGTTTTGATTTTAATTGCAGGGCCTCTACAATGCAGATGAGACAGTATGTACACTGATTAACACCTTCATGACTGAGGGTACTTGTAGGCACTCTAGACTTTTGGAATCTTACGATGATATAGACTATTTTAAACCTCAGGAATTTCATATTCCCTGCATACTATCCATAGAATATGAGAAATAAAGTTTGGAAACAACTTAAATTTAACATTGGTACTGACATTTAGCCACTATCTGGTCATACAGTTACACATTTTTGCCCACAAGACAAGTAATGTAATCCTAATAAATAAAATCATTTATTTATACAGAGAAACTACATACCAGCATAGTTACATCCTTAAGTTAATTTTATGGGTAAAAATCCTTACATGTAAAAAGTTTGAAGGAAAATTATGGTCAAGCTTGGAATTCATAGCACAGCCGTGGAAATGATCACACACAACGAGTCTAAGCAAACATCATGCGTTCATCCATCCTTTAGCTCATTTTTCTATAGCACATGCTGCCATGTCCCTTGAATCTGTCTACTCAGTCCTTACTAGATCTACCTGAGTTCTATACCAATGATTTTAGGAAGGGAGGCTAGCCATACTTTAAGTTTTATTTATTTATTTATTGTCATAATAATTTCTAAACTAGTCTGAAGTGTTTTTTTTACCCAAAGTACCTTATTTTTTATGTCTTTCTAAGTCAAAATCCTGAATATAAAAATAAATATAGAGCCAAAATATTGAAGATATTATATCTCAAGCAAGTTTTTACATAAACTACTTTACGACATCAGAGAGATGTATTTTAGAGGAACATCTTCTTTACCTATAGGAGGACCTTCTCTTTTCAGCTAATCTCCTTGATATGCTAAAGACAGCTTTCTGTTTTTATTTTTGGTTTTTCTCTTATCTTGGAAGTGGGTCCCAAGTTCCTGCTAACTTGGTGGTATCCCAGAACATCTCACATTCAGCCACCACTACTTCCTGCAATGAGAAATTAGATTCTTGCCTGAACACATAAATGGTAAAGTTCAGACTGCAGACTTTGCTTTAGGAATGCATCTTAACTGACTTCGATTACCAAGTCCCAACATAATTACATAGAAGAAAAAAATGTTGCTGAGGAGTGAATTCATCAATTCATACTTTAAATTCCTTGTAGATTGTTCACATCGGTTACCTAATTCAAGGAAAAATACTTGTGGAACAATCACTTACTCCTTTTTTCCCCTCACCACCACCCAGACCACCTGCAACATGAGATCAGCTAAGCCTTTTCAAGCAATTACTTTAGCTCTTCTTATAAGCAAGAGGAAATTCTCAGAAATTAAGAACTGAAGTTTTTAATTGACATCTTTTAAACATGGGATAATCCAGATTGACCCTAAGTGTTAATACCACTGGAGCATGATCAGAGAGAGCAAAGCAAGCAACCCATATTCATATCCATAAGCTCTGAATGTAATCCACTGCATAGTGAAATAGAATGTATTCAAGGCTGACATAAATGACAGCAGAGAGAAAAAAAAGGGGGTGGGAGGATATGTATTTCCAGCCAGACTAGCCACTCTCCAGGCATTGAATAACTGATGTCCTGTGGCTAATACCTTATTTACTACCCTTTGCTTATTGGCAAACATCAACAATGATTACTTATATTTCATGATTCTGAATGAATTCTCTTCCCAGGTAAACAGTAAGCCTCTTAAAAATCACAATAAGTAAGACAAAAAATATGGAAGATGGAAGATGACACTGAAGATGCAGACTCCTCAAGTGCTAAAGGAATGTTCTGATCCGGACTCATTGCCGGTGTGGTTCCTTAATCACTCTTTGAAGAGCTCCCATTTGCTGCCTCACTCTATTAAGGCCAGTTCTGTTCTCATTTAGCAACCTCCCTAGAACCTATGGATATCAAAGTTACAGAAGGTAACTGTACCGAAGAGTAGAGATATTGATRAACTGATCACTTGCCTACTGGCCACAGGTGAAGGCTAGCTAACAAGCAGTCAGAACAGCACAACTGCGGTTACCATGGCAGTCAATGAGCATTTTAACTACATTCTAAGTGTCATATTTAACTTTTTAGGCGAAATTAAATAAAATATAAATATTCTCTTTCTATCTTTAAATGCCAAAGCAAKACTAATAGAAAAAATTTGACCATTTTTTTTAATGCTGTAGCCATTTTAGTTAAAAATGCAGCAAATTGAAGAATTTGATAATTTCTATAAAATACATTTTAAGGAAAAATAAAAGATTTGATGTAGCTTTATGGATATAGTTTTTGTAATTTTTCAGAGATCTATTTCTCACAATGCAAGGTGTTCTTTTCCATTCTGTCTGTCTTTGAACTCCAGTTCAAAATTCTCTGAAGCTATACGTACTGGGAGTAAGAGAGATGTAAGCCCCTTATGTGATGGCTTTTCTACTCATAAAGTTAAGTTTTAATCCAAAATGCAAGCCACATAAAGTGTGTCTAGGAGATTAAACGCAAAGATGCACCAAGGTCTCATTTTTGGACACCTCATAGTAGGTACCAGTATGAAGCTATCAGAAGAATAAGCAGAGCCAATATAATTTATACGAGAGAAGATTAGAGGGTGCGAATTGCAAAGGTGTTGTGAATAAAGAAAAAAAAAGTAAGTATGAGAAATGTATTTGGCAGACCAGTTACCCACATTGGACAGGTCTCCCCCACAAGATCTTATCTTACTATAATACTCTGATCCAGCTGTCTGCATTAATATATTATTCACTGGAAGCATAGAAAGTTAAAATTAAATCAATATCTCAGGTCTGTAATGCTCAGAAATAATAATAATTAGAAAAAACAAACTTTGTTTCAGATTCTTTCAGTTGCTTGCTGCTGGAACAGTTTTACTAAGTTAAAGTATTGCACAGAAAATGGATGACAGATAAATAAAAAAGGTCTGTCCACAAAGGAAATACCAAATTTTTCTGGAATGGCATGAGAAATTTCTTTGGATTCTTGAGTTTTTACATCTTAATATTTGACTTTATATGGTCTTGAGAATATTGATTATTTATCTGTCACAGCTCTCTCAGTTACTAGGTGCATTACAAACAAAAGCAACATAAGACACTGCTCACTTAAAATGAGCATCCTCCCACACCACAGCTGCCTTTAAACTATATTTTAAATTTATCCAAAATATTAAAGTAATATTAAACTTTTTCTTTCCTTTTGTCTCCACACATGACTAGTGGAGTATCACCCCTTCCTGCCCCAAGGGTTTCCCTAGGACAGACTGGAGTAATGCGTAAAATGAGTCAGCTTATGCAGACCAGAGAGGAAATTATGACAGGACTCTCTCTTCTGGACCTACTTCACCCTACAGAAGAACAGTGTTTACCGATACAAGTGTTCCTTGTCAATCATCGTTTTAAAATCAACTTATTTTGTGTTTAGGTAACTGGAGTAGACATTATTACTGGTGCAATTAGYGCCATTAGATGCTGGTTAAATCCACAGAGTTCAAATCCAAATTCCCGTAAATGTGGGAATGTTAATGTTCGGAGTTTTGTTTCAAGCTGATTTCTACGTTTATGGGTGACTGGTATCCGAACCAATTGAAACCTTATGTTATATCTTTAATAAGAATGCAAAACTTCAATTACATACTCATGCGTTATGATAACTTATAATACATTAAGCAATATATACAGCCCTACGTAGTTATTTTTAAAATAGAGGACATTTTTGGTGACTCTATTAGCTACTTAATCTGAGTAATTTGTCTCATCATGCAACAAAAATTTGTATCACTTGCTAATCCAGGTACCAAGTGTRGCATTTGAAGAGATCATGTTTCATTAAAAAAAAGTATCAATGTTTTACTGCAACACAGAATATTCGGGGTAACCTATAATTAAACTGTTAATGGAATTTCCTGCTTTACAGGAATGAAAAATAGGATCATATTTGCAAATTATGAGTAAACTATTAATTTCAATATGTATATGAACACACAAATATAGCTGATAGCCATGCAATGTTTTTCATTGAGAAATGTTTTTAGTTTCCTTTGATGCAATAAACTCAGATCAGACTAGACAATGAAAAATGTGACCTCCTCCGCTAAAGCTGCCCATTTCTCTCTTACAGATTATGCAGCATTTTATCAAAGATTGTTATCAATTCAAGCATTCTTCCAAGGCAGAGACCTGACTTTGTCAAAGACTGGATTGCATTAACTGAAGCCCTCACAAGTGCCTCTTCTATAGTAAACTCTACATTTTAGGGTCAAGGGTGAGCTCTTATTTGAGTAGGAGGAAAATTGTTAATGAAATTTTGCTCAGTGAGCTGTGTCATCCTTTATTCTTGCTGTGCTCCAGGCAGGTCCATACTGTCAAATATCAGAAGAGGCTGGAAATGAGTGACACATGTCTTCAAGACCAGAAATGACAGTGACCTTCCAGCTTCTTTTTGTGAAGGAGCAGGGGTGTTGTACATTGCTGTTAAGGCCAGAAATGAACTCTGACATTTTAATACTGTTCTGTTTTGCTCTTCACTGCTTCTTATGGCAGTGGTTCAAACTCTATTCTTATTTCCCCAGTGCACACTCACCCTAATCTCTTTAAATTCCAGGACACAAATCCAGATTTATATTGGAGGGCAGAAGTCTTCTGGTTAGCTCCATGATTTGTACTGCTGTATGTACCGAATACTTGAACGGGAGTAAGGATTTCATCTCCTGAGGAAGGGAAAAGAAGCTGCCATTTTATCACTATATTTGTGATCAGATATCATCACAGTTTATCACTGTGTTGTTTTTGCTTGTTTTCTGTCACTATGTCTTTTCTCCGTGACAGTTTGTTTTTCATAGTACTTCATTCAACTCTGCATAACATCATCCATACAGAAATGAAGAGACATTTAATGGAGGTCCCAGATGTTGCATCATGAGTAGAGATAGGAAGAAGGTGAAGTATGTGTCCCTGCTCATTTACACAGACAGAAAGACAAACAGAAGTGGTTATATCTCCTCTATCCTCATCTCCTCACGTCAGCATGGTTTAAGGAGCATTTGCAGAAGTCAAACTGAGAAGATAGTTAGAACAACCCAGGCATAAATCTCAGACTGAACTTGATGCATCAAGACAAAGAATATTTTGTATTTTAAGATACAACGAGGCTGAAACTAGAGGAAATGTTCCTAATTTATAAGCCTTGCTTGAGTATGGCCAGCTCTCTTTGGTTTGGATAGTAGTCTCCATGAAGTTTTTTCACTTGCATTTAGAATTGGTGCAGACATTTCTGTTATGTGTGAGCTTTACTGCACTTACTCATGCCTTGATTACATTAAAAATGAGGCTCACGAAAAGTGTGTGCATGAAGCTGTACCTAGAGAGATCCTAGGAATTGAAAACTAGTGCAGAAGGTAGCAACCATATGGGAAGTTACATATCAAAATATGAACCAGTGAGGATAAAGTGGCTTTGCCCATTTGTCTTCTTACAGTTTCTCAGCAGCTCTGAGTGGCTTACCTAGCCACTCAAGCTGTTTGGCCCTTGGACATCCCTCGAGAGTAACACCGTTGCAACAGGGAGGAGAAGGGAATGCAGGAGGGTCCCAGGCCTTACGTTGCCTTCCCTGATGCCACCATCAGGGAARGTTCTGGACAACCTACCCTCTGACACACCCTGCTTAGTGTGGCTGGAGAGTATCAAAACAGATTGCGTGGAGCATGACAACATGAGCTCATGATATGAATTGGTTCTCTCCCTCCCAAAAAGTCCACCACCTCAGACAAGAGACCCAGACCTACCCTTTATAATAGAGGGTCCCTTCACATCTACATCATCTCTCTGGGAGTTAGGAGTTGGTCACACACGGAAGCCCATATCCTCGTACGGCCAAACCACAGAAAGTGTGATCTGTCACTTATTTGAGGAAGCTGCCATCTGRCTGGCTTAGTAGTTTGGCATTCGTGTCCGTATTAAGACAAAAGAGTTAAGGGGATACTACAGCAAGATCAAAGATGACAACCCTTCCTTTTAGGGAAAGAAAGGTACTCCTGCCTAGGGTAAGAAATGTTCAAGTAGATTCTTGGTAGAAAAGCTACCATGAAGCCTGTAGCTGTTCATGATTCTGTCCTCAGTATAGAAAGGGAGGAAGAGTACGAGATAATAAGGTCATAAGGAAGAGTGATAGAGGAACTTTGCTAGCACTGAAAGGGCAGTATTGTGCTAGAGAGCACCCATTAGCATACCTTGTGCTTACCCCTAGGGTGGCTTGGTTGGGAAGTAGATAGAGATACAATGCCCCAGGATGGAGTATCCTCACTTGGGTAACATCTAGGMGTGACCTGACAGCACTATAATGACAAGAAAGGTGAGCGCAGTAGTTCATAACATTCTGAACAGTGCAGGATTCTGCTACATGACAACATTTCTCTACCRGGAAGAAAATAGTGATAGCTCCAGTGCTACTGCTGTAAAAGAGAAAGCAGCTATTTGGCATAGTATTTTCCAAGGAAATGTTTGAGACTGGAACTTTTTCTTTTCCCTATGGTTTGTCAGAGACCAGACACATCAGGCTTTTTGTGTTTAAGACCAGAGATGTATGAGATGAAAAAGGTATCCCTGTGACCCGTGGGGACCACAAGAGAGAGCAAGGAAGTCTGGCATATGGAGGGGCACTGTTCTGAGAGCAATAAAATAGTGACTGGGCTGTCCRCTTGGTCTTTTAGTTGAATTTTGGTTATAATGTATTTTAGCTATTACAAAAACACACRACAGAATGGCATTTGGTCTTTGAAATTTACTGTAGATAAAATAATACACAAATGAGCAAAGACCAGGAGGGTATGATGTGCCAAAACCCATCGCCAATACATTATTTTATAAAAATGGTTATGTAATTGCTTGTACAAGTGTTGGATATACATAGACAATACAGAACACCACCTAAGAAGCTGAAGTATATTAGAAGTTTCTTAGAACAGAAAATATTTTGTAGCCCTCTTTTTCTCAAGATTTCACTGACTCTGGAATATTCTTTAGTGCCATCTGGAAAGCAGACCCTTTTCTTGAAGCATTACCTCTAGTAGCCACAGAGTGAAGTCCAAAGGGCAACATAACAYGGCTTTATCTGAGAGTCGACCTTGAGAATCCATATTAATTACTACGACTGTGTACTCAAGCAAGCTTATGCTGATTTTTTTCCATTTACTGCAATTAACATTCGTATATACCTACGTACAAAAACTCCTGGCATGTAACTAATTTTCTGACTGGTTTTAGATTTTTGTAAGTGTTTGTTTCCTTTGCATGATTTCATATTGACTCATTGCTTCTCATGAGACAAGAACCAAAACTTTATTATTTGCAACATTATGATAGCTAAAACTATGATGTAATGCAGCAAAATGATAAAAAATATGAACCAAAAAAATTATCTTAAACTTTCTGAAAATAAGAAGAAAACAAAACGTTTCGCTTCCAGAAGATTTCCAGGAAACTCCTTTTTTTAATAAGCTGATATTTGTGGGTATAGAGTGAAATGCAAATTTAGCCTTTCAAATGTAAATTTTATCCAAGTAACATCTTTTTGAAAAGTAAATTTATGTTCTGTTGATTTGTTCTTTGGTATTTGGCAAGATTGTAAATAGAACCTCTGTTAGACATGACCAGGGGGAAGTTGTAACATAAATAAAATATTAACCTAATTAAAGTGTATCTTTTTAATCTTTATAAACCTTGTGAGGTCTTACACATAAGTGCAAAGAAGATCCAAAATAGACCCCTTTCACAGAAGGAATGGATGTTAAGGTTCCCAAAATGGTCATTTTCTCATGCATCACAAATGTCTGATTATTCCTTAGTAAAAATCTAGGGCCAAATAAAACATGAATCAAATATGAATTCAGTGAAAGGAGCTGAAACCAAATTCTTATACAAACTTTGTCATTCTTACTCACACCAAGTACTTGCTGTACTATTTAAAAGATTTTGTGTTCATTAACAACATTGTATTTAAGATAGTCTGCTTGCTCTGATAGTGTTTCAGAATATCCGAGAACCATCTCCATTCCCCAGTCAGCTGCTTTATATTTTCTCTGGTGTGTCATTTTGCCAGTATACCACATACTTTCACTTCCAAAAAATACTGTGCAAAGTGATAGTTGCTGTCCTTGGAAGAAAATAATGTTTGTTGCTTTAATTTTGGTGGGAAGCTGGCATTTTGTCATTTCAGCTCATCATATTATTATGCATGTAATAATGTGACATGTTTAACTGCTAGCTTCAAGCTGAACATTTAATGTGGGATACACCTACAGTGTTTTTATTCCAGATAGCTGCAATCAGTCCTCAGAGCAGCTTGCTCATCTGGAAAGATGAAGTCTATGGCATGCACTTTTTTGACATGGACAAATTTGTTTTTACATGTTCAGAATGCATCAAAATGTGTATAATAGGATGCTATCCCATCTTCAAGTGTTTCAACAAAATAGAAAAGATTGCTATATGGACTATAATGTATATGTGAGCAWGTATGTTCGTGTGTGCTTGCATGCATATAAGTGTATGTTTCTATGTGAGAGAGAAGTAATAAAAATAATCTTAAATATTGCAAGACATGTTACAGAGATGATTTGCAAATTCATTAGCAGTGTGTATATTAAGAGTGCTGAAATTTCAGGTTCTGGATATGCCAGAGAATCTGACAGGATTTTTGAATGGAAAAAGAACAAAATACATCATTTTTATTTTTCCTTTCTTTCTTTCTTTCCTTGCAATTAGCTTCTGCTAAATTCCATGTTCAATAATCTGTTGATCGGGAATAATTTTAAGTATATTGAAAACAACATGAATGTTTATTGAATTAATATTTTTTACGAGGTGATGGTGGGAAAATGAATGCTAAAACACCCTCTTCTACAAAATGGATTGTGGTGGACATACAGGTGAATACTAAGCTTTCCAGAACGTTGTTTGCAGCTGCCACTACACTGAATCACTGAGAAATCACTGTAAAAGTTCCATGGAAGAAACATGGCAAAAAGCCATCCACAGACATACGAGTGCAAGGTCTTACGGTGGTTCTAATGAATTTAGGGCAATTTAAACCAGATGATTCCTTCCTAGGTTTGTGTCTGTAGCCTGGGTAAATATTTTCAGCTGACTATATGCTTCATGGAAGAGTGATATGAAAGAAGAATAAAGGCATCAAAATATTAGAAAAGCCATGTAGCAGGAAGTCAGAATGGTTGTAAGAGTCTATAGTTGTGATCTTGAAGTCACTGCTGTTGTCTTTTTGGCTACCGTGAAAACAACTAYGTTCCATGGTAGCCATGCACTCTGCTATGCCTAGCTTCTGTTCAAACAGGTACTACCAGGACTGGCCAATCTCACGAGCTGCGTGTGAGATTTGCTCTGCAGCCTCCCACTCCTCTCCAGCTAGGTCTCTGTCATCAAGGGTCTGCAGCACAGCCTCGCAACCACTTCTCTTTTTCTAGGAGTACTTTGCAGATGAAGATCACTATGTCCAATCCCTCACCCTCCCTTATCAACACTCTCTTGCACTTTGAACTTGAGAGATCTTCTCACGTGATAGTTTTTAGCTGTTAAGAATCTCACAAATCCATAAACAGTGACAAGTAAAGAGCAAGAAAAATCACAGGGTCAGACAGTGACTCTGGTCTTGGACCCAGCTGAAACTGTCTTTTGCTAGTTAACAGGAAACAAGAATGGCTACAGAGTTATGGCTCTCCCTTCTCTGCTAATCATTTGAGGAAAAGGATAAAGGTTACTTACAGTGAGGTTTTTGTAGGACCAGGGRGGAGTCTTCTAGTTACTGAGATTTTACATGCATATATATAAACTATTTGACTTGCCTTCTTGTCAATCACTTGTGGTTGACCATGTCTATCTGAGTTTCAAAGCACTGGTTTATCAGTTTACCTAGGCAAATGTATCCTAGCTACTTTAAGAGTAGCAGTAGATTATAAACCCCTTCTGTGTATTTCTTAAGTCAGATGTAATGCTTTAGAAACAGATATAATACTTCTGAGTTATTTCCCCCCCACACACTCAAATCATGTTTGATTTGGTTAATCTAGGTTGAACAGTAGATTAATACTGGAAGCTCTTTTAAGTAAAGTAGTTCCTGTATTAATGAGATCCAGTCCAGTTCAACTTAAAAAAAAAAGATTTTTTTTTGAGAGGGAAATGCCCTCTCTTTTGTTATTAAAATGAATGAGAGCAGTGAGATGATTTTTAAGGGTTTTTTCTTTTAGCCTAATTGACTTGGATTTTGCTCATCTGTGGTAGGTTATGTTTTCTCATTGTAGAAGCTTTTTCCTGGTAAAATCATTC
This sequence comes from Rhea americana, assembly GCF_003343005.1. Taxonomy (NCBI): domain Eukaryota; kingdom Metazoa; phylum Chordata; class Aves; order Rheiformes; family Rheidae; genus Rhea; species Rhea americana. The sequence continues at coordinate 3,696,974 of NW_028186645.1, forward strand.
CCTTCACTAATGAGATCCATCCTGATATGACAAGAAGACAGCACTTAAAACACCTACCGTTTTCTCCCATTCATTTGAATAGCAGCAAAGGGACATCTTTTAAAGTATTTTTTATCAGGGAGATTGGGCTGAATCTCATTAATAAAGAAATGATTTTACTCAAAGGAGCCTTCACAGTTGAGCTATAACCCAGATTAGCAAGATCCAGCCTGATTATAACTTTATAAGACACTGTACTTCAGCCATTTAAAGCGTGCACCAGCTATGTAGAGACTTGCTTTAGTAAAGGCTGTTTTAGAAGGGCAGGTATGAAAGGTGAGGAAAGTGTCTGGAGATGTCTTTCTCATCATGCCAATGTATCCTGAGTGCAGAAAAAAGACTTCTGCCTTTTGTATGTTAAGATTGATTTTCAGTATATGTATTTTTATTTTGCAGAGCATAAAAGGCTCAGATAAGTGGAAGTGTGCTAGAATACTGCTGTTTGACTTCGCCAGACATTTACATAAGCCCTAGTCAAGTACCCACTTCTCTCTAACTTTGTCTCACAAAAAACAGAACAAACATATTGCTTGTCAAAGGTCAGCCTAAGCAAGAAAGTCTGATGTTTTTGCTTTAAAATGCATTTGACTTCTTTATTTCTGCAGGAAAATGGGAAATAATTGATGAATGAGGAAGAAAATGCCCTTCAGCTAAGAGAAAATCCATGGTGAATTGCTGAAGCTCTTAGTGGACGAAATAGATTTGGAATAGTTCAGCGCTGGAACTGGAGGTAAAATAGTTCTAATTTGTTTCATGGGGGGGGGGAGGGGAGAAGAAAAAGAGTAGCCACTATAGTTTTCTTTCTAAAAGTGAAGTTTATCAAGAAAGATCCTTTACTAATGTGTAGAAACTCTGTTCTGAAGTGATTTTTCACCCATATCTCCTTTTTCCATACTATTGAAAATAGTCTTGCCATATTTTTTTTCCAAAGGAGAGACAGAGAGAAAAGGGAAGGGACAGGGAAGAAAGGCATACTTKTGTATTAGATTTGGAAATTAAAATAAAATAATTTACTTGTATTTGAGATTTTTTTCTAAAACTCCCAGGAAAGATGGCAGTGAAAAAATTATGGAAGATTTMATTTAAAAAGGTTTAATCTTCAATTGAAGAAAAAATAAATTAGTGGAATCAAGTATTTCAAGAAGCTGTAATGGCAGATAAATGTTTGAGGAATTGTTCATAGGGAGTCTCTGGAAAGTTGGTATTTTGCAAGTATAAGACCTTCATCACCAAGACCAGCTAGCTGGGCTGCACCAATTCGTTAACTTTGGGCACTGTAGAAGCAGCATAGCAGAGAGYTGGGAATACTTGCCTTATTGTGTTAGACTGTATTTGGCATACAACTTATATGCAATTGCCTTTCTGGACAGTAAGGAGTCTGCATCTCTGATAGGACAATTCAGCCCAACATACATATACATACTACAGTCAATGTATGTACCGCACACGGAGGAAGAGAATTCAGCTAGCTTACAGGGCAACTCAAAGAGGTATCTCAGAAAGTCACAGAAGCAGTTTATGTGTTAGATGTGCATGGTATAAAATAAAATATAAGTGTAAAAAGAGAACATTTCAAATGGATCTGCCTGAGTAATTATTTTCTTAATACTATTGCACCAAGAACAGAGGCTAACAACAGGGATCTTTTTTTTTCCACAAAGTCATAATTCTGATATTGTGAGACTTTATATGAATAGCCTCATTTTTAGATATTGTCTCAAAGATTTTAGGAAATAGAGCTGAAAATTTTGTATCAGCCTTTCTCAGAGCCAATAGCTTTTTCTCTGCAGCTTCTCTGGTTTTAGTTTCTCTTTGAAAGATCTAGGGACTGATTTACAACGCCTTCTTGCTTGCACATTTATTTACCTTAGCACAAAGTTAGTATGAATTCACATTATCCCAATATGGTAGCATTTTTTCCCCATCTTGTTTTTGCACAAATATGAGTGCCTACCCTCAAGTGTGAGGTAAGTGTAAATTGGACTACTTCTTTGAGGAACTGAGCACAGAACCCGGCTACCAAATTAGACTGAACCATGTTCTGCTCCAAACTGGCAATTTGTACGTGAAAAAGCATGACATCTTGCCTGAATTAGATGATTAGATGATTTAGATCAGCTAAAGGGGGATACAAGATCAGAGAGAGATCCCGGCACCTTGCTAATACCTGATTTCCCAGGTACCAGGCAACCTCAGTTTCACAGAGTATCCACTAGGTTGGCATTTAATTTGCAACAAACTTGTTTAGCACAGGGAATGCTGAATACCCTTGATAACAGCCAGCTTGCAGAAGCCAAACAATTACAGCATAGCTGGGTGTGGCAAATAACACCGAYAAGGCACATCAAAAAGAAGAGGTGATACATTAGCTCTTGTCTACCCTTTTGCCTGCAGAAGTTGACTTCTTGTTAGCTGTAAGGAAGGGCCACCATTAGCCTAGCAAAGCCTTGAACATGTTTTAAGAGTGCTATCTTCACAGGCATACTCTCTACTTTGAGATATAGCTGCTGCCTTTTGTGAACATGGATGGCTGAAAGACCAATGCCCACACCTGGGAAAACTTAACTAGAGGTTGTAATAGGGATAAATCACAATAGGGAAGGAAGGAATTGGTCAGAGTGGGCTTGAGGTGTTATGTAGTGATACAGTCGGCAAGAGGAAGAGGTCTAAAAATTGCTGTGTAGCATACCCTATGATCTGTAGGGAATGTGGAGTCTTTGCAGGGTTCTCATAATTGCCTGATGCCTTCCAGAAGAATAAAACTCTATTCGTTCTACCATACTAACCCCACTTGCCCCATCTGTGCAATGGCTGAAGGATTAAGCCGTGTCCTGAATGCTCTCCACGAGCTCGTAAACATATTAAAGTTGACTCAGGTTATTTATGGATGGCTCAGGTTATTTTTGTTCCAAGATTTCATTTCATAGGTGAGGGTCTCTATTCTATACTGAGTTGCTGCCCCATAGTAATAAGATGATTCCTCTTGCAGCAAGCTGCACATACCTATGTTTTTCTGCAGAAGGGACCAGGAGTAGCGGAGAAGGACTAGCAGTTCAGAAACAGGGTATGTTTTACTGAAGCTTGCATAGCACCTGCTGACTTTATCAGCTCCTCCCTTCAGTGCACAGTAAATTCACTCATGCATTAAAGAGAGAAGTGTAATATTCTGCTCCCTGGTTGTCTTAGATTGCAATGTCTTTGTTCATTCTCGGTCATTGTCGGAATGTGCCAAGCAATGAAATGTCAGTCCTTGAAATATAGTTCTTGGGAGAATTTTTCCTCTTAAGCAAGCTTAACTTTACCTTATAATAATATTTAATGATGTCCCACTTAGTATTGTTCCCATTTTGCTTCCATCAGCCTTCATTATGAATGCCATGTTGCATCTCAACCCTTCTGCCTCTGGAGTTCATGTCAATGCCAATATGTGGGTATTGCTAAATACAGAGAATGCATAAGAATCAATTCAGCCAGCACTCCTCCACTTTCTCTGAATTCATTGTGTCACCTCCGCCTCCAGTGGACTGTCTTGAAGAGCCCCTAGGTAATTCTTGAATGCACGGCACTGCTGCCCCCAGGCTCCCTACAATGCAGTTGTGCAAAGTACCCGTTCTTTTGTATGCGTGTGAGAGTATTTGTAAGCCAAGCAAGAAGAAAATGCCTGATATTTTCATGAGCATATGAGCATTTGATCCAGACTGAAGGTTCACATTTTCCACCTCTGCTTTTTATAGTGGAAATTTTCACCTCTGGGCTAAATAGTTATGTTGTTGTGAACCTGCTGCAGGCAGTAATTAGCAGCGGAGGAGCCTTAAAGGCCAAGCTTGGGTGAGTATTCTAAAAGACTGGACATTAAGCTGAAATCTGAATTGTTTTCAGCAAAGAATCTCAACATAGAGGAGCACTGTGACCCTTTGTGCTGCCCAAGCCTACAAATCCCATGAGGTATTTTCATTCCCACCTGCCTGCTTTTCAGCCTACTAATGTCACAGTGGGTGATAAAAATCTTCTATCAGAAACACAGAAAATGAACGCAGAAAATGTTAAAAAGGTTTAATTCCTTGCCTCCTGTACCCTTCACAGTTTTATATTTCTGATGCAAATAATGTTAATCATAAATAGGGACACTAAAAAGAAAAAGAAAGAAAACAAGATTAGGATAAGTGACATCAGTCCCAACAGAGGAAGGCTCTGGGAGATGTTCTTAACTGTCTTAAAATCCAGCAACATACTCCCCACTTCAGCAGTCTGTGCTTGGAGACTGATGTACTATAGTCAGAACAAACTGTTTCTGAAGAGTTTGCAGATCCATCATTTCTAGGAGCAAAAAGCAGAAAGAGGAAGGCACAATGCACTTTATAACTCTTTAGATACATTAATCTTCATTCCAGCTATCTCTTATGAAGAATGAAAACATTCCCATGAGTCTGTAGGATGATTTTCTACATTTCTTAGGCCCCATCCTTATTCAGGACTTTTTGAGTACCCTTGTGATTTGTGCCTTTCTTYTCATAGCAGATGAAGTTACACTAATTACTATTAGTTTTCTCTGATTTCCACGAGTGCTTCCCTCAGTCCATGAACAGGAAGTGACTAAACACACTACTTCCCTTCCCTTCTTCAGTTTGAAGGTCAGTTTTGTTTGTACTTTGTTAACAAAAGGAATTTTTAATTTATCTGAGAAAAATTAGAGACCCTGTTTTTTCTTTTTTATTAATCTTGATAAAAACAATGATTAATAACTGCATGGTTAATGGAGATTAAAAAGCTCATTTAAGGTCTAATGGAAGTTAACAGGGCTCCTTTTACTAATGTTTCTAATTGATTCTTGATTTAAGTGGTAGCCATTCTTTTAAGTGGCCTGTTATTGAAATGGACTTCTGGTAATAAAAAAAAATGGACATTAAATCTTTGGGAAACTTTCATGTATAAATCTGCACTTGAGCTGAACAATTATTCTAACTATTGATTTATCAGATCACATGTGTAAAAATCTGTAAAAGATAAAGAACAAAGAAAATGCCCCAAATTGCATATTCTTTTCACCTTTTTCTAGATTCTACCCACTATGAGAATGAAAGGCCTCTGCCCACCACCTTCCTTACTAATGCAGATGCCGTTACAAGTTGCAATATATTTGTTCTAATATTTGGATGTACGTTGAACTTTTAAAGGTAGCTTGTGACTTTTAGCCAAATTGACTGCTCTACRATGTAGTTTTAGAATTATGAAGTAAAGAGTTGCGAAGCTCAAACTAGTAAGTAGAGGACTTTCATAGGCAAGCTGCTATGCTGAACAGTTCTGGTAATGATGATTCAAGGCAGATGCTACCAGTAGTATGAACACAGTTCTGTATACAATAGGAATAATTCTAATTAGGGATTCATCCTCATCATACAACTGATATTTTGACCCCAGCTTCTATGAAGCTTACTTGAGACATGAATCCCTAATATTTTTAATCCACCTACTCAGTTACAATTCTTTATAAAAATTATAGTGTATTTCTATTCATATTGTTATGAATATAATTCCTATATATTCTGTTTGTTTATATGCTAGTTGGCTTTAAAGAAAAAAGATCATTATACTGGCATGAAAAAAACAAATCCTCAGCTGTTATTATAAAAATGCCACTGGCTTTCAGTGAACTCCTCTGCTTTATGCTGGTTGAGATTCTGGACTGAGGTGTTTTGTAGGCATTCATTGAAATTATTGACTCTCATGGAAGCATAGGAACATCCTGTAATACTCATTGCAGTGTTTTTGGAGCAGAAATGAGACAGGACTACTAGAGGTAAAATAAAGGAGACCAAGTAATGATGAACACATTCAATTCTCATGTGCTTGCATGCAAGCTGTCAACACAAGGATTAGACATCCTACAATTTCCAAAAACTGAGGCTTGAATGATGCAGCACAAAAAGCTGTGCTGTGCACTATCCTACAGTGTGTTTTTATCTGATTTTCATATGTTTTTTCTCTTGTGTGTAATTTGTTCAGAAACATGTTTCCAAAGAAAATTTGTCTTATCTAGAATTAGTCTGAAGGATTTTGTAGTGATGTCCATGACACCAACTCTTAYTGCTTTGTTTAGTGATCTCCAAGTAAATGTAATCACACTAGGAGAATTATTTTATGTACAAATTATATAGCTGTTTAGTTAAAAATGTGGTTTGCTATTTATCACGGAATAGTTGAAATTGGGATGTTGAATGTGGAGAAGGCTGCCTAAAAGATAAGGAGGAATAAAAACAGTATTTTAGTGCCACCAAACTACTCAAATGATTGAGATCAATATTACTCTTTGATTAATGTTAGATCAATATTACTCTTTGATTAATATTAGTGGTTCAAAAAAAGAAGGTAATAGCACAATGTTTAGGTAAGACATTTACAAAGAGCACTAAAATGGTTAGGGTGATATTGCCTGAGAAGTTAGATGCTCTGAGTGATGCCATGGAGAATCTTCCTTGCCATGGCGTATTCCCCCTCCAATATCGTGGCTACTTCCAGTCTGCTACTGACACTCCTCAGCATATGAAAATGAATTAGGCATAACATAATATGAGGTAAAGTGGAAGGCCTTGGGGCAGAGTGAAAGAGTCCCTGACCTCATGAGGTCCCTTCAGCCATGTTTTCCTAGGATGCAAGGAAGRTGTGGGCAGCTGGGGGGATGGAGGGGAGGGAAAAGAAATCACTTGAAGGATTTAGTTTGTAATATGCAAACTAATGCATGGGTGGAAAAAGCAATATAAAACAATGTGTGTAAGAAATGGAAAAGAGGTAAAAACAGCAGGACTGAAAAAAGGCTTAAAAACCTCAAAGGTCAGAGATGAGTTAAAAGAAGAAATATACTATTTACGTGGGCAAGGTTTAAAGTGAGGGAAGGAGGAAGAGGAAAATAATAGTCTGAGAATAGCAGAATTCCCCCTTCTTCCCTGCCAACAGTTTCCTTCTTCTTTGCTGGTGTAATGAGATCTCTCCGTCTATGTATTTCAGTCTCCTTTAGCCACTGTTGGTATGGCCACATTACAACTAAGAGCAATATCTGCTCTGTTTTTCCTAACCAGGTTATAAGTGTAAATACAATGATTTTCTTTATTTTTTTTTTTTATGTATCAAAGTTGGAAGATCCGCCAGCTGTATGAGACTTTCTTATTTATGTGAGAATATTTGGGGAAATAAAAGTGGCCATATAGCTAGTTATAATTAAATGATTGTAATTTCTAAGGATTTAATGCTTGCATATGCTGTACATTATGACCATGCATAAAAACATTTTAAAACATCTGTATCTCTCAAAGTTCCCAGGCAGCTTTCTGGAATTATTATTAAAGCTATTTTACACCAGATAAAGCTGAGATAAAAAAGGGAATTAAATAGCTTATATATCTACCTATTACCAGGACCACTGGTTGTGTTGAAGATAACCCCCAATTCCTAATTTCTATTTTCCTTCTCTAACCGTGAGTTCACATGACTGACTGACACGTTTGCTGTATGCGATATAATAAAGACTATGGTGAAATCTTCWTGTTTCCTCTTAGAGGGTAATGTGTGATATCATGGCAATGACAAGCATGAATGAGATGCCAACATTTGGCACTCTTTGGTGAGCAGTGAAAATAACATTATCAGTGAGAKGTGTCCAGGAGCGTTAAAGAGTAACCGAATCAGGACAAGTTCATGTCTGAGTCAACATCAACTTGATAGAATTGCTGCTTTTGGCAGTTCTTGTCGACAATTAGTACAGTGCCCTTATTGTATATGTGAGGGACTTGAGCTCTTTTAGTGGACACAGAGTACAAAAGCCAAAGAAACAGCTGCTGGGCACATAAATGTCTTGTTGGAAAGATATGAATATATTTAGAAAGATAGATTTGTGTTGCTGGCCTTAATCCCTTGCCTTAAGTGTCTTCTTACTGATGGTCAGAGATAGCAGTGCAACTGAATAAAGGGAAGCATTTTTGACTGGCTAGTGTACATCAGGTCCCATAYACATACTGACTGAATTCACATTACTTGTCACTTGATACAGTTATGAGATCTGAATGGTTTTCAGTCACTCAGTGAAGGCTGTATTTGAAACCTGGTCCCAAAGCCGCAAGGCAAGTGTATTACATACCTGTCAACTAACAAGGCTTGCCAAAATGAATCTACTCATATGAACACATGATCATTATTGCTGTTCACACTGTGAAACACTATACACTGTGACAAAAGTAAAAAGCTAGAGGATTATTATGCTAGACAATCACTTACTAAATATATTTATTGTGGATAAATGAATACTCCTTTTATAACAAAAATGTGAGCTTTTGATAAATTTCCAATATTGTAAAATGTGATATCAGCAATTTAGTAAAACTTGACCTTTTCCACTTGTAAAGAATAAGAAAATATTTACATTTCCTGTTTGAACAAAGATGTTTGTGCTCAAGAATACTAAATAATCCACACAGCAAGCACAAAAAGAAGCAAATGAATTCAGCAAGTAACTGGAGTATASAGGACAAATTTCTTCACATTATTTTTGAATACTCAATTGCTGATCAGATCCGAGTTATAACCATCTTACTACTTAACAAAGCCCAGCCGTATCAGGGGGCTGTATATGGTACTGCATGCGTTTTCTAAGTTTGCATGGGAAGGATGGATGAGTGAGTTGGTGAAGGCTGACAAGAAGTTCACTGAAAAAGAATTGAAACAGCTCCTTCAAATGGAATTTGGAAATGTACTTTCTTATATGAAGCTCCCACAGGAGAGAAGAGAATCTGAGGGTATAGAAGAAGATTTAGAAGTTAGTTCCACTGTCARTTCTAGAAAATTGACTCTGTCTTCCAGATGTCTTCAGTGAGCAAGGACTAAAGAGCTGTCAAAGATTCCAGCTAGCGGAGTAAGAGCCAATGAAACAGAGATAGGTACCAGGCTCTCGCACAATGTTAGCTGATCACATTTCCAAAAACTTTGCTATGAGCAGAAAAGTACCAAATGCTTTATAATGCCTCAGACAGAATATTAAACAGTGTTTTAAGATCCATACTGCAAACTAACTCGGTAGTAAGCATAATGTTGCTTTATCTGCAAAGTGCTAATCTACTTCATATCGTTTCCTCATGTGTGTTTTATTAGTCTGAAGGCATATTACCTTCCTCATCTAGGGAAAATATAGTGAAAAATGAATGTTGCAACTAATATAGTTCACTAGGTTTCCTGCTTGTTAAGTCTTATCRTTCTGTGTAATGTCCAGGAGTTAGAAGTATGTTTCTTTCTGGAAGGAGAAAGTTAAAAGAAATTTAGCCATTTCTGTTAGAAGATGGATTCTAAATAGCTGTGAATGGTCATGTTTCAATGACATCTGGTTTAAAGGACAACTTGAAAAAATACCCAGTGCTGTTAGTATCCCCAAGAGAAATCAATGGTTTCTGTGTGAAAATGTCCAGTATTACTTTAGAAGATAGAAATTATACAACTTGTAAACTTAGTAAGMATTTTGCATGTGCAGAAGCTAGAGCGGTCTTTCAGTCACCAGTTTAAGGATGCAATATGAGACATAAGAAATTATTATTTCTGATCACATAAATATTTTGTCTTCCTTTCCATTCTGTAAGAGAAAACATCAGTTTTTCTGATTTAAACCTCCTATTTTAAAGGAAGGTTGTTCACCTCATGATCATGGCTTAACAACAGTTCTCTTGGCTTCTATGATTTTCTCTGATCTCTACCAGGTGATGCTGACTTCTTTGTATCAGAACTAGACTGAACAGGCAGCAGTGAATGATTAGCTCCTCTTTGTCTGGACAGAGGTTTYGACTGCTTCCCTTCTGCCTGTAGCTTTTGACATCATGGGACACAAATGGTTACTGAAGGAGATTTTCATTAAGTTTAGATGTTCTTCTGAGAAGAAGAGGTGGATGAATTTCCAAGCAGTTAGTTCTTCTCTCTGTGACCTTTCATATTCAGTCAACTGTGTTGTCTATGTTAAGCTACATATAGGGGCTGAGAGACACAACAAACAAGGGGTTATCAAGGTTAAACAACTAATATTCATTTTTCATTTTCTTTAGCATAACACTTGCATTCTAGCCTTACACCTTTCTGTATTCTTAAGCAATATGGGCATTTGGATAAAGACATGTTTATAATTCCCCWAGAGAACATGGAAGTGGTGCCAGGTTGGAATCAGATGAATGAGGTATTTCTGTAGATTGGTAATGAGTGCATACGGAATCACAGAATCACAGAATGGTTGAGGTCGGAAGAAACCTCTGGAGATCATCTAGTTCAGCGTCCCTGCTCAAGCAGAGTCACCTAGAGCATATTAGACAGWGTTGCATCCAGGTAGGTTTTGAATACCTCCGGAGAAGGAGACTCCACAACCTCTCTGGGCAACCTGTTCCAGTGCTCTGTCACCCTCGCAGTAAAGAGTACTACATACCTGCCTGATTGCCTTACAGCTTCACTTCCTTCTTGATTCATTTTGGGTCCTGTACTGTCAAGTAGTGACACATGTCATTTTGCAATACGGGAAAAAAAATGTTGATTTTCCACTCCAGCCTGTAACTTGTGATGGCTGTGTATGAATTAGTCATCTTCTGTCTCTACTACTGCAAAGTGTTCTATGCAGTATCACACTGCCTGTGAGAGCTGCTGCTACTCTGGGCCCATAATACTGTCAAAAACTGTTAGGGAAGTTTGGAGAGTTGTTCTCTACCAAAAAAACAAAAAACAAACAGAAAAAAACCACAGAAGAAACAGTGGCAGAACTTCTTCAGACACTATGATTCTTGAGCCTTTTGCCTGTTTAAAATGATTCTAAACAATTTTATTTTTTGATGTAATTCTTCTTACCTCCTCAGAGGGTTGGCTGAGTATCACTTTACTTTTGTGTGTAGTTTTGGAAAAAAAGACAGCTGACAGATAAGTCCTCCCTTTTTTTTTACTTAGAATCTGTGAAAAGATATATCTATATAATACAGATGAGAGTGAACACTCCAAATTTTAAGATATTGATTTAATACGTCTAAACAGATGAGTAATCATTGTGGTCATAAGAATGCTGTACATGGATCTAATCTATCAGATATGTACATAAGATTCCCTTTTTATCTTCCAGAGGTGAAATATCAGATTAGTCTTGGGCTTGAGGTTGGCAGGAGAGGAGGGGAATGGGTTACAATTAGCTGCTGTTCACCGCTGATTTTTTTTTCTCATCTTTATAAATATTTCAGTGACTTTTTTTGTCCCTTTGCATTTGCACCTTTGAAGAACTATATTTAGGAGTAGTGGATTTGTGTGGCAAAATCAGATTTAAAACTTTTATAAATAAACATCCTGAAAACTTCAAAGTCTCACCATCTATATATTGTGTTAGACATGTCTGTGAAAGGGGAGAGAGAAAGAGTACAACTAATAAATAATTTAAGAACRTGAAATGATTTTAAATTGGTCCAGTCAACAAGGAAAGCTGGAATTTTACCCAAAGTATCTATCACATAAGTAGTTCAGATTTCTCTTACTTCTACAGGCAGCATCTCTTAGTCAGCCTGCTATCAATATATTCCATTTGTTTTCGAGACAAAAGGCTTTCTGCTGTTATTTAACAGGTTTTATTTCCAAAGAAAAATCCTACATGTCCTTTCTCCCTTCATACATACACAATCTCTGTGAGGAAATCTTTTATTTAGGTTTTTTTTTTTTTAATTTCACATTTACTAATAACATGCTTCTCAGAAAAAGCAGGTGCTTTTGCAGCATCATACAAGTGGTATGTTTTGAAGGAGCAATAGGTAGCTTGTTGCCCTTTGATGTAAATTTGCGAAGAAGATAGATTATAGCATCAAGATGTTTCTCTGTGCATAATAAACTAGAGAGGACAAAGTTCATGGCTGAGAATTGTGTGGGATACAAGTGACTACCTTCACTACAATCAATTATTAGGATGATTATATTGTGTCTGGAGAATATGATGCTAATGACTAGCTAACGCTCAGAATACACACTCTTGACTTGAAAACCAATGACAGTTAAATGCAGCAAGGGGAAAGGCCTATATGTTGAGCTAGCAGCTCTCTAGTGTTGATAATGAATAATTAAAAATAGCAGTCTTTATGTGAGGCCTGACAGTATACATGTCCTTTAAGTATATTCTGCTTTGCAAAGAACTTGGCACAATGACAGCCTAAGAACGGCATCCTACTGGCTCCTGTGCAGGCAAGCAGGGAGTTAAACACCCTCGCTGTTGGGAGGGCTAAGCGGGATTAGCTATGTACTTATTGCTAACCTTCTACTCCCCCGTCTTCCAAACAAATAAATAATTGAAACCCATTACCTCTTTTAGGGGGTTTGCTCACATGCTTTCTATATTCACATCAAAGCAGAGATCAGTGTCAAAGAGGCAGCCACATTTAGCTGAGTCTCTCGGAGACTACTGATTAATTAGTTTTGCATTTTGGAAGTGCATCCAAAGATGTTGTAAAATAGTGTTTGTTTTTGCTTTTGCCAAAGCTTGTTTAGGAGTGCTCTGGAGGATGACGGTGATGTACTCAAGATGGTTGTGAAAGAAAAGGGCAATCAGTTCAGGTGTGCGTGTGCCAGCAATTTTTTTTTTCCTGTATGAAGTTTCTGCACCGGTTTTCAGAGGACTGGCTAAATGAAACACACGTTGGTAGCAATAGAGGGAGAAGGATGGGGTACGAATGGAAATTCCCACATTTTCCTTAATTGAGTCAGTATATAATGAAAGGTACACTGAGACTAACAATTTCAGATCTTTAAAAAAATATGCTGATTTTTATAAGGAAGATACAGGGATGATAAATCCTGCATAAAATGTTTCCTTTCAAAAGTTGTCAGGCCCTATTTCTTGTATGACTTTTTTTTTTTTTTTACTGAAGTGTGGTAATATGACGTATGGGGGGATACCAAGTTATAGCAAATATTGCCTACAAAAGTGTGCTTCATACTATTATTTGCCTTTCTGTCTCTGTCTATATCAACTCCACATGCTGCTCTGGTGGCCTGCTTTGTACTTAATATAACTTGTCAAAACACATCTATCAGATATATGAAAAGGCAAACCTGGGTGGCCAGACTAGTCCAAGCCTGGCGTGGATTGCATTTTACCAAGACCACAGAAATCTCTTCTCCTCCATGAGATTAAGATGAAAAGCGGAGTTCATTGTTGTGCAACCAGATTTTAAAATAATTACACACACGCTAGTGCATTAGTAGGCCATTTGTGTTTATCTGAATCCCACATACTGTACTTTTATGTGGATTTTTAAGTGATTTTTAAAGCTGTCAGTAGTACAAAAAAAAAGTGATGTTACCATTTGTTTTAGGCTGCTTTTTAAATTTTTTTTTATCCTTTCCTTTATTTGTTTCTGCATTCTGAGCTGCCACCATCCCAGCACCTTATGCCTTTCCAGGAAAGACGGTATGCAGTTCCCTTTGGCAACTGACTGACAGGCATCTGGCTCTTCTTYGGACCACGACCAGTGCCACTGGAATACCTTACATCTCTGATGTGCTCRCTGTTCGCCCTCTGATAGCCTGGGAGCTTGAGCGATGTGCTGTAAAAAAAGAACTTGCTGTTATTAACATACCTCTGGATATGGAGTGGAGCATACTTGTTGATCCAGAGGTATCTGTTTATGCTCCCAGCACCCTTTCATCTTGAATGTATATTTCTCTGCAGTAGGCAAATATACTTGGTTGTTAGTCCACCATATCTACTTTTCTTTTTAGATTTTTACCTCAAATTTCAAGATTAAAATTCCCTTTGGGGGAATCAAAACTGTTGAAAACATTTAATACAGCATAAAATGTTGCTTCATTTGCAACACATTGTGTTTACCTACTAAATGCACAAGTAGAACAAACGATTTCAAACATGACTCTCTAAAGAAAATTTTCCTTGGATTTCTCAAAACAAACTACAGGAATCATGTCCCAAATCCCAATTTATGGGCTGAAAATCACTTCCTCTCCTACCAACATGGAGTGCAACCATTCAATAAAATTGTTGCAACCTGGGATCCCCTTGGAAGTGCAAAATGTGCAAAAGAATGGCCATGAAAAAATATTAACATTTTTATCCTTTTAAAGCAGTTATTACACTCRTATTCAAAGAAATGCCTGAAGCGGRACAGTTCAGCACAGCTAGAATCCTTATGCTCTTAGCTTTCCACACTATTTAAAGGTAATTTCTCGGTCTACAGAGTGAAAAGCGTTGAAAAACACTGAGTTTCCTTAAGATAGGTAACCCTTTCCTGCAAGGCAGATGTATATGAAGTTCTAGGTGCCAGAGGGAGAGAGGATGCCAGGAGTGCAACAGTAGACATCAGCACTTCAGAATAGCTCCACCTGCTTCTGGCTCACTGGGTGGCTTCAAGAGGTGGCTGTGAGTCTAGTGACTATCGCTGAGTACTCTGTGTATGAAGGGCGATAAAGGAGGAAACTGGGGGCGTACTACCAATACCTTTAATATCTATATGTTAACTCCACTGGGGGACAGCAATGTGAATGTGGTGCTTGGGAATGGGTCGCTGGATGTCATTATAGTAATGCCAGCAATAGAAAAATAGATACTTGGAGGTAACATTTCAAAGTTTAGTGGAGACATTATAATGAAGTGGAGTGTTACTGGCTGTACTGGCACTGAGAGAGTCAGCGGCAATCATCTTTTTTCTTATAACCAAATGTGCTGAACACAAGCTGGTTATTGCAAACACAATTATTCAGTAATTGGATAAGCCTAAAATATCTTGGATACATGCTTGATCCAAGAGCTGGCAGCTTATTGATTATATCATTGTTTGGCAAAGAGGCCTGCAGGCTGCAGGACTCATAAGATCCATACCCAGAGCAGACTGCTGGACCCACTATCATGGAAAAGGCTCCAAGTTACTGATTCAAATACATTGTTGGAGAACTGGCACAAAGCCTGTTAGGCGCAGACACAAAACGCTTTAAAGATCTAAATATTAAAGATCTAAACACTAAACAAGAGCTGTGTAACAGCATTCTTGTGAGGCTTGCCTGCCCAGGAACATGTAACAGCACAGGATGGCGAGGAGAAAKCATTGCGAGATTGTGTGGCGCACTGGGGCACTGCTGATACAATTCCTTTTGTCCAATATCAGCATCGGGACAAGTGTGATGACTTGAAAACCTCTACTGAGCTAAGAAAAAGGCTCAGCCTCTCCTCCAATTCCCCATTCCATGGCAAAGAAATTGTCATAAAAGCATTAGTCCTAAGCTCAGGCAAGAGAGCGTAAGATCAGCAGTAGCGTAAGAAAGCAGTAGGGTAAGGATGAAAAGCAGTCCTTTCCTGACTAATGGCATACTGAACACTTCTTCTCTTAAGGGAAAGCACAGCTGAAGGTGAGCAATGGCTAGGTAATCTGAAATCTGCACTGGGGGGCTGTTATTGCAGCTGAATGTGCAATTAGGTAGATGTCAACAGGTATGTTCTGAKGTAGCCCTTAAAATTCCCCGTTTTAGTTTAGCTAAATATATATCTAAGCATCTCTGCCAGATTTATTTTCCCCTTTTGAGTGCGGGAAGATAGCTCAAATTCAACAGATATTAAGGATATCTAATTACAAGCACATACTTCGTTGACAAGATTTTTAAGTCCCACCTGTATAAGAACCTCAAAAGATTCAAAGAATGGGCTCAGTTTGAATAAAAATTTAAATGCCTAAACAAAGGTTATCCAGTATAGTACTAACTGCCTGTCTTTCGTATGCCTTTATTTACTTTATGTTCAGATCTCAATTAYGACATGTGAACAGGAGTGAATGGGTCTCCTTGCCAGGTAAGGTGCAGTTCTCCATATGAGTAAGGTTGGCAGAATCAGGATTTTAGCATGACGGCTGAAAACTGATAATAGCATAGATTCAGCTAACTGCTGTAGTGATCCAGGCCTATCATGCCGTAGCTTCAGTAAAGGTTTCTAAGTTTTAATCATTCTCTTCCAGGCTGTAGACTCTGACTTACTTGAAACGGCTGATCTTCCCCTGAGTGACTTGTCTGGTTACATCTGTGGTACCTGACCTACTTTGCAGCCCTTCCCTTGGTACCACCTCGTCGTCTAATGTCCCATGAAAGCACTCAGAATTGGAACTCACTCCCAATAAAGGCCGATAATTAAATAAAAATAAAAACACATTTGACAGCCCACAACAAAGGCAAATCTCAATGGCTTTTGCATGTGTTTGCCTGCTGAATCAGACAGTAGTTCCTGTCCCCACAGTGCTGCAGGATGATGGATCACCAAAATGACAAAAATCAGAATAGTGTTTTCCACTATATTCTTTCTCCTGTCTGAAATCTCAGAGAACATCAGAGACATTAATTAATTCTCAGTGTTTTCCTGAGGTTTACTGTTAGACTCGTTTAACAGGTGGGTAAAACAATGCACAAAAGTGTTGTGACTTGCCTCCTCTGAACTTTACACCCATTTTGGGTCAAGATGCTCCAGCACTCCAGGCTTTATTTAGAACAACTCTATCATATCTTTAATGGTAGGCAATTTCCCTTCCTTTAGGATGAATCCTCTACCCTCCTTATTTGCAATTTAAATATCATGGGAGATAACTGAGTCAATGGTAAAACTCCCATTGAGTTTAAGGAGTATACTTTGAATACGTAAATATATGAGATTTAGTTCTGAAGAAGGACTTGTGTACTTGAAAGCATTCCTGTTTTTTTTTTCCCCTTCCCTCAGTGTTATTAACCAGTTTAATAACAAGTTTCACTCCTCCTTGTAAACCTTTCCTCTCTCAGATTTTCATCCACTTAACACAAGACCACATTACTTTGAAAAGGAAAGGTTTTGCCATGTTTACACAATACACAATAATATCCAGTGAATCTTGAATACTGTCTTAGACATTTCAACTTTCCTAACCAGTGAGTTCACATTGTAGCAAAAAAGAACATTCTTGTGCAAGTGAGTTTATTAGATTTCCACCTGTACCTGACATGATAACTAGCATGACCCTGAATATGTCTGCTGATTGCAATCCGGTGGCACATATCGGTAGAAATTACCATAAGCTTTCCCAACTTTGCAGACTTTCCTATGGTGATGGCATTCCACTACTCAGGAGATAACACAGTGGTTTGTGCCTACAGTCTGGGAGCTGCAATCAATGGTGCACGTGATTTCAAAAGCCATATCCCAGCAGCTTTCTCACCAGCCACAAGTGTATGGGGAAAMGTCGCATCCCCTTAATCAAACAAATTAGTAAGGTAGATAAAGGAGATTTTATTTCTGTTCAGCGCCAAAATACTGAGGACGTTGGCACTTCCATTCTCCTTCTGTTGTCTTTTTGGCTCATCTTCCTGTGCCCAGCGTTAGCGGAGGCAGACRCCAGTTTCAGCTAACAGCCTCTTGGACAGTGCCTAGGACGTTTTCCGCAAAGAAGATGGGGGAAGGGGAGAAGCTCGTATGTTGCTGTGCTACCCTTCTCGGTCCCTCCGGGACTGGCTCTTGTTCTATCGCGGACCTGAGAGGCTGCCTTTTCACTCAGTTGATTTAATTTAATTAGCCTCTGTGAAGCAGAGGCTTAAAGTTGCTAAACCAAAGCTCACAAGAATCCAGTTGACAAAATGCAAGGCATAAAATCAAAAGCTAATTTTTTGCAAAGTTCACTTGTGGACTAGCGTGAAATACATGGCAAAGATCAAAAAGTCTTAGACATTTGTCAAAAATATGAGGCTTCAAAGACAGAGTAATTTAGCTTAATTCTGAAGAGCATGAGCAGACCCGCAATAAAGAATTAAGTCTTGTCTCTGGTGTTTCAGTAAGATTTTCAGATATGTGATTCTGTAATTCAACAAAATACTGCACAGTATGTTCAAAATAATAATAAAAATATTCCCTGACCCATTTTTAAGCTTTATTCCCAACTATCTTTAGTTGCTTCTGAAAAAAAAAAAAAGATTTTTTTTTTAAGTATGGAATAACTACAGCTGTTGTACTTTCAAAGTTCCTCCAATTTCGAAAGAAATTATGCTATCCAGCAGTATTTCCCATTTAAATCTATCACTCTTTGATTGTATCCAGCGGGTTCTCCTCACTCTGATGTTAGCTGTTTGAATCCATTTCAGTTGACTCATTTATTTTCCTGCTATCTTCTGAAGTTTGCACCGGCACCGAATGGTCAATCAAAAAACAGCAGGATTTAAACTCTTCACCTCCTCAATTGACTTTCCTTCCTCTTTAGAAGAAGCCAAATACTGGCATACATAACAGCTTTTACCTCCTTCTGGACAAGGTTTTTGAAACAGTGTCTATAATCATAGATTCCACACAGCCCCAACAATTCCCTATCTGTGAAACTTCACGGAGGACGGACGATTATTGCCTCCTTCTCTCATAAGAATCTTTTGTAGCTCCAAATGATCTTTCTGAAGCAGAAAATATCCTCTAGAAAATGTCTGTCTCGCATTAATACAGTTCTTTTCATGTTACATTTTACACTGAGAGGCAGTAAATGAAGTGCCAGGAGCTGTTCAGTAAGTCAAAAGCATGACCAAGAAAACTACAATTTACCAAAAATTAACCTAAACCTTTTTTCCCTATTTTAAGTGCATTTCTCTGACACTCTAGAAGCTGAATGCCCTGTTTTATCTACACTGTCTTCACACTAATTGATTTCATTTTTATGTCATTTTCTCTTTATTGTGGTACCTCTCATGCTCCATATCCTAACTCTGGATGTGGAACTGATTGTAAAAAGCAATAGGTTAGACCAGTATAGAAAACCTGTCTTTCTCTGATAAGCTGCTGAGTTCAGTTGCTCAGTGTCTTTCTCTCTTAGTTAAACTGAATTATGTGGTGGTCAGCTCTCTCCCATACAATGCATTTTGCAAGACTGCTGAATGGTTGTTTGTGACACGGTCTCATTTAGCAGATATTCCCATGTGGCGTCCATGCATCCCTTTATTAATACTAGTCTCTGTGTAAGMACGTGGATTGCATTACTTGATGCCCCTTTGATCTAAACATTACAAAAAAAATCTAAAATTAATAATAAAGTAGGTTTCTTTTCAAGCTACTGGGCAACAACACAGTTCCCGTCTTTCGGCTCCTTCACCTGTGCCTGCTGCTTGCAGGCAATCATTTCTGTAACCCCTAGTTGCATTCTGAATCTTGGTTTGTATTTTGCTGGCACTGGTTCTTCTCTTGAGTTTATGTATGTGCTTTTTCCTTTTCTCTTATTTTTTTGGCCTCATAACCTCCCTTGAGTCCTTAAGCACCACTAAAACACAATGCATCAGCACTTGCCTGCCTGCTCCTGCTGGGTGGGAAAGCATTAAAACTTTGGGACGGATGGTCATTCTCTCTTTGCCAGCCTGTTTTCTGAGGCAGATTCCCCACTGGTGTAAACAGCTGAGCTTCACTGAGTTCACGTTACTTAAGCTGAGGATCTGGGCCTTTGATTTACTTTTCCCAGCTGCAGTCATACTGGCTTGTTCAATTACTTTTATAACTGTGTCATTCAATTCCATCTGAGCACTACTATGGCACTGTGATTTAGCTTAGACCCTACTTAACACAGAATTTATTGTCTCAGTAGATAAATGATGACTGTGTACTATTTCTCCTAATAACTTGCATGCTACTGATATCATAATGTGTACAGCACGTTTGATGTGGAAGGGTCCCAGGTGCTTTATAACATAGTATATGAACTATTTAAAAAGATAACTTTGCTCCCTGCTGAAATGCAGCCATCTCTGCTGCGAAGCAGGCATAGCCACACTGCAGAACAGTTTGGGATGCAAAGTGGTGTCCAACTGAAACTGCAAGGGGAATTTTATGTAAGTAGAATATAATTACCCAAGCTGGATGTCAGCCAGGACTCCGGGAACACCCTGGATCTTGGAGGAACTGCCAATAGGAGATGGAGATGTTACTACAGGCATACATGCTCTTGTTTCTTGATCAATTCCAAGTGGATAACTTACTGTCTTTTAATTTCCTCTTTAATGCTTATCTTTTTTATCAGCTGCTCTTTCTGTAGCTTTATTAGGTGTCGTGTTCTGATTTCTCTCTTCTTACATTTCCTCCCCTACATTTCACACATCCCAGTCTTTCCTCTCCCCTGCCCCCCCCACCCTACCACCTTCTTTCATCCAAAGCATTCCTACTCCTAGTAAAAAGGATAAAATTAGCTCTTCACATCACGTTGTTGAATAAAAAATTTGCTGTATGACTGTAATGCATTTCACCATATATGTGCATACAGAATTTGCACAATCAAAAATAGCTAAAACGTGTTTGTTTGTTTGTTTTCCCCCCAATACTTAAATAAATTCTCCCCCCCTTGCCAGGATTTGCTATTGAGGGATGGTAAAATTCACCCTAAATGGAGTGTGCGTGCAAAGGTCCCTTCAGGCTTACACTAAAATCAGTGGCCAAATTCAGTCAGAATACGG
The DNA here is from genome assembly GCF_003343005.1 of Rhea americana. Taxonomy (NCBI): domain Eukaryota; kingdom Metazoa; phylum Chordata; class Aves; order Rheiformes; family Rheidae; genus Rhea; species Rhea americana. Next base: position 3,717,473 of record NW_028186645.1, read on the forward strand.
TTTGCTCCTGGAAAGCCACGTGATGCTGAGGGACTTRAGCAGCGCTGAGGTGAGTTTGAATGCTTTCAGTCATAAAAATGAACACTATTATTTTCTAGTTCGCTTCCTAAACCAGCCCTCCGCTGACTTCTGAGCTGCGTCAGAGCCGTAAGTCCCACCGCGCCGAGGCAGCTCAGGCAGCACAGGCTGGCGAGGCTGGCCTCGGGCAACGCTTTCGCTCCGAAACACATCACTGTCACAGGGCATCGAGGGCTACATTTCAGTGCCTGCTCCACCTCTGCTCACAGTTGGCCCAYATTTCTTTAGGGACTTTGACCAACCAGTGAGATTTGGAGCAGCCTTCATGCTGCTCAAGGGTAGGAAGGGCTGGGGGTGCGGGTTGCATCCCTGGGAGATCTCCAGCCTCTCCACTGCCTGCATCAAATTTTTGGTCAAGCTGAGAATCTACTCCCATATCTTCAAGCATTAACTATTAAATACGTGAAACATTTAGAGAACAGTATTCTGCCTGACCCTTACCRTTCCCCTTTCAATGCGGTGGGCTCTCCTTCTCTACTCGAACGCAATTTTTCAGTATGCTAAGTGAAATCAAATGCCGAAGTTCACTGAAATATACTGGGTGAAATGTGATATTTTTTTCCTGACTTCATTGCAACATTGTCTCACTTTCTGTGTGAAATGTTCCACTCAGCTCCACTCTGTAATCAAAGGCTGATGAAATATCAAGACTCAATTAATTATTACAGTGCCTTGCAGCACTGCTAAAGTTAGTGGGTGGAGAACTCATTCCTTTTAATTTTGCATTGAGTCCTATCCTGCCACGCGAGTTCTCAGGCCGGGTCTCAACATATATTTTGTGGAGAGTTTCATTCAACTTTACACATCATGAAACATGCTTTTCTGTTTCTATACAGTGCTAAAGTAAATGTTTATTTGTTTTACTTCAAATACCATAACCTTTTTTCCCTGACCTGTGCACCTCGAATTGCTTTGAAACTTTAATGTTCTTGTCCCTTTCACTGAATTGATTTTGTTTGTCAGCTGATTTTCTGTGTATATGATGAATCCCTAGTAAATTGCCAACTAACCATGCCACTACGTGAATGAGGGGGATGGTGGTTACGACATGAGCTAGAATATTTTAGAATGAAATGTAGAAAAATCTTCTCTGTCAGTCTATCTTTTTCTTTCTCAAAGCAAGAAGGAATTAGAGCTTTCCTTTCAGCTGGAAATTTTGCAGATGTTCATTGCTGTGTATTTAACTGGCTGCATAGCCAGTGACACAAACTTTTGTTATTGGAAACTAAAAATACTTGAATAATAAACAGAAATGTAGTGATATAATTATATTTGTTATTTTCTGGAAAGTGTTGAATTTATTGCTATGGACATCATTGTCATCAGGGATGTTGTTGTATCCATGCTGAGATACATCATTCAAAGACCCAGTGGATCTGACTGTGGCATGCACTACATGAACACAGAATAAAAATCTGGTCCCTACTGCAAAGAGCTTGCAGGCTAAAGAAAGAATCGGTAGTACAGTTCTTTATGAAGGAATTCATTTGTTATTAAATATCTTTTATTTTCTCCCAGATTATTTATAGACACTTTAAAAACTCTGAAAGTGTTCTAAACTGTGTTGAAAACAATGGAAAAGCACAGCAAGGACTGATTTCTTTCTTACCATGTGGAATCCTACAGCTTATATGTATTGCTTTGTGTAGAACTAAAATGCAACCAGTTCTGAAGTGGAATATAGCACTTTTACACAGTTTCTTCCAATAAAAAAAAAATAATAACAAGCTTGACTCCTTAATGACAGAAAACAAAGCCGACTATCTTTATCTCAGCTTTTTCACAGAGTGTGAGCAGATCTGGCCTAATGCAATTATTGTTGTCTTTTGAGTTTGCTGGGGATACTGGCGTAATATCTCCGTTTTTTCCATGTGATCTCAAGTGACTGCAACTGTTCAGAGCTCTGTTTTTCTCTGATCTAAATGATTGCAGCTCAAGCCCAGAGTGTCCCCAAGCACCATGCTGGGAGGCTGGCTCCGCACTGACTCAGAGGGAGCATTCCCATCTAGCTGACTCACCAGCACTCAAGTGCACTGCCAGCAATCCAGATATTAAACTGATCCGCCATCAACATGGCAGGGGGCTAGGGGGTGGGGGGGAGAGGGAAGAGAACATATTAGTTTTAAAAATGAAATACGGATGGTACTGAGTGCATCAATTGAACCATTTTGCCATATGCAATAGACCAAACAAAATGACTTAAACAGCCAAGTTATTTAAGTTTGCAAAGCAGATGCTGTGCAAGCTCCTGACTTCTTTTCACAGGGTTGTTTATTACATATTGCATCCAGACAAATTCAWCTTCCTTTTGGTGGGACTTTGCTAACAAAGCTTGAGAACTTAATTTTCCCCCTCTATCTCTAGCTAGTCCGTGTGAAATGTGTGTGTAAAGGGAAGGTTTGTAGAGTCATTATCTTTTATTAGATCAACTGATACAGTTGGCAAAATGAACAAGCTTCAAGGCACACAAGCCCTTCTTCAGGTTTGAAACTGTATATGAAGTCAGCAGTGATAAGAAGTATACAATATGACTTACTTGTATTTTTTACTAGGTTTGTATATTATAAAGCTAGGTTTTTAACATTTTTTTCCCAACAAATAATGTAGAGTAGATCTCATTACTGGTGCTGGGTGAGGTAAGCTTTTATTATCTTCCCCCAAAATTCAGATTTCATTTATTTTCACATAGAAACTGAAAATCAATAATACCAATTATCATCATCAAAATTCTGAAGGCAGTAAGGTCAGAAAAATGTTCAGGTCAAGAAAGAGACTTTGCTTTCATAATTTTGAAATTTTCAAACAGCTTTTCCTCTAGTGAAATCACAGGAATTCACTTCTAGGAGTAATAATTCTGTTCTCTCAAAAAACTTTTGACTTGAAATAGTTGATAGGACCGACTGTTTCCCATTTGGCTTTGACAAAGGTACATACTCAGATGTGGAAGTGGTTTTCAAAGGACCCCTGAGCAGCACTGCACATGACAATATAACTCTGATTTCTGTTTCAGCAACTTTTAGAAGGGAATTTTTATTACAAGGCTATCTCTGCCCTGATCACGTATATTGCATGGCTAATGTTTTTCGGTGAGTGGAAAGTCAATTTTGTTTTTGCAATTTTAAGGAAACATGTAAGCAATGTACAAGAGACCATCCAGACAGGGGCACAGGCAACCCTGAGTTTCATGGGGGTGATGCTTATAGTCATGGGATGTAGAAAAATGCCTCTCTTAGTAGTGCAGATTAGAAGGGCTTCCTCAAACTTCTTTCCTTCCTCTTTGCCTTCCCTGCGAGTAAGTCCCACAAGACTTGTGGTATTTAYTATATATTATCCTTTGGCTGAAGTGAAAGATGATTGTATGATGATTTTTGGCTGGAAGGTCATGTGTCAACTATTATTCTACATGTTTAATTTAGCTCATGGACAGAGACCCAATAACTGAACATGGATACATTATAAATGATTATTTTGTTACCTCTTCATCTACTAGGCATAGAGAGGTGAGATATGAGAAATTAACAGAATGATTCTATGATTTTTTGTTAATTGAGGTTACATTTTTTGCTGTGTATTAAGAGAGATTTCAATATAAAATTTACTCTATGAAATTACCAATGCTGGAACAAAAATCTTTACTCACATTCAAACACTATGTAATAATGGAATTCTGATTCACAGCAGGAGAAAAGTACTACTGAAGCAAATAAAACCTTAATAAAGTACTTCAGTGGAAGCAAAAGGTATTTTTATGGCAGACAAGAAAGAAATGGCAGTAGCCAATGAAGACAGTGTAAGTCTGACCATTCCTCCATGCCAAGAAATGACCCAAGCTTGACTGTACATTAAGGTGGAATATGTGGTAGTTTGATTGAGAAAGTGTGCTTAGTCTTTTAACAATAGACATTAAGCAGCTGTGGTTTTTTGTAGTAAATCTTATTACTGGAGTTAGATTGTTTAACCTTTCTTTGGGAAAAAAATTGCATAGGAAAAGGAAGAAAATACTTGAGTTCTTAATACCTCAGCGTACATTGGAGAACCATCTTTCTTTCTGTAATAATACATGAAGTGCAGTGCACTAGATTGCATTTTTAATGCTTCAAGAACATTACTTTGCAATGAATGTGCTTCAGAAAAACAGTTTTGCTGTGTATTTTATTGGCTGAGTTAACACAACAAATACTATAAATCCAGTAATTACTAATTGCCTCCTCCATTATAATGTAAGAAATGAATCATAAACCTTTTATTACTTTAACGGTGGACTACAGGAAGGATTAATCTTCCAGTGAAGCATTTTTCATATTTACCTGGTTCCTTCTGTTATACACTACACATTTTCTCTTCCCAGTCTTCCTATTCAATGCTCTGTAGTGGCCCCTACTGGGAAAGACATGCCTGGAACTTATCAGSAGCCTTGGCATCTGGTGATAAATCTATTTAGCTGTTGCTGGTTTAGCAATTACCCCTTGGTGGGGAATGGAAACAAAATTCGGAGGCAATTCTATGTAACTTTTTACATGCATTGCTCTAGTTGTGGCATGTTCACTGCTGCTATGCCTGTAATACACCATCTCAGGGTGCAWAATAGCTTGTGCAAAGATGAGCCTGACAAAGAGAAACTGAGGAACAAAAAATATTCCATGAATGAATACCATTAGGGYAGAAATATTACAGTCAAATATTTAGGCAGGTTTTGTGTAGAGGCCCTGACATACATAGGTTTAATTTTCCTATTGGATTCATTTTTTTTCTGTAAAGTGAGCTCTGTTAATAAGTCTAGAGATTACTATTGAATTTGAAATGCTCACCACAGAGGGCTGAATGTCTTTTTCATGTGGTATTTACCTTATTATTATTRTTGTTGTTGTTGTTATTATATATTGTTACATATTATTATATAGCATAGATATTGTTATATTTAATTATTTGGGATTAAAATGCCACCTAGAAGCTCTAATGGAGATCTCCTCCTCTCTAGTAGGATATGTACAAATGTGCATGAAGTGGCAGTTTCTGCTTCTGAGTATTACAAGTTTAGGTGGCAAGGGAAGAAGTTTAACTCCTTTCCTATTAAATCAGTGGCTGAACCAGGCAAAGAACTCAGACCTTGCCTCATTATAAGTTCTGTCTGCTCTGTTCTGTCTCCTTTCAAGCCTAAATATCCAGCTGAAGTCTTTTACACAGCTCCCTCTGCACAAAGGATGCTATCTGTCATATACAGCAAAAAGTATGTAGCATCATTTGGGAAGACACTGTCCCTATCTGACCCTTATTCCTGCTAAATCCATGCTTATAAGCAAACACACAAGAAAAGGGAAGTTACACCAATAGGTTAGTARAACTCTGCTTGACCCACTTTCATGTCCAAAGATTTTACACACCTCTAGTAAGACTGAAGATCTCATCTTCTTAGCCCRAATGGTCCTGTTTTGGAGACAGAATCATTACAAGCATATTATCTGTTTCAAAACTGTATTCAGTTGTAGGAGTAATACGTGACTTGGGGTAGGGAGACTAGATCTTGAGCACCTCAAGGCCTCTTTCTGCCTGGGTAAGAACCTTAACTTTGTAAAGTCTTATACATACCAAAATACAGACATGTAGTGTAAAGTGTAAAGCCAAAGTGTAAATAGGTGTTTCTTCTGCAGGTTAGTATTTAACTTTTATCTCACTTTATCAGTGAAAAACAGAAGCAGCTCCCCCAAACCAATGGGTTTGCAGCATTTTGTAGCTAAAATCTGACCCAGAGTCCCAAGGGAAGTACTCAAATTTGGAAAGCTATGAAAAGGAAGTAGAGGAGTATGAGAAAACAAAGATTGAGGTCTTGAATTAACTTAGGAGAATTGATTTGTGATTTTTTTCCCTTTTCAAATGCTAGAAAGATGTAAGTAATCAAATTAGTTTGAGCACATTAGTTTTGTAGCATCTAGGGTCAACATATTTCGAGGATAGACACCATAGAGACAGCTACCATGATTTACTTTATCTTACAGAGTTAACAACCTGGATCTGTTCCTGAAAACATCTTATTCATACCAAACCCTTTCTTCTCCTTTGGTTTTCCAGAACTGAATGGTCCATATGCATGGCAAAATACTTTTTTGAATTTCATAAACATTACAGCCTTGATGTCTGGTAAGGTGCTGGGTTGGAGGACAAGATTCCAGTACAATACAGAGTTTAGCAAAAATAACAACATAAAATCCTCCAGAAATCTCAGCTTGCTTCTTCTGCTGCTGCATTGTACTGGCATTTGAATTTTTATATGTAGATAGAGCAAATATTTTCATTGCTGATGAGCTTTTTAGTCCACAGGGATGTCACCATTTTCCTCCTTGCATTCCAGTTCCAACCCTGCATTCTTCTACATGTCATGCTATTTCAAGTTACCTGAGCAAAGTGAAAATATGACCAAAAGAGCAGTATTGTTTACATTATACAGAGACTTATCAATGTGATGATGTTCTTATTTAAAGTCATCCCCTGTTTGTAGTTGTCTTTCAGCAACTAAACTTAAAAGGACAACTTTATTTAACTTGATCTGTATTGTTCTCTTAGAAGTTAAGCAGTGGAATATATCCATAGAAGTATTCCTCATCGGCATCCAGCAACAGTACATAAGAGTATTGGGATCTCAAAATATTTCTCAAATTTTTAATTTTAGTCTGTCCCTTTAAATTTTGAATGTTTTGCAGTTTCTTTCTGATTTGAAGACCTCTAAATTTTAGAAATAATTTATCAAGCTTCAAAACAGTCTTGTCACAGGGAGAGTACAGTAAAGCCCATTTTGCAGAGGAGTTTGGTGATATACCAATCATAACATAGGGACATAAACAGAGATAGACCACAAAGTCCCTAATGCTTCTCTAATTGTTTGCCTTAAACTCCAGGTTAAGTCAATTTTGACACTGAAATGTGTCATAGCTCTTAACCGAGGCTTACAGGTGCTGTATTTTTGTATTTTACTTTGTGTTATATCTGCAGCAGCACAGCCAAATTCCAGCTTTCAGAAATGACAATCAGCCCCTTGCATAGTCATAAGAGTGTAACTGGAAGGAGAGAGAGAAAGGAAAATGCTTCTTGCTGTATGACTTCTGATCTCATGAGACATCACTTTTACAGCCTTTTTCTCCACAGCCGCTAGTGTTTGAAATTTTTCTTATGGAAGAATAACCCTCCTTCACCCATGCCATAACACCGGGGGGGGAGGGGGTGTAAATTTTTTAAGAAAAATGATTCCAAAAACCCCCAGGTCTGGTGCCACGGGTGAAAGAGATTAAAGAGGGCAAAGAAGGATATTAAAAGCTAAATTCAGTGCTAGTTCAGCTCGACAAAAGTCTGTGGATAATCTAGCTCTAGCCTGCTCTAGTCTGTTTTGTAAAGTACAGTGTTATCTACAATTACAGCTCTATAAAGAAGCTTTATATAACAGTCGTTCATCGTGCCCATCTCAACATGCTATAACTGTCCTCAATAGCTGACTGACCATTTATTACAGACTTCAGTTTCTTCACTAAATACCTAGCTGATGTAGAGCAGTTTCAGTGAATGTGAGCAAATACAAACCAAAATCAAATGTGAGGAAGCAACAACTGATGTAAATTTTATGCATGTCTATCTACGGTTTAATGACAACTCCAGCACTATTGTAAGGTTAAGGTTCATGAACAAAACAGCGATAAAGGACTATCGACTGTCACAGCTGTTAAAAAAAAAAAAAAAAAAAAGAGAAGAAGAAAAAAGAGAAAAGAAAAAAGTTTTTGTTAATTAAAAGGATTTTACCTTAGAATCAAAGACGCGGTGGATGAAGAAATCTGTAGAAATTATCTAAGGCCGCCTCAACCTTAGCATTTATTATTCAACACCTCACTCATTGCCCTGATTATAAATATTTAATCACTCAACAACTGTAAGTGCTTGTGTCTTCCTGGAGGACCTGCAAGCATTAGGAAATAAAGGGATGGGGGGGAGTAGGGAGGAGGGGGACTAGAAAAGCAGAGAGCCTAAAAGATGTGTCGAGATTATGCAGGGACAAGTGAAAAGGTGTGAAGGACGCCACTGAATTGGGCCTTTGTAATCAGGTTGCACGAACACCTGAACGCTAATTCATTTTGTTTCCATTCACTGGACTTCAAAGCCGTATTTTTTTTTATTGCGTGGCAGTCTCTGACAGAGGGTGCCCTTGGAGAACAGGCAGAAAATGTTCTTAATGAAAGCAGAGCCCCGAGCAGTGAGAGGTGCCATCCGTGTACCCTCCTTTGTCTGTCACAAAAAAAGCAGGCTAGCTTGGCAGGCTTTTGGGCCTATCAATAATGCATGAGAAGAATTACATCCACCGTGGTGCCAGGAGAAGGGAATAGCAGAGGAGCGGGTTGTGTTACACTACCCTGAACGCACGTTTGCTTCCTATACGTTCTCCCTCTCCGTACGTGGAACACATGCTTTTGGTGAGCCCCTGCGAACACACGCGGTGAACGTATGGCTTGCATACTCTCTGAGCGGGCTGTGCTGCTTCTGTACCTGTAAGGGATATGCAGCTTTCCTTGGGCATGGCTAGGGTGCTTGGGGTACGCAGCTGCGGTCTGAAATCCTGTGAGCTTACTTATAGGATTTGATTTTGTACCGTGTGTGTGTGTGTGGGGGGGGAGACATTAAACCAATAGGGGGGAAACCCTGTTTTCTTCTTAATGCATGACATCGTTTGGAGTGTCCCCAATTTGCCTTGACTGTGAGGATTCCAGTTTAGACATGAACGTATTTCATATTCTTCTCTCTCGGTCTTTTCCCCCTCTCATCACTGAAAGAAAAAATAAATATCTCAAGAAGAGTAAGTTTTGAATATATTTTCCAAACCTCAACTTATTCAAAGGTACAGCACAAAATTAAGGAAACATACTGCAAACTACGATTCTTTTTTAGCTTCTCTTCAGTAACAAGAGCTGCATCCTTGAGGGCTTACTTCTTTCCAGACAATATTGTGCACTTTTCGTAATTTCTTGTTTAAACACGTCCTACACAAGCACAGCCACTAGTGATCTGGCAAAGTACTCTGAGGCCCGGATTTGCTTCTCGGGGGTTTGAGCAGCAGTGTGGGCATTCTGCAGAATTTGGCCCAGACAATTCTGGTGCAAACTTTCTAAGAGATTTTCCCCAAAGCACAGCTAGCTGAGAGTTAAATGCCTCCTTGCATATTTTGTTAAGCTCAGTTCAGTCAAAGTGTTACTCTTGAAGCCTGCAGAAGGCCTTGGCAAGTGCCAAGTGCTCTGGCTCTGAAGCTAGACTTAGGTGGGTGTGGTGAACCGAACTCTCTTGTGTCTTAGGGGGACAGAGGAAGGCCGAGCATGCAGTTAAGCTTAGTACATCATGTTTATAAAAAACTTCCCTGCAAAAAGTGAACTAACCAGGCGGCCAACGGATAGATTTGAGAGTATAGGTCTTCCTCCTACAAGCAAGGAGAGGGTACCAAGCATATTATTCCTGGTGGAACTGGCTGACATCCAGCCTTACCATTCCAGCTGTGCCAGCTCTAATGCACAGAACAGTCCACTCTTTGGCATAGTGCATTTTGCCACATTTGTCGTGATGGAGCCCAATGACCAAGTTAAAGTCCCAGGGGAGGAAGATAAATTTGAGTTATCCGAACATAAATGTTTTGTGCTCTTTCTTCTAGTGCCACTGGATGCGAGCCAGAATGTCCAGAAGCTGTGAGTGGTCTTATGACCATTAACAACAGCCTCAGGGAAACAGAGGAGATGCCAGGGCAGTGAAGAAGAAAACAAAACAAAACAGAAAAAAAACCCACAGCACTTTCTTTATAGAAAAGGACTCATTCTTTCAGCAGGTATGCATTTTTGTGACTTCCTTCTGAGGGACCTCAGGGATTTGCAATGGGAGTTATGAGCTATTATTTTGAAGGGATTAATATCCCAACATAGATAACTAAGAGAGTACTAAAGTTGTGCTGTATCAGCAAGCTGATACCTCATCATCTTAAACTGGAAGATTCATAGCCAGCCCTGTATACTCTGCTTCTACATTTGTAACACACACTGTAAGAGAAAGATAACCCTTAAAAGAGAAGAGAAGAGAAGAGAAGAGAAGAGAAGAGAAGAGAAGAGAAGAGAAGAGAAGAGAAGAGAAGAGAAGAGAAGAGAAGAGAGAAGAGGTCTTCCTCATAAACTGCCTCCTTCCTTTATGATGGCTGTTTTGGAGGAATGCAGTCTGAAAAAGCCATAGTAAAGGGAAAATGTATTATCAGTATGAAACTTATTCATGATAGGTGCCTGAGTTGGAGCTTGGGATGATCAGAGCAAATCTTTTGATAATGGCAATCAAAGTCTACAGCAATCAGCTATTCCCCAAAGCCCTGGAAGGCTGGCTGGCCATACTCTGTGTTTCCACAAAAACACCCAGGGATGGGTGCCCAGTGCCAGACTTGAGAACAGCGTGGATACGACGTGATTCCCTTCACTCATGGCTCTCCCAGACCTCACAGCATTCCTGAGAGATCCAGCTGAAGTGTGTGTCCCTCTCTGTCCTTGCAGGCATCGTTACCTGCTTAGAAAGCTAACTTACAACCTGTAAATCTTGCTGCAATAATGAAGCTTGGCACTGCCTGTGGGCCGCCTCCTCCTCCTCCTCTCTTTCTCCTTCTCTCTGTGCCTGGGGTTGGCCAGTGCGAGCTAAGAGCATGCTTCTGCGGCAGTGCCAAGCAGCCGCAGGCTCCTGCCAAGCAACTGCCTGTTTTGTCTTTGGCTGCTGTGTGTAAAATGGCAGATCTAATGAGACAATGTGGAGCAGCTGGTTTTGGCTGTTCTTCTGGCACAAGCGATTATAGCCACAAGTTGGGGAGTGAACAATTTGTACCTCAAAGACCATTTTCACCCAGGTGAACTCCTTTGAAAATTCCGTAACGGGAGCAATTTCTTGGCCTGGCTCCAGTGCTTCTCCTGTGCCAGGCTCAGCTCTTTGCCCTCGCTCCTGCTGGTTTCTTCGCAGAGGCACGGTAGGTGCATAGCCCCACATGTCCTTCAGCAGGTGACCGATTTGGAGTCAGGGCGGCCTTTTGAAGTGGCTCTCCAGCACTGTGGTGGGGCAGACCCAGGCAGCCAGGCCTTCAACCCTGCCTCCTGCAGAAGATGGATCCCAAAATGTCAGCTGAGGGATGACTTCTCATTCGTGCTCCGCCAAGACATTAGTGACACCTGCTATCTGAAAAAAAGACATAAGCCATAAACAGTCTAACGGCAGATTGTAGTTCTGGCTTCAAGTGTGAGGATACAATTAACTCTAAGAGGTCTGTTCCTCCCTTGGTTTATGCAGATGAGTAGTACTAATGTGACTTACACATATGGACATCAGGGGGAAGCTTATTTTCCTTGAAATTAATACATATCAAACATTTTTTGACATGACTGTCTTCAAGCTGCACTAAAGTACATAGTGCCCTGAACTGAACTGGAAAAAATGTTGTAATTGGTATCATTGTTAGTACTTCTTTCACCTGCCTTCACTTTGCTTTGCTCTTTTTTTTTTTTTTTTTTTTTGAGAATGAAGATGACTTGTGCAATGCAGTTTTGATAAAGATTAAAAAAAAAACAAAAAAACCCTTCTACATATACTGTACTTTTCTTAGTAAGATCAGTGCACAATGTGTCATCTTCCTCTCTCCTCCTTGGAGAGATAAAAAGTGACTCATTACCTTGCTTCACTTTAATATTTTAGATATATGAAAAGACAGAGACAGTAACAAGAGAGTCAGTGAACAGGAATATGAATGCTGGAGATGGGGGAGAAGGTTTGGTATGATACATAAAGAAAAGAAGTTGAAATGAAATAATGTTCTGGAGAAAAAGTATACTCACTTTTGATGGGGGAGGTAGGGACAAGTGCACTTCTGTTTACTTAATTAGCATGTGGAATACTTTGGAATAAGTTATATGCATTTTGATCCCATATGAGTTATTATAATAGCTTGCCAACATAAAAACATTTGGAAATGCCAAACAGTGTAGTGAATCTTTAAAAGAGCCTGTTTGCAATCAATGGCTGTTTTATGTTCCTATTAGAGAATAGGATGATATACAATGTTGCTGTGTGATATACTGTACCCCAGTTTACTGAATTTATCAGAGAAACAAACAAGACTATAATGACTCACAAGCACTGAGGGTAGTAGAGACCTGTGTGGGCTTTCCAATACCTTAGCTAATCCTTCATAGCATATCGTATGCTGAAACACACTATCACCTTTTCACTCCCTACTTCTAAGTCATTACATAAGGACTCTTTTAACATACATTATTGAAAAATCTCTATTGCAGTCCATCATTTTTGTGAATTTGATTAAATCTCCATGACGGAAAATAAGGTATTATAACACATGCACTTGTATTGCAAAGGTCCTGCTGTAGTTGAGGCTTGGATGCCTTATTATGTTCAAACGAACTGCCCTGAGAAAATAATTTAGTAAGAAATGAACTTAGAAGAACTAAAAGCATTTAGATCTGAACAAATTACTGAGCAAAACTGTCTTGCCATGAAATCTTAAACTCGTTGTCAAAGATGTTTAGTCTACTCTAAATGTTTGATCTATAAGGGCTCTATTCAGAGCAAATTTCATTTTCCAGGGTGTTGGCCACAGAGACTCCATGAGGCTTCTACAGCTTGGCACTTATAGACCCCTAAGCTCAGTTTTAGAGCCAAATGTTTCTGGGCACTCCTCCGGAGGAGCTTTGGCTCAAGAGTTTGGCAAAGGCCATGGACTAGAGCCAAGCAAAAAAGTTGCTGTGCCTACCTGTATGCCCTTATATGGGGGGAACCACTGCCTGATAACATCGGATCTATTCAGTCTCTTGTCCTTGGGCCGAATACTGATCTCAGACTCAGAAAGTCCACCAGGCCAACTGACAGCACCACTAGTACATACACAAATGACTTCCTTATGCTTGCCTGTACTCTGTTAGAAATATTGGAGGGGGCTCTGGCACACAGGATTGTCACAACTTGCTATGGATCTACTTGTATCTACAAATTGACTGGCATGCTAACAGATGGTCTTTCTCTTGTGCATTTATCTTGCTTAAAAATGGCACTCTTCCTGATGCTGAATGGCTGCTGGCTTCCACCCCAGAGGTGGCTACATTCAGTGTCAGATGAGGGGGTAAAATGCTCTAGGATCCTTTAGGAGGAAAGAATAACTCTCCAAATATGAAGTGTTGGTCATACACTGCTTTACACAATATATAGAAGCTTTTAATATTTATTATCTGGTAGACCCTGATCCTTCAGCACAAGTTATAGCCTCATCTGGTACATATTCTGCCTCAAGAACTGACCCTTTTGTCTTTACAAAACTAAACTTTCTCACAGATTAATAAAAAATGACCATCACAACCATATGTGGTGAAACCCATCATAGCATTAATCTTCTTGTTGGCTTCAGAGTCCCAGAGTCAGTAGCAACACAGTAGTGGTGGTTTCCACATGATAAAGACATGCGAGAGCTGCGCCTCTTCAGTCTGGGGAAGAGAAGACTGAGGGGAGATCTTATCAATGTGTATAAGTACCTGAAGGGAGGGTGTCAAGGGGACGGGGACAAACTCTTTTCAGTTGTCGCATGTGACAGGACAAGAGGCAATGGGCAGAAATTGAAGCACAGGAAGTTCGGCCTGACCGTGAGGGGGAATTTCTTCACTGTGAGAGTGATGGAGCACTGGAGAAGGTTGCCCAGAGAGGCTGTGGAGTCTCCTTCTCTGGAGATCTTCAAGGCCCGCCTGGACGCAACCCTGTCTAACATGCTCTAGTTGACCCTGCTGAGCAGAGAGGTTGGACTAGATGATCTCCAGAGGTCCCTTCCAACCTTACTGATTCTATGATTCTATGATTCTATGTTGTCGGGCAGGCATGTATTACCAAGGAGGGGAAATATAGGGCTAATTTCTTCCCCACAAAGGCCGGCTGCAGGCAGATGTCATCAGATCCTACTTCACTGTTTATGTCTCTCAGAACGGCCAGCTTCCCCTATGCATGAGGAGCCATTTTGGCTTTCTGATGTGCCATGGCTCTCAAAGCATCTGCACAGCGTATGGTCATGCTGCTGCTAGCCTGTTGCCTTTGGCTATGCACCACAGCTGATTCTGGCAAAGGCTCCCTGAATAGCCATTCGGCTATGGCAGTGCCTGCCACGGGGGGCTGATTTTCTCTGACCCCTTGGCAAGGCTGCCTGTTTCTCAATCCAGGTGCATCCCCATGTGGAACTCTCTCGGATTCCAAGACTTTGTGAGCAGCTTGTCACTTGATACATCTGATTACCATAGTCGTACTAGACTTTACATAACACCTCTACATACATGTTGACACCTCACATGATAGTCAGAGAATTTCCCAGACACCCTTTGCAATGTAATGTTGCACCAAATTCATCAAAGTTGGCACAGAGAGATGTAAATCCTAGTTCCAAGCCCTACCCTGGGCATTTGAGCTGCAGAGTCTCCCTAGAGCATAGCCAAGCTTTCCAGATGCTGTTGACCTCCCTCCCTCTGCCACCCCCCAGCTTCTCTATCAATGAAGAGACTTTTAGAGAAGATAGGACCCCTGCCTGCATATGTTCTGAATCACTATAGATGACCTGCTGTGAAAGTTTCAACTCTACTTGTGGTTTAGACCAGGTGTGTCAGGTGTGTGGAGTGTAACTGAGCTATTGGACACGTGTCAGGGCAGAAAACATTTTCCACCACCTCAGAGAAGTGGGATGCAACCAGAAGTTTTACTGTAAAAATCATCCAGGTATGTTCATTCCATCATTCTCTTAAGACAACCGTTCTACAGCTAGTTATAATCGATATAAAGAATATTGTCCTTTCGTATTCAGTTTACGTTTCACTTTCAGTTTTTCCCTGTTGTTTGCAGTTAAATCTTCCTGAAAAAAGTTTCTTGTTTTCAGCTATCAACTGTATGCAGAATTGTGACATAGATTTTCATATTTCTTAAGTATCAAGTATCCTTTAGCCTTTGCCCATTCTTTTTCTATGTAGCTCCCTTCTGATCATGTGTTTACTTGTTGCTCCAGAATGTAAGAATTTTCTTATCAGCTGTTCATAATGGAAAAAAAAAAATCCATTTGATTTGAAGAGCACAGTCATATAAGAAAGGACTATAACCTCATTATTCTGTGACACGATGTTTCTGCATTTTCAGACCTCAAAGGCCTTGGTCTTTCTTTGCTAATGTGTTAGAAGGAAAGCTCATATTTATTTTTAATTGTCAACTGCTACTTCTGGATCTTCTTTCTGGGTCATTTCTCAGAAGATCTTCTACCCTGCAGATTATTTCCCTGCTCTATTTCTTGTATCCAGCTGCAGTACCTTGAAAGAATCGGAAGTTTCTTTTGTTTACTCTCTATTCATGCTGTTATAATTAAATAATCTAATTCTTCATTCCTCTCCTTTACATCTCCTGCACATTTAGTATCATCCACTAATTTTGTCAATATGTTGCTTACTCTGTGTTTGAGATCGTTAATAAAGATGTTACATAAGACCAAAGGCTGATCCCTCTGGTGCCCTGGTAGGCACCACTCCTCAATCATTACACTGCGGTTTATCATTATCCTTTCTTTGCAGTCTTGTTTATCCATTTATCCATTAATGTTTGTTTTCAATCCACATAACACTGTTCTTCTCCAAGCCAACTTCAATTAAGTTTTCAAGTAAGGTTTTGTCAGACACTGTATCAAATGTTTTTCTAAAATCCAAATACATTACATCTGCCGCTTTCCCTTCATCCATTAATTTTGCTGCTTTATCCAAATATGCGACCGAGGTTGTCTAGCAGATTAAGGAGGAATTTTTCAAAGGACTCAGGCCTATGCTCCATGTTCATGCAGTTTGCATATATTAAAGGTATAGCAATATTTTTGTGCCTTAAAATAAATTGCAAGGGTAAACAAAGTAGTTATTTCTCTACCAACTTATTTGCACCAGCTCCCAATATTTAGAGGACAAATGTCTAAATTTCTGCCTGGAAGTCAATTGCATATGCAAACACTTTCAGATGAAAACTCAAAAAGATTGATAGCTAAAATCTGAATATTTTTACTGATGTTAATAGTTTTTGATTATCAAGAAAATATCCAGAGGTACGATCATTATTGCTTAAAACTTAAATGCATTTTAAAAATGCTGGCAGCAAGTTGTTTGCAAAAGGAAACCTCTGATGACATACTCGTTATTACAATAAACTTCTTGTATTTAATGACAATGTTCTTGCTATTGGTTGGATGATTAGAAATCTTTTTAAAAAACCCTGATTTTGTAAGATTTTTAAATTTAATTTTAGTGTTCATCTATAATTCTAGTAGAGAAAACTAATTATGTCTTTGGATGAAAATTGTCACAAACAACAAGTTTTCTACACTTGAAAATATTTTCGATTTTTATTTTTTTGAGTCTACTTGATTTCTCTAACCTTTCATAAATACTTTTTTAAGGACAGTAGCCCAATATGCCAGTTAGCTAAGACAATCCATCATTCACTTTATTCTAGTATCTTGATATCATGGAAAAAGGAGAAACTTTTTTACTACTGTTTTTTCCTTTAAAAAGGTGGAGAACCACTGATTGCCCTGCATAAGAGATTTGATCAACATCAGAACACCGTGATCCTGAGCTTTTCCAGGTGTTACAGCTACGTGCTTCTTCTAGCTCATTGAAGAAAGGATCAGAAAATTGACTAGCCTAAATTATGAAGAGTTTATTTGGTGAGGTTCTACTCTCCGTCCATCCACCATTTACCCATTCATCTAAATCTCTAAAGCTACGGTCTTTTTCAGCAGTTAGAAGCAGCTGAGTTTCTTTCCTTTCTTGCACTGCATATGATTAGGGCTAAGAAAAACATGTAGTGCTAAAGTGGCAGTACAGACTCAGAGGAAAACCTGTCTCCGAAGAGCTGTCACGTACCATTTTGTCCAGGCTGCTCATCTAAACTCATGGAGCTAAATTTATTCCTGTTATAACTCCATGTCTTCATTACAATTTTGGCCCCTTATGCCTTCTTTCCACTCCAGAGGAAGAATTTCTTCTCGGTGTATGAGCAGTCACAGCAGTACTGCCACTGATCCCTTCTTTTTCATGTAATCTTGGGAACTTTTATCGCTTGTAAGAAAGTGGTTCTCAGCCAGACAACCCATCCTGAACTTACATAATTATTAAGGTTAGAACATTACCTTCCACAAGAGATCTTGATGTTCACTGGTGACATACAGTCTTAATCTGGATAAATAGTCAGCTTGTAGCTGGAGATTGATGGGCTTCTGAGCTTTCTGCAGCAACCACTTCCTCAGCAGAGGGTATGTATAATATTAACTATAGTCTGAGCAGGTTAAAATATGTAGAATTTTGAAATTTATCAGTGAAAAATGGGCAGATTTCATTTTATTCAAAATATTTGCCCCATTTTCTCTCTGATTCAGTTTATTGTCTCTAAAGGGTTAGCAACAGAAAATAAATGAAGTTGCATCATGCCTTGTAGATATTCCGTAACATCTTAGAAATATTTGAAACTCACATCGATCTAGTCAATTCTATGCTCAGACGAAAGAATTGGCCCTGTTTTCACAAGTTTGTTCCAAAGCTAAACTGAAATATGCTATGTGGTATTTGAGGAAACAAATAAGCACACAAAACTCAATAAGGCTGACAAATGAACAGCAGTCACTTTTTATAGCAAGAGCCCTAGGTGGTGTTTTAACACAGAAGGCATAGTTCAAAACAAGAGGTAAGGAAGGGGGCTCTTGGGAGAGCCATAGCAATGGCGAGTGCCATGCAAGTGAGTGGATGGAAGACAGGATTTTCAATTCCATCCCTTCATTGCTTATGCAGCTTTAAAAATCTTAACCAATTAATGTCAGGAATGTAAGTGCTATTTTTACTTCAAATAAGAATAAAAATAAAATGAATAAAAATAAATGAATAATAATAATAGAATGTATTTAGAAATCCTTTGCTTTCACAAGGGAAGGCAAGAAACCTTCAGACTTTTAGACAAGGGAGCTACTGTGCACTGTCATCAAAGTCCTAGGGAAGTACTCAGCTTTGGCTTTCATTTATCTAGGACTAGATTTTGCCACTGTCACTCTCACGGAGGACTACCTTATTCCACAAGTGATCTAATTGACTCAGTGTCAGAATTTGCCTCTAATTAAGGATGTTCTAGTGATTAAAGCACAAGGTGCATGTCAAGAGAACTGTCTTTTCTGTGATTGTTCTGCAGGCTTGTGAAAGTTAGAAAATACTTCCAAACCAAATGTTAAAAATCTCATATTGAAGCAGCATGACTCACTTCTCAATTGCCTGGGATGAAAAACAAAGAGCCTAATTTCCAAAGGCCTTAGCATCTCCACGTCCAGTTAAACTCAAAGTGAGAAGAACTGAATTGTGTGTACATACATCATCATTTGTCGCTTGAGAGTAATCTCAAAACCTTATGCACCAAAAACACAGGCTGCTGGCTGAAGTGATAGAAAAGAAATAGCACTGAGAAAGTAGTTGGCCAGGTATTAGAAGATGTCAAAATTCCAGACTCCAGATTAATGAAAAACTGTGAAAATATCAGTTGTTAACTGCTTGTATCTCAGTTTGCTTTCTGTTAAATTGTATTAACAATGTAGCCAACACATATATTTGGAAATATATTTAACTGTGTTACCTATTACATCAAACTATCTGGATATCCAGTTCTATATTCAGTTACAAGTATTTTAAAGCAGAGACTGTTTTTATCTCTGGAACTATGCAGTTTGAGTATGAAAAAATTCTAGGCATGACTGAGACTGAGACTGTAATAGAACAAATAATAATTCTGTTATTTATTGTTTATACTACTCTTAATTAATGTAAACAGTCCAAAAAAGTAATATAAACAATGTAAAATAATATTAAAAATAGTGCTAATAAATCGATTCTCATTAACAGCCATTCCTGTCCAGAATTTCTGCTAGCAAATGGCTGTTCTTTGTACCACACAGTCAGGGATTTCCCCCTTCTTGGTATATGCCACGTCCTACTTGCAGCTTCAGCTAGCAGCGTTTTCAGCCGAGGATGAAAATGGTGAAAGCTGAAAAGAGGCTGGAAGTGTTTAAAACATGCTTGTAAGCCAGAAAATTGACCGGAGATCACAGAGCTAGGCAGATCTGCATAAAATGTAAATTGAAAGATAACATGCGTGAACAGGAGACGACATGCTTTATGTGCTGAGAGGACGTAGTTTGTTTTATGTAGATCACACTACGGGCTGATTAATGACTTTGACTTTTCAGTTTCGGGATCTGTTTCTAAAACCAACAGAGGTATTAGGTGATCATTGATTCTCCCCTTAGCTGATGGCAATAATTATCAAACATTAGCATACTGTCAGTCTCTATTTAAACCTCCTCAAGAATGAATTAAGCATGGAAACTAAATAACCTTGACCCCTTCTTCGAGATCCCATTAAGATACAGTTGCATACGAGTTGTAGGTAAACAGTGTGCATGCCCCGAAATGAAGAGATTCAATATTCCACGCTAAATCACATTCCAGAAGAATGAAATAGTTGGGGGGTAGGTGGAAGGAAGGGAAGGGAAAAGTGGCTATAGATGTACAGGGGTTAAATTTTCTAAACGCTGGCACATTCGAGCATTAGAATATGCTGATGTGGATCTTTAGTCTCACATGTTACTGTGAGATCCACAGTTGTACAGATTTATTTCACCCTATTAGACTGTTGTTTATTCAGTTGAGTCTAGTAGGTGTCTAACCATAGATCTTACATATTTAATTGCTTAATTTATGTATGGAGTTGCAGAGGTACTTTTGCAAAGATTTTTCTGGTATCTGTTTCCTTCCCTGTTACATTACTGAAATACTGTCAACCAGTTAAAAAGACACAAATGGAAATTACCTGCCCGAAACCTACTTGCTCACAACAGAATTTCTGTTAATCACAGACCGCTGGAATCTTGAAAACTTACTCCTGAAACAGCTCCACCCTTTGATGCTATATCTCATTTAAAAAGTAATGGCCAAGATAGCTGCTGGTCCAAGTTTACAGTGAAGTAGATTTATCAAAGCTGCATCTTGCCACATTGTTGGAATATAGATGCATGTATAAAATCTTGCTGAACACAGAGAGGAAACCAGAAGGAAAATAGCAGTATTGGCGTTTCTCTATAGAGTTCTGCTGCTTTTCTTCTGCATTTGCTTTCTTTCATCAGAGTTTTGCATGTGTGCACTTAACTGGAGATTAATAGGTTTGTTCAACTGAGCCAGGATGGAGAAGTGGAGAAGAAGAGAGAGGGAAAAAGGAAAAAAGAAAATAAAAGAAAAAAGAGAAAGAAAAACAGCCTCCAGACAACTTAAAGATGTGAATTTTCTTGGCTCAAGCTTTGAAGATAAAGCAGTGCCCTAGGGACTGTGGTAAAAAATAAACTCTCGATTAGGCATCAGGCACAAACTGACCAGCCTCCAATCAGATTTGTTCTACTGTGGAGCAGCAATGTGTTAATGTCTTTGTCATTTTAAAGTTATACAGCTTTATTTATTTATTTACTTATTTTCCGTTCAGGAGAATGCAAACATACGATCAGCCATTTTAGCTCACATGATGATTATTTACATTGATCATTTATTTTACTATTCCATAAATGTATTTCACTCTCCATATGCAAACCTATTAAAGGCCTTTATCTCCATTTGCTGTCATGCTACCTCTCTGCACTCCTCATTCATCTGGGATATATCTGAAGCTAAGAATGTTACTGTAGCAGAAATTCACCTTCTATCATCCCTCATTTCATATAGCACCATGGACTTAACATAGGGGCTGTCACCAAAGCAACTTGTACCGTAAGCCAGTATTGCCTATCCAGTTGCCACCAGAATCTCGGGCTTTATGCAAAGGCTTTGATCATTCCAAAGGTTTGGTCCCAGATTAGCACATGAGGGATCAGTGAATCAACGGCCAAGGGAAGGCCAACGGAGGTGAGGAAGAATCAAGGAAAAGGAGGACAAATGTACAAGCCTGCTTTCCAACATCTAGGAAAATTGTGAGAATATACTAAATTGTTTGACTAAGCTTGATTAGTAGCTGTGATAGGGTGGAACTGAAGAACTTTTCTACACACAGATTTCTACTGGTTTAATTATTGGGCTCTTTTCATACTAAATTCTTAAGAAGCATCAGCGTGTGAATGCCCTTGGTCTGCACGGAAAGACATCGTAGGTAGGTTATATTACCTTGCATTTTCTGTGGGTAAGGTGCATATATGAACAGAGATATCACAGTAGTGGGTGCCCTGCAACTTCTTAAACCATGATTTGATTGTGTAGTTAAGCCCTTTCGACACAAGCACTTTTACAAAACACATATTTAAGACCATTCATTTTACACTGTGAGATCTTACTGGTATGAGCTAATCTGATATAACCAGTGTTATATTGATGAATGAGAGTAACCATAAAAAAACTGTTACAGTTTAAGTCAGACTGCGGTAACATAGACAAACATTAGGAATGGGAAAACCGAAAGAAGAAAAAATACTCCCTTGGGATAAGAATTAATTCCACTGTATGATATCATTATCTAAGGGTGATTTCCCTCTATTTTGTCATTAATTTATTGAGATCTCTAACTAACATAGACCTGACCTGCTTCCAGCTGGCCACAGGATTAGTTGAATTTAAGAGATATCTAGCTAGCTTGGCCGTGATCCTTTAGATCTCACATTGATCAGATTTTGGTAAGGCTCAGGCCCCTGTTCTCAGGACTTAAGAAATTAATTAGCGCCTGGAGTAGTACTGTACGACTGAATGATTCCAGATGGTCACTGCAAAAGGGCTATTGGAATAAACATTTATGAAAACTACACAATGGGATATGACAGGGCTTTATTTAAACTATAAGACTAAAGATGAAAGCACTGTTTGGGGTTTTCAGTCATATAATGGAGTTTTTTTTTCTGTGTACAGTACTTATCTTGTCTCTATCACTGTAATGTTTGAGCACCTCCCAGACTTTGATGTTTATCTCTCACAATACCTCTGTGCAATGTAAAGTATTTCTAAGTCTATTTTACAGAATACCAAGAAGTGGGATAAGGTCCAAGGTCACAGAGGAAGCATGCCGATGAGGGAGGAACTGAACTGTGGCACAGGCTTAGCACACTACCCATTAGCCCTTGTTCTCCCTTTTTTTCTCCCATGCCCAGAATTTAAGATTGTTTTTTTCTGAGACTGATCACTAGAAAGGCAGGAAGATATTTGTTCAAAATTTAGTCCTAAAATATCATAACAAAGAAAAGAAGAGATTGGGGTGGGGGATGTGGAGTTAAATAACCTTATCATGGGAATTCATCAAACCAACACATCAAAGCATAATTGTTTTCTGACTTAAATAAATAAAAAACCGGCAATCCGTGCACTTAAAAATTTGCAATTGTTTTATGAAACTAAAGCCAGTAATATATGGGAAGAAAAAGTCTGTAAAGATATATGAAAAAGAATTGCTTTTCTGTAGCAAATGGCATACATTCAGCCAAATGAAGATAAACAAAAATTGTTTTTAAAAGTGATATTGCATATTTTCAAGGTTTTTTTAAATAAAAACAAAAAAAGTTTCAATCTTTCTCCTTCTCAGCCTGTGTCAGTAGCGGTGGGTAATGTGCTGTTTTTGCTTATCCCTATATGATCCTTTCCACCACAGCAGCATGCAATGTTAGAGATTACAGGGAAACAAAGATCTCTTTATGTGCAGTAAAATAACAAAAGCAAAAGTAAGTAAAAGGAAGATGGATCTGAAAGATGATAAGAAACCTAAGTCAAATATATGTTGCATTTAAGAAGCACTGAACCAAGTGAGACACTTATCGACAACCACTCACGCTCACTCAGCTGTCTTCCTCAAGACTGTGGATTCATTCCCACTGTAATGTGCATTTTCTGCATTTGTACTTCCCAGTGCAGATGTGCTGGGCACTGTATGATCAATTTTTAGGAGAGAAAAGTCCAAGATTTGAAGTGTTATTATCTGAATAGGTTCAGATCATCTAAGCTAGAAAACAGCTTCTTCCTTAAAATGATTCTACAGATTGAACATTGCAAGTCCCACTTTTACTACTATTTTGCAGTCTATTGAATTAATTATAAATTTCAATATTGTAAGTGAGAGGAAAATCAAGTCCAGTATGCCTAATCCTACACTCATTATTGACTCAGGCATAATTCATATTGGTTTGAATCAGAGTGGATACTTCTACACACTACTCATCCCACAGTCATTTCTATCACTAACCTCTCCAAATATTAGTGAGGAGAAACTCTTCACAACACTTTCTATAGGCAGTATATGTGATTATAAGAATATGTTACATTTCTCTAGTGTTTAACATGTCCAAACTCCATACATACTAGAATGACCAACTTAAAAGGTCAAACAGACAGCTCTTTTTTGTTGCCATTGCAGCTTCATATGTTCTTTTGCATGTTGCACTTCTGAATGTCCCTCCCCTTCTAAAATTCTGTACTCTTCTCCTTCTCAATGACAGAATCACTTTCACATCTTTTTCAGCTCCACTGAACCACATGAATTCCCCTTTGCTGTAGTAGATCATGATTATTATGCATGCCCCAAACAGTTAAACTGTTAAATAAACACAAATTTTCCCTTTCAGTTTGTGATTTCTCTGACGTCCCTTTAAAGGCCTCCTTGAGACCTCAGAGTGGTCTTAAGAGGTGGCAAGAGAGGCTCAGAGGAAGCAGAAGACTCCATCTCTTGAACTTGAAGCCGTACTTCTATAAGATCTAAATTTAGAAAAATTACCAAATGTCTTCATTTGACAGGATCACTCTTTCAAAGACCTCCATAAGGGATACTGATACTTACCTGTTTTATAAACTCCTTCAACAGTGTGGCTTGTAGCAGAAATTGTTCACCATTTGAACGTATATATCCCCTCAAATCAAAAGTTATCAATGCATCAGTGTGTAGAACTCTTGAAATGGGAAATTCTTCCAAAAAAGTCATAATACAACTCAAAAAAAAAAAAAAAAAAAAAAAAAAAAAAAAAAAAAAAAAAAAAAAAAAAAAAAAAAAAAAAAAAAACTTGCATACATAGACGGATGATAGCTAAACATTGAAGGAAGTTGTAGCCATAGGTAAGAGCTGTGTGACTCATAGTGTTATAGCTGAACCACAAGAATATAAACAACCAAAAGACAGAGCAACAGAGAAATTGTTTTTTAGAGAGGGAAGACAATGAGCATTTGCACACTGGCAGACTTACAAGGGGTAGATGACTAATTTTGCAGGCAGATATGCACTTATTTTAACCATGCTTTGAGGCATCATGCAGTTTTATCTGCAAAATGATGAATCTTACTGAATATATCCTGCCTATCAGCACTGTATTTCTTCAGTTTCAGTGTTGCTCACTTCAGGGCACGAGCAAAATGAATGCAGCTGGAGTGTGAACAGAGCGAGCCCCAGAGCAGGTCCTCAAAGGGCCACATACAGTGCTAAGCTTTTGGCTTGGAAAGTATCATACCTCCACTTTTTTCAGCAAACCTTTTGAGTAACGGAGCCTGTGGGAACTCCAGGGGTTGGAGCAGCCAATTGTTCACAGGCAAGACACCACCGAGGCAGTGCCTCCCCTTTCCCGTTGAATTCCCCCGGGATCCACTGCCTCACCCTGAGGTGAGGTGCCGTTGAGCATCAGCATGTGGCAACAGTCTCTCTTGGCTTCCTATTTGAAGGAAGAGACAAGCCAAAATGAGCCAAAACTGAGACCGTAGGGGCAAAATACCACCAATAAGCTGGTCAGCTTTCTCCTGCCTTTGTGCGAGGCAGAACCTCAGAGCTGACAGGGATTTGTGCAATATCCCCACAAAAGTACCGTATCCACCTCCCTCTCCAACAAACATCCTTGAAGAAATAGACATATGAAGAGCATAACAGACAAAAGAAAAGGGGTTGTTTGGAAAAAACTTAGTCACCTAATTAAACATTCTCCAGGCTACATGTAGTTTGCCCGAATGTGAGCATAAAAGTACATCAAAGTTATCACTTTTTGCTTAATGCTGAAAGGTTAATATCAATTTGGTTTTTCTGCTCGAGAGTTTCAGGGACAAGTATAAGAGAGGCTGATGGAAAGAGAGATAAAAGAAGCAGAATGTGCAAGGAAGAGAGGAGGGAAATTAGGAAGTTTGGTTGGATAGCTGGCTTTTATCCTCCACAGCTCTGAACACTGGGCAAGTATTTTTCCTCTTAGTTAGCTCTCCTATCAACAGAAAAATGCATGAGTGACGTATTGAAATAATAAGCTTTAAAAGATTACTTATTAATTCTCATTTCAGGAATATGTCCACATTTCCTTGGCGAGGGACCCCCTCCACACACACACACAAGCATACTGAGAGTGAATAACAAGTTATTAGCAATTGAGACAACACTAATTATTTAACCATTAATGTTGATGGTATGTAGCCAGTGAAATTAATTTAACATAGACATTCAAAGCAGCTATAATCCAAAGAGACATAAAGAAGAGAAATTAAGCAAATGTCTCTTTGACCTCGTATTTCACTGTCCTAAACACGAATGCCCACTTGGGTAAGTGAGTGGCTGACTGGCTGCTGACACCCATGATAACTGGTCCTAATCTATTAAGTCCCTGAAGATCCATAAGTTAAAGGGCTCTTATTGAAGACAGTAACGATGCTCATGTTGTTAAAACAAGACATATACTACAGAAGTCTAGAAGTCTGCAGTGTTTCAGAGCAGCGGATCTACATTTACCGACTGAACCCACCTTTTTTCTCATCCTCCTTTGGCACTTTTTGTGATTTATGCTTGATTTCATCACTTCCAGGTTTCTAGGATTTGGAAAATGAAGGGGTAGGAAGAATCACCAGCTCTTGTCTGCTAAGGAGGAAGAAATAATGATAGGATATCCATTATTTCCTGAAGTGCTAACATGGTCCCTTTCATCAAATTCTGTCATTGTTTTAGTACAAACCTGCTTTTAGAACAAATCTTTACATCCATTTTACAGATGAGAAACTGGGGACCAGCAGACATAAAGTCATGTTCCCACAATGCAGTTCAGAGGCACTTAAATATGGTCCAGTTATCATGGAATCAGCTGACGCATTATAAACACAGTTGTGTACAAGGTCCTGCAGCTAGGATAGCCACTACTGGCACATCAGAGGATCAGGCATATTTCCTAATGAAGTGAATTAGCCTGGGCTGTACTTAGCTGTATTGCCTTCAGGTCTGAACCTAGTAGCGTGAAGGTGATCTGAGGTATTCTCCGGCAGTGCTGCATTGCTTAGCAATGTGCTCATGTGAAAAGACTCTGCAAGAGTGACAGTGAAACTGTGATTTCAGGTGAGCACCTGACTACATTCCCACCAGCACACTGGTGGTACTGGCAGGTACGAAGGGACCACAGGGGTCATGGAGACAGATTACTGGCATTGCAGAGCCCACGTGACATGGCTGCGGTCACAGCTGTGCAGGAGGCTTGCACAGCCTCCTCGTTTGCAATGTGGATGAATCCAGCCTTAGCCTGGATGCTGGAGTCACGTTTCCAGAGAACCAGGTAGTGTATCAGAGACTAAGCCTGAGCCCTAGGACATGTGTAGTATATTTAGTTCAATCCGCAACTGGCCTGAACAGGTCAGGGGTTGGGAAGATCTTTTGTGTGTACACACAGATGTATAGGATATATAGTCTCTCTGACACCTAGAGACCCAAGGAGTCTGTTTCTGTCCGGCAGTCTGAATAAAGAGTGTTTTATCTTCATCACAGCATAGTCTTGTCTCATTTTATGGCAACAGAGACTTTAATGACAGGGTCAAACAGCTGTCATATGTTGCACAAATATACAATGGGTAATGGATACAGTTATACTTCATGTAGATTAGTCACACCCAAAGAAAATTACTTTTAAAGCAGTAATGAAAAACAAAAAAACATTCCTTAGTCCTTTTTCTTTTCTTTTCTTTTTTTTTTTTTTTTTTGAATGACCAAAGTGATCATATTAACATTGCTCTTCACAGAAAGAATGTGCTTATAATGCTTCTATAAATCCTGCCTGGTTTCCACTGAAAGTGCAGGGAGCCTTAAAAATGATTTCAAGACATAAATCAGGTTAAGAACTAGTATTTGCAATGGATAAGAATCTGTCTAACACTTTGACAAAGAGTATAGTACTGTACACAAAGTGTAATGCAATAGCTCTCTTATTTATTTCTGTTTTGCAGAAAGCAGAAACTGTTCTTGCCATGCATTACCCCCATTATGTTCCTTCTTGGGAACCTGAGACCTTTTGAATCTATCTTCTGAACCATTTTAATATGCAGTAGAACAAAAGGATCACAGTGTCACTGATGAATACATTGTAAAGTCAAAGCCATAATTACAAATAGCAAATGGAAAATGTATGCATTTCGATAGAGAGAAAAAAAGTACCATATGCATGCACAAAAATAATATTTTTCACCATATTTATGTTATTTAACCCTCCCCCCTCCCTTTCTTCTTTCCCTGGCTCCTCTCAAAGAAATCTTTCTTTCAATAGTCTCTTCAGACGTGGAAAGGGACACCAAGGGGAAAGAGGAATCAGCTTTCATTGATGCAGTGTCTAAGGGCCATGGTCTTGGCCTAGACCCCTGACCCTCATGTCTGTAGCATTATACACAGTGTCTGGTGTGATCAGCACAACCTTGTTATTCAGCTTTTGTACTGTGCATATTTAATTTCAAAACACATTCCAATGGCAGCAGGGAAAAATTCGCCCTCTTTTAAGTGTATGATTCACCAGCTCTTTAGAGTCAGTTGGTGGCAGATGGGCAAGTGTGAAAACTTCTATTTGTGATCTCACACTATATAATGAGCACAAGCCACCACTGGAATCGCGGTTTCTGCACGGAGAGCCCTGTGCGCTCTCTTTCTGCTCAGAGCCGGTTTTCTGAACTTGTGCCTCAGCRGGAGCCGTGCCACGAGGCCAGGGCATGGGCACTGCGCCCAAGGAGCACCTCCGCTTTCAGAGGCTTCTGCGCACGTGGCCTTTACCAGCCCAGTGCAGCCTTCGTGGCCTGGCACTCGGGCTCAACCTATCCACCTGGGGTGGTGCTTTAGTGGGAATATGTAGCACCTGCTCTCTGCGGCTGTTTATGGTCCGGATTACAACGGGGCGGTCTGGATTATAAAGTGCTTCCTACTCCCTGTAACTTTTGCATGAGGTAGTCATAATCCATGCTGCCGTCCACAAAGCACAGAGGCTTTCCACTAGGCTTAGGCATCCAGCTTCACCAGGAAGTGCAGCTTCTTAGTCTACACACTTTCTCTGAATCAAGGCCTACCTTTTTGCAGAAATTTTAGCATGAAAGATGGAAATTAAGAGATTTCTAGAGAAACTGCCCAGAATAAAAGAAGACATATCTTAAATGCTATCAGCATGCTGCTTTGTCTTTACATTTGAAGAATGCAAACTGTCTTTTGCTTATGCAATTTGTCCACTAGAAATGGGTTAATTTTCTCTAGTTAAAATAAGAACTTCATAGAAATTTAAGTGCTAATGGGACATGAAAATTTCTGAAAATGAAAACTATTCAGGTTGCTGGTCTATTATTACTGCTAGTAGTTATTACTATAGTGCATTAGTTTGTAGGGGCTAGTAAGGAATTAGGACTCTGTTTAGCAAGGCACTGTACAAGTAATAAAGAAAATAGTCTCTACCCCAGTGATCTTGACACTCACAGTGTTTGATGGGATCCAAAAAATGAAAGTGATAAATAAGGAGAGTGAAATGACAATAAAGGAAGGTGTTATGGCAGCTGCAGAGAAGACTTAGCTTGCTGTATATTTGGCCAATTTCAAAGAAGGAAGTTTTCTTTTATTTTTCTTAGTCCTCAGCTCTTTCCAGTTTTTGGCAAGGACCAGAGACCTAATCTTGTGAAGTGCTGAATGCCTCCTGTGATATCATCATCCCCTTAGTGACAGCCCCCAAAAGTAGAAGGACTAAAAATACTGTAAAAAAAGAAAGAAGAAAACAAGAAGTGCCTGAAATTTGAAGAGGAAGTTTGTTCTTGAAGGGTTTGAAGCCTCATTTTACAGACTGGTTAGGCTGTTTATGGCTATGAGAAAGTATAAAGAAAGTCAATGCAAAGTACAACATCCAGGGATTTGGTACAAGTCCAGCATGAATCAAACCTCACTCTCATTTTGATATTTGCCCAACACATTTCTGGATATGTTCAGTACAGGTTAGCACAGATCAATAATAAATTTAATATCTACTAAAAATCATAACAATGGATAACCATACAAACTGAAGAGAGGACTGTTGTACATGGACAATATTTAGGAACATCATTTGCACTGCAGGAGTAAGACAAAATACTAGCTACTCTGAAAAAAGAGCAAGTTGTAAGACTTTAATAAAAATATCCAGTAAGCTCATCTATAATTGTTAACATTGGGAGTTCCTCCTGCAATTTAATGGGAACCTCTTTAGCACATATTCTTTGCCTTCTTACTGTATTTCATCTATAAAGGCATTAAATATGATTTCTGTTTTGCTTATGCCTACTGTTATTATTTGTGGTTGCACCTCCGATGCATGAGGAGCTTTTTATAGAATCCCAGCAGGTCATCTCTAGGGGACATAGTAATAATAATTAAAAGAAAAGACAGACAGATAGACCTGAGGAAATAGAATTAAAGTAAGAAAGACTTGGCTGTTCTTATATATTTGTTTGAGTTAAAAGAATTTTGCTTCTCCTTCAGCTCTTGCAAGTAAGAATGTAGTTTGACTGGATTCATTCTAAAAATAGAAAAATATCATGTAAGGCAACACCATAATTCTTTCTTTCAGATAAAGTCAGTACTCTTAAAGTTTGTCATATCATGTAGAAACACTGTGGTATATCTTTGAGGATGAAAAGTCGAGGTTCAAGACATGGTTCAATATAACAGTAGGTTTTCATTGTAGATTTTCATCCTTTTCCTTGTTTTCATGACATCCACAACCAAACTGTGAGTGTTTGTCTTCAGTTCTCAAGGTAGCTGGGACCCTAACCAGAAAGTCAGCTACAAACAGTCCCTGGGATGTCTCATGTTTGAAATCCACATTGATTCTGGATTCCCAATAATCTGAGCTCACCTCCAATTTTCAGTAAGCGCAGACATTTAAATAATAATGTCTAAAAATAGACATTTTTATTTAATTAAACTGCATAGATTATGAGTAATATAGAGACTACTAACAAAAATTTTTGAAGAAAGAGAAAGCAGTGTGCTCTCTCTCCTTCGTCCTAAAAAGCCTTGGCCCAGAGCCAGTTATTATTATAAGCTGACTGAGCTGGCATGAAGCCAAGATGCTGATAACTTAGCATGAAGCCAAAATGGATGGCTTCTCTCCCATCCCCCCCCAGCTATAGATTATGGGTGTGACAAACATTTCTACCACCCCAATTTTCAAAACTGCTCAAGGACCAAGTGTGTGTATATCTGTGTGGGCAGGGGTGGAGCTGAAGGAAACCTGCTGTGTATTATGTGTTTGAAAAGGATATGACGCCCTGTTTATAATTCTACAAGAGTTCAGCTGCTCACACTTTTTATTTAGTGAGGCAGGTCACAAACTCCGATGTCCACTTCTCTTCCCGTGTTTGTTTTTTTTCTTTGATACCCAAATAGACAAAAGTGAAAAGAGTGCGTTTGGCCCCAAGGGTCACATGACCTTAGGCACACTGAGGTCCTGGGAGCACTTTCTTGAGCTCAATATTCAGCAGAAAAGGGGAACATACATGCTACCCAGCCTGTCTAGACTTTTTCTTTTTTTATCATTGATTCCACACACCCCAGACAAATAGTGGCAAACCTCAAGTGATTACCCTACGAGCTCTTCAGCACAGGAGGGTTTGTTTGTTGTCTCTTCAGTATGGAGAGCTGTTTTGGTAGCATGGCCATTTGGATGTACAGGGTTTGCTGGGGCTAGCAGGTGACAGACGAGATTGACCAGCCTTGCAACACAAGTGGTGGCTCCAATGGGGAGCGAAGGCTGCCCAGGTGGGCAATGGCTTTTGTGTGTCCAGAGCATTGCCCTGGTAGTAAGCCATCACCAGGTTGCCATGGTGGCTACCAGAGCACATTGTGGACAGAGATCTGTCAGTTGGTGGGGTGGACTTGATGGAAGCGCTTCTGAGTTTGTCTTTCTGTTTCTTCCTCTGTAGGTTTAATGCAATAAGGTGTGGGGCGACCCATGGTGGTTAGATCAGCAAAACAACTGAAAGTAGCTACAGATTTAGGCAAGCATATAATGCTTGTGGGAAGGCCCACAAATCTCCAAGTTTTGCCTCATTTAAATCCTGGTGTGCAGACAGGCCAGGGCTGAGTTTCCACACATTAGAGACCGATGTATGTATCTGCAGTCAGCCTGGAGAAAGCTTGGGTTTGCTTTCAGATCTGCCCACTCCTGGACTCAGTTATATGCCTTTCCTTCAACATCTTAAGCCAGAGATCTCATAAGCAGGGAAAGAATTCCTTGAATCTAGGAAAAGCCAGAATATACTACAGTGATTACGCTCCTCACTCATATTGATCCTGTCCAGAGTTTTCCACCCCTTCACTGGATATCACTACAGTGTACAGTCTTCTCCACAAGTCCTTAGAAGCATTGATTTTGAGCTTGCCAAGGAATTTTAGCCGAATTTTAGTTTCCAAGTGCTTTCAAACTGAAATGGCTTAACAGTTATCTGGCAGAATAGGGCTGCATAAATAAGAGGGCAGTGAACTGGAAGATCTTTAATATAGACAAATCTTCTATGGTGCATTGTCTTACAGTCAACATTGCAATTCTATCTGTGATGAAAGATGTAACTGGCAGCTACTGTTTGGCCCCAAATGGTGGGCTAATAGGTTGAACATATTTAGTGCTAATATGGCAAAATGCTGCTTCTTCAGCCTTCCACATCAAATGAACCATGTCTCTTGCCCAGTCTAAGAACCCCTGGAATAGTACAGGGTTTAAACCCATTTACTGTTGCATCAGCTTGCAGGTGGAAGAGGTCAAAAGCTTCCTTTCAACTACTTTTGGCCTCCTCAGTGTGCTACATATTGTTGGCAGTACTCAAGAGATACAGAGGGATTACAAACCAATGCAGCATGAATGTGCAGGTGACCTGATCACACACAAGTCATCACACATGTGGTTACCAAATACCCCTGCTCCTGCCACAATGCATGCATTATGCATAGGAGCCAGCTGGCCATTTATCTGAGCAGACACAAAGAGAACTTCAGATTGCTCTTGAGTAAATAGAGATGTGAAAGACAGAGACTATACTGAGTCATTACATTTCTTTCTTTCCTTTTTTTTCAAAGTCAGTGATGGATATTCATTGGAGATCTAACATAAAATAACCCGTTCATCTAGCCTGCATAGTAGAGATACCCCCTAGATGAAAAATCACAGCTGGCTAAGCATGACTAGAAACTCATATGTCAGAGTCTCAGGACCAGGTTCCAGCTTGTGGATAATTATTTAATGAAAGTTAATACATTATTTCTTGTAAATCAAATACAATCAAATGGAAAAGAATTGCTTGGCCAGGTCTTCAGTGAGATTATCTGTCTCTCTTAAATGTATCAATATAGGCTTCAGTTAGCAACAGAGCAATAGCAGTAATGCCAAATGCAGCTGATTACAATGAGAAGACATGATATTTTCTTCAAGACTACCTAGAATTTAACTGGAAACTTTTGGCATACAATTCTGCTACGTTACTCCAACATTTCACCAGTGTGTTTCTTCTGACAGTATTGGAATTATTCTGGCATAAAACTATAGTAACACTGCAAATAAAGCCCATGACCTCCCCAGGGCTTTTATGATTTTATTTTTCCAATGTAGAAAAATACTGTAGACAGATTTCAGTTACATGATTACAAGGGATAAATGCCTGAGTAAGAGCTGCAGGCTTTGGTCTACAGGAGGTAGGCATGGATTCAGCAGGGTGCTTAAGTACTTGCAGAATGTTGAGTAAGAAGCAGCTCCATGGCACAGAAAAAAGGTCTAGCTAGAGAAGATGTGGTTTAGTGGTTGAAGACGAGGTTTGGGATTCAGAACTTTGCACATTCTAATCCCAGCTTTAGTGGTCTCTGTGGTCTTCTCTATTTTTAATGTGCTAATAATAATCCTTAACTCATGAAAAGTGCTAAGCTTTATTACATAACAACATCGTTCACTTTTACTTTTATTATTGTTCGGTCTCTTCAAGTGTTGTATTTACCCCCAAATGTTCTGCTTTTGTAACTTGCAGTGTCCCTCTGGCTCATGTTTGGTACTCCTCCTAAACAACCTTTTGTCTAAAGGGTTTCTCATTGACAACTCTGTGTCGTACGTGGGATGGTAGGTTCCCCAGTTATCCCAGTAAAGCTGGGAATGGCAAAGAAACACACCTTTCCTTGAATAAACAGGTATAGTAGATTTCTGTCAGTTTAACTGGGAACACTGTGAAAGACAGGGATTGGTCAGAAAAGAGTTACTCACTGGGTAAAATGCTCTTACATGAAAATAGGTAAATCCAACATGAAACAGGATACTTTTAAGACTAATCCAGATGGTAAGGCAAATATAGTTTACTTCTAAGCACTGGAAATGATAATATGTCATCATTTCGTTTAGAAAAACTTTTCTTACTGTTCTAACAGGCTGCTGGTGTATATCTTAATTATTATTTTACAAAATATGGATTAGAGTCTTCTAAGTCATATAACCCAGGAAAGAAGAGAAATGTTTCTGTACCTCTGCCAAAAGTCCTGCCATCGGATCAGACTTTTGATTTCAGTGTTCCATTCTTTGGATTAGGCTTGTCCACAGTCCAGATAATAGCAGAATTCAGTGACACTGTGTAGTCTAAATATAAGAGGATTATTTGCAAAGAAATGTACATTGCTCTTGAATAGACATAATCATAACTGTTATCAATAACTAAGACAGACATTTTCCTTCCCAAAAAACTACTGAATTTCAATAATTACTGCAAGTTTAGTAAATAAGATACAAAACAAATTTTGCAATCTAGCAAACTTTCCCACAAGCACCACTTTATAGCAAATTCTTAAATACAAAATATTTCTTCAAAGGCTAAAAATTTTCTTGCACAGTTTATAAATAAATGCTAATGAAGACATGGATAATAATATTATATTTTGGTTCCTATTAAAAAACAAAGTGAAAGATGTGTGAGAAAAATAGCACTTTTAATTGTAAATATGTTGCAGATTTTTTTTATGTATTTCTTAACTAGAATTTGATGTTCTTTACTTCCAGTCTATTAGTATTGAGTTTTCCTATGTTTTGGAGCTGGCAAAAAGGGAACAATGTAAACAAATGTTGCTGGTATGTTTTGTCACTTTTTTTGCTTGTTTGCTGGAATTCACTGCAAAAATTCTTGACTGTCAATGGCAATTTATGGGAGAATGTGATGGAACAGCAGAATGAATAAGATATGGACCTTTCTTCAAAGTTGAACTTGTCTATATGACTCACTAGAATATTGGTATACTGCTGAAACCTTGTATTGCACAGGTTTATTGCCACAGGAATGAAGTAACATGAGGCCCTGCAGAAATGTATAAATACTATAAACAGGAATTTACTCTGAGAGAGGAATCTGAGAAAAGAATTCAATCTAAGTTTCAAACAATTTTCCTTTGGGATTGAAAGAGGAGGCTTTATTGCCTTCTAGTCATTTTTTAGGCAAAGGCTGGTTTGAGAGATGCATTGTAAGTAAATTTACTGAATGGATTCCTTGGAGAATGCATTTGGGGTGTACAGGCTGAGTGATTTTAGGTGGTGAATTAGATGACAAGCTATCTTGGTAATGCCAAGAAACACCACTTCTGAATGTGTCCAGTTGATGACTAGTGGAATGTAGGTGTGAGATCTGGGCTTTACTTCACTACCCAAAAGCTTTTGTGGGAATAGCCAGTGTCTCTGGCTACAGCTATAGAGCAGAGAAGGAGCTGCAGTGTGGTCAGGCTCAAGGCTGAACTCTGCCGTAGCTGTCGGCAGAAGGACAGTGTCAGAAGGCAAACTCCAGGGGCACCACACGATGCAGAGGTACAGTTAAGGTTGCATTTACCATTCTGCACTGTTTCCATCCACTGCAGCTGAGTAGTGATGTCCTGTGACTTTTGCCAAGCAAACGAAATGGTCAATGTACCATTCTGGACAGTCCTCAGTGTCAGTTACGATTAACAGGTGAGATTTGTAGAAAATCTGTACTCAATTGCCTGTGAGAATAACACAAATTCCAAATCACAGATTTTAAAAGCTAAAACACTCCCAGAAAAATCACTTCAAGCTCCATATTGACAAGTTTCCCAAAATTCATCTATAAAATAGGAATATAATACTTCCTGCTCCACAGGAGGGATGTATTTACTTTGTCCAAAAGTACTTCTATTTTGGACCCGTATAAATGCTTCGTAATATTCTAGCTTTTCTAGATCATATAGGAATATATACTTATGATCTACCTCATGCACATTTTATGTTGACAGCATCCTCAGATTCCCATTTCTCCTTGTACTACCAATATTTTGTGCAGTTGGTATCTTGTGTCTGAGTAAAGCTCAGGACTGGACCTTGGCTATTTGACGACTCTTATCAAATTATACATAAATTAATTGTAATTAATTGTAACCCCTTCACTAGTACAGTCCAGCAACTTATGCAATGTACTGTGCATGAATACCAAGTATGAAAGAAAATACCTAAAAAATAGAAGTTAAATAGTTGAACCTTGATACTACTTGCTATTGTGGCTATGTATAGTGCTCCAGTTGTTCAGTCCAAGGCTCTGTCTCTGGTCACCTGCCTGGCCATCTGCCTGCATATAGGTCTCATTTAAACATGCTATTAAAATGTACTCAAGTTAAACACAAGGATTAAGGAGCAGGAAGCTCTCTCAGCTTAACAAGCTAAGATGTAGGACATAGAACCAAAATGTTGACATAACTTCTATGTTCAGCTATTTTTTTTCCTCTACTTCTTCCTCTCCTGTACACTACAAACTGGAAATGAATATGCAGAGATTTTTTAACATCTTTTGTTGATCGAATTTATAGTGTTTGAGTGATTTTCTCAGTAAGGTCAAAATGGTAATACTGGGAAAAGTGCAAACAAAGTTTCATTTTGCAGTGAAATAACAGTTTATTGTTTACATTTAAACTGAAGGAAATTTCTTTGCCTTTTGCTGTCTCCCCTTGATTCAAAGCCCCAGCTCTGGATCATTAGAAGCAACTCGTATACATACTTTGTGCTGCAGTAGGTTGGTATGTATCCCATAAAGAGCATTTGTGTTCTGTTTGCTTTTGAAACCTGAGTATAGATCCCGCAGGCATTCTTTGTGCATGCAATCCCATGTGAGACAGTAGCAGCAGGGGACAAAATGAAGCAAGAGAATTGTATCTGACAGAGTCCTTTAAAAAGAGTTGTTCACTTGACCAGCATAGTGGGTACCTGCCTATGGCATCTAGTCTAGAAAAAAATATAGAAGTCTGCCCTTTTAAGTTTTTTAAATGAGTTTTTCCTAGATTTCTTCCTCTTAAACAACTTTGATCATATGGAAGATGGTGGAAGATAAGTGTACAGAACATGGAACATCTGTCTCAGATCTAGAGAAAGATTTCAGAAACATATGTGTTTGTACAAAGTGGATTGCAAAACCCTCATGATCCTGAGCCTGTACATGGCACTGATTTTTGTTCAGGCAAGCATGAAACTGTAACATGAACATTTTCCTATAATACAGATCAGCCGAAATGGTACCATCAGATGGTCAGTGGGAATTTTCCCCGGAGGGCTGAATACAATTTCATCTCAGCCCAGGTGCAATTGAGTCACTGACAGAGTCTAAAAGGGAATATGTCTATACGTGATCTAGGAAAATTCAGAGGAGATTACAGAAATACTTGCTCTAAGGAGTATAAGAACTTGGAAGAGGGAAAGAGAGAGACGACGACAAGGTGAACATTGTTGTAGTTTTTGTAGTCATGTATAAATATCATGATCACACAGGAAGGTCCTAGCACACAGAGCCTTAGTCACCATTCGTATGTTATGTTTCCAAAATCATTATTGCACTATTTGTATTCCACAAAGCTTTGCATATATGAGTGTTCTTGAAATTAAGGGTTGATGGTTTTACTGAATCCAGTGCAGTGCTTTTGGAGCACATTTTGGCATCTGTCAGTCAGCATAACTTGTAACTAAACTCTGCTAGCACTAAGGGATGCTTAAATGAATTGCCTTTACTGTAGCATAGCAACTTATTTATCCAGTCTTCACTCTTTTTCTGCCTATCTCTTTATCTATTCCTTATTACATTTAGTATCTGAGTGCCTGATACTCTTCTGTGGATTTTAGCCTGACAACACCCTTGTCAGGTAGGAAGTATTATTCTCCCATTTTAAAGAGGTGGGGAAACTGGGATTTGTGCAAGGTCATGGAGGAAGTCTGGGGGTGAGCAGAATGCAGGCCTTTTGCGATCTGGAGGTAGTAACATAGCTACTAAATTAGATTTACTAATCAGGCTATGTAGGAATAGCAAACGTGGATAAGTAATTGACTTCAACTACTTGTGGTGGTTGCATCTTAGATTTTTATTCTTTTCATATCTATTTCCAAAGACTATTTAAGCATTTTCTGAATTATATGAAATTTGATTTTTTAATACAAGGAAAACTATTTCTTCAAATATGTTATTTTAGTTCCATAACATTATATTCCAAGATTCATGTGTAGATTTGCAGAGAACAAAGCACAGCTATTCTGTATTTACTTTACCCAGCATTTCTGTAAGACAGAACAAAATATGTGATGAATCTGGCAAGGCGTTCCAAGCTGACGTAACAGTGATGAAAAAAAAAGACATTTCAGTGATATCACACAAAATGATGAAAACCATGTTTTGTATTTAAGACTGGAGTGGTGTTTAAGAATTCAAACGGCTGGTTTTGGCAGACATCTAATTGTAATACTGTAGCATCGCTGCAGGCAATTTTCTTTGATTTAATTAGATGAACTGTGGTATTTTTTTCTTTTTGCAAAAAGGCTTTATTATGTAGAAATGAAATATGTATAAATTTAATTTTTAATCTTGTCACTACAGAGTAGGAAGGAATAAGCTGATTCTTTTAATTTACCCTCTTTGTTTAAGAAAAAAATTAAATTAATCTTATCACAAATGTTTATGAGTAATTGATTTGAGTTTTGCACTCCAGTCAGAAGTGATAGAGTTAAGATTGCTCTGTGTTTCTCCTGAATTGAATCTAACGTGTCCATCTTTCAGTGCAAAAATGCTATTTGAGGCCTCAATTATGTTATTTTTCCTCTAGACTATGATAATATTAGTGTTTAAATCAGAGTTTGGACTAGAAGGAAATAGATCAATGTAAAAGATTTACTCTATCTTGTTGTTGTTGTTTTGTGATATTTGTTTGTGCATGTTTGTCTATTAAGTCTAAAAAGTAATTAATCTCCAAAGATTCTCTTTAACACTTATTTCAAGGTTTTGTGTGTCAAATACAGAGGAGATCATTTTGGGTAAATTGTAAGCAATTACAATCACAGGAAATCAACAGTACTCACAGGGTCATATGCCACCAGTTTTCAGACAACCAATTCAAATCAGTGGGCTATTTCAGTTTTCCCAGATCTGAGTTTGAACTTGAAATGTGCAATTACTAGATCACAGTATTTATTAATTTTTCAAATATTTATTGATGTGAGGTAGTTTCAGAATTCTGTAGGACCATCCTTATGCTTCTCTATAGGGTCCAGCCAAAATCTACCTTCAAGGAAGGTAATGAAAAATTTCTGCCAGCTTGGGAGCCTGATTTGGGGCTTCTTGAGAGCCAATATTTTACTCTGTGTATTAAGATGGCTGATGCAGGAGTTCTTGAAATAAATGACAGAACTTCCACTGGTTTCAGCACAGAGGTTGAGGCTTTACTTTATTCTTAAATCTTAGGAGTATTATCAACCTGATAAAGATGTTTTCTTTCTGGTTGCAGTGATGATGGTGGGAAGAGTTAATTGAATTGCCATCTACTGTCAGAATGCTGCAAAAAGGGCATAACACTATAGTTATATATGTATATTTTTTGCTTATCATTGGAAAACATCAATGAACTTGAATTTAAGTTCTTGTTTGATATCAATTTTTATAGCAGAAGAGTCCACAGTGATTAATACAACTCAGTTAAGGTTCTTCAGGTCAGATCCATACTCAAAATCAGATTATCTAATGATTATTATCTAAAATTTGTCCTTTCTGAAAATATTTTTATTATAAGGAGTGAAACAATAGAAGATTCTTCGAACATTGTATATATATTTCATATAATTATGAAAGTGATGGGATCATACTTTAGACAGAATACAGGGCTTTTATTCAGATAACTATTTTATTTCTTTCCAGAAGAATTCACTTGCTATTAGACTCAAAGTATTTATAACAGGAATAATTTTCCTTGCTTAGCTTATGGGGGCTTTTTTTGATCCAAAACAATATTATTTGACATTTGTTACATTTAGATAGTCTTAAAAAATAGATCTCAAAATAAAATTCCATATTATGATTAATACTTTTTTAAATAAGAATTTCAAGTTGGCTTGAAATGGAAGTATTTTTTAATTGGTTTATTTTCACTGAAGAATTCAAAAAGTGAGTTTATTCCCTCTAATTCTGCATAGTTAAATTATGAGCTTTGTCCTTGTTTCAGCATTTTGAAATTTATTTTTATTTGCTGTTTTTTCACGAAAAAATCTTAATGATAAATATCTTTTATATGTACATATTTTTCATCACTTTTTTATTTAGTCTGATGAAATGTTAGATGTATTATCAAAAACAGAATGCAAAGATGCAGCCCAAACCAATTTTTCCCCAATTATAAATTACCTGTATCAGTGAGCCTGATTCCCACAGATGATACATGCTCAAGGTGGAGCTTATATGACTATCTATTCCTAGAATCCCAAACACCAAATATAGGACTAAGCTCTCCACTAGTGTAAAGTAGCCTCAAAACCACTCTTATTTGTGCTGGAATACAACCACCATCCTGCTCTGTATTGCTCAACAGCATTCTGGTCTTGATGTTTCTTACGCTACAGACCCCAGGAGAAAAAAGAAGACATGATCTTGCAGAGCCACAAGATACTGTCCTTAGAGAAGAGAATGTTTAATCCTGTGTTTAAGCCGGTTTCCCCAAGCCTTTGCTACTGCAGGGAGCATAGCAGAGAGCAGGCACCAGAGCAAATCCAGCATTTTAAAAATTAGTACAGGGGACAAGGAATCAGGGATCTGGGGCCATAGCAACTCTTTTAGAGGGCATTTCTACTTTCATTTTTATTTCAGAAGGAATCCAGACTACATTTGTAGCACAGAAGTTTGCGTGTGCACTGATGTGGACTGAGATCAGAACCTGAATCATTAGTAAAAGGTATTATAATATAACCTACTCTACTGAGGTGTTCTAAGGAATAATTATTGTTTGCAAAGCTCTTTGAGTTCCTCAGAAGAAAGATGCTATAAAAGTGCAAAATACGATTATTATTATTATTATTATTATAAACTTCTAAATGCCAAAAACTAGGCAGTAATAATAGAAGTGCTGAAACAACTTTAACAATAGTGATGTGAACACATTAAGCTGTAATAAAGCCAGAGTCAACTAAATCAATCAAGTAGGCCTTGCAAACTGCTTGTTAGGACAAAATTGCATCTTTTATATAATAAATACAGAGCAGATTCTCAGCTGGTGTAAATTAGCTCCACTGGAGTCAGAGAGACTTGGATTTAAAATGAGTTGAATTTTTTGTCTTTTCCTGTTGCCATTGTTCATCTATGCATGTGCACGTGTGTATGAATGTATGCATGTTGGATATTGTAGAAATACCAGTGCTGACAAAATTTATATCAGCTTTTGGGAGAAGGAGCAAAGTTACGACAATCAATTTTATTTCAGACAGAAAAAGCCTCTTGTGTTGCTACCCATGCACAGGTGAAGTTCTGAAAATGTTTCTTTCATCTGGCTTGTGCTCTATGGAAAATCTCTGTATTAGTCTTTGCGGGTGTTATGTGAGAAGAAAGGATGTTTGTGTAAAGCAGAAAAGAGACCATGGGAAAATATTCTTGACTGTGTAAGAGAAAGAGTTATATGCCACTGCTTAACAACTCTTCTTCCCTTTCATTGACTCTTACCCTATAAGATTACCAACAAAACTACTTAATCATCAAATGCAAAACATAAACAAGGAAATTGATTTCACAGAAGATCAGATTGAATTTTCAAAATATTTTGAAGCTACTTATTTAAGTACTTTTTCTAATTGTTTTTAAAGCACTTTTACTGTTTCAAAACCTACTTAGATCTTGCTTTCAAGAGGTACCTCAGACAACAGGCTAATGTCATAATCTTACCGCATCAAATTTGTGTATCATATTGTGATCCTTCAGGAAAAAAGTATACAAAGTGTAAGTGATTAAATACATCTGAATTAGTATTCTACTGTCGTGATGAATGACCTTTTTTACTGGAAACCAAGTATATTTCATGCAGCTACTATGAAGATAAAATTTTATATTGGCTTGAATTATCAGGTAAACTTCTATAGGCAAGAACAGCAGGAAAGAGAAGCAAGGAAATCACTGCTTGTTCTGTTACTGACTTCCTTGTCATTAGCACTCTCAGTCTTCATCTGCTTAGATGTAAAATAAGGATCATAATACAATAACAGTCATTGTTACACTAATTATAAAGGGAGAGAGAGTTTGAGTCTCTGTAATTTCTGAATAGTGTTTCTCATCTTCCATTTCATAACAAAGTTTGGACTGGGGGAAAAAGAAGAAACAAGGAGAGTAATTGAAACACAAAAGAATATGTATTTTAAACTGTGTCTCTACACCTGAAATGGTCTGAACTCCCTCTTCAAGGCCAAGCAGATATTTCAGATCTATGTTTGAATGTTGCAGCTTGGGACCCTGTCTAATTCTAAAAGACTTATTATAATTTATTATTAATAGGAGTAATGATTGATATTGTTGCATTATTTAATAATTGCATTACTTTCATTATTTAATAATAATTATTATTTGCACATGCAGATCAGGTAGTTAAGGCTCTTTGCCATAAGAAATGCAAATAGAGATTAATGAGTGATTCATAGCAAGCAATGTAATATGATAATTTTTTTCTGCATTTGAGCATCGTTTACAATCCTCAGTATTATCACAGTATACTCAATTGCTCCATGGTGAAATCACTACTGAAATCACGTGGAATTGCTTCTTTCTCCTGATTACTGGAGCATAGCTTACACAATGCTTGTTTGTTCTTCTTCTATCTTGTCAGCTAAGGCTGTAACTCCTTTAAATCAAGAAGAGCATTCTAGTCAACCTCTGTACAATGCCCAGCAAAATGATTCCCTTGGCTCTTTTAAATAAGTATATTTCTAGGGCAAGTCAGTAATAATTTCTAGAAAACAAATATTGACAAATGCATACTAGGAGTATTTGAGCAAGCCTTTGGAAAAACTACTCTCTGTAAATGAGTGCTATGGTTAGTGAACACCATAGGTGTTCCATGAGTAAAACAGGGAGTAAAATACCAACAGATCATAAACGTGTCAGAGTTTCTTTTTTTTTTTCCCCCCTTTAATTCATAAAAGTGTTTACAGAAAGCTTTTGAATCATTTACAGTCTCTAGCTTCTTGGAACTTACTACAGTGATCTTCCCATTTTGTGGTTGGCATCGTTACCCTAAGCTTCTTGTGCACCAAAGATATATATATGTTAAAAAACAATGTGATGTATATAGATTTATATAATGTGAGAGTTACTGTTTTTTTTCCCGTCATCTTTATCTTCATCTCCATCTGTAAGTACCTAACTAGCATCATTCCAACTAGACTATCACATATACACATATACTTAATGTTAAATCTTTCCTTAAATATTTATGGGATTCAAATCTTATAGAAAACCTAAAAACAAGTTAGGTCCATTCTCTCTGATTATCTTTGTTAATTCGTCCCTAAGTTTGGGGTAAGAAGTCAAACTGTAATCAGTTTGTTTTGTTTTTTCTATGTGGAAAAAAAATCTGTTTCAGTTTGGTCATAGAACAACAAGCAGCAACAGAAGCATTTTGAAGAAGTTCTGCTTATGCAGAAGATTTTCTGTTTGGGCAGATACTGCTCAGTATGTAATTAGCAGTGTCCATTCTAGTTCTTATAAGCAGCATTTCGGCAATTAGGAACCTTTTAATTAAGTCAACTGTGTTCTCAGCTTGAGCTTTTTTGGTGGTGGGGGGGGGAGGAGGAGTGCAGTCTTCCTCAGGG
This sequence comes from Rhea americana, assembly GCF_003343005.1. NCBI lineage: Eukaryota > Metazoa > Chordata > Aves > Rheiformes > Rheidae > Rhea > Rhea americana. The sequence continues at coordinate 3,761,004 of NW_028186645.1, forward strand.
AGGTGAGATAACATGCAATAGAGACTCTTTCGTTTTCTGCAGCAGTTCTTCCAACTTCCACTTCCTAATAAGTCAATGTTCCCCTTTTAAAGATTTTAGTGCATTTTTTAAAATTATTTTTTATAGCCATTGTCACCACTGCTACCATCAAGATTCCTCTTTCAATAAGATGCTGATTGGATGAATATGGCTTCCAGTAACTCAGCCTTTGTTTTGTAAAAACATTATTACAACATTGTATAACACTTTAGAAATGTTTCAAATTTAGGCTGGCGTGGTGACTTAGCAGACTAGGGGGCTAACATATGGAGTCTGCTACACACTAGAGACTGTGGTTTTATTGCTGGCACCACTAGTCAAGTCGGGATTAGCAACCATGGTATTTTCAGCAAGATCTGAGATCGTAAGGCCTCAGGTGTGGTTACCTAACGCTTGCCAGAAGGAGCAGAAATATTGATGGGTGAAAATAGAGATTGATTTAGTATAATGGAAGGGATACTTTTGCTATAAGGACTACATTTTTCTTGGGATTAAATCATTTCCTTTGTTTTCCATTAAAATAATCAAGTGGTTCAAAATTCAAAACATACCCCAAATGGTAGCTCTTGATGGGTGCAGAGCCGTCCGTCAGGACAGTGACCCTGAGTGGGATGCCATTGGCATCTCTGCTTGTCCTCTGTTGCTTCTGTGAATGTGCCAGACCTTGAAAAACAAATTGAGAAGCAAACAAACAAACAAAAAGATTCCTTTTCATATGAAATCACAGTGTGGGCAGGATCCCAAGCAAGATGTCTCTCATCTCAGCACTGTCTCTGCTGTTGAAAAGCAGAGAGAAGAAGAACTTTCTTGGGGAAGACAAGCTGGCTGAGAGTAGAAAAGATACACTTTAGGTGTTGATTATAGTGTAATAACTAATGGTGAGATTTCATTAGAAAGCAAAGAATGTGTCTGTAGGAGAAAACGGATCCCATTAAAGAGCTGCACAGAGCACTCTTTTTGTTTAATGGTAGAAGTACAAAGTGACAATATCAGAACAAAAATAAAATAAGAGGGGGAACTCATTCCCTATCTTAAAAAAAAAAAAAAAAAAGTAGCAGTTGAAGCCAATAAAGTCCTTTATTTGAATGCCATTAGTGGGTTTGGCAGCCATCCGCGCCATCTACTTCAGAGGAGCACTGCACAGATTAAGAGAGGCTGGATGCTAATTTGCACATATGGAAATGCTTTTTCTCGCCGTTCCGATGGCTCTGTTGTGGACAGATGGAATTAGTGAGCACTCCAAAGCCGTGAAGGCAAACACATTAAAAAAAAAAAAAAAAAAAAAAAAAAAATTCCTCCGTTCATCCTTCTTTCTCAGCTGCTCCCCCCTTTTATCTAATAACCATAAAAATTCTAACACAAAAGCTTGCTCTGAAAAGAACAAAAAAAAAAAAAAAAAAAAAAAATCTCCCTCTCCTCCTTCCTTCTTTCTCTCTTTCTTTTTTTCGTGAGAAACTTCAGACTTGAAATAAATAACATTAGCAGACCGCTCTCCCTGGCATTAACAAGCTATTTTATCATATTTCAATTGCAAATCATTTTTTAACTGGGAGTTATAGTCATCTCAGCTAAAACCAAGTGTGCCAAAAAGGACTGGCAAATTAAGGACAATCTTCAGACAAATTTGGCCTTATATGCTGTATATAGATCCCTCTGCACTTTAGACTGTGCGCCTTGCAATACTGTCTTTCCTGACAATGTTCAGTAACTATGAATCATATTTTCTCTTTCCAGTCCTTACACTTGTACAAGTAACACTTTCACTCATCTTAGGACCAGAGCGTGTCCTGCCATTTTGCTGGGATGTGGGGCAGAGGGTGGTCTGGGGGAGGAAGATGACAAAATGCAGCTCCTGAACAGAATCAAAAACCAGTCCCTGAATTTCCACTGGTATAGAAGCCATTTCACCTGCCTATCCTTGTCCAGGATACTCTCCAGGACAAGCTGCAGGAAGTGGACACAACAGAGCAGTCTGGACTCCAGCCCAGGAAGAAGGTTGTAGGAATTCTTCCTGGGGCTTTCCCCTGAGCGATGTGGTTCCCCATTGACTCCAGATTAGGACTGAGCCTTCAGCATGATTAAAACATTGGAGAAAGGATCAATCCAAGGAGACAAGTATCACTTTTATCTTGGTAATTTACAAGGGGAATTTCATATTCACCTTATCTATTGGCAGTCAAATAAAGCAGATGCATCATTCTTTAAGGCAGACGAAAGTCAACGACCTTTGTTGCCAAATGTCTGTCTAGCTGTCTTTTTTCTTAATTTCTTTGAAATCACCTGGCACCAACAGTTAGCATTCAACCACCTCCCAAACTTTGGATAAAGTGAATGTTGGAAACCAAAACAGGATTCAAATATGATAAATAGTACCTCTCTGTTTGTGTTGAGACTGTGGCTTACTGCCACTAGCAAGAAGGTCTGTACACAGTTCAGCTTCTCTGGGCTCAAATATAGTCTCCACTAAACTGCATAAATCCATTGAGCAATCCTATGCATCCTTCTAACTAAAAGAAGAACTAAAGGAGGCTTTTGTAACCAGCACCTGATTGAGATCTCTGTTGCAAGGTGATGAATCTAGATGTCCTAACATTGCCTTCAGTCTGGCCTTTTTTCTTTTCCATTCTCTTCACCCACCTTCTGAGAGTGTCTCAGTGATCTTAATGGATGCACAGCTGAAAACAGTGATGAAACACACCATTTACTTGACTCTCACTGAAGAACCAACTACAAAAGTGCATTTTGCTATCAAAAGATTTATTTATTTATTTATTTTAAGGACTATATTCTGAACATGTTTCTTTGGCAGCTTCAATCATGGCTATCAAATGAATTGAAAACATATGTACTTCAGGCTGAGGAAGAAAATGTTGTTTGTGATCAGGTCCACTGGATTATTAGCTTTACTCTAAAGTACTCCACAGTTTCTATGGAGAATGGTACCAAAGGAGAGAGATAATGAATTGCTACCAAAAATGGTGACCGCACACCTTCCTTCCTTCTTCCCTTCCCTTCCCTTCCCTTCCCTTCCCTTTTCCTTTTCCTTTTCCTTTTCCTTTTCCTTTTCCTTTTCCTTTTCCTTTTCCTTTTCCTTTTCCTTTTCCTTTTCCTTTTCCTTTTCGTTCTTTTCCTTTTCCTTTTCTTTTTCCTTTTCCTTTTCCTTTTCCCACTAATTCTTTTCCAGGTGCTCTGATGCCAAAGGCTGGAAGAATTTTGCTTCCAAAGAGCAGCACGTGGCTCTGGAGTGACAGATTCCCGACTGCTGCTCCAAGGCATTGTTCACGGCGAACAGGGAGGCTCTGACCTCTCTGATCACACAGCTCAGAGAGGAGGAGAGCATGCTACTGCTATAACTCTTACTCCTCTCTCTGTATATAGTGTGTCTAATGGGGACACGCATTATACTGCTCTCTTCCTCTAAAGAACAAGGCCCAGTCTTGAACTCTTTATTCAGGCTAAACTCTCACTGATGTCTATTGAAGCCAATGGGATTTTTGGCCTTCAGAATTGTCATTCCTCCTGTGCTTCCCAATACATAAAAAAGTATATCTTCTAATTCTCATCAGAGTTGTTTTATATTCCTTCCTTCCACCTTGCCATGCCTACATCTGCCCGCTTTGCCATGGCAGAGCCCTGATACTGTCCTCTCCCCAGCCACCTCTTGTTTTGTGGGCAGCATCATCATTCTTCTCTCTGGTAACAACATAAGGAGGAAAAACTTGAAACTCTCCTGTCCCTATGTAAATCTGGTTGCAAATACATCTTTTAAATACCCTTTTACATTATGACATTTTTATCAGACAATTAAACCGAGACTTCATCTCATTTTACATAAGACACAATGGTAATGATTAAAATTCAGCTTTAGAATTTAGGGACTAAAGAGAAAACCTGCACTGGTTACAATAAAGCTGGGATTTCACTGTAGTTCCTTACCAACTTGACAGTGACCCCTCCCTACTTCTCCACCAAATGTATTGGCATTTCCCAAATGATTTCAATGGCTTTGAAATTTAATCCCAACAGAACAGATTTTAAATTACAGCTATTATTCACAGACAGCAGCCCCTTAAAAAATCTGAGCTTCAAGGAATTGCATAAAAAATAAAAAATGCATAATGATCATATAGATTCAGTTGAGGCTTGTGATATAAGAGCCAATAAAGTATTTGCAAAAATTAATGCTTTGGGGAAATGCTGGTGAAGATTCTTAAAATTAGAAACTTACTTTTTTTTTTACATAGACTTTACAGGAAATTTAATAGAAGTATTTAATTTGTAAGAAAAGAGTATATTTTCTGAAAGAATTACGCAGTTGAGCGTGTGGCATCTTCAGGGTAAAAGATACAAGACCCTGCTTAGGAAGGATAAGGGCAGCTGTAAATTAAAAGAAAAGATGCATATTTAGCTTATTTTTTTTCTATTACAGTTTTGCTTCTCTCCCATTTTAATTAATGATAACAAAGAAAATGCTAAAACGGTGACTTAGATTCCCCTGAAAAAAGTGAAACTTGAGTAACAAAGCAGGAAAAGAATTCAGCAGCAGACTACTTCATTTTTCTTTATTTTATCATAAACATAGGTGCTGTATTAATGATAAACAAGCACTTAGAAATCTTTCAGTAAATCTTACATGTCCAAAAATGAAACGTGAAAAGTGTCAGTCAGAAGATTTACTGGCAAGAAAAGATTAAAAAGTAGAATCAGAATGAATTTTTTGGTCAGCAAAGTCTGCTCTCTGCTTTTTCTACTTATTTCTGCCTAAGAAGTTCTGTTAATGCTGTTTGTGATGGTCATGCAACAGGACTTTCCAGAATAAAAAGGCTACTGGAAGTAAAGAAACTCAGTGAACTACATAAAGGCTGTGTTGTGAGACTGTATTGCAGTCTAGCTCACCCTTTTGTCAGCTACTACTTAAATTTTTGAACTCTACCAGCATGGTAAGCTGCTTCGTCAACCTGAGTGTCTGCAGCCTGCTCCAGAAGTGAGAATAAAGAGCTGTGATAAATTGTCATGGCTTCTCTATGAAAAAGACAGTACTGGTCCTAGAAGCCTTCTTAAACAACATGCATCCAAACTTCTTATGTCCACCAGGCAGTAGGATATCTGCACTGAAGTTCAGGGTACTCGCTGGCCTAGAAATTCTGGATAACCTGAAGGAGTCTTGACCTCTTTCTGCCTGGAATAACCAGTGCTCTATGAAGCAGCAAATGCACCACTCTGATATGAAATCTTCCTGAGCTTTCAAACACACCTTTATCCAAACAGTGCTGAAAAATCCATAGTAGTTTTAGCTATTTAATCCAGTCCTTTATTGAGGAAACACACATTATTCTGAAATCAACAAAAAGTTCTTCCAGTTGAAGCTTATAATCTACCCTGAGATTCAGGGCAGCACTTGAAATTTAAATGACCTCCAAGGCTCAAACAGTGAGGCTCTTCCCTTGGATAGGCAGGGGGCAGATGCACGTCTTTCTCATCGTTAGGGTCTCTGATTGATTTGACCATGAGATATTGTTGCCCTTCCTGAGAGATACGGCATGAGGCCAAAGGACCATGTCAAAATGGTTTGAATTCTTCCTGGAGGCACACATCCAGTCAGCAGTAAACATGACATGCTCAGCTTCCCACCCTGTGTTGACCCATGGCCAGCCTGGAGGCAACCTGTCTGAGCATGCTTGATAGCACGATCCAACAGGCAGGGTCATGCGTGCTCCCATTCACGCGCTTTGGCTGCACCAGAAGCTGGTCTCTTGAGCTCAGAGGCATAGGAGGTAAATCTGCTTTTTAGTGTATCCTCCACCAATAGGAAAACCAAACCTTTCATACTAGTCCATACATGACATGAAAGTGTTCAGATACTACAACGGAAAACATGTCACAGAGACCTAAAAAAAAAAAAAAAAAAAGGAATTCATCAAATACTTTCTTACTTGGGCGATACTTTACAAGAGCTTGCATAGATACAGACTAACTCTGTACCCTGTATGCCCTCTCCCTGTCTGTGTGTTCCTGCTGATGACTGTGGAGCATAGCTCCATTTCAGCTTCTTTGTTTCTGGACTCTTTGGGTGGTTCTTTGATTCCAGGCAGCTGTTCTTGCAGACAGAAAGGTGGCCATACTGTGGGGCACAGAAAATATGGGGTATGCTGGCATGAGCTGCTTCTTGTGCTCTTATCCCATGATTGATCCCAGCCAGGCCTTATTTATGTATGTAAGTTTATCTTCTGTTAATAATTTAAATCCAGTCCCCAGAACAGGGTAGTGTCACTTTCAAAGATGAGAGGATTGTGAACATTTGGCGTTCTGTCTATCCACAGAAAGCAAACAATTAAAATGTTTTAAAAGAAGCCTAATTAGAAAGCTATATAAAAGTAATAGAGGAAGCGTAAATTGAAGGACCATCTATTACAGAAATAGTGAAGGATTCTTGGAACTGCACTGACCATAAGCTCCTGTAAGCTGCAATTTCAGTACACAGTTTTAAGTAAATTCCCTTTTCAGCTTCACTTGTCCCACATGAAAGAAGAGCTAACTTTAACACACCAGACAAGAGTCCTTAAAATGAAACAAGAGGAATTTTTACTTTAAGTGGAACATCATGGGGCTCATCACAGAATTTAATAGTATTTTCCCTCCAGCTGTTTTTATTTATCTTTAAACTTCCAATAAAAGTTATGTTTTATTTCAAGAAGCAATCCATAATAAACTTTCCAGCTGATGGTAGTGGTTAGTGCCTGTGCCACCAACAGTGATGATTAATTCTTTGGAGAAGAAACAAAAATGACTCTTTGCTATGCAGCACCTATCACAATGAATTTGAGTAAAGGCATTTGGGCCCTACTATCAATTAACTAATTAAAGGAAACAATAATCTCATTCCATTGCTGTATGATAATGCTGGGAACTTGAGATTGGGTCAGTTTCTTACTGGAAGGCAAACACAGAGCAATTCGTGGTCTAGTACGTCATTACTATTATTCCAGAGCAATAATATGCCTCCGTGGGCTAGGCGTACAGGCATGGAGTGAGGGACAGTTATTGTCCTAAGAACATATTGACCTGATTCCTTATGGACATACATATCCTTTTAACTCCAGTCAGTATCAATCAAACCTTTGACTGGAATGAGAAGTTTTACATGTGCCAAGCTAAGCATATGTTGAAATGCCTATAGGATTTGGGTCTATGCAAACACGGACCAAGGGTGAAGCATTTAAGTATTGTTAGTGCACGGTAAATGCACCAATCCCTTTCACTTTTGATAGAGATGGCAAAAACAGCAAGGCTACACACAGAATCCTCAGCTAAGAAATGACTTCTTTCAGGCCTGTAGCCTCAAAAACAACTCCCTTTCTGACCCCAGGCCTCGGTCTTTTGCTTTCAGCAGGCTGTCTGTTATAGCATCCTGCCTACTCCCAAAGGCCTATCTCATGGCTTCATGGAAACTCCTCTTCCCAGTACTGAACTAGTACAGATGGGCTTAGGCATTAACTCCTCTTTTGTCTAGCTGCTGACAAGGAGGAGAAAACTATTGAGACAAGCTCAATTAGAAACAGTGGCCTTTGGAGCTCATATCACTGCCAGTTTCCACTGAGACAAAGCAGGATACTTACCCTGGTCAGCGTGCTCGATACTAATTTTGTTGTGGGTCTTTTTGGGCAGACTCTGAGCCTATTGTTTGGTGGAGGAAATGTGATTTATGTCTTCAATACTGAACCTTTTCTGTGTGCAGTTTCAAAGTAAAATCTCATTTTGATACTTGACAGAATATGTTTCATTACTGACTTTGATACATGTCCTTGGAAGAAGGAGGACCTCCAGGAAGATATTTCTTCAGTAAGGATTAAAAGGTGATGTTGAGATGGCAACTTTGACTTCATTGTGCATTAGAAAAGATGACATTAAAGCATTAAAGACAGGTTTCTTGTAGTCAGAGAAGATGGTGAGATTGTGCTAGTGCTCAGTCCCTTTCCATGCTTTGTGCCAGTTTGTGCCAGGTTCGTGTGAAATTCCCTGTTCTGTGCAAATGACAACTATATATCCTCATCGTGGAGAATCCTTGTCAGCTGGGGGCATGGAGTTGCCAAGCTCAGTCTGAGGACTGATATTTCACTAATCTTTTAGATAATATACACCTTACCGAAAAGTATGACTTTCAGCATAATGTAGAATTCTCTGGAAAACCATTGGAGGAAGTAGAGGGCTTAGAGGACTTTTCAGAAAGGTCTACAGGAGTTTGTGCTTCTAATGTTTGTGCTATGTTGCTATGTAGCAATAATCAAAGTTTCCAAACTGCTGAAACTTACAGTCCTTGGATTTGTTAATACCATTCAAAAATAAGTGCTACCTCTAAAAAATCATTCGATGCCAAAGAGCTATTTATTTCCAAAGGACTTTTCTTACCTGTTTCATGGTTGTCCATATCTGTGACCAAAATTAGGCACTACCAGAAACTCAGATCTTTATGTCTCTGTGGTCAAAAGGTAGTTTAACAGAACAAGCTCACACAAGATAGTGAAGCTAAATGTTTTTAGCATGGGCTAACTTCAGCTTAGTGATTTGATCATATTTGAACAAATAGACCACCTTGCCTAGCTTTTGCACTTGTAAGATCATTCGCTGTTGCTGATGCTTAAAGATAACACTGCCTGGGGGTGGGGGGAAAATATACAACATATAATTTTTGCAGGAAACACTTTTTTGATTCACAGCCAAATTTGTAGTTGCTTTTGTTTGTTTGTTTTGGCACTTGTATCCCTTCATAAAGTATGCTTCTATATTTTAAAATGCTTTAGGGTATCCTTTTAATTAAACTGTTGTTTGGCGCACATAGTAAACTGTTTCTTACCTGATGAAAAGCAATCTTTTGAGACACAGGAACTTCCCTTCTGAAGTGTGGTAAGAAAAACACATGGTTTAGCTCAGGCTTTTTCTTAAAGTTTGATGGTGCCTCAGTTTTCCTATCTCAAGACTCCTGCCTTATACCTTTAGATTCTCCATCTCTAAAAAGCCAGGCCCATGCTCTGCCTAACTTGGAGGAAAAAAAATTGAGCAGTACTAGCCTAGCACTTTCTCAACATTCAAGGAAACTTATGCAAAAAAATTGCAGATTGTACCAGGTGTTTCAGCTTCCTGATAAATAGAAAATTTCAATTAAAAGATAACAAAATTACTCTTAAATTCTGTTAGAAAAAAATCAATTTTCTTGGAACACACTTCTTATTATGTTTTCTGCAAGTATAAGTCAAAGGAAACCTCTGCCATCTTGCTTGATTACTTGTTTCTTTGATGTAGGGTTTAAGAATATCATGGTAGCCTGATGTAAAGCACATTGGAAGTTCATAGAGTAATGCACACAAGTCATTTTTTATGCTGACCTTAAGGAGTCAGTATGAGTGTGAGGAACCTCAAGAAAATATTCACTAGTGGTCAGTAAACCCAAATCAAGGTATTTCTCATGAACTGTAACTCAAAAGTAACTTGAAGCAGTAACTTATTTTCCTCAAACTGCTTATCTCCAGTTTAGTGCCTTCTGACTAATCCTGGCAGTGTTTCAGACCGAAATTAATACTATAACCAAAGTTAAAGAGTGTATTTGAAATAAAGGGAGACTAAATAGGAGTTTATAATGGGACTTGGTTGCAGTTTTATCCATGGGCAATAATTATGGTTCCAAATCGTTATTACTATATCAGTCCATCATATTGTTTCATCCGCTGTTTCCATGGGAACATTCTGATATCTGACATTACCAGAAAGTGTTCAGCTAATGTAAAAGGTAGTGGCTATTGGCACAACAGTACTACAATTCTGCATGATAAAAAAATACCACTTATCTAACCTTAGTATGCATGGAGGCACGGGACAAGGGACTAGTTAGATTTTTAATTAAACTCTCCTTATCTACTCCTGTTTCCATGTAAAAGGTTTAACCAAAATTCTATTTACTTGCCTAACTAGTTTGTTCAAAGAAATGAGTCTCTGGGAGTGCATTTTCTTCAATTAATGTCTGAGTTTAGTATTAACCTGAGTGCTTAAATGAATTTGCTGATCGCAGCTCAGAATCACATAGACCCTATTCAACATTGGTTACACGCACTGTTTGGCACTTATAGCAGTGCTTGCTTAAAGGAAATCTAACTTTAAAGCAAAGCAGAAAGAAATTTTCTTTACTCTATCCAGCAGAGTTTAGTGTCTACCTTGAAGTAAGTATGCACTGAGCAGGGGAGAGAATACAAGCTTTACCTTCGTGTTCTCTGGCTTGCAAACAGAGAATTTTAGTCTCCAAACTTTCATCTTTATGAACTCTTTACAACAACAGCTTTGTCTTGGTTTAAACTTTTTTTTTTTTTTTTTTTTTTTTTTTTTTTTTTTCCTTTTAAGTCAAAGGATATCTCCCTACACAGTACAGATGTTTTAAAAATGACCCCTTGTTTAAATGGGATATGATAGCCTGATAGTACAGCCACAAATCATCTATAGGCCAAATCCAGCAGCACTACATGTGCTGGATAAAATGTCAATAGGACTACATCCACAGTAAGACACTGCTCAGCATAATTAAGTGGTCTCAAGTCTTTGATGAGTAAAGAAAAAATCTAGCTTAGTTAGGAAAAGAAAGGAAAAAAAAGCACGTGTAACTGAATTGTGGTAACTGGAGACAGACTGAAGCTGCCAACTTTGGATTCAGAGAGCTAGTTGGAGACATATTTAAAGTTTTAGCATATGCCAATCTCAATTAAGAAATGAAAAGAGAAAAAAAATGTTTTTTTTTCACTGAATGGAAGGTATTTTCTGTATACCATTATCTCACATAATGTTACCAGCCTACAGCAGCCAGTTGACCCAGGAAGGCAGAAGCCATCATTTTGAATCCTGGATCCCTTGAAGATTTTTTTTTTTCCAAATAAAGATATTACTGATCTTCAAAGTGTCATAACTATTTTGTATATTAATTGGATATGTGAATACTTCTCCCTGCTGAAATATCAGATCTCTATTTCTAACTTAGAACAACTGTTAGCTGTATGAACCTCATCTCTTCACAAATAGGCTAAAAAATCCTACGGATCTAATCTGAGGCATCTGGCCTCTGAAGTTTCTCTCTGCATGCTGCAGGGCTGGGATTTCACTCAATGCATGATAACTGCACCACTTTAGTTCCCTCTCTGCCAGTCTCTTGAATAATCAGCATGCAATCACCAAGATGGCATAGCAAAATAGGCAAGTTCCTTCACAAAGGAGGAATGAAAACCAGGTTAAAATAGCTACTGACACAGAGGGTGCAGTCCCAGTGATATCAACGGAATTTTGTTTATTTACATCACCAGAGAATTTGGAATAATCTTTTCTGCTTTATAAAAAGCATGCTAAACAAGTTTGAAGATTGTTTAAAGACCTCATTTTAGCTTCGTTGATTACTCAATCTCTGCAGTCATTTATTGCTCCAGTACTACAAAGTAAGAGAAATTATCCCTTAATTAGGTGATTTTTATCCTTGTAACATCTTTGACTGCACTAGATCTTCATTAAGCTTTTTTTCTCCCCTGCAACTTTCTTGAATCAGCTTTCATGTTTTTCTACCAAGCCTACTCTTTTCCCTGCTGAGTTGTTGATCCAGGGACCAATGAATGTTAGTAATACGTCTATTTATGGCCTAATCATTATGAATAATTTCAAATATACTTCAGAAAATTATCTGTAGGTTATGCGCTCAGAAATGCTTAATCCCTGAAAATGTTAAGAATGAGTAGTGGGGAGGTTCATCTGTGTAGAGAATGCTCATTAAAATCCGTGTTATTCTTCATGTAAAACTTGTGTACAAACATGGAACAGTATCATGTGCAGTTGTTTACAGATCTGTGCAGCTAAGACTTGTACACATTTTTAAGTAGTTGTTCCTGTACACAACACGATTTGGAAAAAAGCCTTGATAACATGTTTAAGAAGAAAAAGCCAATAGTCCTATTTCTGTATTAACTATGACATGATACAAAGTTTACTCAAAGTCTTAGTAAGTAATACAAAGATTACTGAAAGTTATTTTTATGATTTTGACTAAAGGAGAAGTATTGACCACATTTTTAATGAGTAAAAATGTTTTATGTGACTTTTTCTTGTCTCACTATTTGAAGTACAGTATGTACATTCTTAATGGAATATAAACATCCCCAGACATAAGAAAATATATTAAATTATTTCCTACATTATCAGTAGTAATAATAGTAATGTATGTCGGATAACAGCTGAAATAAAATGAAAAACTTCCATTCTCCAAAGCCAGGAAACCAAGGATGAACTTTATGTCTTAATTAAGGATTTTTATAAAAGCTGAAATCAGTACTAGACCTATTCCACATGACCATAAGGAAAAAATAAAGTCTTAAGTGAAGGTCTTACCATTAATATCCCTCACAGTGCTTCTTTCTACTGCAAGCAAGCAAACAGACTAGACATCTTTGTAAGTCTTTCAGAAGAGGTTAGACAAAAACCCATGACACAGACATCACTACATGGATCCTGCCTTGAGACATGAGGAAAGACTAGATGATCTTTTGAAACCCTTCCCAGACTTTTTATTTTCCAAGATTAGATGATCCCATTCATAATCACTGCTCCTATGGCAAAAGGCAGGTGAGTAGATTCTCCTATCTTAGATGACAAGTTCACGGCCAATTTGCAAGATATGATATACGTTTATGAACTAGATAGTGGGATTTTGTTGTTTTGGTTGATATCAGTATGTCTCATGGTTGGTGCACATTTGTAATTCTAATTGACAAAACTATTGTGTTCTAGGGGTCACCTTAGTATCTCCTGCAAAGATGTTCTGGGAGAGGGCAGTTTTGAAAAGTCTAACCAAAACGATAAGAACAGCATAAACGGATAGGACTCTCAACTCTTGGTTCCAAGAGAGTGAGGAACAGAAGTCTTTTGACCTGGAATTCTTATCTCTGACAACTCATATTCTCCAAAATATTAGCAGTATTGGAAAGGCATTTCCATGACAAATGAAAATACAGAAAAGGAAAACATACATGCTCCTAAGCAGCTTAGGACTTTCAATAGAAAAATTTCTGCCTGAGGTGCTGAGGAAAAGCAACTGATGTGTGTAGGAAAGGCCGTCATGTAGGGCAGCAATATTTTGGGGACAGAACAGTGTTTTGTGCCTGAGTAAGTAAACTTGTACTTGGAGGCACAGAAATTCCCCAGTTTCCCCAGGGCACCAAAAACTCTGGAGCCAGTGCTGGATGTATGGCAGAAACTGCAGATGGCTCGGCAGCAGGAACGCGTACAGCTGCGTACAGCTGGCTTATGGCTGTTTGGCTTCGTACTGGCAAGTCAGTTAACTAGATAGCTTGTTGTTGATGGAGGCACAAAAACAATATCTACAGATGCTAATATCTGTCCCCTCACTGGGCTTAGAACTGAAGTCAGTGAACTCCTTCCTTCCTTACCTTGCTAAGGATTTACTGCTAGTTTACACTTTCCCGTTGAATGGGGGAGGAGGGTGCTTTGAAATAAGGCTGTTAGCTTTCTTTAGTTCTAAAACATGCTTTGAATTAGTTTTTTCATTTCTCTATGAAAATGTAGGAATAAGACACCAGGCATAAGTTGAGATGAGGCTATTCATTACTGTCTCTTTTGGATTACTTCTAGTATCAGCCATGATAAATGGATGAAGTCCGAAGTTATCATGGAAGAATGACTGACCTGATCAAAATGCTAAATTTCTGGTCAAGAGTAAAATAGAAACATTTTAAAGACTATTCCTATTCTTTAAAAAAATGTAATCATTCTTCTGAAAAATATCCCATTTTAGAAACATTCTTATTTTAGAATATGTGATATTTTTCTGTCAAAGCTAATTTCGTATCCTTGTATTCTTTTTATATTATATCAACACATGCCAAAAATAGCTGTGCATAATCTGCTGACAAATTATAATATGGCATTGGTTAAAACATTCTAGTACTTTTAGTTTGTTCATTGTTTTTGTAACAAAACACAAACTTGTAAAATTCGGGATCAAGCAGAATGTTTCAATCAGTACTAAGTAGCATCTGCCATTAAGTCTAAAAATAATTTATTTAAACATTTTCTTTTTTTTCATGAACCTAATCATATCCATGCAGTTAAAAAAAATCACTTGCCTTAAAAATGTTTTGAATTAAAATATTCAATCTAGAGCTATTCAATGTAACTGTATAACTGACTGAATAAATGCAATATATACTCAAACAAGGTCTCCAAAAATTATAATCCAGTAATACTTGTTGCTTGACATCCCCAGTCCCTGACTAGTTTTAGTTCAAAGATTTCGGATCACTGACCGAACACTTCATGATGAAAAGTCTGTAAACAAACTTTTAAACCAAAAATGATTTTTGTCCATGGGAATCTTTCCACTGATGATAATAGATGCTGAGTCTGGCCTTGGGTAAAGAATAAATATGATATAGCACCTTCATAATTTGATTTTGTAGAAGATGGATGATGGATCTACAACCCCCACATCAACTGCTAGTTCACACTATAAAACGATCTGATTTTTTAGTGTTACAAACAGATTTCTTTTTGCCAAACCATGAGCCTCCTCCAAAGCCCAGTGGGACTGTGAGATTCTCATGGGTGATTCAATAAAAACAAGACCATTGGCATCCCTCTGCAATGTCATGTGTCTAATCATGGTTCTTTGACACAGCTTTTCTGAAAGTAAATACCCTGCGAGATAACAGGATGTTAGCCCTATCTCAGAGCAGCCTACCCTGGCTTTGACACATCTAGATAAATGCTCAGAAAATGGCACTTAGTTGTAAGAGTGTGTGTGTGTGTGTGTGTGTGTGTGTGTTGTTAATAAAGAGGTGTACATGTCCACTGCAATAAAAATTTGTTGGTGAAAATGATCTGTTACATAATAGCTTGGTTATAGTCTATGGAACAAAATAGAAATGTGCTAACGTAATTTCTCAAGAATATAACATAAATTTAACAATTTGTCTCTGAATAATTTAATTTGCAGTTTCAAGCCTTTAGAGTTATATTCTATTTATAATTGGAGCCACAGTCTGCATGTATTTTAAATGCAAAGAGAGGTTCCAACAGTCAAGTTATTATATTACTCGAGAGTTTAATTAATAACACACTAATTGTAGAAGCCAACATCAAGAGCCACACCATATTGTTTCCATTACATTTTGAAACTGTTTGAAGTGATTTCATAATTAAAAAAAAAACTTCTGTGCAGTGTTATCTACTCATGAAGATGTTGTTTACTCTGTATGTTCTCTTACTTTGCAGTCTGTAGGATTCTTAATCGAGTTCTATGCTAGAGTATCATGCATTTAGATCTAAATAATACTGCATATTCTCACATTTAAAGGGAAAAAAAAAAACAGATCAGCCCAAAGCCTTTTGTTAAACTCCAGCTAAACTTCCCTATTGCATAAATGATTAGCATCATAACATCATTAAAAATATAACTGAATGAATGAATGTTACAAAATTCAGTAAGATTAAATGTAAACAACCTGTCCTGAGAAAATACATGTTCTAAACAGTAAGTTGCCTATAATTACAAAATAGTATGTAGATACAGTTCTCAAATTTTCATTTGTCTTCCATCAACGGATCTACTGAATTCTAACCAAATGCATAAGTTCAGAAGTCGTTCAAGACATTGGAAAATCACTAAGGTGGGTCTCTTTTGCCATTCTCACCAACAACCTGCAACCACTAGGAAGCTTAATATACAGCTGAGTGCTGAAACATCGGGCAGGAAGGAGGTGGGTGCCCCTCTTCTACACATGGGCTGCTCCTAGCTCCTTGCACCCCAAGGCCTGTTAGACAAACAGCAGCTACGACTGTGAAGCAGTGAGTACCAAGGAGGATGCACACTGCGGAGTACCTTCCCTGAACATTTTCTCTGCTTAGCTGCCTTGCACAGTCTTGTTCTGCACTGCTAGCACCCCTCTGCTCCCCCCTCCTCACCAACCATATTGCATAACAGCAGGATTTTGCCCTAAGCTGTTGCACTGACTCCAGAATTTCCAGTCTTATAGACGCTCTCTAAATTGATAAAATATTCCTCCTCCTGCCCCTGCATATCAGAGTAAACACCATATTAACTGAGCAAGATCTCAGTGGCAATTAAAATTAATAAATACTATGAAAACCTGATAGCAATGCAATGCAAAATCAATAATAAAAATAATACATGTATCTTATTATTGGCTGCAATACAATGGGAGCATGCTCTAAGGATTTGAAATTGCAGATATTATTGAAAAGATTGATACTATAACAATTTCTCATATCATATTAGCAAACAACAAATTCAATAACACTATACATGCAAACCCACTAATAAGATTCAAAAATCTAGTAATATAATATTTGCAAATCTACAAATGTGATAGGATCTGTCAGTAGTATTATAAAAATTAGCTGGAAGTCTGCAGCAATAAATGCCAATATTTTCTTTTACCCTTTAAACCATACCCTAATGATATAATTTTCAGTACCTCCAGTGAGGTAACATTCCATGCTTACGTTGTGCTTTGTGTGTGCAAAATCTTTAAAAAAGCTTTATTTCACCGTGTCTATAGGCATGCCATGTTACAGAGAAACAAGAGTGACCCATGTTGAAACTCACAGTTTACAAAGGGTTATGATCTTAGGCTTCTTCCTGCTGGAGGATCCAGATGAACTTACGTTTAGTTTGTGTAAACAGTAATGTGTCTATTAACACAGCCAAACCAGTAAATCCAGGTATGTATTGGTTTGCTTTCCCATTTAGCAAATGCCATGTTTCTTAAACCTGCTCAGCCTTAAAGTCCCCACTGTTCTTCAAAGGCCGGATAAAAGAAATATACTTCTGCCGTATATATATATATATGTATGTATGTATGTATGTATGTATGTATATGTATATGCCAGCAGGAGCAAGATGGATCCATGTCTCCTTTAAGATGTTTTTTCCTTCCCCACAGCAGATGAAGGGCATATTGGATAGGTCAAGAGGTTAAATTCAAATTATCATAATTTAGCAAGAGTTCATACCTGTTCCATAGAAGGCCTGGTTCGTTAATAAAATGGAGGTAAAGGCTAAAAAAAGAGGGATTTGTACAATGTTTGGTGTGTGAGGAAAACAACATTCTTTTTCATCAGCTTTCTTCATCCTTTTACCAAGGGAGGCCATAGAGGTCCCAACAACAGTTTGGGTCCAGGTTGGAAATTGAGAATGATCAAGGTGAGAAAGGTCTCTTCCCTTATAGGGCAGATATACTTTTCCAGGCAATTTAATGAAGTTGCAGCCTAATTAAACCACATCTAATCTAAGCTCCTGTATGGACAGGACAACAGTCATTGCATTATCTTCCAACTAAAACTGAACTACTATTGATCAGGGCATCATAGCCTTCTATATCCCAGGGCCAAAATCTGTTCCCAATGAGCCACTCTATCTTAATAACATGTATTACCTTGCAAAAAAAATCACAGCTTGTGGTGTATAATGATAATATTTCTGGTGCAGGGATAGAATCTTCTAATCAGGCTTGGCAAGATGAATTTTTTGCATATTCTTCTGACCCTGAATGGTGGTTTCAGAAGTGTCCCATGGTCATCCCTAGCTCCTCTTATCCCGGAGACTCTTCCAACTGTCTGCCCAAGGTTCCTGTCTTTCCTGTCCCACAGATTTCTGACTCTTCCTAGTGCACAGCACAAGGTCACTGTCTCAGTTGTTCAGCTATTCCTTCTCCCAGACCAAAAACCCTTTAACCCAATCCTCTCCAAACATCTTTTATCAGCAGTTCTCTTCATGCCTTCAAATCCCAGGTCTTCACATCTAACCTAGCCTTTCAGATTCCTGCTAGTAGCGGCTAGTAGCCGCAGCCTCACTGACTACCACGTCTCAGTGGGCTAGTGTCTCAGCTAGTTCATCTCTTCCTGAGACTCATCCTGCAACAGCAAAGTCTTGGTTCTAGCAGGCTTTTCAAAAGCAAGGAAGTAAACAGCACTCACTCAAAATCCCCCTGGAGCATGTTCTGGACACAGAGAAGAAACATATAACTGCAAAAAAATCTCATATATGGTAGAGCAGAGAGCAGCCATATGCAAAGTGGAAGCATATTAAAAATGGATGAATAAAGAGTTTGCTGTGCATATGATTAAAATAAATAAATAAATAAATAGCTTTGGAGGTTTCATTTTTTGCACATCTGACATGAACTTTTTGTTATTATTGTTTAACTGAACAAAATATTTCAGGCAGGACAATGACAATCGATTACAAAGTTTTCTTGCTTCCCCCCCCCACACACATCTTAATCCTCCTTCAGCATGGATATAAAGAGGTATAGTACATGACCCTGAATGCTAGAGGAAAAAACAGTGTAAGATGGGAGAGTATTAACTCCTATGGCAGGAAGAATCAAACAGTAAATGGTCTGAAGCTCAGCAATTTGCGCAGAGAACTGCAGTTTAGAAATGTGTAACAAAGGTGGTCAGTTCTCTGGTTCTAGGTTCAGTCCACAGAATCTATTATTTACAGGTTTCTCAAAGTTTAAGCGCAGGTCTGAATGGGTATGTTTTATTTGCTCATATGGCCCACACCACTGTAGAATCTCCAGGAGTGATTTCACATGTGCATGGGCTGAGCTATTCACTCTGAAATCATTTGCACATTAACAGATCAGTTAACTCCTTTGTCCTCCGGTGATTCAAGTACTGAGTTGCTTGTTTTAATGTTCATAACCCTCAGTTCTGTGAACATGGTTTAAATATACTTGATAGTATTCTTTTTTAAATTGCAATTGACCTGCTTTTTTTTCTTTTAATGAGGAATAATAAGATTAGACTTTAATTTACTTTATGGCCTAGAGTCCTCAGTCTTCTCTCTTCAATTAGCCATAACAATAACTTACTGGAGGTTTTTATGAAAAAGGCAGTCTTCCAATAAAACTTCTCAAACTTCTCAGAACATCATAAAACTTGGTTTCTAGGTAACAAACTGCCCCTACAATCTCCCCTCTCAGTCTGATATGTAAAGCCAATTCATTTTATACTCCTGGGCCACAGACTGCACCTCCTACATAAATTTTTCACATTAGCAATATTTAGAACTATGTTTAATTGTTGGCCCAACAGTTCGGCAGTTAAGGTGTCCACCAACAGTGCAAAGCCATGAAACCTGGCAGAATGACTAGGGAAGAGAACAAGTTTCCAGAACAAGTTTGTGTCTCAGTCCCAAACGAAAGAGATTTGAAGGGTTTTCTCGCCTCAGCTATGAGCTGGCAATATCACAACTCAAACAGTAACTTGGCATAATTTTACGTCTTCATTTGAAGGAGGCCTGGGATTAATGGGCAAAATAAGCCCTTGTCATGTAATGAGTTGTTGAAATCCTGTAGTGAGCCTTTTCCCCTTCACGTTAGTGCTGAAGCTGTTGGCAGACCAGAACAGGAGTGATGTACTCACACTGGCAGGAGCCTGTTTGTAACAGAAGCAAATGTGAATTTTGCCACTTTCACAGGAATCCGCTTAAACATGCTAATAAATGCAAAAGCATTTCTTATTGATGCTTTCACATAATATATCATTTATGTTTTGGTGAACTTTACATTCAGATAGCAAGCTTTTGGGGGTCATGGCTCCTTTTCTCCCTCTATGTGTTTGTTCAGGACCAAGCACATTTTATGCAACTAACAAAATCAAGAAAGGAAGACAGTTGGAGGACACTGAATAAGACCCAGTCATCATTTTTTTTGCACCATTTTGTCTTAAGAAAGGCTCAGGCAAGCAAAGAGCACTGCTTTGGTTTCGCAGCACAACTGCATGGTTACTTATTCTTTAACAGAGATGTCCATTTCTATTACTACTCAATCACTTTGACTGCCTCTCATAGAAAAATCCAATATAACTGGACAGAGGATGATAACTTGTCTATAGCATTTTTAAGTCAACCCGAAAGAATCTATAGGAGAGAGAAAATATTCTATTAAAAACATATATGTTGGTTTTAAAATGTTTTAAGAAGATGACCACTGCTATTAGACTCTAAAGGCTTTTTTGGGGTCCTTTCTGTGAAACGATATTATATCTCACCATAATATAACTGACTTCAACCCTATTAAATTCTGCAGGGCTTTGCCCGTAACAGGGCAGCAGCCAAGAGGTGTCTGTATCCTGAGATCGTCTGAGGCTCCTGCCTGGCAGGACACTGACAGGCGCGTCCGCAGCCACGCAGGCGCGCGTCCCCCCGGCGGACTAGCTGCCGCCCCCGGCTCCTCTCCCCGAAGACAGCCGCCGCGGCCGTGGCGTGCGTGGCCGTGGGGTGCGTGGCCGTAGGGTGCATGGCCATGGCGTGCGTGGCCGTGGCGTGCGCGGCCGTGGCGTGCGTGGCCGTGGGGTGCGTGGCCGTGGGGTGCATGGCCGTGGCGTGCGTGGCCGTGGCGTGCGCGGCCGTGGCGTGCGTGGCCGTGGCGTGCGTGGCCGTGGGGTGCGTGGCCGTGGGGTGCGTGGCCGTGGGGTGCGTGGCCGTGGCGTGCGTGGCCGTGGCGTGCATGGCCGTGG
>NW_028186645.1:3781870-3851870 GCF_003343005.1 Rhea americana
GGCCGTGGCGTGCGTGGCCGTGGCGTGCGCGGCCGTGGCGTGCGTGGCCGTGGCGTGCGCGGCTTCCGCGCTGCACCCTCCCCTCCCGCTCCGGGCGAGCAACCCGAGTCCTCGCGAGCCTCCTCCTCCTGGCAGGGGTTTTTCTTACCGTGGTTTGATCTCCGTGGCACCTCGGCCCCTGGCAGAAACACTTGAAACGTTTACCTTACACCTCTGGAGCGAAAAGGTTGTTCGGCTCTGTGTGACACAAACTTTGTGGAAGGGCTCGGCGCCTGGAAAAGCGTGCTTTTTTAGGCAGAGACTTCTCCTGACACTATCAGGAGCCATACCTGTCAGCAGCACTCTCTAGAAAACTATCCAGACCTCAGGAATGTCTTTATTCACTTGAAGTGGATTAAGACAGCATGTTTATTATTGCATGTGTATATATGTCAATAATTGCTTAAAACAGATCTTCAGCAGCACCATCAATAATACCTCTGTATGTTTAACAGGAGTCTGCTGCTGCCTGCCACAGGAGTCAGCAATATACTTGGAATATGTCTGTACCATCACAGCTGCTGCCTCCTTTAAAATAAAACTATTTCCAGCCTGTTTTGGCTAAAGATCTCATAAAGAAAAATATTTCAAAAAGGGGAAAAAGGAGATAATTTGGATTCCCCTCCACCATCACCCCTGTGTACGGTTCTGACATATTGTTTCACATTGCAGAAGAAAAGTTAAAAATTCTAAAAAAAGTTTTAGAATGGCAATGTTATTATCTGAGTATTGAGAATTTCAAAATTTTCTGAAAAATGCAAAATCTGCATTTTGGCAAGCTCCACTACCTGCGTCAAAACCTGTGAAGTTAACACTTCCTAAATCAGCAGCTTGAACATGCAGAAAGTTTGATTCTTCCAAAGTCATTCTCATTGCTTTTGTGTGAGGGTGAGGATGGGATGTATTTTTTTTTTCCCCTGCAGAAGGGAGAAGGAGAAATATCTCCTTTTTCACTTCTCAGTATGTTCAAAGTTACATGACCCAACATGACTGATATTTGCAGTCCAAAAAGGTTGAATGCTTCAGGTCAGAATTTAAATACTTTGACAGAATTGTGGGAATACTGCACAAAGACTTGCAGAAACATAATATTTTTGAAACTTTCAGTTCAAAGCATATGTCAGAGAGTAGGGAAAGGACTGAGAGACATAATGGATAGAGCTCCATTAGAGAATCAGATGTAAAAATTCCCAGACAGCAACACAGTTTGATGTTACAAAATATAGCTAAAAAGTAAATTATACTGTTTATTTAGAAGTGAATCAGAGCAGGTCTATAAACCCTGACATGGGGCCAGCGCATGGCTGTGCTGCCCAGGATCAGGCTGGCACTGGCACTAGCATGGGGAGAGATGATTTGAGAAGCTACTGCAACAGTACTGCAGGAGGTACTAAACTGGATCTGAACTCGACCTGGTGTAGCTCATAGTCCTCTTTCATGCTACCTCAGTAATGCTTGTTGCTCTCTGTCCGACAACTGTAGACATACGATATAATCGCTCTTAAAAAGGGCAATTGCATCTTATCTCCCTTGTACTGAAAAACGATAGCTTTGCATCCTTTGGTAGAAAGGTTAAGGGCTCATATAAAAATCAAATTAAATCATCACAGCATCTTCTTTCGGTCTTATGATCTACAAATTTTTGAAATCTCTGTCAACTGAAAATCACTACCCCTGTGAAATTAATATTTTGTTTGCTTCTTGTTGAGAGTTTAAATACAATATATACTTTTTTATACAATGTTCCAAAGCTCAGCAAAACTTCTATGTTTTCCAGTTATGCTTAGTTTCTCCAAATCATTCAAAAATCAGCTTGTATTCTGTTTTTGCAGCAGAAACACACACACACACACACACACATGTTCATAGAGTAATTATACATATGATGGCTCTGTGTTTTCTCTGGTAGGTTCTTTGCCCCATTCATCATATCCTGCGTTGTCTACGAACCAATTCTGCTCCAAGAGAAGTACAGCTTTTACTGCTTTCACTGACCACTAACATATGTTGAACTTTGAACAGTGAAATTTTGTCCAAAGGAGATGGTTTTAGGAG
This sequence comes from Rhea americana, assembly GCF_003343005.1. Taxonomy (NCBI): domain Eukaryota; kingdom Metazoa; phylum Chordata; class Aves; order Rheiformes; family Rheidae; genus Rhea; species Rhea americana. The sequence goes on from NW_028186645.1 coordinate 3,783,965, forward strand.
ACAGTTTGGGGTATCAAACAGAAGCTGAATTACTTAATAGCATACTTCTGAGTCTTTTTTTTAATTTAAAAAGTAGAATATATCACAGAGAGCCCCGAGTTTTCCTGTTACACCATTTTTTTCATAAAACCAAGTTTCCCAGTGGATGCATTAATCATGTGTTTTACATGCTGTCATATCACATAACATTTTGAGTTTGACTTAACCTGGTGTGATATGTCACAATCCTACAGTATGTGTGCCCCGGGGAACTTTAAATCAGTTTGCTGAAGAACACAATTAAAGATCCACAATGAATTGAATTTTCATTAAAAATATACATACATGCACAAACATACACACCAAAGCACATCTTTCTCTGAAACATAGCACACTTAATCTGTGAAAATATTTATATAACATACACAGTCTTTAGAATTTAAAGAAAATTAGAAGTACTATTTTCTAATTGCTAGATCTTTAATAAAATGACTTCTATATTCAATACAATACAAGACAAGACATCCAGCTTAAGCTTGCACTGTTCTTCCCATTTATAGGAATTACATTGACTTTCTTGTGCAGTTGCAAAATAATATTGGAAGTGGCACTGGGGAACCTATGTAAAGTGCTTTATCATACCTTGATGCTTTGAATTTGTTCTAGTTGAGAGAAGTATGTAAGCAAGTGCTTAAAGCATAGAAATGCAAGTCAGGAAAGTCCTGGGAAGATCTGGAGGAATAATTTTTTAACAAGAAACCTATTCCACTTAGTTTCCAAAAGGTGCCTTTTGCACTTATTTATTAGCTGACCAGAAAGTAACCCACAATGGTTTTGTGCAATCAGACTTGAAAGGCCTCTTACTCGTCTGTAGATTCATTGATTGACTTTCATCGGCTGCCTAAGGCTCTGTTCAAAATGAGTGTGTTTTCTCCCAAAATAATTTGAAACTCATTAACAGGTAGGCCTGAACAGTTATTTCCAATATAACAATTTTATTTAGATATAATAATTCTATTTAGTGAAACTATTGTATTGTGTGTTTGAGTTCTAATGGTGTTCCCGCATATTTGATTTTCTGTCTCATTTTGGTGACAGTCTGAGTGGCAACATACTTAAAATGCTTTCTAGGTGTGTTAAGTGTTTTTCTTACAATTTCATCATCCATGGAAAACTCAATTTTAAACACAAGGTACTACTCCTAGTAGAGAGAAACAAATACATGATCTAATCTATTTTGCTATGAGTCTTTTTTTTTAATATAAAACTAGATGTTTGATCATATGCAATAGTAATAATGAAAAAAAAGACTAACAAGACAACATACCGTCTAAGCATGTGGCCAGGTTTAACAGTGCGTATTTTGACACACATGTAAATACAGGCAGAAGAAAACAAACATGTCTTTTTCACTGTATATGATAGATAGACAAATTCTAAAGGGAAATGACACATTTTGTTATTCATTAACAACCAATGATCCTTTCATGCAACACCCTGGAGGCTGAATGCAGTGACAGCATAAAAAGGTATACACCCACCAGTACTTGGCATCAGGCAGCAAGCAGTTTGCTGGAAAAGAGCTGGCATATATTCCTTGATAATATGTCTCATAGGTTTGTTGGATGGCAATGCACTGAAGTGTCTGACCATTAAATGACATACCAAAATGCTGACATTTAACCATGTGTGCCTGTTGCCAATCATTCAAGTTTTCCTCAACTTCTTTTTCTGCCTGGCATAGTTGAAGTCCACGCTGGCAGCAAGAAGAGGCTGAGCAACGTGTAAATATGTTTCATATGTGTTATGAAAGACAAAAATGTAAATTCACAAGGTAAGCATGGAGCAGAGAATTTTCTTACGCTGCTACAGATCAGATTAGACTTCACTGGAAACGATAGGTATAACAGCTACTCTTCGTTATATGTATGTGTCTATTTATAGGTGTATATACACACATACATGTCTCTATAGAGAGACATATATGTGTGTACATACACATACATCATATATGTGTATATATACATACATATATATATAACAGTTAAACATCATTTGCAGAACCAGAGAGTTGCTTCCAACCAAAACCTAGGCATATGACTTTACACAGTGAAGAGGTACAAAGGGGTAGAATGGACTTGTTCATATCGCTGTCTAAGAGTTTGTGTCTCTGGCTATGAATGAGAGGCATCAGTAAAGAGAAACTAAGAGAGGAGACTGGGTTACAGGGGTCTGAAGAAAGTACTGAAGTTCCGAGCCTTTTGGTCACATTTTAGCTAAAAAGGGCTATGGAGCTGGGAAAAAAGAAACTACTTTCTTCTTTAACTTTTCCTGTTTTCAGAAAAACAGGACTTCATATAGTCTTCATAACTCAACAGGTTACAAGTATCTTCCATAAAGCAGCAATTTGAAACTAATCAGGAAATGAAAATGAAAACCCTGGCTGTTATTTAGAGTTTTAGACACAAGCGTTACAGCAAGTTAAGTGCTCTTATTTAGTCTTCCCAAAACGTAAAAATGCTGAGGTCATAAGTAATTTAATGGCCACATGTTCAAAAGTGATCAAAGAAAATTCTTTTTAAACCACTGGATAATTAATCCCTGGGAATCATTTTTGCAGAATGTTATTAATGCAAATATCTGAGTGAAGCACGTACAGAAGAAGGCAGAGTAGACAGGTACAGTCTCTAAGTAAGAGTACTGGAAAGCAACAGCAAAAAGTAGGATGGGAGAAACCTGCAATGAGCCTTACAAAGGAATGTAGGGAATTTGGAGAAGAAACTCATGAAAGGGTAAAATTAAGAAACATAGTGTTAGTGGCAGAATGGAGAGAGTTTGAGGTGTATCACTATTATAGTACAGTAAATAGCTTCTGATACAGCGGCTAGAAATATTAGTCCAGTTTCTTATGTAGATTTCTAGACATCCAGGAAAAGCATCCAATCCACATCCAAATGGTTGGCTACTCTCTGGGGTTTGAGAAGAAAGGGATTTATAAGGGTACTGAAAAAAGACTATAAAATTGTCATAAAAATTAAATTTTGTTTATACATTGTTTTAAATTTTGTTTGGGAATTACTACTAGCAGATATTTCATTTCTGTGCTATTTATGGTCAAAAAATTCCAGTCCTACCCTTCGCTCTTGTTTGCTCATTAAGTGCAATTGATTGAAGAACAACAGTGGGATTTGCATTGGCTTCATCTACAGAAGCCCCTATGTTCATGCATAAACAAGTAAATAAGCCTTTTGTACATGTAAAAGAAAAGTTGCCTTTGTGTATTGCATGGACCTTGCAGCAGGCAACGTGGATAGACAGGCATTTCAAACTAAAAATTCAGCTTGTCATATTGCAACTTGGGTCTGAAATGGCTGTTCTAAATGTCTCTCTGAATGTCCTATTACCAGCTAAGCTTCTTTTCCTTCTTGTGCGTAATATGCGTATACACTCCCCTGCAGGAACTGGCATTCTGGTCAGCAATTCAATATTAAGTGATCTGCCCTTTTAAAGGAATGCTTCCTGAGTAAAATTTGCTTTTCCTTACACATTACATTCAAAAGGACACTGGAAGGGATTGATGAGCCTCAACCATTGTCAGTCACAAGTGACATCATTTGGGGGTAATATTTAGAAGATTAGTAACATCTGCTTTTTTAAATATGTTTAGAAGCAACCCCTCCAGCCTACTTCAACCATATGTGATGCTTTGTATGCACAAATAGGCACTGTACTTAGCAAAAGCTATGTTGGAGAAGAAATATTTCCTTGAAATAACACAGTTAAAAGATTGGAATGGAAAACTGTATAGTCCATCTAATGTGGTCAGAAAGAGCAAATGCAAGATTACTGTCGACTGATACTTTGGCTTATGACTATTATTATTAATAACAATCATTATTATTGTTAAAATGTTCATATTGTGTGGAAATTTTCTTGTTATTGGATAAGAGCCTTAAATTAGAAAAAGAGGATATTTTGATTTTAAGCACAGGAGTCTTTTGGTTTACTTCCTAATGATCAGCAAACTGATATTCATAATTGTTGGGAAAAAAATGGAATAAGTGCTTCAAAATTCCAGAAATTCTAGCCTACAAAAATCCCCAGCACCGCATTCTGATCTTCACACTAAGAAAAACAAACACTAAAACTAACAAAACAAGTTTATCCCATTGTAAAATTGGGAACAGAATGTAATCCCCTAGAATTTAAGCTGATAATGGGAATGACTTCTCTCATATGTATCTGTGCTGAGGTGAGAGAGAGCTGTGCTTTGAAAAAGCATAAGAAAATTGGTGGCCTGCCCTCAGCTCTCTAAGCAGAAAGAGAGGTACTGTAAGGCAGGGGAAACAGGAAAAGGAATATTTGTTTTTTGTAAGTGTTTCTTCCCTTGGCAATTCTGATTTCACCGATTTGAAAGGTTATCAATAAAAGGATAAGAACACAGTTTCCTCTTGCTTGTGGAACAAGGATTCTCTCCTTTCAGAGCTCAAAACAGAAGTATAAGTTTTCCAAATAAGCCTCAATAGCTGTAACTGAGTTACTTTTCATTGCAGCATCAGCTTTTACATTAAGTGCCTTGCCCTTTTCCTTATATCTTGTCTTTACAAAGCTCCCTAAACAGTTTTGGCATAGGATAATGGAATATGATTCTTTTGTCTGCATTCATGTTTAAATCAGTCATATCATATCTTTTACACAGAGTAACGTATTTTGGAAATTGTCCTAAACTAGTATTGAACATAGTCCCATGCATTCAAACACAACCTCTGCTGTATTCCTGATTTCCTCTGTTGCATTTTATTACTAGGTTGCAGCTAAAGAGTCTGCTTTGTTAATACCTATTACACTTTTAATAAATTAACAGCAATTAGATCAGCTAAAAAATTGGCACATTTCCAAAACATCTGGTCAGAACAGGTCAGGACTGGCCTCTTCCTCTCCTCGGAGGAACAGTTGGGGCTGTTGCAGCTCTAAGCATTAGCGTTCCCTCGGGAACGCTACTTTACCTAATGTACTGGCCGAATGGCACGCTTCGCTTCCACAACACCTGCTTACAGATTCCTAGCTGCCACTCAAACCCAAGCCAGCAGAGCATGGGAAACTGGGGACAGAGATAAAAGCACACACAAAGTAACTTGGGAGAGGATGACATGGTGAATGGGAATAGAGGACACCGAAAAAAACAATGAGGCAAGAAAGAGGGAAATGCCCAGCATTTAATAGGTAAATATTGTGTGACTAACTGTGATTGATAATTATCCTCTCTTCCTATAAAAGCTAGATGTTGTATTTCTTTTATGTCCACGATTACGTTAGTGTACCACAAACAATTTTCCATTCTTAAGTTTTTTAGCACTTCTCCTAGCTATTTTGACAAGATGAATTACATTATACTGCGTAAACCTTAGGAAAATTTGAGAAAAGTTGGGAAGTTTTGGATTCAGGACTTCAACATAAAGTCTAGCAATGCAATAATCCTTTTTATAGCTTGCTAGTTTGGCTCACTTGAGGTGGTCGTGTTATTTGCAAAAATTCATTTACTTGCTATAGGGTGACAATTTTCAAGTTCATGGCTCAAGTAATTTCATCTGTTGATTAGAGCAAGCGGTCAAATGGTAATAATTCTCCTTCCTCACTATATGTAAAGAGTACATCGAAAAAGAGATTTCATTCTTTGTTTACAGGTGTGAACTGAGATATGTCAAAATTGTGTTTGAGCATTTTAAGAATAAAAAAAACAGTCTCTGGATTTTGCCAGTGAAGGTGGTGGGCCCTGCTTTGGAATAGGTGAACCCTGCTTTGGTTTACTTTACACTGAAATGGGCTGGCATTTCTCCAGTGATTATTTCTTATATTTCAGTTGCAGATTCGTCATTCCCAATTGTTTGGGGAAGGCAGAAACTTCCTCAGTTGCTCAAACTCCCTTTGCCAGCACACATCTAACTGTGCCCCAACTCAAATCCCATTTAAAACAGTTGCAGTTATGAGATTGATAGCACATGAAGGAGACCTGGACCTGAACTCTTCTGTGAAGCTTGGTAGCGCAGAGAGAATTTATTGTGGGGCAAGGAGAAAAGTAGTGTGGAAACTGTAGGTTTCTGTTAGACCAGTATTATTCATTAATATTTGTCTGTTACAAGCACTCTGGACTCTTTGTGAGTGGCACACTGTAAACATCAAGAGAGTGAAAAGTCATTTTCAAATTATTTGGCTTAAAATGGGAAGTGTGAGGTATTTTTATCTTGGATTTTTTGTTTTATTTTTTCTTGGTAGGAACTCTAGGGTAATTGAGCCCGGTACTTTTTACTGCCAAATGATAGCACGCAAACACATAACATTGAAAACTCCTTTCAAGTGCTCTCCTCATGCTATATTTTCACTTGAGCAACCATTTTTCTTATGGGATAGATTTGTGATGGAACAAAAGCAATGGCAACAGCTTGGGAATGGATGCAGTGGTACCCTGGCTAGAAGTAAACATCCTACATGGTGTCCTTCTTTCATTATCTCTGACGGATGGAATTTCTCCTTTGATATTCTTCTGAATTGCTCTTTGCATACTGTGGCCTGAGGAGAAAGACTGTGAGGAAGAGGGCATTACATGCTACAAAACAGGTAGAAACTCTGCGATCTGTCTTGTCGGATTATAGACGCTGGTGTGAGGTTGTGCAGTTGATTTCTATCTTGTTCAAGGCAGGATACAGTTTAACTCTATTTTTGTTTTTTTTTTTTTTTTTCAAGTAAGGCTTCAGGGGGAGTGAAAAGATTTTGTCAACATAAATTGACAATGTATCGTGAGGATTTTTTGACTTCCTTTTCGGTTTCCCATCCCTGCTTGAGTGGATCCTTATACAGTTATAGTTAGTGCAGTACGTTTCTTGAGTTCCTGTGTGATTTAGAAAGGTCTAATCGAGGTATCTTACATATAAGATGTGTTTCGATATTGGTCCAAATCATTCACAGTAGAATTGTGAAGGAGTGTCCCAAAATGTGTAGCACTTCCTCTGGGTCTTTACACTTCATTTTTCATACATTCAGTCCAAAAGAAAAGGTGAAGTTTGGGGATTCTCGATTATGGTCAGGCTCCCTGGGAAGCCCAGTGCATAGCGAAGGTCTTGACCCTTATGCTTACCTTCACGTTTATTGTACGTCTGGAGTCACTAATGGCAGCTAAATTCTTCACTGGGATAACCCTGCCAGATAATCTGAGAGGTTTTTCCCAGTTAAGTCTGGTAAAACTCTGCCCTGTCTGTTAAAACGCATCATTGCTTTTCATTTCATTTGCTCTTCATAGAAGATGTGGTTGCCAGAGTAACTTTTTGGAGATTAATAGGGAAGAAAAGTATCCTCAGATTATTCTTTTGAGGAAGATGTTATCCCTGCAAGGTAAATGTAGACTTCTGGTTTCAGGAATATTTACAAAATATTACTAATATCAAATAACCATTATTAAGGCAAATTGGGTTCATATATTATCAATACATAGCATCTAGGTCCACTCAAACACCTAATTCTCTCAGACTGTCTTTTAGAATACTGACAGGCAGGGTCAAACCACACTTTCCAGATCTGGATTTATGCTTTCTCAGGGTCTGGAATTTAGATTCAAATTTTCAGATTGTATCCACTCTAACACCACTTACAGTTACCAAGCACTGGACAGGAGGGACATCATTCCTTATGGGTGAATAAAGGGAATTCTACCCTAACAGCATTTAAGAGAGATGTGACCGATAAATCTACCATTTTATTTTTGGCCTTTACAAATGTTATTTAATAAATACAGGAATTAATTCTTCTTATAAAATACAGTATTTTAATAATGGTAGCAACCCCAGCATTTCTTAATGAAACTAAGTTTTTGGAAATACACACCATTACTAGAGACCCTTTTGACTGTGCAGTTAATTGCTCTATAAACCTATTGCCCACACAGACTTAAAGCAAAATCATAAAGCTAAATAAGAACATAAAATAAATATTAGAAGATCTGAAGATGACATAACTGTCTATGCAGAGCAGTGTTTGTTCTCCGTTCGATCTTGGTTGCCTAATTTTATCGGTACCTTCTGATGGCAGTTTGATTTATTATTTTTGAAGTCACCAGCACCAACCTTACAGTATATCATTGAGGTTTGTAAGTTGTTAGACTCAGAGTGATTGGGCAGTTTATTTTCCACATACCCCTGATATGTCAGCTATGTGCATCAATCTGATTTACACACTGAGCACCCATGGAGCAATAACAGTGTCAAAGCACGCTTTTTGCCCAGCCAGCATTATGAATGTTATAGCCAAAATGTCCATGTGGAAAAATCAGCCTGGCCCCAATTCTCTTCCACTTTTTCTTTTCTCTCTCTCTCTTTTTAACACTATTTATATTTGTTGTTTTTTCTAGAGTTTATCTGAGTCACCCTTAGTGATATTCTTCTCCTCACTTGGCTTGAGGATTGAGGTTTACATTGAAAAAAACCCCACATTTATGAAAAAGCAAGCAGAGGAGGGACAGAGACCAGAAGCACATGCAAATGGGCTGCTTATCAGGAGGTAGGTCAGACTATGAATCTGCAGTTGGTCAGGTGCTCTACAGTACCTGCTTGTGCTCACACTGTTACCACAGAGAAGTACTACCACACATTTGCTGTGTAGTAAGTTGTCAGTAAGTTTGACACTTGTGATGGAAGTTCTCCTCCTAGCTTATCTTAGTGTTTTTTTTTTGTTTTTGTTTTTGTTTTTTTTTTTTTGTTTTGTTTTGTTTTGTTTTTCCAAAATCAGATGATAGACTTTCCCTTGGAAATTCCTCCATTTCACCTCTGTCTTCTGATGGTGCTCCTGGCACCCAGCATACGATGGCACACATACAAACATACAGGGTGGAAATAAAACAGCAGAGGGGTAAATTTCCCCCTGAATCCTGCTGCACAGATTCTGCACCCAAGATTTCTCATTATGCACATCAGGACATTAGTAAAGACAAAAAGAAAGGCCGTTAGATGCATGAAAAGTGGAAATATTGGATGACCTTTGATCCTTGTGTAAGTCCTATCACTTAAATGACTGACTTGCAACCTGTTATCCTTGTAATACAGCTTTGATAGATCTTTAGTGATAAGAGCAGTTAAATATAAATTCATTTTTGTGTTGTTGTAACAAAAACTACCAAATAGACACAAGAGGCTGGAAAGAGTTAAATAAGATTTAAAAAAGCCATTGTGAAGAAACCTAAATAGATCTATTAAATCTTTTAAAAATTAGTGGTCCATTTTTCACTTATTTCCCTCCTTTTCTCACCACATTCCCTTCTTTTAAATAGACTGTCTTCTAGAATATCCTCTATTTTCTCTTTTCCCCATCCACCTTTTCTCATCAGTACCTTACTGCGCTAAAGACAGAGGTCCAAAGAACAAAGGCATTTTCTATACTTCCAGTTGATGTAATTCCCAAAGAATATTTCTTCTTTGTACCAGATCATCCCAATACAGATGAAGAACTTGCAATTGAGAGATGTCTCCAAAAAATGGAGAACATTTCACCAAAAACAAGTTTCCCTCCTGACTTTGCCTTTATCTTAAACCAAAATAATTACAGGAAAATTTGCAAGTTTTTGACACTGTTTATGTCAAAACCGGAGATTTAGCGCAATTTCAGGTTCAAATCTCTGCTCAGAAAAAGTGTCTTAACTGAATGCAAATTCAACTTGCACTGACTGGCACTTGCTGCTGTTCTGTGGTACCTAAACCATGCAATCTGAGAATTAACGATGGGGTCTGCATATCTTATTTTTCTGAAGAACAGTCAAACTAACATTCCTCACTTCAAGTCTACCGTTGTGTATACATCTTTCATTCCTTTCTGACCATAGGGGGGCCTTGCTGTAATTTTCTAAATCTAGAGCTTCTATTCAGTCAGCAAAATTGTCTCTGGCCATGTACTGAGCAAACTCACTGATTTTTTTTTATTATTTTTTAATAATTTAATTTTAAGTGCTTTAGACACTAATTACATAGCAATGGCAGCCATTGTATAGTTGGACTGGCTTAAAAGCTTCATGTAAAATTCTGATTTGCAAACTAACTTGCCTTGACAACCAAGAGAAATGTCAATTTGAAAATAAGTGGCAGTGTATCATTTCACCCCAAAAGGCCAGGGTTTGCTGTTATGTGATACATGTGTTTTCAGGATGAAGGATTTGTTATGCTATTGACCATTGACATAAGTAAGTAAGAAACCATTATCCTGAGGACAAAAATAAAAATAAATCAAAGCTCACTTTCCAGCTGTCTATAAGAAGATGAACTTGCTATTGATGCAATTTCTGGCTAAAATTACTTAGGCAAGTGCCAGCTGCTTTGTCAAAAGTGTGATTCTACTTACTGCAGGCACTATAACTACTCATTTATCAAATCAGTGATAAAATTCAAAAGGAGGACACCTTGCTTGAGCCTCTTCTTACAAGCAAGGACACTAAAAACAGCATGCACAAACATATACACAAGCACATGTATACTCTTTGCTAATTCTTTCTCACAAAGCCTGGTTGCAAGCATGGCCTTTACATTGCAGCCTGTGGGATCTTGCATGATTTTAGGGTCAGAGAGATACGAACTGTTCCACCAAGGATAGCTAGCTTTCCAAAGTGAGAGTTCATAGTGGCTGGTTTAAAACTGGGTGGCATGAGTGTAACTTGGACGGGGATGCGCAGGGGCCATCGGCAGCCAGCGGCAGCCAGTAACGCTATTTGCATCGTGGTATTATCTCACCGTGAGGCTGCGATGAAGAAGCACTATGTTCCAGGAACCCGGCCCAGACAGAGGAAACTGTGGGGAGAAGAGATGAAACTTCTCTTGCTTTATCTGTCCTTGAAGCTAGCCCTTGTCAACCTCCAGATCCACCCTGAGATTGTGATGTGTAAGCCCTGACTCCTACAGGGAAGGGGGCGGCTGAAAGAGACGTGGCGCTCAGACCAGTATCACTGTTCCTGTAGCATTAGTCATACAGTCCCTACGTCTTAGTCTCTGCCTTCTTGGGCAAAGCGGAAATCCGGTGACCTGAAAACCACCAAATATTGCCCCTTGCAAGTGATTCTCTGAAGAAGTCTCTCAGCTGCTCTGAGAGTGGCGTGAGCGGCTCTGACTGAGGAGGCCGTGCAGCTCTGTGCCACGTGACGCAGCAGGATGAGCAACATCAGCCGCGGCTGGTGGGGACGAGCGCTGCGTCCAGGCTTTTCTCCGCCCTGGAAAATCTGCGACTGGACAGGAGCCCAGTCGAGTTACAGGAGCCCTTGTTATCTGATTCTCGCACGCGGGGTGGGAGACATTTAGCTATGGCTCCTCTTCCTTCTCTGGATTTTGAAAATCGGGCTGCATGGAAATTTTGGGGAGAATGAGAATGAGTGAAATAAACTTTTTGGCTTTGCTGACAGCCTTGTGGTTAGAACAGTGGCCTTGGATGTAGAAAGCTCAGGATCAGGTTCCTCCTCTAGCTAACTCCAAGTATCAAAGATAAAAATCAGTGATGAAAATGAGTAAATTGTGACTCAGGCGGAGAAAGGAGTTCAGTCTTGGTCTTTTAGTATCCTTGGCCACGGTGCACAGACACGCGCTCACACACGTGGGCATTTTCACCAAAACGTTCTGAAGGATTTGTGTTTACTCCAGTAAAGAACAACAGCAAACCAAACATAACTAGACACGAAGTCTTGAAAATTAATGATGTGACATGGAATTATTGTCCTCCAGTCAGCTTTAATTGCTAGCTTAACAATTGATGATTAGAAATCAAAAATTCGTATCCCACATGTATTCTTCAAATTTTGTTTATAATTTGTCCTCCCAGAGGATCCTCCTTACAGTAAGTTTATTTATCAGAGTTTTCATGGAAAGTAGAGCCCAAAGGGGATGTAAATTCAAAGTAAGTAAATTTGTTTAAATATTCAAGTCAACATTTATGGGATGTATTCTTCCAGCCCCAGTCAGCATTCAGGACTAGAGTGAGATTGAAAATAATTTTCGTAAGAAATTCTGAAGGAAGTTAATTGCATTTCATATGTCTAAAATGTGCCTATGTAATTGTAATGTTTACATATTTTTTGAATTAGGAAATTTATTAATATCTATTACTTAACAGTATTCACATCATTAAAAATGAGTAAAATACAATGCTTAAATTAAGACATAAAATTTGAACACAAAGGGAATTTGAAAAATGTCTCTCAATTTACCTTTTTAATTTAAAAAAGTTTTTAATGCATTTCAGCTAGTACTACTTTGAACTTTTCAGTATTAGGAATATATTAATATAACTTTAACATTTTCCAAAGTTATTGAAACGTGATACTAATCTTTCAGTATCAGTGAATCTTTTGATTTTATACATGATGTAAATACAGACCATTAAAGCTTGTTTATCCAGGAAAGGAGCTTTGCCCTTGTAAGTGGACTAGCACTGTTTAGTATTGCAGTGTTGCCTATTGGTTTAGGGAAAAAAAGGAAAATATTTTGTACCATACTGAAAATCCTGTGAGGTGGGTGGGGAATTTTGAGAGGCTGAATATAGCTAGTAAAACTTCATGCTCATCACAAATGTATTTCCATGATCTGCTACACATTTTTTGATTTGAACTCATATTAAGCTTGTATGCAATGTCTTGGGCTTACCTGCCACAAACACAGCAGGGCTCAACAGCATTTATATTTACTATAGAGTTACAATTATTTTCTTGTAAAATATGTATTTTAAATGACTGGCACCCCTGAGTATTTTCCCAGTACAGCACATGTTACACTTTCATGTATATTGAGAGACATCCTAAAATCGACAATACACTCTCATTATGTAAAGTTAAGCATATGTTCAAGTGTTTGCAATATCAGGGATAATCCATAAAATCAAGAGGACAATAAAATACGCAAGAGGTACAATATTGCTGTAGGAATCTATAAATGTATAAACTTAAATTGAATGTGTATTAATACATTAATTATGCATGTTTGTGTGTACATATGTATATATGTATGAACATATGAAGTCATGCACTCAGATTTTAAATTGGCATCACCACTGCTAAATATATGCCAGGATTAATTATACGACTTCTTTTTCTTCCTAAAAGTCGGTTGCAGTAATACCTGTTGCAGGGAGATGTGATTAACATTTGTGGGCCCTGTGGCATTATATTTTTTATTTATTTATTTTTGCGAGAATCCCTAATCCCTGCTTAATTTTATGAACTGTCAAAATGATTCTAAATATCTCTCTGGTTTGCATTTTCACCTCAGGACAGCAGTCCAGAGGTAGAGATTTGTTGTACAACAGTGGACTTTAGGCAATTTTCATCTTTTAATGCCTGCAGAGTCCAAGGTTGAATTTGTAATAATCACTAGATTATCTCTAAAGGATCTTTCTGTTACACTTGCAAATGATTCTGCAGGAAAATACAAAAGATATAGAAGAAAAATAATTGATTAGATGTAGGAGATCATTTTGTCACATAATCCCGGACGGAAAAGAAAACAAATGCTGATTTCTATTTTTTTAAAGACAGTTTAAAGATACTGTGGGAAAGATATTGCTATTCTGCTGAAGTCATATGCTGGTCTCAGTCCCTCGGTTAGACCTTAAAACACAGTAACAAAATATATAAAAACAATGCTGTGACTAGAATTTTATTTTAGGACAGGGTGGATTGTTCAGATGGTGTGCATAACTGTAAGAACAAACAAATTAGTGTAGCTACATCGCTATTGATATAGTCTTCACTCTGGAAAAGATTTTTTTATTATTATTTTAGATAAGATTCTTATCTTATTATCTGTATAGAATAAGTATATACTACCATTGTATTTGAGGAGCTATAAACAGATTGGGTGCTACTTAGAGCCAGAAAAAGAACAGAATCTGACAACAGATTTCACATAAAATTGTGCATACAAAAGTCAGGTGATGGAACTCATTAACATTTAATAAATGTTGATAAATAATTTACATTTATTATTGGTGTCATAAGTGAGATCCAATTCAGGTCTGATTTGTGGGCTATTATAATTTTCTGAAGTTTGTATTGTAGTAAAAATTGAGCCCTACTTCTTTCTCAGAGCTAGGATGTGATTTGCATTTTGGTCACATTGATTAGATGCAGGATTTGAATTGCGCTAACTGTATGACATACACACAGATTTACACCAAAATAACTGATCATATTGAGGAAGCTGAATTCACAAAAATTTTATGGTGTGTCATTGAATTGAAATATTCCATTCGTATATGTAGATTAACTTCATGTATATCTTAGAGTTTGTGAAATATTTGATGGAGAGATCATTTGGTGATACTATATAAGGAGAGATGGAGAGGTCAGACTGCTAGGATGGAAATTTTAGAAGATGTATGAGTGGAAGGTGGGCAGTCAGACAGACTTGTCATTAAGAGGTGCCAAGAAAGGAAGGCTCCATGACCATGTCAAGAAAGAAAAAAAAAATAAAAAGAAAAAAAAGAAAAAAACAGATTCGTGTTTCTGTTGGACATTTAGCGGGCTGAGCAGTGGTCAGTATCAGGTACAGAAAGAAGTCAAGAACTGAATTATATAGAGAATCACAAAGGATAAGTGTACAGGAATGACTAAAAAGAATGAGAGAAAGATATAATTCTATATCTATACTAAAGGAGTTAAAATTTGGTTTGAATAATAGAATCAAATCTTGAAGGATAATACCTATCCATTATACAGAAAAGACAGTGGTTGCTATTGTAAACTAATATATTTTATGAAGTCACTCTGGGTAGGTTATCTCCTGAGGCATAGGGCAGGCTACCCAGAAGCAGAGTGATCTGTCTCCAGTAGAGTTTAGCTTGTTGCTCAAAAATGCAGCCTATCCCTTCTTCCGTACTTGAACAAGAAAGAAAATAAGAACATTTCGTTTGTTTCACAGCTCCACTCAAAGTAGAAAATAATAGACCAGAACTTACAAACCCACTGATAATTAAAAATAGAGCCATCAAGAGCAGAGTAAAGCATGATATCTCTTTAAAGTAGCATACATATCTACTCCCATCGTGCTGCTGAGTACAAAATGTCATAAACCGAGGAAATTCTAGTCCTTGTTGGTTGTTTTTAAAGACTGAGATATCATTTTCACTTCTAAAAGTTAGTGCAGTTAAAATGAAAGTCAAAAAAAGCCCAGGATATTGAAACGCTGTTTCTACTTTCTACTTGTATGTTTTGACAAATGTGAGAAAAGCGAGGAAGATTGGTATTGAGAAGCCAGATGATCAAAACATCATTGATAGCTATATAGAGAGAGAGACATTAGGTAATCATCAAATATTGATGGTGCATTGAAGGTATAAAACTGAGGCATAGCATTCCATTTGTTTGTTTTGTTTGGCCAATGTGTTAAGTAGAATAACTCATGAGAAATGTTAGAATTCATCCCTTCTACTCCTTTTGTTAACAGGTTAGCACTCGACCAATTCACATATCTAAGGCTTTATGTATTATTAATCAAAAGAGTTAAAAAGTCAATCCAATCTGGTTATATACAGTAGTTCTTGTGGTTTTCAAACCTTTAAATAATTTATGGTGTCATCACTTTCCCAGTGGATGTCAGGCTGGTAGAATGTCTGGAATCAGAATCCCACCGGGAAAAAAGAAACGTAGTCAGAAAAAGTAGTAATTTTTTTTTTTAATAATAGCAACTCCAGCCTATTGTATCATCACTATCAGTCTCTTGAGAGATCATTTCTCTGAAAGAGAAGTTTTTCTTATACAAGTCTTTTTGGGATCAAGCAATCCTGACAAATCTGTATCTATGCAGCCTTCTAACTGGCGTGTGCTGAGACACATACATGAATGTGTCTTTATTTAATAATTTTGTTTCTTGACCTTTATGCGTTTATTTCTATATAAATGTGTATCTAATATGCAGTATTCAAATTTGACTTAATATTCTGAAATTGATGATGATTTGTCATGGATTTTTTTTTCAGAAATTATAATTTAACTTGGCTATTATGATGGTATTCAGATTCATTCACTCCTTTTTATTTCAAGAATATTTTCTATTTTCCTTTTGAAATAATAAATCCTAACAGCCGACCATTGTAATTTGTAGGGTTTTTTCTTTCTTTTTTTTTAATAAGTGTGACCTGATTTCAGTCAGCCATTTTTGATTACAGGAATATTGGAGAATCTACTTCTGGGTTTTTATAATCTTTCTAGGTGTTCAAGAATCTCGTAAAACAAGTGATTTAAAAATAATACTTTCAATTTAAAAGTATATTAAGAAATAATGGCATTATTTTATGGGATAGGATACTAGATTCTGGCTCTGCATGTAAGGGACTTGACATTTGTTATTGAATAGACTGCTACCATATATTTAACATATAACCTCCTTTCAAAAATTGAAAACCTGCTCTCAACATAGAAAATCATATATTCTTCTTCCATGCAAAATAAGGAAACTGAAGGCCAGATATATCCGACAGGTACTCTGCCCGTTCCCCAACAGATTATCAGTTTTTTATACCTCCTTTTTTTGTGCCATAGTTGTGCATCTTGCAATCAGTGTGCCATGCAAAGCTATTTTTTTCCCCTTGAACCTTTTAATAACAAACCCAGGAACTATCAATTAAGAAAGGTGTCCAATGCTTTTTTCACACAGCTGATTCTTCTCTCAGCTGCCAAGTTTCCATACTCACTTATTTCAGGCAAGTTCACAATCTGCTCTGCTGCATCCAAATCTTGCTCCTCTATGCTGCTAAGAAACTTATTTTCCTATCCCTTTATTTGATGCCTGTACAACAACTAATAAAATAGATGAACAATAAAAGATGTTTTCTCTGTTTAGACTGACAGACTAGAAATGTGCTGCCTGGGGTTCCGAATTATGCATTTATATCAGTTAAGAGCTTGGATTTAAAAGTAAGTAAGGAAAAGAAGCTTTCTGCACCTATGATGAGATATTTGTCATGTCATTATGAACTGAGGCTGGTAAAGTTTGGTAGATGAGGGAGGTGAATATGTCACTTACTTTCTTATTCCTTTAAAAACTAACAAAAAATTGGAACTTAAATGTAATACTACGATGAAGGAAAAAATGTGAAGGATTTAGGTTCATGCATATCATAAAATTCCCTCAGTACCACTAACTCAACTGTATTGATGACACATATTGACTCATATTCTGCTTTCAGTAACACTTGTGTAAATTCAGGGTACTGCAACTCCAGTCACTTTGGTGCAATTGCTCTTGATTTACACTTGTGTAACTGACAGCATTTGACCCTTAGACTATACATATATCTTCAATTATGCATTTAGCTTCCTGAGCCACAACCGAACAATAAGGCAGTATATATATCATCTGGTATGCACCATGCATCAGCTTAATGTGGACATTTTAGTTTTGCAGTTCTTCTACTCTTGTGCTGCTATTCTTATACTTGAAAGGGTATTAAATTTCACACACACACACACACACACATGTTTAAGAAATTTTTATGACTCTTAGATCATCCATGGCCCCAGATAACTGTGTAGCTTTGTTATCTTGCCTAAGTAGTCTGTGCAAAAAATGATGGAGAAATGCATGAGTATTTAAACTGATCTTTATTAGCATTGAGTAGATGATCATAAACTGTCTTGCCTTTTACAAGGAGTTTTTCTGTCCAGGTTCACCATCCCTGCACAAGGACAGGGATGCACTTCTGTCCAGAATAGCCATCAGAATAAGACTCCACCAGAAACACTGGAAACGCAAATGATTTCTAATGCTGCAAGCAAGGCTTCCCATTGAGCAGGCTGACATGCCTGGATATAGAGTCACTGTTATGAGAGAGAAGAAAAAAGGTGCTTTAGTCCCTGTGTACGTTTTGCTCACATTTATGGAGCACAGTCCCCCTAATCATGTGATGGGGTCACAGCTACGGACCTCTTCTTCTCCCAATGTAAATGTGGCTGAATTATGCAATACCAGCCTTACCCTGCTGACACTCTGCCTAGCTGTGGCTTTTACAGTTCTTGTCCTGCAACAACACTTCCAGAAGCTCCTGCCTAAGACACAAGGTCAAATTCTGGCTCCAGGCATTAACTTCTTCCAGAATTATATCAAGGGATAAAGAATAGCCAGACTAGGTAGTCTGCTTTAACTCCATCTTAATATAACTGGCCCTGGAACAACCCCAAAGTTTAGATCCCCAAATAAATATACTTCTGTCCTGCTTTTTTTATTTATACCACCAGTACAGCATAGTCAGAGAAGATGAGGCCAAAAGCAGGGAAATAATATGGATCTTTGGAAACTCCTAAAAGCCCTGAAGCATTTGCCCTCATTTTACTCTATGTAACATTCAGTGCTGTTTTATACTAACATTTAGCATTTCCACTGAACCTGCAGGGTTCATATTATTTCGTAGATTCGTACAGACTTCCAAGAGGCAGATATATTATGAGAAAAAGAAAAGTAAAAGTGACAGTCATCTTTTAAAAAGATATTGATAAGTAACAGTAGAAATTAACTTTATTTATAAACAAAATCAAAGAGAAAAAAGAAGAAAGTTAATACATAAGCAATAACGTTTTGGACAGCTCACAGGGTCTAGCAGCCCGTAGGACAAACAACAAGCAATTTGTTGAAGAAGAGATAATAAAGACATTCTTTCAGGGTGGCCGGCTGGCATGGTGAGCTGCCCACTGTACTGCTGACTGGGAGATCTGGGATTCGGGAGCAGCTCAGGTTCCCAGGCTTGGCACCAATGGAAATTCAAGTTTATGCATTTAATCTTTGAACAGAAGAAGAGGTCACAGTTCAGTACCATTTGAGAGCTGATCTACCAAACAACACTAGTAGCGGCTCCAGAGGATGGATGTTCGCCTGCCTATTTGGTCAGAGGTGAACTGCCCTAATAATGCCTCCAGCAAGGTAGAAAAGATAAAAGAGCCTGCAAAGCGAAGCAGGGAGGGAGGAGGGGCACTCTTTCAAGTCCGGTCAAAAGGCAAAGTACAGTCATAATGACAATCTGCTTCCTGACAGGAACGCAGCGGGTTAGAATCAAATAATGCAAAATACCCCAAAATATGTTTTTAGCATTTTTATGAATTTATTCATATGAAGTTGCATATCAGATTAACATTGCTGCATTACAAAATGCAAAAGAAGAAGGAGAAGGCTCTTACTTTTTACAGTAAAACTTCCAATTTTTCACAAAACACAGATATTTCAGACTTCTATGAAAAAAAGGAAAGAAAAAAGTCTAATAAAAAGCAATATAGTTATCAATCAAGTATGCATTGCAGGATTACACACAGAATGTATTCCATAGCTGTCAGATTAATCAAGAATTACTGGTTGAGAATAACAAAGCTACATTATCTTTTTTAATGTCCAGAAATTACTATACTCTGATGACTATTAGGGGTCTTGTCTGCACTGATTGGCATTCTCTGTGGATAGATAATCTCTGTACATACTTTAAAAGGAGAAGCCAACATTCTCCAAAATCATAGGTATTTTTAACCAACTAAGATGATCAGCCCTTTTTGACAGCCTCCAAATGCTTTAATAATTTACTGGATCTGCAGAATGAATTGTACTGTAAAACCAGAAATGATACATGAATACAGGTAAATTAATAGGAGAGTTTTGTTCCTTTCTGCTACTGTTCATATTTTGATGTTTTCATACAGATCTAGGTGAATTTTATTGAAGCAATAATGAGATTTCGTGTTTGTATTTAAAAATCAAGTTATCTGGGTCATGTACACTGGAACTCTACACTCAGATTTTTTTCATTTTCTGTGAATACTCACAGGATTGACTTTTTCTAACTCTCTTGTCTCAGAAAGAAATGTTTAAGTTTGCATGTGTGAATGTGAAATTAAAAAGAAATAGAATAAAAGGGAGATGCAAGAATTTAAAAAAAAACTAATCAGCGCTGCATCACTTAAAGTTCATGATCACTCTTTAGAGCAAGAAAGACAAAAATGAAGTTCAACAAACAAGAAGTCTTATTGCACAATTTGTTATAATGAATTAATTGGAGATAATTACACTTTGTTTATGAGCATCCTGTGGACACAAGAAGTATCGAAATTTATTGCCCTCTCTGGGGCATAAGGTGATTCAGGATAGCAGAATCTGGCCTCAAGTGAATTGTTTATTAAAGACATTAAGTCTATCTCTATCTTTTCTGCAGATAAACAGAAAATTTCTAACATGGATTTCTCGGCAAGCAACTTTCAGGAACAACAATTTAAAAACTTCCCAAAGCACAGGATTGCCTGAAGACCTGGGATTCACTCCAATCTTTGATTTTACATTAAGTTCTTTAGTTAGAAATGGTTATTTTCTTCCCATACCAGAGAAAAGTAGCATTTATATACAAAATGAGACCACAGAGTAACCCAGCTGAGGCATTATTATAACATACATTATGAAAACTTGCATTTATTGGTTTGAGATTCTAGTGCAAGATAGGATGATCGTTTTGGTGTTTCAGTTCTTCAGCTTTCACTGAAGTAAACCAAGCCCCAAGTCCACCCCAGGGGAGGAAGAAAGTGTATCACGCGAGTCAGAGGGCCTCCTCTAAGCAGTTATTCCTGCTATTTATTTGTGGCATATGTTCTTAGCAAATGGGTCGGCCTTGAATTCTTGCTGTTTTTTTTTTTTTTTCCAGGGAGTTTCTTAAATCCAGAGAGTTTCTTAAATCACATGTGCTTTTGCTAAGCTCTCACTGGCATATGGGAAAGTTAGAGGGAGGAAGGATGTGCCCTGAGTTTTGGTGAGATTGCGAACCCTTGGCATCAGAGGAGTGCAACCAAACTCTCCTCACAAGGAACTAAGGGGCAAATAACACAAGACGCCCCAGCGTTGCCAGTCACAGTCCGAGAGGGCATGCCTCATCTTCGCAAAACTCCTGCCTGGCACTGTCAGGGAGCTCTCTCTGACAGTTTACTGTTGCTTCAAGTCTTGCCTAAATGAAACAGTGTAATTCTTTGTCTTGAAAGTTATTTCCACATAAACATATATATATATACCACATCCTCGTTTAGGCTTGTATGGTACCAAGCACCAAGGGGAAGGGGGAATTCTATTTCTGTTGTGTCTACGAGCATCCCTGTGACAGTAACACGAAATAGTAACAAGCAGTCGTTCACCCTGGGGAGCACAGTTCAGACCGCTGGTGAGGAACCTAAATGCAAGTTTGAAATTCCAAGAAGCCCTCCAAGCCTCCAAGTCTTAGAGAATAAAACTTCTTTAATTATTTTTTTTAATTCCAATATACTTTGACTGTAACTATATGCATGCAGGTTAGAGGGGTTTTCCATCTCTCTATTTCTTGGTCATGTTATGCCTTTTATCTTTGCTGTAATTCGGCTCCCCTCCAGTGTTGGTTCTCACACGTCTTCCAACTTTTCATCTTGATGTGCGTCCGTCCTATGACATATGTCACCTGCATGTGCCTGGTACAGGCCCCACATGCCACCCCTCCCTTTTTCTCTTGCTGCCTCTCTCTCTTTCTCAGACCACAGGGGCCGCAAGCTTGGTCTCCGATCACCACTTTCTCAGTGTGGCATTTCCTTCTGCGCATTGCTCTCGCATGTTGTTTATCTCTCGGAAGGATTGTAGCTGTAGATAGCATCAGTGGAACTGTATCTGTCTAGGAGCAGATGTCTACCTCTGCCGTATCATCTTAATTGCCCTGCTGTGGCTCACCTACCAGAAGTCCCAGAAGTCTTTTTTTTTCTTTTTTTCTTTCTTTCTTCTATTTTTTTTCTTTCCACTTTTGTAAATGATTAGTTGAAAAACAGCAGGATGAAGCTTGTAGGCGCAGGACTCATATGGGAATGTTTAAACTTGTAAGGAAAGAGAATCCTTTCAGTCCCTAATCAACCGGACAGCACTTTCTAAGGTCTTTGAGATTTAGCACTCTTACGTTAGTAGTGAATTAGGAAAACACTACCGAAAGAGAAACTAGAGAGATGGGAATGATTATTAAAATATCAGTCAAAAACAAGATGCTACAGTTTGTAATAGGACTCTAAGCAAGATAGCTAAATAACATTATTATTTATAACAGTGGCACTTTCTCACTTCTGTTTTATTGATAATTTTGGGCTGGTGTTTTTTTCCAGACAAAACTGCATTACACAGTTTCTTCAGAAGACCTTTCTACTTATAAAACTTGAAAGATATTCATTTGGTTGTCTTAAAAATAAATTGGCCAAATTCTACCCTTCAATAATTCTAGATTACATTGATCAATAGTAAAATATGGATTTGTACTAGTTTGAGACTAAAATTTAACCTATGAATAAAAATGAAACCTGTCAAACTGGAAATTCTATTTCTATTGTGTCTGCGAGCATTCCTGTGACAGTAATACATAATAGTAATAACCTAAATTACATCCACTTGAGAAATATTTCTCCTTTTTGGTGATGTAACACAATCACAGCATTTTTTCAAGAAGGTGTATATACATACACATACATTTACTATAAGTGATAAATTAAAATTAATTGGACATTACCACAAGCTGATGCTAGTATATAAAATACTACAATTACTTCCAGTGATAGGCAGTACAAATTAATAGACAAATAGCCCTCTGATATATTGAGATGGGAGAACTTTTATTTTCAGTACTGACATCCATAAAAATATGTAACCATAAATTTGATCTCCCTTTCCTTATCCTCAACCAGATCAATGAATGCACACACTGCATGCTTTAATAGGAAGATTCTTCCAATGCAGGATGAGACTGTCCCTTGTTCAGCATCAGGAATGACCCGTCACATGAGACCTTTCACTGGAGTAGTAGTCTACAGAAAGTTTGACAAAGGTAATTTACTTTTTTAGTTCCCTCATTGAGTATAATATTCTATTATGCTTCATTTAAGATTCTCTTAAGTTTTCACCTGACTGCTGCAGTGTCTTGAGAAAAGTGGAAGAGCCTTGTACAGTATTTCAGGCAGTGTAATATCAGGAGTTTCAAAATAATTTGAGTTCAGAGCAGAAATTTGATTTTTGGATTTTTTTTTTCACTTCATCTCTTTAAAAATTAAATTTCGTCCAAAATTACCCTTGTGAAGACAGTATCTTTTTGTTCATTATAATTGTTTCTAGGGTTTCAGTAAAGCACTTTTATGACAACAGTAACAACAGACTGCCACAATTTGAGGAGATGAGCTTCAACGTTTCTTGGTATCTCATCAGAGCTGCTAATTAAGTCTTATTTAATATTATTTACGGGATGACATAGTGATTCCCCCCACTCTTCCCCCCCACACACACACTGTTNAAAAAAAAAAAAAAAAAAAAAAAAAAAAAAAGAAAAGAAAAAAAAAAAAGAAAGCCCTAAAATATCTCAGGAAAGTTTATAAATCTAGTTACAACGGAAAAGGTTCTACTTTCAGATTATTCATTTGATTTCAAGAGCTTTTACTGAATGGCAAAATAGCACAGTGGATAATGTTTTAAGTAAGACAGGGTTACTTATCAGGAAAATCCTTGCTATAAATAAATGGTTGATATTTATCATAAAAAAATCAATATAGAAATTCAATAGAAAGCCTAGGAGTGAGACCCAGGTCTTCTACTTTGTAATACAGATAGAATTACAAACTTCAACGAAGAATGTGTCTCAGGCACCTTCTAGAGACTCCCTAATCTTGAAGATAAATAGAGATCTTTGTCTGCCTTTCTCTCTTTTTATCTTGATTTCATGCTCAGAAATGCCCCTGTTTCTGTACTAAGGTCCCTCACCATCACAGCAGTTCCAGGAGGTAACTATATTTTTGTAAGTTCCTTCAAATATAAGGTTCTTTCAATATCCAATCTTTTCAGAGAATACGTTTATTTGGATACTGGAGTTCTAAAGGTTTTGGAAAGTCTAAAAATAATTTAATCTGACTACGGTGAACAATAACAATTAGAAATAATGATTGCCACAAAATATTTAGAGTAATGTGATCTAGAGACTAAGCCTCCTATTGCCTTTCGAGCTAGTAGCCATGGAATCCTTTCATAGCTGTACAACTGATGTACTCTGATTTTCTCTGGGCAAGTGACTGTACTTTCTCTACCCTTTGTAAAAGGATGTTGATAATAAATCTTCTTTTTTCTCTCCTTGCTTATTTTTCCATCTTTGCCAATTAGATCTGAAGTTTTTGAAAGACTGACACTAGCTCTTATTATGCATAGGTAGAAGTAGGTAGTACAATATCTTTCTCAGATTTCTAGCCCTTCTACAATACTACTAATAAGAATAATAAATATCTGAATGATGAATTGATGTGAAGAGGAATTTGGAGCTAGTCTTAAACCACAAATAAATCCAAAGATGGCATTAGTCCAGGCATTCAGAGTCATATCTGAATTTCTTTCAAGTATGAAATGTTTGGGTAGTTCAAGCCCAAAGGACTTAATTATCTTCATGACTAAACTTGTAGTATCTCCACGGAATTGGAAATTCCTCCCTATTTATGCAGGCAAAATAGGGCTACATGTAAGAACAATGAGTGCGACCAGGTTGCCATGTGCTCACTGTCATATGGCATGACTTAGAGCATGTGAGCTGTACAAGAAGCGCCAGGCAGAAGTGCAGAGCTGCCTGACTTTCTCGGCCTTTCAGCCTCAGCAGCAATCAGGAGCAACTCCATTTAGCTCTTTATTGTTATTCTCAATGGATGATAGCCTTGCTGCGATTTGATTTTGGCCAGAAGCTTCCTTCTTCACACTTTTTCTTGATTTTTCATTTTCTATTTCTGATATGACAGTGAATTTTGGCAAAAAACAGTGTCAACTGAGCCAATATCAGCATCCAGTATTATTATATTCAATACCATGTCTTGAAACGTTGTTAGTATATACACACTATAAGCTGCTCAAGCCTAATCTGCCCATGCTTCTATGTTCATAATTCACTGTGACAAGATGGCAGAATTTCAGAAGATTTGATCTGTGCATCTAAAAGAGGATAGAAGAAGCTGGATAGCTCAAGAAGTGTGTGTTGATGCAGCAGCACTATAAACTGATCCAGCACTGAAGGAAAGGAATGATCATATTTTGATATTGAAATGAAGAAGTAATCACAATCCTGTTGAGAAATCTCTGAAATCCTGTTATGGTATGTTGAATTGGCTGAATATCTCAGAAAATAGAACGCTGGATCTAAAGATCGGCCAGCGTTCTCAGTCTGAGGGGTTGCTGTCCAGAGCAAATCTCAAATATTTTCAGTCAGTAGCAGTGCTTTGTTATTCAGTTCCACAGAAGTTTGTCCATATGATGCTTCTCAGCACCAGTAAAGTTTAATATCTTCATTTTTATCTTTGAACTATGCTTGGGGGTTATTTTCTTTCTTTTCTTTTTTCATTTAATCTCAGGCTGCCCGTGTAACATACACAGCATATGCACAGCTCTTTCTTTTAAATATTGCATAAGAAGATGCTGATTTTAACATCATTTTTTAAAGGAAACATTCCAGTGACTTAAAATCAAAATGGATTAATTCATTTTTGCTATTTGTCTCTTCAAAACTTATCCTTTCAAAATTTGTATTTTGTTCTATATTAACATGTACATCATAAATATATATTCAATATTATAATAATATTTTAAGCTGTTCGACGAAGGTCTTTTTGACTTTAGTGGCCTTTTTGACTTTAGTAAAACCACTCAACCAATCAAACCAGATGTATGGTTTTATTTGTTTTGAATAAAAAAATTTGGAAGTTCTACTCTGTGAATGTAGAGTTCTATATTTTTTCATAGATTGGGACAAAAAGAAAATTGGAAATCAGAATTCATTCTACCACTCCCAGGATGAAAAGTGGCTATTTCTAGGAGGGGAAAAAAAAAAAAAAAAAAGAGAGAGAGAGAGAGGGAGAGGGAGAGGAAAGAAAGACGGAAAAATAATCACAGGGGAAATGGAACCCAAATTCTGTTATCTTGTCATAGATACCCCATCTACCTTTAGAGATACTCTGCAGTGCCCAGCTTAATGACCCTTCACAACTAGTGCTGCTCTTAGTTTTTCACAGCCATATGCTGCTTGTCTGTTTGTCTGTCTACCATAGCTATAAATATTAAGTTGTTTAAAGAAGCGCTTCATCCATCAACCAAGACTTTTTGCAAAACAAAAACAGAGGCTTTTAAGTAGGACCTTCTGTATTGGAGATGACAAACCTGAGAGATAATGAATTAGAATAGTATCTACCCACTGAGTAATGGAATCACTGGCCATCAGCATTATACAGAACCATTTGTGGATAGTTCCAGCAAAACTATTTTAACTATAGGGAAAAAAAAGTTTACTTGCCTTTAGTGAAGCTATAGCAGAGGCAGCAGGGGAGAGGGTGAAGAAGCCAAAAATAAAAGATGGAGAAAAGGATAAAATCTAATTAACGTAGTTTGTAGGTTGGAAAGCCTAGATGTGGTTCATTTAAACCATTTAAACATGAATATCTAATGCAAGGCAAGGCAATTCCTTATAGCACTGACTCCTAGAAAATGTAAAAAAAAGTTCATGCTTTAGTCTTGCTATTACTTTACCTTGATGATAGGAGGTTAGAATTTGAATGCAGTTTGAAAGATAGTACCATTTCTTTGATACATCAAAAAGCACTCTGCAGTAGACTACTACTTTAGTAGGACACTTATAGTCAAAGCTAGTATTTGACTATGCTCCTAATGTCATATTACAATGACAGAAGCTCAAGATATATCAATTTAATCTTAGTTCAAAAAAATCTTTTAGTTCTGCTATAGTGAAGTCAAAATGGTCTTTTATAGTTTTTCAGTTTGAAATTGGACAACGAACAACTTTTATAGTAAAAATGAAATGCAGAATATGGTTGAAAGGGTAATCATATTCAGAGTTAAAAATAAAGCACTTGCTACTTATATGGCACTATAGTTTCCTATTAGGAAGCTAAGCTAACAAGAATGAGATTACACAATTAAAAATTGACTCCTCTGACTACTAAATGATAGTGGCTCTGTATTTCTTGTTCACTTGTTTTATACTGTTTAAGGATAATGTCATCTTTGAAATTACTCCTGATTTATACTGATGAAAGTGAGAACTAGGCCCCTTCATAGATAACACTTTGGTATATGGCTAAAGTAATGTAGAAATGAATGGATTTTGACTCATCTTTGGGGTTTTTAAACTATATCAGTTTAATCTTTTGTGTAAAATAAAAAAGTGTTCATCTGTAGAACTACAACATGTAAAAAAGTTCTTACAAAGGATAGGTGTTACCAACTACTGGTTTCATCAGACTGTAAATGAATCCATAGAGTGAGTCATACAGTTCGGTCATGATTCTTGGCAGCTAAATCTTTACTCACAAAGAGATACACGAGTGGTGTGTACACAAACTCATCACCAATGAAATTTCCAAGTCAAGATATAATCTCATTCAAGATTCAATTATGTAATTTAAATGAGTGGCCTTAAAGATCAAAAATCACTCATTGTAGATAAATTAAGTAATTCTTTTCATACATATAGCCCTTTTTCTAGGCAACATAACTATGTGCAAAGACACAAGGTATGAAATGTTCTAACTGTAGAGAACGGTATGTTCGCCTGTCAAATACTGCAATCTGAGGATTCTTGCTGCTCAATTCTTACAGTATTTGTGATGTTCGATTAGGAACTCTTGTCCCAGGAAGAAAACGGCTTTTCAACCTTCTCCTCTTTGGATCTGTTGTATCAACAGATACAACCTGTTGTATCAACCTGTATCATTGTTGTATGTGACCATACAACAACATACAACAACAACAACAAAAAACCCAAATCCCAAGCCCCAGCTACTCACGAATCTGCATAACTTCTCATTTTTCTTTTCCTGTCATGGCTGCAATAATGAAATTCTGTAGAGTATTGTGGAAGTAATCTATCCAGCTCTTTGGTTTGCTTAAGAAGTAGTTTGTGGTTGGGTACCAAACAGACGCGTCGAATTACCTAACTTTAATTTCAAGTAATTGGTGAACAGAATTACCCTTGAGGTTGAAGGAATTATAAACAATGCAGATCCTGGGCTTTTCCCCTCTCTGGATAGTGTCAAGTGGAAACTGCTGCCAGTGAGTTTGTTACAGATGCTCATGACAGTCTGAGGAGGTGAATATTTGCAAATAATAGCTCACTTGACCCTCACTGCTTGCCAATGAAAGAAGAACTATCTGAAGCACTTTCTTGAGGTTTTGGTAAGCCTTATCCTTCCTTCTGATTTCAGTGGTAACCATTTAAGTCTTGGTAATCACTTAAGAACATTTCTTCCGAATAAGCTTCGATATGCACAGAATTATCCTGTCAGTCTACAGCTGACCTCAGACTGCTGCTCTTTATTTAAAGTCATGTCTACAAAACAAACATAAGATGTATATTAACTAGGCAGAAAAAGAAGGAATAATGTGTCTGATATTCCCTATATGAATTTTGTTGATCCTAATTGCTCTGAAGGGGGTAATCCGAAGGATTCCTTGAGACCTTTGGAGAATGGCCAGTCCTGATTAAGATCTGTTTCTGTTGTCAAATACAAGGGTCTGATTCTCATGTCCCTCATACCACTGTATTCCCTGACTTGAAGGGATTTAGTTTTGTTCTTTGTAGGAAATGTCAATATATTTTCTTCATGGTATTCTGCTCTGGACTCTGCAAGTCAAGAAGTGTGGATTGTTCATATCAATTTCAGACAAATTTACCTTAGCTCAACTGGTCCATTTCAGGCTTGATTGGCACTAAGTAGGAACCCAGCACTTCTGTCAAATCTTTTCTTAACATAAACTTTGTATCGTATTGTATTATATTACTTTGGGTATGTCCCTCTTTATACTTCATACATTGCTCTGTTTCCTCTGTTAATGTGATCACTGCCAAGACTGATGGGATTTTGCTGCATTTAAACCAAACCGAACATCTACTGGGCCACCTGGCTTATGAAATACCTTAAGTGGCTTTATGAAACAGTCTCTTGACCACAGAATTAACCACTAGTTGCTGAGCATCTCGGTCAGATGCACATGCAGAAGCAGCGACAAAGAGGACGAGGAGTGATGACCATGCAATTTTAGAAGTCGCTGTGTAAAAAGCTAATCTAGCTGTATTGGTATGGCTTTCACACTTAACCACATGCACATGGTATCTTCAAACCCTCAAACTGAAAAGCTTGAAAAACACACTGCAGACATACAAGCCAAAACAGTCTACTGAGA
Source organism: Rhea americana (assembly GCF_003343005.1). Lineage (NCBI taxonomy): Eukaryota > Metazoa > Chordata > Aves > Rheiformes > Rheidae > Rhea > Rhea americana. Next base: position 3,813,172 of record NW_028186645.1, read on the forward strand.
AGTCAGGCAGCACCAGCTAGAGCGTTGTAACTGTCAGGCCATGCAGCCCATACTAAAACACGGTAGAGCTGAGTGCCTCATCTCCTTGGTCTGAATTGCAGTCCTGAGGATTACAGGAGAGAAAACAACATGGTCCACTGTTTGTGAATTAAGAAAGACCCTCAGCTTCTTACTATGTTATTGACAAACAAATCAGCTGGTCAAAATTTGTAGATCCTGATTTTAGGAAACAGCTAACTATGATGGTGCTCAAAAGAAAAAAGAAACATTTAGGAAGAGCTTCTTGTTAAATAGACTCTACTTACTATTACTGTATGTTTTAGACAGTGAAATGCTATTTTTTGTAAGATGAAACAAACTACGGGGGGGGGAAAGAAGGTTTTATTTTTATGTTCTATATTTCTTCTCAAAGCTATTGTTAACGGATGGAAGCAACCAAGAACCATACTGTGAGGTATTGTGTGGCTGTACTGCAAAATAAAAATTGAATTTGAATTCTTATAATACAAGAGATGAAAGGCATTACTGTGTTGATTTCTACATCGACTCCTGTAGTAATGAACAGTGGCAATCCAGGCCCACTCACCAAAGTGGGTTTGCATGATGAAGTGCTTCTTTCAAGAGAAAGAAAAATCAGATATGAGACTATTTTTTTACTTTCTGATGCCACAGGACATTTGATGTCTTACTAGTTCAGCAGGTTTTACTCTCAGCTGCTTGCCAGGGCCTGTACTTTGCCTCCATTTTGTTTGGTAACCATTTATAATTTAACTGGGAACTGATATCTTTATTTGCAAATGGTCTCTCTTTTCTTCTGTCTAGAGTGCTATCCATAATTATGTGTTTCTGTGAGTGTGTGCAAGTGTGTGTTAGTGCTTTATTTACACATAGTTATATATCTCAAGCACAGAACTGTATCTCCATCCGGATAGCAACCTTGTTTGTGTTATTTAAGTAAGTGCCTCAAAAGAAAAGTCAAAAATATCCCTTTTATGGGCTTCATAATGGGAACACACACGAGAAGCCGAGAGACGACTCTTGGGCTAGCACATATCATTTTATCCCAGCTGAGATCAACGGCAGATAGAGGCTTGGCCCCAGGTGCTTAAAGCCTTTCCTTCCTTTCTAACTACAGTTTGCCTTATCGGGCCCAAACTGTTTCAAGATCATCAGCTTTTAACTGTGGGAACCTCAGTGAGCAACTGACTGAAGCCCTGCCTGCTCATGGGAAGCTGCCGCCGCCGCCGCCGCCGCCGCTTTTAATGTCTCTTGGTGCCACTCGCGCCGCAGCCCCGCTTCCTGCTCGTGGTACGCAGCAGCAGCAGCGGCAGCAGCAGCAGCAGCAGCAGCAGCAGCAGCAGCAGCAGCAGCAGCACGAGTCCCCCAGCCTCGCTGCCGGCTCGGTTGCCTGCCCAAAGCACTCAGCGGTTGCACGGCAGCATTCAAGTCAAAGCCTCTGCACTTAAGCACGTCTTTCTCAGTTGCTGAAACCTCTCTTTTGGGACTTTTATTTGATTTGATCCTTTATTTGTTTATTACTGAGTTGCCTGTGCCCACCTGGAGGAGATGAATCTCGTTCTCTGAGGTTTTCAGACTTTTAGGAAGTCACAAGGCAGGAGGTTCTGCAAGCTTTTAATTTTTGTTCTGATTTATTTCACTTTTAATGTCCAACCAAAAATTCTCCTCTATATAATCATAGTTCCAATGACATATTTGCTTTAAGCACCATTCATGTTTGTAGAACTGCTTCAAAGTGGAGGATTTTCAGTTTTCTTTGTTATTTCTTCCACTTTCTGGGTAATACTGAAGTAAAGTCACTAATATGTTTTGGTCCTTCTTTTCATACTCCCTGCATTGACAGATCAAGCAACCCAAAATTGTGTCAGGCACCTAAAAGATGAGGCTGTCTTAAAAAATAAGATAATTTATTTGTTTACAAATTTTTGAGATCTTAGAGCTTATTCTGATCACATTTTCAAGTTTTATTTATGCAATGCATGCTAGAAAAATTTTATTTTACAGACAGAGATGAAATTCTTCTGAAATCAGCTGAATCCAAGAGTTACAAATTTAAAACAATAAAAATCCTACTGACCATCAGCGTGTCTCCCAGATTAATAAGCACAATTTTTGCATCAGAATACGTTAAAAAAGTACAATCTATTTTATAACATATATTCAGCATTGCCATATGATAAAAAACTAAAAGTAATGTCTCTTTGTAGCCTAGTACTTCTAATTTTTAATTAACTTTGCAAATTCAGTTTTAGCAGTTTTAGCAGTTTTAGCAGTGGATGTGTCTTCTGACGTCCCCAGATCTGGTCACTCTAACCGGATTTGTGATTTCTGTATTTTCCTATGACTCATTTCTCATGAGGGTTACAGTGCTACTCTTTCAATGAGAAAATATCTTTTTCTCCTCCTCCATTCTGCCCATTTGTAAGGTTAGGAAGAAAGGTTGGAGTGCTAACTAAAATTTCTGGTAGCCCCAAGTGTTATGTTCAGAATGTCACCTTAGACCTGAGATTCAAACAGGATGCAATGGATCATACTAATATGTCCACACTAATGTTTCTAGTCTGTTATCATTAACAGAGGGGTTCATATGGTGTAAACATGGACGTGTCCTCTTAGTCTCACCAAGTTAATGCGGAACATAATAGACAGTAATAGCTAATAGACAGTACACATTTTAACCTCAGCAGAAAATCATATTGTTATTTTTTTTGCAGAGGTATAACACAATATCTTTTTTCTGCTCTTAAAATCAGGAAGACAACATTATTATCTTGCTGGGCTATGTTTAGTCATCAATATTTTAGAAAAGGTTTTATTTTCCTTTTGTAGAGGCCTCTCTAATTATCAGAGAACACAAACTCTGCCCTGCCTTAGGCATATTTAATATTCCAGGTTGGAAAGCAACTTACAGGAGAACTCCTACAATGGAAAAATCACATTGGACAATGACAAAGAAAAAAGATTCTCAAAATGTACAATAAAGCCAGGGCATGAGAAAGACAGCAAAATAGAAATATCGAGACTCACGTGATGCCAAATTACCAGCCACTCTCCTCTGCCTGTTCAACCAGAGACCAGTCTCCTGGCTCTCCATGGAAGGTATCAGAATTAACTTATATACAGCTCAACCCTCTGAAATTCAGTAGTTGAATCACGTATGACTAGGCAGGCAGAGGGTTCAGTAAACTGAAGAGGCAAAAAAATTAAGAAGAAAAGAATAAATAAAAACTTGACATATCGATCACTAGGGAGAGAAAAACTCTCAACAATATAGCTATGTTCTGCACATGAAAAGCTCGCCTTCAACATATCTTTATAGCCTATATGGTGTATATTATTTACATCTACATTTAGTTTTGTAAAACAAAAAAGCACCATCTGCCCAACCGCACTTTCCTTCCAGGAAATTGAAATGAGAACGGATGTTGTCTTTCGTGCTTATTTTCATTCTTTTACATGTTTAGCTCTTAGTACAGTCAGTATATGCTCAAAAAGAGATGTAAACCAACATGTTCCTTAGCCACTATTTCCCATCATACACATGAAAAAAAAAAAAAAAAAAAAAAAAAAAAAAAGAAAGAAAAGGAAAGATGAGCATGGAAACATCAAAAAAATCCAACCTGAAATAGACATCCATACACAATTATTGCAATTAAGACATAAGGACACTCATTGACTATGTTCTTTGGCAGCTGTTTCTTCCTATAAGGTTTCTTCCTATTCCTATGTAGACAACCAGATAGAAAACAACAGCATAGGACTGTAGTCAGTTAAAGTTTTCACTCCCAAGAACAGGATTCTTGTTCCAATTTTGAGATTTCTGAAGTGTTAGAAGTAAAAGTAAGCTCCATTTTTCCTTCTGTCCTCCAAATAAGAAAGGTTGTATGTTTGTGTACTTAGGCACACATGTCAGAAGGGTGAAGAAGAACGGTTTGCAGTTATATTTTGATGTATAGGCACTGTGGCTTGATAATGTGGAGTGAGTTGTTGCAGCAGATACAATTTTTACTGCAGTTCTCACAGAAAATTCTGCAACATCTGCCTGTCTTTTTTTTTTTTTTTTTTTTTTTAATGCTTATATTCCTTGTGTAGTTAAAATTAAGGAGCAATGTGCCTATCAGGCATAAATAGTCAGGCTGCAGTCATATTCTCCAGGGAATACTGTTCTCCCTGTACTCATTTTATAGAATGTATCTGTATATATGCAGTTTAACCCTCATGTTTGTCCATGAAGTGAGGAGGAAGGATAATGAATTGTCTCTGCTCTCCTCAACATCCTGGAGTAGCCAGAAACTGCTTTTGGCACCTAGTTTAAATGAGGATGGCCACAGATCTCCTCAAACCTCTGCGATATCTTCAGCTTACTCATTATGAGCTGCTCCATTGACTCACTGTCTGGCAGGCTTCATCTTTAATTGTGCCTCTCCACGTGTTGGACATGACCCCTTCTTCACTTCAATGCTCAAATGTTGATGCTTCCACATTCAAGTGCCAATGCATTAAGGACACCTCCTAGTGTCTGTGGAACAGGAAGTCAGAAAATGGCTCATAAAAACTGCATGGGGTGTACAAGGAGTGAATGACAGCTGTGAATTGGACATCTCCTTCCCTATGTCCTTCTGGATCATCCACCTTTTCTTATGCAATCTAATATGTGACAGATCACAGAATCATAGAATCAGTAAGGTTGGAAGGGACCTCTGGAGATCATCTAGTCCAACCTCCCTGCTCAGCAGGGTCACCTAGAGCATGTTAGACAGGGTTGCGTCCAGGCAGGCCTTGAAGATCTCCAGAGAAGGAGACTCCACAGCCTCTCTGGGCAACCTGCTACAGTGCTCCGTCACTCTCACAGGGAAGAAATTCCCCCTCACGGTCAGGCCGAACTTCCTGTGCTTCAGTTTCTGCCCATTGCCTCTTGTCCTGTCACACGGGGCAGCTGAAAAGAGTTTGTCCCCGTCCCCTTGACACCCTCCCTTCAGGCACTTGTACACATTGATGAGATCCCCCCTCAGTCTTCTCTTCCCCAGGCTGAAGAGGCCCAGCTCTCGCAGCCGTTCCTCACAGGGCAGGTGCTCCAGCCCTCTGATCATCTTTGTAGTCCTACACTGGACTCTCTGAGTTATCATCACAATGTTTTCCAGGATCAGTTTCAACCCTGAAAACAACCTACTACTAATTCGAGGTTTTTATGAGACTTTTAATTGCAATCCCCGAGGGTTTTGCACCAAAACCAAAAATTTCTTCTGGAAAAAGTGCCAGATGTTCTCACCAAAATCCTAAAATATTGGAGCAAAATTAGGTGCCTAAGTGTTTCTGAGAGTTAGGCTTCTAGGCCGTTATTTCCCATGTCTAAAATACAGACAATAGATGCTCTTGCTTAACCGTATGGCCTAAGGATACTCATTAATCACATTAAGATTGTGAGGTGCTCAGCTACACTAAATAGCAGAACTGCATGAGCTCCGTGATGGTGGTTACCTAGGGGATATATAGATCAACAAATCCCTGTTTTGCTCTTCAGTCACTTGGGGATGGCATGGCGATCCTTTTTTACTAATCAGCACCCTGAAATTTTGCTGTCATCTGGCCAGCTTCAAAATTACAAGTAGAACATAGCTACAAGAGCAGCAAAGGCTGTATCTTCTAATTGCTGACTTTCCCCCTCCTCTCTTCATCATCAGTGTATTAAGTCTCTACGCTGCATTATCAATTAATAGGTTTCAAAATGCCTTTTTGGAAATTTTAACATTTTTATTTTTAATTAGAGTAGTGGAAAACAAAAAGCCTACAAAGCTATCTACATCTATGCTGTTCTTTACTTCGATAATAAACAACTCTGCTCATTTAAATCAATTTTATATAAAAACAACAAGAAAGGCTGAGTGCTTTGCACGTAGAGCTTCTTCTTGATGGAGAAAAAGTACACCAGAGAAGAGCAGGGAATGGAACTGCCTATCTAATTGGGATGTACCACTGTACTGAGAATTGCTCAGCTCTATTGTACGGACCCTGAGCTGCTAACAGATATCCTTCTTTAGCTACAAGACTGTGCTTTTGGAGTAAAGAAGATCACAACTCCATCTGTACTGTTGCTGTGATGTACTGAGTGGGAGTTGTGTACAGGACAGTGAGAACTGTGAAGTTCGAAAGTGGCCATGGATTTATTATAGAGAGAACTCTCGAGCTGTTTGGTATTTTTATTTTTATTTATTTTTTTTTGGAGAGCCTATCTTGAATGAAGCTTTTTAAGTTTTTGATGTGTTCAGTTAACTGTCTGAAAAATTCTTTTCCATTTTCATCATCCTTTCTCCTTCTAGCTGCTAAGCAGAATTACAAAAGCCAAAATACCATGAAATATTGCTTTTTAATGACATTTCTAACTAGAATGGGAAAACAAAATCTCATGAGCAGGAACATAATAATATGCTAGTATCTCAAATTCAGTTGGTACCTTTGCTCATTCAAACTCTAAACTCTTCTCTTTGAAGGTTTACTAGTGCTGACCTATGACTATAACAGACACTGAATAAATTCCAGGTTCGGGTACCATCAGCCATAGAGATAGTCTGACATTCCTGAACTGAATTTTATGGATCTTTCTAATGGAGAGAGTCAGAGATTCAAAATCATTCTGAACTTCGATATGGATGTGGATTTGGCCCCGGCATGATTTGCAGCTCCTTACGTAAGGCAGACATAAGAAATCATTACTAGGCCAGACCAGCAGTTTGCCCATCCCAGTGCTGTGTCCCCAACAGGGGCAACAAGGGGTGCTTTTTGGGGAAATCAGGCAAACCTGTGTGCTTCCTGCAATCCAGGCCCATCCACAATTATTGGATTATGGATGTTAGAGGGTACAATTCCATTTAATCCTTTTAGCATCCATTTATGGACCTGATGTCCATGATAAAACAGCCAGATTTAAAGGCCCTTAAAAAATGAAGTCCTCTAGGGGAAACACTGACAAGCTCTTCTCGTCTGCTAGCACTGTTGGGTGCTGCTTTAATAAAGGAGCCGCAGCCGCACTGTGAAGCAAGAGCGATGCACGACTGCGATATCACTGTCATGTGAATGAGCTGTCCCAGTACTGCAGAGTCTGCTCTTTACTGTACACAGAGACGCATCAATACTGAATATAGTGTGTTAGCAAAACAGAATGGAAATCTTTTAGGTGAAGAATGGCTTCCCTGATTGCTTTGCTCTACCAGAATGGGGTGTGTTTTCAGGCACTCTGATAAATGTGTGCTATTTTTCAGCCATTCAGTGTGAAGTGCTGCAGGTTTCATATAAACTTTTATTGCTCACCACAGGCATGGAAGGATTGATTACATTGTTTGGGGATTTCCTAACTTCTGAGACTGCCTTTTTAGTCAGCCTTAATACAGTGTATGGGGGGAACAAAATGGTGCAGTGCTACTCAGTAGCCTGCTCTCTGCCTTTGTATTTTAAGATCAGCCCATCAGATTTGGAGTAGTGTAGCCAACAGTCTGCTTCATCCACAATAACTTCTTAACATCTCAGGTGCCTGGGGGCAGCTGCATTGTTAGTGATGAGTATGATGGTGTCCTGCTATAACTGTGGGGAATATGGGGAAATCTGTGGCCATAATTTAAGGATTATTTTATGTTATCACTTTTACTTTTGTCTAGGTGTGACTGTCACGGAAAAGGAAACAAAAGCTTGACATAAGGATGGTGTGCTATGGATATCTGAAATGTGTAAGGAAATGTTGGTGCATCTAGACTGAAATCTCCATAATGACAAAGGGATTCAGGTGCAGATAATATCTTTTTTGAGGCAAAATATGCTTGGGTGTGGGCTTCTCCAAGGAGGGTGAATTCATGCTGAGCCGTGACAATTCACTCTTAGTGAATCTGTAAAATACCTTAGGGTTTCTGGACTATTTGCCAGAAATAACACCTTTCTCCAGTTCTGACTTAGTGAATATGTCTTGTTTCACCTGTTCCTGAGTAGGCCTTTCACAGCTTGAGACCTCTGGTTTTGTAGAACTCAGTTTTACTAGTTCTCAGGTTGTAGAGGTGGGCATTTTGTTTTCTGTATTTCTGTATTAATTAGTTGATGAGCCTTAACCTATGGGGGCAAAAAAAAAAAAAAAAAAAGCCTTTAGCCTAATAAGAATCTCTCATAATTTCTACAAGGACTGTTTATAACTCTTGTAAAACCACTGACTTGGCATTCAACTACCTTGCAACTGGAAGCTCCTCAAATTCTCCTCAGTTTCATACACAATTCTTGTCACCTCTATTTGTGAGATACTCAAATCCCTATTCTATTCTTGATTGCTAGGCAAAAATCAGAAATACCTCCATTACAATGAACGTTGCTTTCATTGGTAAAAAACTAGCAAGAGAAGACTGGCGCCCTAGACATTACAAACAATACAGGCTTTCAGTAAATAAATAATTCAATTCAATTAGAATAAATGCCTGCCCTGATGCACCATAGTTTCTAATTTCTTTAATAAGCATCCTTGGGAGGTGATTATGGGAAGTGATCCTCAATGAAAGCTTCAAGGAAGGTTCTGTAAGAAAGCAGAAGCTGTAGTGCCGTTTTTACTTTCCTGATAGGAGAGAGTGGTGTAAAGGTTAAAGAGAACTCCAACCCAGACTAAGCCTGCAGAGTTCACGTTGTGTATGGAAAAGTAGGCTTGGAATGACATTCTGCAGGTAGTAGCTCCTACAAGACTCCTCTGCCAGATGTTCCTGGTGGCTGAAGGTCTGTGCTAACCAAGAGGGAGAGGACAAAGTACTAGAACAAGGAGCCAGGGAATGAAGTAAGTCCTCTGCTACAGTGGTGCTGGTGGCTGAAACACCATGCAAAGATATAAATGCACTAATACTGCTCATATGCCTTAGCTAGCTGTGTGCACTTCCCAGCTCCAGCCAGGGAAGCTATAAGCACAGCCCAGCAGACAAAAGGCTGTGGCTACTGGCCTTGAAGCTGTTCAGGTAAGTCCCTGAGCCTAGTATTTCCTACTGACCAGTTGCCTCTGGACGATTAAAGATAGCTTTTAGGCACAGACACAGGGATAAAGCTCAGGTCTGTCTACTGGCCTAGGAATATTTTTCTCTTGTTTTCCTGGTGTCTTTATCTCCTTCAAATCAAACCCTATATACCTAACTCAAGCCAAAAAGCAGGGGGAGAATGTGACTCAACAGACTTGCATTAAAGCCCCTGGGGGAGGTTCACCATTCTGTTTCTCTGCCTGAAAATATATGTGGGAGGGTAACAATGTGTTGAGAAGTGAGAACATTTAGGGACAGAATCTACCCAAGAGTGAATGCTCACACTGCCTACCAAAGTGACTTGAGGGCAGAATCTGGCCTTTAAATATTATTAGACATTTGGGCAGATAAAAACAGTTTAGCTCCTGATTGCCTTTCTTCTTCCTGCTCAGAAAGTGCTCGGTGTAAGATGTCAATTTTTGCAGGTAAAACCCATGCTGAGTGATCAGATCCTTTCCTCTCCCTTCATTTTGAGGAGAGATTTGTGGTCTCACCTGAAACTAGTCATAAATTCAAACTGAAATTCACATGATGCAAAGTAGAAATGGAGCCTCAAAACTCAGATCTGGATCCAGATTTGAAATGGTGAGCCTGGAGATGGCATAACAACCCATCTAATCCAAAGCCACATAAATCTAAGTCTCCCCCAAATTTTTTTAAAGCTCACCAATGCAGCACATTACTTTCAGCTTATAGAAATGACCTTTGGGCAGTTTTCATGAGAGATCAGTTTAACTTTGTCCCATCACTACTTCCTCATTGCACATTTTCTCACACGGGTGTGTGATCCTGTCTCTACAGAAAGTCTTCATAAAAACCCTAAAGGAAGTAGTTCTTTTATATGTACAATATGCACTGTGCCATAGCTAGCAAGAGGGTGAAAGAAAACACAAAGAAAGCAGAAATAGAGAAACCAGTGCAATTTCTTGCCATATAAAGGGCTGCCAAGTGCTTTTCATTTATATAGATGACTTAATGATGATTGTATGATATTTAAAATTACTGCCACCCACCAGAGATGCATTAAAACTTTTATCAATATGTCTCTTTTACTATCTATTTGACTGTAAAAATGCAAAAATCATTGGGAAAAAATAGCTTTATGCCAGTCACCAAAAAACAACTCTGTGACCTTTCTAGATTAAAAAAAAAAACCTATACTAGTATCAACATGATTTAAATTTACATGAACAAATAAGTTGTTTCACACAATAGAAACAAGTAATAAACTAGGACGAGAACTGTGACCAGCCTGGGACCTCTTAAACACCCCTCTGGACCTGGTAGGAGCCTGTTTTTTCTGTCTCTGGGAGAACCCCCCACGCTGGTCTAATTACCTTTTTAAATTCATATCTAGAACCACAGGCTGCCTCATGGGATTAAGCACAGTATGCTTTGCAAATTGAAAATAAGATAGCTGTTAGGAATATATACTTGGCTCTATGATTACAGCAACAAACAATGGCAAAACATTAATTTACATCTACTATAATGGCGACACAAAGCCGAGAATTTTTGTTGCGTTATGGGGAAGAGATAAATTTGAAAAGGTGAGACTCTAAAAGGTGCAGACTCTAATGAGGGAGATTCTCGGCAGAGTAGGTAACTGGCAGAATGATATCAACTGAAAGTTATGGGGATTCAGTATATCATTAAGTTTATTTACCATAAAATGGATTGAGGGCTTTTTTAGTAGCAAAACTATTCATAAGGAGACAAAGTTTATATATAATATATATATGTGTATATATATGTATATATGGGGGGTGGAAAGCATTTGTGTGGGGGTGAAACAGTGCACAGTGGCTGCAGCAGCAATCCAGCCATGCCTGGATCTAGGATTTTTAAAGGTGCTTTATCTGGTAGAAATGAATACAGCATTTACAAATTGAAAATAACTCTGTAAACTTAGATAAGATTGTCTTGGTAATATTTTACCAAGGAAGCCGCTCACCACTGCTTACTTTCAATTAGCCATCTAAATCATAGCCTATACAAAAAGCAATCCCTGCTGTCTTGTAATAAAAAAAAGAAAGTTAGACTAGTTCCTAAGAGTTTTGATTCATGTTGCTGAATATGGAAGATCTGTAATCTTCTCCTTGGAGTCTATAGTCTAATGTAACTGCTTGAAAGTATTTTCCTTCTGCTGCTGGCAAAGATATTTTTTTTTTCTGAAATGAATGGTGATTCATTATAGATAACCTTTCCCGATTAATTTTGTTTTGACTTTAACTTTGGAATAAGAATATAAGCAGTAAAGTACATTCTCCCTAGATAGTAACTATATTGTTATTTTTGGAATATTTTGTACTTGATATAACCTAAATTTAGAAGCAAAAAAAAAAATTGATTGTCATGAAAAGTTTTAGCTGTTAGATAAAAAGTGGCATTTTATTATTATTACTTGTGTGAGATGAATAATAAATAAGCAAGTTCCTTGAAATCAGTATTCAGCTTCACTGGCTTCTGTCTACACGATCCACAGGACTAACACCCTTGGAGGCTGACTGGTCAAACTGAAGAAGTTTGATTTGTATCTACATATTTCTAGTGAGCCACAGCTAATGTTAGTAAACTGCAATAGACCAAGCATTAAGACACAGGACACTGTTGTGACATGACTGGTATTTGTAAGACTGATCAGAATGGAATTGTGAACAAAGTGCAGGTCGTTTTGATAATTTCAGTAACGAGAGACAATACTTAAGAGTCTTAAGAAATAGACATATCATCTGTTGCAAATTACTACATGTAGCAATTTTTCACCAACTAAATCTGGTTCATGGCTTTTTCTGTCAATCAAAGCTTCCCTTCCTTCTCTCTTCCTGTTTTTTTTTTCTTTTTGGCTCTGTTTATTTTTGGCCAATTCTTCAATTTTTATTGCAGGCTTTTTCTCATAGCTTGACTTTACTGGCTGAATAATGTGACTGGAACCTGTCCCCTGTTGTGTTTTTTGTTGTTTTTGTTTTATTTTGGTTCTTGTTTGTTTTAAAGATGGGGAGGATGTTCAGACCATTTGGTATATCTGAATTACCAGCACAATCCATTGGTGTCAACAAGAAGAAGGAATTTTCTTTTTAAGAAACATTAAAATTAAAAGTGAAGCATGCATCTTTATAATATGCTTACAATGTAGTGCATACAAAGCTGAATGCTATCAGATAAACCTGAGTGATTTTTTCTTGCCTTCACAAAAGGGTGAATGGTGTGTGCACCTCTCTGTAGGCAGTTAGCCCCAGGCAGGAAAGGAGTTTTTCACCCTCCATCATTCACTGTTGTTCGACAGTGATTTACTCATCTAAGCACATGCCCAATGTTTTACAGCTGTTGAAGAGTCCCACTGAAGTCAAAGGAGATGATGTATGCCAGGATTACTCCATGCTGGAAAGTCAGGTTGATGTTTCACTTTCTTGCTGAAGGAAGACCTAAATATTAAGAGCAATTTGATGATCAGCTCAGTTACTTAGGGCAAGGATATGCCTACATTCCTGATCAGTGTTTAAAGGCAATATTTTATTTTGTTTTGTTTTATATTTGCCCTAAAAATCCATAATTTACAGGAATGAATGGCAGGTTTTAATCTTAAACAAAAATAAATTTTATATAAATCTTCAGAAAGGAATGAATAAAGTAGCCTATGTCCACAAAAAATATTCCACCCCATATGTGGATCCTCTAGGATTCCAGCCTACCTGCATCATTTGGTGCATGACCTCACTGAAGCTCCATCTACAGCTGCAGATGAACCGATTGCTCTGTCTATTTTGGTAATTGCTCCTGAAAAGAAGCTGGAAAAGCTGGAAAGTTTCTGTGAAAGCTGCTGGTGCAGACTGCAACGTTTTGCTCACTAGCACTGACCATTTTCAGCCGGTGTCGCTGACCACAGCCAGCATCAGAAAAGGATCAGATAATGTAGTGCAAGCAAAGTTGCAGGGTTCTCATCCTGGCATACAAGAACAGCTACTTGCTTACTCTGTTGCTTATATGGGGCACAGGAGCACTTCATAAAATCAGAGACAGGCAGGGGGAGCACCTATAAAAATGTAGTAACAATTTATTATACAAAGATTTTTTTTTTTTTAAGTGCCATGGAAACCAGCAGCCCGTGAGCTGCTCTCAACATTATACTGCAGATACGGTATGGAGAAAAATTGTTCATTAACTTTCAGAAGATCCACAGAGCTAATTCCTGAAAAAAAAAAGCTGTCTTGAAAGTGGAAGGAACTAGGACTGCTGAGTTGACCCAGGCTACTCTATTGTTAGTATTTTTACTTATCACTTATGCTGATTTCAGCTGCACTTTTACTTTGGACTGTATATTTTTTAAAGAACAGTAACTCACATTGCAGTGAAATAGAAGTAGAATATTCTACATACGCAGTAAGTTGAGCTTTAACACAGCCATCCAACTGTGATCTTTCCTGTACCTGAGCAATGTCTCAACAAAATCCCGTGTGTGCCTATGTCTGTTTATGTATATGTGTATATGGACAGATTTGTACCAACTCTGCATTGTTACACTTGACTTACTCTTTTTTTTAATTATGTAAAAAAATCACATTAAGCTGAATCTAATTACTGCAATGTATATTAGAAGCAGGGCACCATCAAAATTTTATTTAAATTAATCAGGTTTTGATTTAAGATATTAAATTCAAATTAATCATGTAAAAATGGAAATGATCCTTGACGTGCTTCCAGCTGTGACTTCAGTCTGTTTTCTCGTGTGAGTCACTTTCGGGATGTCTTGGGGGGAACATTACGAAAATTCACGCCGGTGCTATTTCAATTAGAGTTATTTAGCAGGACAGATGTAAAGAATACGGTATAATTAAGAAGGAGCTGATGACACGGCTACAGATTTTCAGGATCAAAAAAAGAACTGTTAGTGAAAATTGACTACTGGTCATGTAGTCCAAGTTCAAATATGCTGGGGTTAAGCACTCATTAATGATGGAATGAGGTCTTTAGATAGACCATTGGACTCTTTCTCTGGAGCAATCTGCAGAATTCTGCCCTGGAAATAACTTTGAAGCTTCATTAACAAGCAGATGATACCTGCTAATATAATTTTAAAATTCTTTAATTTTCCTCCCTCTAGTGCCTAATCTTTTCTGGCTAGCTAACTTCAAAGGCCTTCAGAAAAACCTAGAAGTGCCATATAAATACACATTTAAGTGCATGTATACACACACACACGCACACAGATACACACATACATACACTCAAAGCATTGTTAAATTCATGATGAATATGGCCTGCCAGGAATACTGTAATTTCTTCTAATACTGTTTGAGCAGAATTAGAGTCTGTATTACCTGTATGCTTCCTGACAGAAACCAATGAAGAGGATGGGGGCTTTCCCACACAGAGGCATGACTTAGTATTTATTTATAACTCTATATTATCAATATTTCCACTGTGAAATACGCACCGCACAACTTTTCTTTACTATACTTATAGAACCATAGAGTGACACTAACATTTCTTTTTCTAATGTGCTGCGATACTATGCAACATCAACATTGGAAACTATTTTTACAAATTCTTTTACCTGAAATTAAATTCTCAGGTAAGGCTCTCAGACTTTCCAACACGAAAAAAGATCAGAGAGAATATAATCCTTTCCTTCTTATATTCATAAGTCTCTTGAAAATGTGTATTTAAACATACTTCCTATGGTTGCTATCCAGGGTTCTCAGTATCTGTTCCCCTCCTACTAAGTAATAGTAAAAGCCAAGTTAAATTTAAAAAATGCACAGTACATACTGTACATTCATAATTATAGATTAAATATTGATCTCCATGGTAGTTTCTGCATATCACTTGCAATCTTTTTCTTTCCTCAGTTACGTCCCATCGTCATTTCCTTCCCCAAAGCACCACCTAACTGAAAATGCTTTCTGCAACCAAATGTTTTTTTAACTAAAAAAGATGCCAGTGACTGACAATAACATAATTATAATATCTAGTTCTGTATATTTGTCAACATTTCTCAGGAGTCAATTCTTAAGTCATAGCATCTTTGACCCCAAAGTCTCTTTATTTGCCTGTTCTGGGATGGCATACGCTTTAGCAACAGCAGCACCTAAAGAAAGAGCAATGCATCAGACTGAGCATGTCTGGCTATGCATAGTGGATGAAGATGAAATAACATATTATGCTTGCCACAGCTTACCTGTTATGTTGATGTCAAGGCAGGAAACTGTCTGCAAAATAGATATACAGTCAGCATAAACTTTTTGTTATTAGGGTAGCTGATCACATTGTTGTTACAGTTGTAGGAATAATATGATTCATTGATGGTTTCTGCTTCCCACTCATAAGATATAAACCTCCATAATGATTATTCTTTAACAATATTTAAAGATATTTCTAAAACAAACTGTGGGAGTTTAACATAATAATGGCTTCAGTTTTTCAGGAGACACTTTTGGGGGAAGTTTATGACTCTTTAAATATTAAAAATGACTTCTCATAAGTAACATGAACGTAATAAGACTAATTTGTGAAAAAAAGATGTGATAAAAATATGTTCAATTTATGTATTTTTTCCTTTTTAAAATTTAGTTTTTCTTTTGGCATAACAGCTGGAAAGAACAATTTTCTTTCCGTGGGCTAGGCTGTTTCCTGGATGACTGAAATACATTTTCCCACGGGGGATACCCAGGTTCAGTTCCCATCTGGGTGTCTTTCTCCTCCTGTTTCCTTTCTCTCTCCACCTCCCCTCCTCCAGGACCAGAGCGTATTAATAATGAATTGTAGGTTTCCAGTGATTTTAATCACAGCAATTCTACCTTTTAGTAAATCCAAATTTTAGTGATTCCAACTCCATACACACCTAAGAGATTATACCAAACCTAACACTGCTCTGTGCAGAGTATAGGTTAGCCCCAAACATCCTAACGATATTTGTTCACCTATTTCTCAATCCTTCATCCTCATCTGTGCAGCAGGGTTCCCTTAACCACAGGGACTCATTTGCAGGATGAAGGCACAGGTAGCTCAGCCTGGCTTCCCTGGTCAGTTGGGAAGCCGGTTTGACGATCCTGGGAAAGAAATCTCAGACTCCTATTAATTCCTTGAGGGGAAGACAGTTGGGAAGGGGAGCACGGAAGTGGTATAAGATGAGCTCTGGAGAAATCCTTAGGGCAGTAGAGCCTCATTCCCTATGAGAGGAACTTGTTCTTGTCCATATGGTAAATACAGTTTCCTCACTGATGCCGCTGTGGTCACTGAGGCATTAAACTCTTGATATTTGTCATGCAAATATTACACACTGAAAGCAGAGGAGGAGGGAAGAGCCAAAAATTGTGAAGGTGTTTTTCAGTGAGGTAGTACGTGAAACCCTGGACTTGGACTTCATCTGACATCACTCAATCCATTGATCTTTTATTCAGTTTTGGGGCTATTGCATGCCATTTGCATATTTTTTCTCAGTTCCCTCTATGTAGAGTAACAGTTATAGGAGGAATATTCCTTTCCTATTTTCCCACTTTCCAACCTAGTTAGAGTGTAAACTTTTTGTGACAATATAGGATTGTGCATTTCTCAGGGCATAGCCTACCATACCTCAATAAAGCCTGTGGGCAGTGAAGTATGCAAATAATAGTGTTAATAAAAACACAGCGTTTACATATCACCTTAGACTTATTAGTAAATCTGACATCTTTTATGGAACCTCTGGAACATTTTACAGGTGAGGATTTTCTAAAAAATGTCTTGTAAAAAGCAATTTAGTGGCTTGACCATGGTCATATCAGTTTGAGAGAGGGCAGGGCTTGGATTTCTTGATTGCTTGTGTTTCCTCTTAAACTTGGCTCCACTAATCTGCTAGAATCACTGTCAGAAAAAAACTACATTCTTTAGTTAATTTATTTGTATTTGCCAAAATGTATAAGCTGTTAGTTATTTCTCATTTATTTATAACTATGGTGTAACAGATAACATATAGGTCATAAGATGGCATGGGACTCTTGAAGTGGTATGAGTTGTGGTAAGGATACCAGAAAACGTTATATGAAAACTCTGACTTTTGCAGCTGGAATCTTCATTTAAAGGATGTGTTGAGGTGCTTCTCTCCAGAGGTCATTGCCAGAGGCACTTGGATGACTCAGCAAGAAAATCTGGCACTTTGGGAGAATCCTCTTGAGAGAAGAAGTGCTGCAAAGGTGAAATGTTCATTTTAACCAGTTCGGCTCCAGTGGACAGCACGGAGAATGGAGATTGGCCATATCTATGGTACATTTTCTCCTTTTGGAGGTAACTTCTGTCCTACTATGCAGACAGTCCTGGTCTCTGTCTACTAGTAGTGCTCCAGCTAAGGCCACAGGTGCCTTTCCATCCCTGGGTAACCGTTATTTGCTGCTTCTTGTGCAGCACAGTCAGACTTGGCCCATTAGTCTGTCTTTATTTCTTCTATGGCCAGAAAGAAATCACATATAATATCTTTCAGAGCATACAAGCTCATTTTGAAAGTGATTTTCCAGGCAAATGAACACGTCCCATGGGTTCCACCTGGGAGTAAATGTTTACGGCTGACTTTAGAAATCTCTGTCTTAGACCACTGAGAGATGAATATGCTTGTATAAAGGCATATTTTAGTGGCCCTGAAAAGTTCCCCTTATGAACTGATTAAAGAAATCCTTAGAGGAAAGTTCCTCACATACCAGCTGGTGAACACACAGTATACAGTGCCAGCAGAAGAGTCTGGGAGCATCAGGGGAAAAAAGGCAGTGAGTTGATTATATTGAAATAAATCTGCACACTCAGCAACCTTAGCCAGCTCTGTACATAAAATTTGACATAGCAAAGAACCTAAAAACAACCCAAAATACTGAACTTGACTTTTAATTACAAACCAAGTCCTTAATTCCAGGCCACTGTTCTAAAGAGCAAAAAACACTGGCACAGAGTAGAAGTCAGTTCTGCAAGCATTTCCACTGAGAATAGTCACTTTCCAACAGCTAAACTGGTGGCTTAGTCAGTTTTCTGGTTTTTATCAGGAATCATGCCATCTTTGGTGTTGTTATCAACACCTGCAGGATTAAAAGAAAAGCTCTTATTTATTTTCTTTTAATGATATGAGCATTTCCAGCTGTCCTATGTGCCAAGAACAGTTTGAAAGTAGGGCCTTCAAATATTCAAAAGATTAATTTAAAAAGAGACAATATTTAAGATGAGCTTTAAGAATATTGTAATTTCTACACCAGTTTTGCGATTTTTGGTGCACTGATTCCAGATTTCTGAATTTTGAGGTCTGGCAGTATTGAGCATAACATCTGAATGTCCTTAACTTGGGGAGTGATGGAGATGCTAGGAAAACTTGAAATTTTATTCTGGTGCCTGAGGGCTGCCTTTGATTCATGTAACTTACAATAAATAAAAATTAATGAAATAATGTTGGATCATCAAAAAATGCTACATTTCTCCTTCACGTGCAAAGCAGAAATCCTTAGATGCTATAGCATATCTGTTTAGCCTACTTCAAACCTAGAGTTCTTGCAGAATGTGTAGAATCCTGGGGGGGGGGGGAGGGAAATCTTTCTAGAATCTGCTTCTTTATAAACACACTCAAAGTACAATAGAATGGCATGGGATTTAATCCTGGAGAGCTTTTTCGTATTTGAAAATACCCAAAGTCTGCTTAATGTTAGCACAGACAATAATTTGGGCTAGCCTTGATAAGGGCCTCCTTCATTTTTTACTTCATTCCAGATTTTTCGCTCTGATAGTGGGTAATTACGGGAAATCTTTCTCATTGAAGGAGCAAGGGAAATATAACATTTTTACTCTTATAGGCGAATGTGAATGGCAGATATGTAACCATTTTGAGCTGAACAAAGTATGCGGATCTTAAGAAGAACGGGATGTCCTCTAGACTGAAAACAGTGACATGGAGTGGTGCATGGAGGTGCAGCTTGGCTAGATGTATACAAATACGCCCATGAAGGCAGTTACTGTGTCTGTGCAGAGAAGCTTGCAGAATTAGAGCTTCAGTCCAAAATTAGAAATCTGTATTAATTTGTTCTCCAGATCAGAATTCACAGGAATCTATTTATCTTGATAAATAAAATATATAATATAAAATAAGTAGAATAGAAAGATAAGTAAGAATCCTTGATTATTCTTAAGTACAGACCACACAATCTTTGATTTGTAAAAATCACCCTAGAACAGAGGAAATCCATGCCAGTTGAGGCTTCAGTTCACTTTAAAGGGAATAATGCCTTGTCAGCTTCCAACTAAATAGGACAAAGTCTTACCATTTTCCAGTGCAACAGATATATCACCAGAGTGTTTTCTGGATTTCCCATCCTTCCATTTCTAATGTGTTTACTTGAGGATATTTTTAGGATATTATATTTTCCTAGTTTAGTAGCAGCACCATGCTGTGAATAGCTTGACAATTCAGTGGAACTTTACAGCATCTTAACCTGAGACAACAGACTCCTAATTATGAACTAAGTATAAACTGAAGCATTGTCAGAGTGATTTTATCGTCCTGATTGCATCAATTTCAGCCCTTTATGAGACTTCTCATTATTTGGGACATCAGGAATTTAACAGCTGAAAACAAGCAGAAGACAGCTGCTTTCTACTCACACAAGTCTCTGGATATATTTAGCAATATAGCCTTCAAAGAAAGCTGTTTTGTTTGTACTGTTGTAAGATGCATCACTTCTCAGTAGGGCCCACATGTTTGCCTTAATCTGATAGGGTTCTTCTTGTTGTTCTTAACCTACTTCCTTTCTAAGAGAGGTAAGGAAACTTTAGCAGCAGCCGTCAGTAGCAAATGAAGTGGGAGGAAGCAAAGAATAAAAAATAGGCTGGGATTTATAAAAAGAATGTAGAAATCTGTGATTATATAATGATGTGCAGAAGATGATAGCTACCAAAGAAAGCTAGAGCATCACTGTTAGTTTAGTGAGCTCCCTACTTCTCACTTTTCTGACATAGAGGCAGTTTCTGAAGCAGTTTGAACCTCATAATCTTTAAGCTATAGGTTGAGAAATAATCCAAAGACTCAGAGTCAAAACTGAGGAAGAAGGGCCTGTTATGAGCGAAAGTCATCTACCATAAGCTAACCATTTAGCCTCAGTGAATTAGAAAATGAAATGAGAAACCATGTACAGATGGGTGTGGGATATGCCCTGAAGTTTTTTGAATGAAGAAAAAATAAACCAATAAAAAGTGTATTAATTAAAGAGAATTAATTGTGTAGTAATGCTACATAGTGCCTGGATTCACACAGCATACAGGTTCAGTGGAAAGGCTACGAGTTCTTAGTCGGAGAAACTGTACTTTTCTAAAAATACGGATTTTGCCAAGTGCAGATAAAAAACAGCATCTGGAAAGGAGATCTATATCTTTAAATGATTTCTTTGCTGCTCTGTAAGGACAGATTGTGGCAGCTGTGACCACTTACTCCCCAAGCCTCCTGTTTTGCAAAGATCTGAAGCCAGTAGGGCTGCTGCATTGGGAGTCCTCCTGGCCACAGGTGAGGAACCTCACCATCTGCAATACTCAGTAGGCCAATCAAGCTGGCCCTGCATGAGGTAAGATGGATAGTCTCCCTGTGTGCCCTGAGCTCCTTCTGAAATTTCAGCAGATCAGTGTCACTGTGGCTTTTAATTACCCCTCTGCTTCATCATTATTTCATGGACTTTAATATGCCCTGCAGGACACAGCATCACAGAATACAGATAAACAACCACCAAGCCCTGCTTTCTCTTAAGGTGTTATGATCACCTTCTAAAGGGAAGCATAGGGTTCATTTCCCTGGGTAAACTGACCTCAGGATTTCCAAGCTTGTTTCAGCCTGAGCTGATATACAAGGACAGCCACTTCACCAGTATGTTCTAGGCTTATGTTTCACATTAAAACTTGCTGTTCTCACCACACATGCATATAGACATCAGAGTGGCCAGTAGTTCTTTTGCTTCACACTTTTTCAGAGGAGCAAACCAATTTACTCTTGCAGATCATGTATGAAAATCCCAAACTATCTGACTAGCTGTAGAAGATGCAGAACACACCCTGTAAGATTTTCAAACATCTTCGTGCTTCTCTGGGTTCAAAAGTACTCAATAGCTTGCAGAACGAAACACATGCTGAAGGCTACGCATAATACAGTCTGTTAGAGGGGCTGATTTGACCCAAGTTTTCAGTGGTATCCTGAGAGTGCAGGGAAGGTTGAAAGAAAGAATACATTCCCAGTCCTCACTCATCCTTCCCAGTGCCCCCAGGTTAAATACTGTGACAGCTAAGATTGAAAAAAAAATTATCTTTTTGCTTTAAAAAAAAAAAAAAAGACGAACAAAATTGTGCAATTTTCATTGGAATTCTTCAGAAAATTAACTTCCCAAACTCATACTTTATAGTCAATTTAAAGTCCTGATGAATATTAGGGCAAAAAATTCACAAGCTCCTACCTTTGGAAGACTCTGCAAGGTGTCTTCCAGCCAAGTTTACAGTGTAGCTTTCTGGTAGCTTCCTGACCTACAGCACTGAGCTCAGCACACCAGTATTAGAAATCCACCTCAGGTGGAATGATCTGTTCTCTTGGACAACCATCTCTTGTCTGAAAGCAGGGAGATAGCAAACAGAAGGCAAAGCATAGGTGGAGCAAATGAACCGGGGAGCAAGTCATCCACAGCTCCCCGCACCTATCCTTCGTGGCACTTTCTGTCCTGGCATAGGAAAGATGAGAGACTCTGTGACAAAGGAGATGCTTCAACATATGAATAATTGCAAGCATGCAAACAGTAATCTTGTTAGGAACATTCCCATGTAGGTTTCTCAAATACTTGCCATTATATTTATGCTATAGCTCCCTCTCCTAGGTGCTCATATGGCCTGTTAGCATAGTATCTGAGAGACAACAGAGACAGAAGGGTTGTCAACTCAAGCTTTAAGGGTGAAGAATAGCAGCGCACAGACAGTAGCCCATTCACTAAAGTTATCACAAGAAATCTATGATAGAAAATGATAGAAAATTTGCTGCAGTGGACATCTTTCCTTTCTTTACTGAGAGGAAAAAAAAAAAAAAAAAAAAAAGGTTAAGATGCTACTTTTACCAATGAAGAAACCAAAAGTAAACCACGAGACATGGTAGGCTCTTCCCTGGGAGACATTATGTCCTTTCTTTCCCAAAAGCTTGCTGACTAAACAGGTTTTCTCTGTCTTCCTTCCCTCCTAAAACCAGTATCTGCCCTTGAGTAGCTGGCACTAACTGATGGATCTCTGTAGAGGCATGATAGGGACAAGTATCAGGGTGAGCTAAGTAAATTACATATTCATGTTAGGAAGAAGATGAATATGTTAAGTTTTATTGAGAGAAAGGATCTTCATTAATTATATATATATCTGGGGTGGAGCTAACTTAATTTTATTGATACCAGGAGAATAAAAATAGGTGAAGATGGAATGACCTAATTGCAGAGAGCAGGGAGTGGCTCTGTGTTAATTGGGATGAGAGTAAGGAAGCTAAGGAATTATCATGTGAGGGCAACTTAAATTAATTTTTTTTGAGGGGAGGTATTAATTAGTCAGTTATGGGCTGCACAATTCCTTGACTCATTAAAGCTCTGTGTATCTGGAATCAGTTCCCAAAGTGAAGATAACACTCACTGCGTCATCGTTCCTCAGGGATTCAATGTGATGCTTTGATAACCGCTGACTGATTGAAAGAGATGCAGCCACAGTTAGACAGATAGCACCAAGAACTAGATCAAACTATGCTGCCCGAAGTCTCATCTCAAATACACATCAACTAGCTCCCCCTGTGTGGACCAGAATTTATACATACTTAAATTAAACATTCAAGCTGCTTTGATTGGATATGCAGGTTCCTTATCCATGGGAAAATATTGTCGTGTTTTTTCTGGGTAATTAAAATCAAGAAGTGGTCAATCTAATGAATGAGCTATGAAGTTCCCTTTACTTTCAACTCTTCTCATTTGAATTCTTGTTTAAATAAAAAGAGAGGCCATGGCTTTTTCTCTAAGAGGATAAAGAACTCCAAAGTCCCCAAAAGAACAGGTAGCAACTTCCTATTTTCTGAAAAATTGGCTCCAATGGTTGTCTACTACAACCATGAGCAGCCTTTGAAAGTATCTTGGCAAGAGGCCATTTGCCAGCTTTGATCTGGAGCCTGATATGTAATTTTGAACACACCCAAAGGTGTAAACCAGTTGACCATTTCAGGCAATCATTGCAAATGAAGCTACAGCCACTGACAGCACTTTTGACTCTGAACTATACAGGCTGGGAGACGAGGAATCTGTAGGTAATGGGCCATGGCCAACAGATATGTTTCTGGAGGAAAAATTTGAAATCTGGATTTGAAAGACCATCTGAATTTACTGTCAAGTATCAGAGTGCTACAGGCTTCAAGTTCCATGAGGGCTGTGTGTGGACAAAGTCATTGACAGTGTTATTAAAAAGGTGACTGAAAAGAATAAGAAAAACATATACACACACACACTGATATATCCCTCTCTCTCTCTCTCTCTCCCTCTTTTTTGGTTGACATCTGCAGATGATTTTGGTTCAGCTAAATATACAAATGTTGCAAACTCACCTGGGGTAGAAAGTTAATACAAGTCTTTTCTGTACCACTAAACACCATCCTGTAACTGAGGTACATGAAGGAGTATCAATCACAAAAGATTCCTGCGAACAGAAGAGCTGCCGGGGAACGCACCAGCTGCATTTCCACTGGTGTTCTGAGAGCACTATGGCTTGCATTACAAAGTAGGCTCAGGGAGCACAAACCGGCTTTCTTTCAAATAAAATTAAGCGCAAATTTGTGCTCCGGGAGCACACCTAATATACTCCACCTGCTAATGGGCATCTGGTCTGTAGGACCAGAGTAGAGCTAGTTTGACGTAAAACCCTCTGAAACACAGACGGGTGGGCATGGGTTCCTCAGCATCAGCTGTTTTACTTTGTATACTTACTCCTTCAGGCTGACTACTTGTAAATGCAATCTAAACCAGCGGGGCCCATTGAGGGATGCCATATAAAAAAAAACTGGAAGAGCTATGTTTCCACAGGCACATTATTAATCATTTGCATTGAAATACTGTGCAACAACCCTAAACCTCAAATTGTGCTACATGTTGTAGTAACATAAGACAAAAAGATGGTCCTTTCCCCTGAAGAATTAAAACCTGGAAATAGTTTGGGGTGGTTCTTTGCCTCCTGCTCCAACCCACAGTGTTGCAGGGTGTAAGAATGCTGTAAAATCAGTCCACCTAGCTCTGAGAAAGTTGTGGGAGCAGGGAAAGGAGTTTAACATTTCACAGTGCTGGCTTTTCCTCATGTCTTCCCTGGGTTGAAATAGATGGAAAATAGCCAATAGCCAGGTAGAAAGTAAAGGATAGGGGAATGGAAAAGTGAACTGATATCTTGGTGATTTATGACCTTCTAGGGACACTGTGAAGAATAAGTGAGTGACAGATTATCTGCTGACCTGCTGGATAGCTCATCTGCTTTTGTTCAAGCAGCAGTTTTTCAGTAGAACTGCAAGTCCCTAATATTTCTCTGTTGAACTGCACTATCTTACTGCTAAATAAATATGTCAGTCAGCAACAACACAAGTTAGCATCTCTGGCAGGAGATAGTCGTTTCACTTCAGAGGGGAGCCTGCAATGATGTAGTGTGGACATTCTGGAGATGGAGATCCTAGGGCAAAGTGGAGAACAAGCTACTCTAGCAGTGGGGACACAGTGCAGAATTTCCTAGAGGTATGGAGCTCTAGGTGACTTTATTCAGATGGAGCTGTGATTTCTGACACTATGGAGCACTTTGTTAATTACCTTTTACTCTAAGGCTGGAGACACTTATGTCTCCTACACTGATATTAGTCCTTCTGTTCTTGGGCGTCCCCAGATTTAAAAGCTGCATTATTTTTTTTCAGAAAAAAAAACATAGAGCAGCTTATGCTGTTCCCTGTCACAGAAATTCTGGGCTTGATCCCTTATTTTTCTGCACCCAAAGTTTACTCTGACATAACCCACTCTGCTTTGTATGTCTGACTTTATATAACTGAACTGAGATGATGATCCAGGACTGTCCAGCGGAGGACTGTGGTGAAGGGCTCTTTGACAGCAACTCCCACAGGTTTTATTTCATTTAAATTGTTTTCATTTGTACTCTTGAGGCTTGGCTAGTTACCTGTGCCCAGCAGGAATAGGAAGGGCACGTAGCAGCTAAAGTTATTGGCAGTTTCTTTAAAAAGAAACTGTTCCAGAAATCAGAAATCAGAATTCTGGTGACTAACTTCTATGTGAATTAAGAGTGAATATCCAGATCCAGGTGTGTTTCGTGAGCAGAGACAAAACATGGGGAGTAAAGCCCTGTACCCTATCTGACCTTGCCAGGGATCCGGTAACAGCAAAGAGTGAAAGAAAACATTTCTCTCCTCAACATTGATGTGCTTCAGTCTTGTCCGCCTAGTAAGCATTTAAATAATGTAAATGTGGAGGGTAGGGTGAGGAGGGGGGTACACAAACCTCTCTGACTTTTCTTTTTCCCCCTGAACACTGATGCCATTGCATAATTATATGGGTTGGCTTGAAAGAATGAAACCGAGTTCAAAATGTATGAGTTCATTTTTATGTTCTACTGAGAAAATTTATTCAGTGTGACTGCTCAGTAGCGAGAGCAGTAAAACACCTTAATCCCTGGTTGAAGAAAGGTAATACCTTGACAGATGTGTGCCTCCTACTTTCCTTGCGGCCATGTTTCAACAACAAACCTTTATTTCTGCTTCTCGGCTGTAGCAGGAAAAAAAAAATGAGAGGAGCAATAAAGCAGTCAGACAAATCTCAGGAGCCAGGCGGCAATGCAATAGTAATGACAGATTTTTAATGTGGCAGGAGAGATTGACAGGAAAATGTCTTCAGAGCAAACGCACGCCAGATGGAATGAAAACGGTTTATTGGAGTATGGAGGTGCTGCTGAACTGAATAGAGGGCGGGTTTAAGGTGGGTGTTTTATCTGCTTCAAGTAAACAACAACAACCAACAAAACAAAAATTCCACGCGGCAGGTATTGCCTCAGACTGGTCTTTGCACCAAGGGGATCTTTTTTGTTTGTTTGTTGGTTGGTTGGTTTTGTTTTTCCACAACACTGCACCAGAGGAAAACTTTAAAGTCAAAAGTTCAGTCATTACATGTACGGCAGAAAAAGAAAACAAACTGGTTTGGTTCGAGCTTTTTTTAATGTTTGTATCTTCTCTTGTTCCCCCCCACTCCCAGGTCTAAAGGAATTTCTTATTCAGTATAAAGAGGTAAAGATGTTTTGATGTGCTTGTAGGTAAATCATAATTAAATTTTCCAAAAAGAGATGGGATAAAGAACAAAGCAAAAATCCAAGCTGATTGAATAGCTATCAATTCCAGGACGGATGAACAAGCCTGCACTAAAAATCCTATAAAGGCCAGTTTATCTATTTCAATATCAGGAAGAGAAACATCACTGTGTCTCTCTTAACCAAATAAGCTTGAACTTGCATGCAGTAATGATAATAAAGTCAAATCCAGCCCTACGTCTCAGAAGAAAATGTAGCTCTGAAATATTTCATACCCACCATACAGAGCAAAGACAAGAAAACAGCCGTAAACAGAAAGAAACAGCAAGAAAGAAAGAAAGAAAATGCATATCTAGACTCCTCAGGCTGTGCACCTCCCTGACACCTTTTCATTAGCTGCCTGGTCAATGGAGAGTGCCACTAAGGAAGGACAGTCACATTACTGAAACATGCTGGTCTGGGTTTTTGTTTTGAAGGATGCGCTTGTATATTCTCAGTGGATAGGTTGTTTTCTCCATTTTTTATTTCACTATATTTGCCTTTACTAACTTTCTGTAATTGTATTTTATGTGCAGGGCTTGGATGAAGTGTTCTGCATATATTGTGTACATTTATACTGCTCTTTTTAGAGTTTATTCATGTTTTTTTGCCTTATACAAACATATCAGAAGGGAGTCACTGAGTTGCCTCCTTTATTTGTATTATACTTTAAAACAAAGCAAAACAACCCTCTTTGTCTTTCACAACCTACTTCTCTTTTGCTAAGGAATATTTATTTAGATAGTAAAAGGATGCTATGGTTCTTTCCACTACTACTGGTATATGTACTAAATATGCTCCAATGTAATTTGGGAAAAATGCTCTGGAAAAGTAAGCAGGGAGTTTTGCCATGTCGTTTCATCTGATAACTACAATACCACAATAACAAAGCTTTAGGGAAAATACTTAATACTGACAGAAAAATAATTGGCAGTCTTGTAACAATCCATTTATAGTTTTTATTTTATAGATTTACTGATTGATTGTTTTAAAAATGTAAGTTCTGCAATTTTTGTGATAGTTGGTCCTATTTGTAATCCTCCTATAAAGTTCTGTTTAACTCTCCTATTGTATTAGTCTTGGCAGAGCTTTAAAGAAAGATCACTAGAATAATTCTTATAGACTTTGGGGTTTTGTTTCTTCAATTTTCTTACCATTTGACCAAATATTGGCATACAAGCTGTTCAGCACAATGCAAAATAAAATATTTTACATTTAAAAAAATGCCTTAATTTGGTTAGGTCATTTTTCAATAAGCAAAGTCAGCAAAGATAATAAAGAAAAACTTAAGAGTGAAGAGGTTGCTAGTGATATTATGCATACTTCTGAAAATATCCTATTTCCTTGTACTCAAATATAATTCCATTATTGGAAAACTCAACTTTTTTCAGTTGGGTTTAGACTGTTTTATCTGTCCTTCGAGGGGCTCCACTTCATTAGGAGCTGCTCTTTAAAAGCAAAAATGCCAAAGCCATTTTTCAGTTTATTTTAGTATCTTCAGAATTTAGGATTAAATACCTAAGAAAATTAAATTCAAAGAGAATATTTAAGCAATGTTAAAAATAAAACTTGATCCAACAGGATTTGATGGCTGCCATCCTGTCCTTAAACCACCTTTTTGCAACATACATAATACAGAATATTAATCAATGTTTTAAGAGTGTGGCAGTATCAAGAGACACATTGACAAGTTAGGGACAGAACAGCTAGCTTAACTGTGAATGGCGTTGCCTTATTCTGTACCAGAATTCTCATATCATTTAAAAATAGATTTTACTGTGTCATCAGCTCCGTTCTGGTATCACTAGTAAACTGCGCTAGGTATAAAAGCTGCAATGGAAATTGTGCAAGCATAGACACCGAAGTTAGAATCAGAAGAGTGTAATAGATGGAGTTTTCATTTCAGAAGACACTAAATACTGACTTTCAACCTCAGATTGTATTCACTAGTAGCTTGCAGGGTTTTTTTTTCCTTTTTCATTCCTAAAATCATACCAAGTATATCAGCATGCTCTCACGCACCCCCGCACTGTGGAATTTTGATAATGTATGTCCTAACCACTTAATTGATTGATTAGCTTACTGCAGCTTTCTGAGGCACCAAATTTATCTTTAATAGCCGGAGTCAGGCACGGCAGGCAATTGAGGGGGGGGTCCCCTGGCGTCGATTTGCTCTTAACTGGAAAGTCATTACCACTTAATACATGTAGATTGTGTTGAAAGAAAATTATGTGTAATGAAATGAGGGAAAAATTAGTGGAGTGTTATGGGCGAAAGCAGATGTTACGGAGGAATTATGCTAGCAGAGATAATCACCTTCGCTAGCATTGTGTGTGCTGGGGTGTTAACTCAGGGAGAGAGTTGGTGAGAGAGCTAAATAAATGCACTGATTTACACAGATTCACTTTTCAAAGTACAGTATATGACTAGTACATATGTCTACAAACACATACCTGCCCAAACACACAGATACAGATATGCTCAGGGCTCAATTTTTATATTTCTGATGTTCATATCTCTTATTTAGTTATTTTTCAGCTGCTTGCACTATAATCAGAAGTCCTAGCTGGAAGCACAGGGAAGTAGCTGTTGATTTGCATAGTATCATGAAGATGAGAATAATATCTAAGGGCAGAAGTACTCACATAAGCATTAAGACGAGACCTTGCATGCTTCAAACTCTGGACAACCTCTCCTGAGAGAAAACTGATGAATACAAGAGAGGTCTTTGAGGGAAGCAGCTGACATTTTAGAAGCTGTAAAAAATAAAATAAAGAGTGGAGATAGTTGCAAAAAATTTATACAGAGACACGGAGTTGTGACTTTAGATAGCCTGTAAATAAAGGAGATGATAGATAGAATAAAAAAGAAAATAAGAAATCTTTCTTTATAATACAAGTTGGGAAAATGTTTTAAGGTAGTTGTTTTGCAGACAGGCAATTATAAAAAGACTCAAAATCAGGCCAGGGAAGAGATATGCCACAGATTTATTTTGAACACATTCTAGAACTGTGTAAATTAATCTTTCACCTGTGGGCATCTCCCTGTCCTTTTCCAGCCGCAACTGATATATATGTTTGATTATATTTCTTATATCCAAGCATGCAAGGTCACTATTAATTTTTATCTTGGGTTTATCTATTTCATATACTATGTGTTTGGATTTAGAATTATCTCTGCTTTATCACCCATTTCATAATAAAAATGTGGTCTCAGGAAGATATTAGTTTGCAGATTTTACTGTCAAAACCATTGATAATTAGGGTTTCCTCGTATATTGTTCTGTTCCTTTGCTACTAAATGAGGCTTTTATGACTATAGTTATTGCTGGTGATAATAATACAAATTTTAAAAATTAAAAAAGAAAAAAAGATTCAAGATCTTGTATTCCCAGTATTACTATTCAGAGATAGGGGGTTAGCAGAGAACTGTCAATTTGCTTGTCACTATATTAATGAGTCAAAGAAATGCAGCCAGTCGCTCATGAATCAATTGGAAAACTATGATGAATGTTTCAATAATTAAGAGAATAATTAAATTGCTGAATGTAGGATGGCACTAAATGAAATAGCTTTTATAACAGCAGCATATTGCTGTTTATAAATACAAAGGGCTACATTTAAATAATGCTGTGCGTCCAACTTAGTTTACCTGTCTATCCTATCACACTTGGACTGCGGGCCCAATCCTGCAAAAGCCCACTTCACATATGATATACCTTATATCCTAGCCTTACATGTAATGGCTGCACTCATATATGCAAAGCTGGGCACTCGCACAAATCTGCAGCTAAATCAGAGTCAATCAGCCTACCTACGTGCCTATCTACCTGGGCATTGTAACATGGCCACCACCGTGGTGCTGGAGTGAGGGGCAGCTGAACTTAAACAGGCAAYGAAGCCAGTGAATTCACAGTTAACGCCGACACTCTGGTGGTAACAAGCATGATGCTTGTGGAAATGTTTTTAAAAGGCGCTATATGTTAACGGTGAACTGTAAAGCTGAAGTGAAAATGATATTAAGTTCAGAAATATGTCCCGAATCTCTCAACTATCAGGCAAGTTTTACTGTAGCTTTCAAATTTCTCTTCTCTCCTATACAATAATCTGGCAGTTTCTTATTGATAAGGGTATTCCCCAACACAACTTTGAGTGATATCACACATACCAGCACCTCGGATGTTAAAAGATAACATTCTAGAAAATCTTCCTTCAAAMCAAGTTGACTCAGAGGAATGCACAGGTTTCAGTTGAATAACTTCAACTGGGAATTTTTGGGGAAGGTAATATATAAACGGTACACAAACCCAAAAGTCCAGAAACTTTATAAACCTACTGGAAAAAAAAATTAATAGGGGAACCAACTAACTTGAGTATATTGATATTTATTTTTAAAAGTGTATTATAGCTCTTCATTTGCTGCTGGAGTGTTGGGATGTTTAGGAGAAGTTGTTCACAAATAATGCAGGGTCATTTCAGCTTCAATATTCGACCGAGTGCATATAGGTCCCTCTCTGACTGACTGTGCAGACAGCACTAATCCTCTCCTAACACCTGTAACAAGAAAGTTAGAATTTTGTTCTCCCCACCAACCAGGATCCCAACCTCCTTTTCCCTATCCTCTCTGTCTCACCTCCATTTTTGTTTCAACAATGTTTTTAATTTTTTTTTGTGTCTTTTTCCCCACTCATCTCTTCCACTCACGTACTTACTTCCCTTCTCAAACCTGATCCAACCACATGTTCAACTTCCATATAGTCCCTAACTTTCCTCACAAGAGGAGGCAGGATTTATTTTTTTGGAGGTGGAAAGATGGAGATGGAAATTTTCCATTGAGCTCTGAGACAGTCACTCTTTGTAGTCCAATTACCATGTCAACCTCAATTTCACCATCCTGTTTCTCTCTTATATTTTTCAATCTATTCTTTTTGTCCCCTCCATTGCCATATACCTTTGCACTCAGAAAATCATCATTGATCCTCTCACATTTCAAGTTTGTCTTCAGTCCTTTTCCATCTCCATTATTCCACTCCACAGAGGCACCTCAGACACTCTGAACTCCATATTCCCAACGTTTCTTTTCCTTTTCCATATTCTTTTTGCACCTTGAATGCTCCTTTCCTACTCATCATATAAATATACTTTCTGAGACATTTGAAAACCCAATATTATGTACTTGGTATACTAGTGATTTGAGGTGGAACCAAAAATAAATATAGCCATAATATGCTTCAAAATAGGTGAATTAGTAGGGCAGGAGACTTTTAATGCCGCATGGGTGGCCAGTAAAAAAGTAGTAATTACTATAGATGGAATCTGATTTACCACAGTTATTTCCTATTCTAGCCATTGGGCAATACCACGGTTACCTCTATTCCACAGCATGGCAAATCTTGTTAATTGTATAGCTTTTTAATGGAGATAATTATATTTCTCCTCTTCTAAATCAACATTTACCAGCAGTGACCAATGCCCAGAAAGATATTCTCAGAAGGATATTGCATGATCTACAATATGTAAATTTTATATTTCCTACTTCTAGTGAGGCAATTTCCTACTTCTAATGAGACATTAATGTAAAAGATGAGAACTGTTCACATTTCTGCCAAATTATGGTAAAACACCCAAAATATTAAAAGTTCAGGTGGATAGAAATTCACTTTTTCAGTAGTTTAGGATGCCACATATTGATAGGCCATGGGCAGGGAAATCCTACAACTGCATATATTAATATGTTCAATAATTAATAAGACTACTTAATTTTCTAGGGCTGTTAATACAGCAATCTTGTTTAGTGTGAAAGTTAGCTTTCTTATGACACTAGAGACAGCCACAGATATAATGAAGGCGGCTTTAAATTTTCTTTTGCAAAACTTGCTTGCAATGGATATTGCTTTGCCAGAATTTAACATTTTGGTCAGAAATTTTCCACAGGTGGGTTCTGTTTCAGGTGAACATTCACTTCTAAGAACAAGATGAGGTAAAATGTAGTCTTTGCCAATGATCGATACAGCTTTCAGTAGTTTCCTTGACAGCTCTATAATTTAAATCTGGGTCTTGAAAAATGGCCAATATTGGTCAACTCTTAAGGATCTGAAAAAAAAAAGTGTATTCCTACTCATTAGAAGCTCTTTATGGTCTATGCCTCAGATTTTCTATGTGTCAATCAAATTGCTCAGATACACCTTTTCCCCTGCAACCACTGCCTGAACAGGATTTTGCTCCTGCTTGTTTGAGCTCACCGGCTCTGTATCCAGAACTGGGAGCAGAGAGCTTCTTCCTCCTGTGCTGCTGCTAGCGTCCAAGGAATATGCAAGAGCAGGAAAAAGCTTGGTTTGCTATAGCAAGACAATAGAGGAGGGGAAGGAAAAGGCTGTAAGGAGCGCAGGAACATGAACAGAGGAGTTGACAAAGTTTCTATTTAACACCAAGAAAGAATGACCACTTTGGRCATAGAGCTAATGTTTATGCACAGATAAGTATGTGTGTGTTATATAACTCTGACAACCAGGGGAAAATGGAGAAAAAAATAAGTGGCCCCAGAACATACTGTAATAGAACTGTTCAGAACATTTAGTAATGTGGCAATCTTGAGATTCTGGAGAGGCAGGAGCAACATTTGGGGGATGGAAGTAGAAGAGAATTGAAGAAGATGGCATCAACCACAGCTGTGAGGGGGAACGACTAGACAACTAGGTGGACAGAAGCTCACGGAAGAGTTAGAAATCATAAGAAAGGTATGCAAGAGCACTACTGGAAAGGATAGAAAAGGAGATAAGGTAAGGAGCAAAGGGATGTCCAAGCTGGAAGGCACCAGGACAAGTCTAGCTCACACACTGCTACTGGACCAGAAATGAAATCTGAGTCCTGATTTCACTCTGCTCTCTAGCAAAATAGCGATACTCATTGTTTAGATTTGTTTCCATCCCGTGTCTAATAGCAGGTTACAAAAAAAACCAGCAGTCCTCTGTYGCTTCTGTGTGGAGATCAGAACAGTTACAGACAGTGACACATTTGCTTTTTCAGTTCCTATGTTTCTGAAACACGAGGGAATTACATCCATGAAGTTTAAATTAAACAGTGAGATTGCAAAGTTCAGCATTCAAAAACTAGGAAACCCCTGGACAAAAGTTGCTCCTGCAGACTTAGTTTGACTCGGTTGGTTTTATGCACCAGACAGTGACCAAATAATGACCAAAAAATGACTCGCTCCTATACTATCCTCTTTTCTGTAGGCTGTGTGTAGGTCACACCAGCAGGATGAGGGAAGTCTGTGCTTGCTACAGAAGCATAAGAAGGAAGGAAAGCAACTTCTGATGGCTCTGGCAGCTTGAATATTTGGAAAATGCAATCTAAACCTATTTTGAGGCTGAGTTTGCCTAATTTAGGCAATTGAAACATAAATTTTAAGGAAATTAAGCAGTTAGAATTATTCTGGAAGTTTTCAGAAGCAACTCCATCTMTCTGTCGATTAGACAGAAAATTTTGGCACTATCTTTCAAGAGCCCTGCTTTAATAACTACCAAAAAGGTAGTTATTAAAAGACTATTTTTGATGGACTGGATTTCATTTCACATCCTGAAGTAATGAAGAATCAATAATTTATACTAAAGATATCCACCTTGTTGTCCTGATTTTGCTGATTTTCCAACCCTAGTTATCTTCCCAGCCACTCAGTTACAATGGTGACACCTCCATAGGGGAAAAAAAGTGCAAGGAATAATAAAGTAATAATGGCAGGGTGCACAGGACACAGCAAATGGCTGATCTACAGCTTGTCACCTGAGATACTATTTCCAAATACAGCATGAATGCTTAGAATAGTGCTAAGCTGGAGGTTTCACTGAGGAACCTGCTCTGCTTTCTTCATGTTTCCATGAATTTCATTACCTTCAGTTGTTGGCAGACAACAAAAAARGGAGTATGACTAAGTCTTGAAAGCAAAAAGCCCACAGAGACAAGTTTGGTCCTAGATACRGCCAGTGAAAGCACAAACACAAATGGTCCCAGTCTTGGAAGTCCCTCAGAGACTGGTCAATCTACTGTCCCATTTTTGACACYATGTTTGTGTCAAAAACATAGGACACTGCCAGGCTGTTGAATTAAGTAATCAGATTTAAAATGCAGTGCACATTTTCCACCATCCGCTGATGGTACTGGAATATAGTTTAAACTTATTTCAAGGCAGGGCAGCATGGAGACAAAACCTGGGTTTTCCCTTAGAAAAGAATGAAAACTATGGTGAATAGTGGTGGGAAGCACAATTAGTGCCTCAGTAGCATTCAGTAATTATAGTAAGGTTCTTGAGGGTAGAGCCTTGTAACGAGGCGGGGAAATTCAAATTGAAAGTATGTTTTTCTCTCTGTTAGCTCTTACACTCCATTATACAGTTTCTACTACAATTCAGAGTGGAAGATCACAGCACAGAAAACTACTGCATTTTAATAGCAAAAGCTGCTTTCAAGTAAATGTTCCTCTATTTACAGGAAGCCTAGGTAGAGTTTCAAAACTACTTTTAGCCCTACTGAATCCTCATCCTGTAGACAGACTGAACTAATGAGACCTCATTGCTACAATTGCAATCTATTAGTCTGATTTTGAAAAATGAGAGCTAGCTATTTAGTAATCAAAGAAATTTACTTTAAATCTGGACTTGGGGGGGAAAGACTAGTTATTATTTCCTTCCCGTTGCTACTTCAGGAGAAGAAAGAAAACACAGGATGGAATGAAAGGAGAGCAGTGAGACTACAACATTATTCCTATAATCTACTAGACGTAGGTAAATGCTATTAAAAATATCWTACTTGTACTTTCATTGGAATTTGGAAATGGATTCATACACTGTCTTTTAGTTGTGTTTGCTTTCTAGGGACATTTGTATGATTCAGTTAATATTGTTGCTATTCATACAGAATTTCAGAACAGCATGCATAAGTATTGATGGAAACTKGATTTTACATTCACACACAGGAATATGTGTCCCAGAAGTTTTGCACACTCAACCCATTAGAAAAATAAATCAACACTATGTGACTCATCAAAAGCAGTCATAACTAAGCCCCAAAAGTGATTGGTGAATGTTCACAGAAAAGTGTTCCTGTGCAATCCATGAAATTAAAAATACTTAGAGAGGAAAAAGAATCCTATTTAATTCTTTTGTATAATAAACTCAAGGAAACCTTAGTCTGCCCATAGAGATCTCATAAGCAGAAAAGGGGCTAAACTCACTGACTAAACAATTCATTGTGAATTATTCCCTCTGCTCTAATGTCTGCACGGCATGGAAGCATGGTGCCAGCCCTGCTACACACTATAATTTTACTCTACTAGGAATAAAGTGGGAATATATTGTTGGGCATGTTAAAGCACTCTGCAAAAGACATTGTATATATTTTTAACATGTGACCTGCCTTTGTTTTTTGTGTTTAAAATGGAAGGTTATCAACCTTCAGAGAGAAAATATCAACCCCCAACCAGTAAAATAAGATAGTGTATTACTTTTTTCTTTAAAGCAGTATTTGGTGCCAAAACCATATAGGCTTTAAATGTAGACATTGAAAAGTCAGAGGTCAGTGCTACAAAATTCAGCCAGCTTGCTTTTGCCAAAAGAATTTTGGGGCTGACCATGAATTACAGTTACTGATTCCTTTGGCGAATTCCTTTCTAATTGTTATTTTTCTTTGATTAAACTATCTTTTATAAGGACATCTGTTCTGTTCCTTGCCAAGGTAAGATACAATCATATCTTAACAGTTGTAAAGTACTTTGGACAATATAGCAATAAAAATATTACAATGAAGAATGTTGCAAAGATGTCCTCACTCCCAGCTTAGTATATCTCATTGTCAGAACATTTTTCCTAATACAATGACCATTTCTCCCCTCTCTCTCAATGAATAATTCCCTCTATAACTCACCCCTTCTCCAGCCCAAAGCTCTTCAGCTTCTGCATCTCCATGGGGCAGTTGCATTGCTCTCTAGGGCTGAGTGACAGCCACTGCCATATCTAGRGTCAAGATTTGTGTGGGTGGCTGAGCACTGGTTAAAGTTTTTGAAATTCCTTGAGGCCAAAGGAAATCAGTCCATGAGCTGCAATCTGGATTATGCTACTCTGAATTAGCGACAGCCCGGAGTTAGAGACATGCACCACCTGAGGATGGTCATTAGAACACCTCTCCTGGTGAGGAAAAATTATCTTGATGATGATTTTGTCATCATCAAGAAATATAAGTCTACCCTCTCTAACTGTAGATAAACATGGAAGAAACTGTAGCCAGTTTGAAAGCAGAGGCACAAATAACTAAGAGTTCAGAGAGAAGAACATGGTATGACAGAGTTACATCACATAAAAACTGGAGAAATGTTGACTTGATTTGTAAGAGCCTAGAAATGGTATGTTGAAGAGAAAGTATGAGGAGCAGGTATGCACTAATACCCTGCAGCCTGGCATAACTGGAAAATAATTCTGTAAATAATTCTGTAAAACAATGGAGAAATAAGGGTTCAGGAAAGAAGATAAAGAGGTTCCATTTTTGCTATATTGAGTTTACGGTCAGACATCTGGCCAGAGATGTGAAATGGACAGTATGAGATTAAAGGACTAGACAGAAGGTAGCAATCAAAGATAAAGAGATAAATGCTAGGGAGCCATCAGCTTTGTAACAGTTACTGAGAGTGAGTTAAATCATGGAGGAGTAAGGCTCAGCAGTAGATGAGGGAGCATTGACAGAAAATGCGAAGAAATGGCTGGAATATTTGTTGGAAAAACCAACYAAGCATCAAGTTGTGGAAACCCATGGTGGGGAAAGCGAGAGTTGTGGGAGATAGGATGACTCACTCATTTTCTAAAGACTCCACATTCCCATGAATGCGCACAGCTTTGCATAAATTCACAMGCAAAGCATCAGGAGTAGATTAAGCTGAACTGCAAAAGGACCACAGTGTGGGGAGGTAACAATTAAAAGCAGTTGCCGGGCAGCTAAAGTGTATGGGAGTTGGACTATAAATAGACAGAGATAGGTTGACAGGTTTGCTGAAGTAGCTAATGCACAAGCARTCCTGATGGGAAGGACAGCAGCTGCAGGCAAGTCCTGTATGGGGTGTGCAAAGCAGGGAAGGTGCTATTCCTTCCGCCCCTTTCAGCACAGGTACCATCCGCAGCCCATCCGTGAGTGTTTGAAATGGGAAGAGGGGAGTGAAAAAGCCATGAAATATGGACCTTTCCCAAAGCAAAATAAGTCGTGGCTGTGTACAGCATTGGTGATATTCAGAATGACATCTTGGCTCGTGTTCTTTTTGCCAGTATAATCATCAGGGCTTTAGCCATTACAGGGTAAAGCTAGCATCACCCTGGGTAGCATCAGAAGAGACTGCTACCAGGAGGACCACCACTATTATTACTAGCTGCAATAAAAAAGCACTTCTTAAAATGTTTTTTCTACCTAATTGTCAAAACTGAATAATATTATCAGCTTTTTTATCCTTTGAGTATTTTTCTAATAAGAAAGCACAGAGATGCACTGCAAATAAAAGCAGAAGATTTGAGGATGCAAAGCAATCATGCAAAATGACTTTCATATCAGTTTGATAAGCAGCTGAAATTTAATAACTACATCTCTCCTATGGTGCTGGATGAAAGTTTAATACTTTATGCTTTTGCTTCTTTCTTCCACATGATGCTTATTCAGGATCATAACTTTTCCTTTTATAGTCACAGAAATGCTAGGTGCAGTGGATTAATGGAAGCYTTACGAGGCTCCAGCCCAGTCCAGACTAAAGTGACTTATAATCARACCCTAGGAGAAGACTGTCAAGGGTCATAAGGGAAATGAGTGGAGATCCAAATGTGCAAGTAATATTTACTGAGGATAATGTACACAGATCCTGCTGTCCCAAAAGACAAGATGGAAGGCCAGCCTCTCACAACCCAATTCCAGGACATGCTGGGTACAGGAGAGAGAGAGAGAAAGAGAAAGGAAGGTAAAAACTTCTGTCTCAGAATTTGGCTCACAGATTTTGTCTGAAAATTTGATACAAAACTACAGGATAAGAAGCTTCCAGAAGATGACACAAAGTGCACAACCCACCAGCAAATAATTATGACACTGGCAAGAAACCCAGCAGCCCTTCCCTGCAGCTTGCAAATCAGCTGCCTGAGCCTTTGAGTGCAATGGGTTAGCCACGCGTGGCAACACAGCCARCAGCTGAATGGCAACAACTGCTGTGGCTTTGAGTTCAGGACYGGGCTCAGAGGAATGGGTCAGGGACCTCCCAGCCATGCCTGATAAGTTTTTCCAAT
>NW_028186645.1:3856870-3970889 GCF_003343005.1 Rhea americana
TAATTATTTTAAAAGCGTTAAGTCTTGTAACACGATGATATAAGGTAAGCAGCCTCCTGCAGGGAAAAATTATTAGATTTGTACCTCTCACTGGAGTAGTCTCTAAGAAGACAACGTGGCTCTCCCTGTACGTTGCAGTGTATCTAATAAGGATGTTTGCATCTATCAGCTGATTAGTACTTTCATAAGCTGACATCTCTCACTGTGATGGCAACTTCTGGACTGAGGTATTGCAAGAATAAAAATGAGACATGATTTAATGATTCCTGACYGTGTTAGACTGAATGGTCAATTGTTATCTGGTTACACCTGGCCTTTCCTTTGAAAGTCACTACATTAATTTTGTTTCCAAGAGGACTTTTATGATCAACACTGAAACTGTAATTAACTGCATACATTTGTCGTTACTGCACTATTCACACCTCTTTCTTCCAATTGTGAATGTGTTACCTAGCACTTATGTTTTCCCCTCATTTTCTGTATCTTGAGTGTCCAAGGGTGTTTTGTGGGCATGCACTTTACGATTTTAGAATAGATTCATCAGCAATCAAAATATTAAAGAGGAAAAATCGATTAGTGATTCTAATCAGAGAGTGATTATCCGCAGCTAGAAGTAGTTTTTACCCTTCATCCTTCCTGTCATGTTTATGCCTGTTGTATAATAATGCCAATGTTAATGCGCTATTGCTCCGCAGCGTGTCTTACTCTGCCAGCTACAGAGTCTCTGAGCAGCTTGTACAGTCTCTGCCTGCCTTTGCGGGAGCACAAGGGCAGCACCGGGTCACCTGGAGGARATCTGGTTGATTGTGCCAAATTCTCAAAAGGACTCCGAAGATGTGCGTGTAATTTCTTTGTAGACACAGTGGTTTATTTGCTATCTCTGACCTGCAGTTTGTATATGTGGAAGCAGAATGGGCGTGCGTTCTCCAGCTGATCTGCAGGTGCAAAACACTTACATATAAAACCCAGTGAATTTGCACAAATCATGGGTGCTTTGTTGAGGGGGTTCCTTATAAATTTAGGCTTTCTGGTTTTGTGATTTGATCAAAACCAACATTCTACCCATACCATAAACATTTCATAAAAGATCCTTAATCCCACTGTATATGTAATGAAAGCTGTGGGTTTGGAGGCTTTTTGATTGGGAGTGGGAAGGGAAAGAGAAAGAAGAAAATTAAGTTCCTTTTAAAACCATGCCTACTCTGAAAAGTGCTGGTGAAAACCTGTCCCCTGCTGCTATTGACAAAACTCACATGGGCTGCAGTGGAGTCAGGCTTTTACCCAGATCGTACATGAGTGATTCTTCAGGGCACCTAAGTTAACAATTTAACTATTGCCTAATTTAAAAGCTTAAAATAAAGTGATGTGAATATCCTTCATTTACTTACACTATTTGGTTCTCTACAAGAGCTACAGAGTAAACCTTCACTGATAAAAAACTGGGTTATCTCAAGAAATCTGTTTTTCCAATGAGACGGTATTACCAGATGAGTCTAAATCCAAAATGAGTATATAAAAGAGACATAGTCCCACCCAAAGCCTGGCTACCAAACAAAGCTCTGCAAACTCAGTATAATTGCTAAGACTAGTATGTTAGGGGTGGTCACTGTGTGACCTTAAAATTGGCTTTCAGAGATGTGATGGAGAAGAAAACAGATCCGTGATCAAGAGCATCACTTTAGTCATGCCACTCTGCTGTACRCAGGCAACTTTGTGAGCTGACAAATTTAGAAATTGTCTACAAAATGTTCTAAGCCTGAAAAATGAAGTCATGCCAAGTRAAGGTCATGCTCAGCAAATGTATCTAGAGTTTGGGGGAGAGGGATTTTTTAAGGATAAAAAAAGATAAAGTTGGGAAGAAAAGGAATGGGTGGAGCTGTGACTCTGCTCTGGCCGGATCAGGCCAGTAGATTCTATAAAGAGTCAAAAAAAGGGGTGGAGGTGTGCCCAGAGGAAAAGGAAGACATATTTAAGATGTGCAGGCCCAGTCAAGACTGGAAGAATCTTTACTGATGTTATAGCCTTTTCATGATTTCCCATGGCTTATTAACATCCAGAAAGATGGAGGGAATAAAACAGAAGTCACAATGGAAGAAAAGCTTTGCGCAACACGTTCCTGGAACCAATGAAATCAGGTAGTGGGAATGACCACTGGAAAAAGAAGAATCTGTTAGTTCTCAGACAAAAAKCAATAGCGTTCTGGGCCATTCTCCTCCTCCTGTCACGCTGTACGAACGCCCTCCTGGGCTGAGATAGAACTGAATGATGCCACAACACTTCAGAAGCTCAAATTGTTGAGAAAGCTGAGAGGAACAAATGGGAATCGGCAGAACACATCACCAAAAGGACAAATAACAGATGGACAAACATAATTCCAAAACAAATGCCAAATACTGGAAGGAACAACAGAGTTGGGTAACATACTGGAAGAGAGGCAAAATAGTTAGATTCAGAGGACCAGCACAAATGCCAAGAGGCCTTCAACAGAAGACAAAAGGTGAAACYGGTTAAGCAAAAGAGAAGCTGCTTAGTAGTTTAAGAATGTTTGTAGCAAAAAATCTTTCTCTTTGTTAAGTGATTATTTTCTTATCTCAAATATTTCCATAACAGAGAATATTTGTTACTGGTTTAGATGACTGTGCTCTGCACACCAGAGCTGTATGAGGGCATTTTGATTGCAAGAAAGGATTAAATTGGGATGGCCAAGACGAATTTTAATCATGTAGCCCATCTAAATGCCAGTAATGACCACAGCAATGTGTTCAACATATTGATCAGCTGTGGTCCAACGGACGTTACCTCAGGAGCAGCCCATAGGCTAAACAGGCAGTTGTTAACACAAGCCAAGAATCTACTAAACAGCCACCTTTGAGCTTCATTCCAGCATTAAAACGCTGTTGGTGTGCATTCGTTAAAGCTGTTACCTGTAAGATGCTCTCACTCAAAAATACATTCAAGGCTCTGATTAGCTGTGCTCCAAGTCATTGATATAGTCGTAAGAGTTAATCATAGGACTGGTGTCCTTGTAATAAATTATTGGTCTACCTCACTGTCACAAGCCAAGGAATTAGCTGTGCAGAAGCATTATAATATAAGTTGTAGCTTTAACGAAACAATGATAGCCAAGGTAGGGGAGATAGAGAGTTTAAGTTTTTTTTCTATCTGCTGCAGAGGTCAACTGTATTACTTAYGTGGTTGAAAGCATGACAAATAACTACTGTGATTGTTCTTTGACCAAAGTTTATGTTAAATATCTCTGGCAGAGAGTTCTCATTTAAGCAAAAAATAACATGAAAAATACAAGATTTCCTGCTTTTCCTCTTCTTGCTTCCAATGGTTTCTGAATGTCATTAAGGACAAGAAGTGCGTATATATAGTGAGTAATGTGTAATACCTATAAGATCATTTTATTTTTGTTTAAAAATGTGGTAGATTTCTTGCTAACCCTGTCAACAACTATGAGAAGCTAATTTGCTAGCTCAGTGACTCATCATCGGTTCGGTTTACATGTAACTGACAAAGGTCAGCCATGAAAAAAAGAATTTGATTTCAATACTTAATTCAGGGAGATGCAATATTTCTACGTGTTTTTTTYCTACTACTTTAATGCAAATCCTCTAATTGCAGAACCTGTCTACTGAATAGTTCTAGGTTCACTGGTTCACTTGAAATTGCATTTGAGGATCATTAAGCTAGCTTCATGAACGAATCTGACCCATGTTGGTGGTGTAGAGTATAAACACAACTTTGGACAAGGGATTCTGCAGTTACAGGTCATGTATTCCCATTGGATTCTGCTGGCTGGGGCCAGAAGATGCTCTTTCCGAGTAATTCAGTACAGTTTCAGGCCTCAGCTGTGCTGCTGGGGGGTCACTGTCCTTGGTCAGGTTGCCATGGGGAAGGGATAAGGGAAAAGTGGACTTTTGTGCTTCCTTCCATCTCAGTGAACAGCTTGCCGCCTTACACGGGGCAGTTTGACAGGAAGTGGCTGTGAGGAAGCCCACACTTGTTCCAGTTCATCTACCACGATAAGAGTTATTCTGGAGTGAAAGAATACAACCTAAGGGATGCTGAAATTTTAAAAGATCAAAATCAGAGCATGTGCATGCTCACAGAGGGAAAACTCCCACGTAAAACAGTATAGGGCAAGAAGGCATGGCATCGGGCTGCTAAGGGCTGTTGTTCTATTTTGTTTTGTTTTTCTCTTTCCCTCAGCACCTAGTATTTCAGAGGTAAGTGATCACCACAGAAGCAGTTAGTATGCAAATGGCAGGACTAGCAGAGATGGTTTGGTGCTGAGGGCTCATGGTTCTGCTGCTTGTGTAAAGCCTTACAGCTCGGGGAGGGAACCAGAGCATCTGATCAGACCAGCAGGATGCTGCTGTTATTCTGGTTCTAGTATCAGAAAGCCCCATGGAGAGTGCAGATCAGTAAGAAGCAATAACCTGTGTGTATAAATACTGACATGTCCTAATAGGAAGGAATCATTTATGAAAAAATATATATAGCTATTGATGAACAGATAAAAAGCTAGGTTCTCCATTGGCATGGGTAAGGATAGCTTCCTCCAGTTTATGAAAGCTGAATCCTTAACTTGTCAGCAAACTAGATGAATTGCAGCCCCTGTAATAATACTGTAAGCTATTAAAGAGCTATTGGCCCAGAAGGATGTGTTCTTCACTGACTCCCACTCCCCTGGCATCCTACCCTACACTTTGAGAGGTGAGGATTGAAACCAGGAAAACCTGATGGTTTATTCCCTATAGGGGGAAGAATATGCTCCCAGCTGTGACTAAAATACTCTATATAGGATGGCATGAACACTTTCCAAAGAAGGGGAAAAGTTTGCCTCCAGTAACTGCTACATTAATTAGACTCTGCTGTACTTTAGTGCTTTCATGGAATTTATACCATTAAAAAAGTCCTACGTGTTTGGCAGGATGCTATGTTTGCTGAAGCAAGTTGAAACTAGTTCACCTTGACTTGAGGATCCTCTTTTCTTCCCTTAGGTCATAGAAGTATTTTATATATTTATATCTATATATATAGAGAGAGATATAATGTGTGTGAATATATA
Source organism: Rhea americana (assembly GCF_003343005.1). Classification (NCBI taxonomy): domain Eukaryota; kingdom Metazoa; phylum Chordata; class Aves; order Rheiformes; family Rheidae; genus Rhea; species Rhea americana. The sequence continues at coordinate 3,861,948 of NW_028186645.1, forward strand.
TATACACACACATACATGCATATAAATATAGGCATACTTCAGGTGAATCTGGAAATTATGTTTTAGCCAAGTGCAGGATCTAGTTTTTCACCTTGGAAAGTGTAAAGTAGGGACTTCTCAGCTAACAGAAGGGCAAAAATTTGTTGTGCCTCTCTAGAATACTGCCGTTGGTGTTAATATGACAGTTACTGTGGTTGCCGTTATGAATGTACCTTACTCTGTTTCACCCATACCTGTATTTCCTTATTCTCAGAATAGGAAATAACTGCAGTCTCTCAGAGATTTGAACAGGGAAGTGAAGCAGCTGCATTTCTTCTGAAATCCACGTTCTGCCTGCAGCTCTCTGAGCATATACCCACCCCCGGACAGATTCAGCACTGAGCAGTTTGGAGCATCTCTTGTTCATGTGGCAGTTCCTAAGTCAAACTGCACTGAGACTGACAGCCATGAACTCGGTACTGAGAAAAGCTGGGTGAGGATACTCCAGATTCATACCAGTGAAATTATGAGCAGGACCTGTCCCAGGGTCCCAGATTTAGATCTAAAAAGTAACACACAAAATTTGGCAACCATCTGTAGGGAAACGTCTATGCTCTTTTCCTGAAGCCCGTATCTCTATTTAAAGGTGCATACTTCCGAGAAGATTCCAGGCCATGTAGCAGATTTTATAATTTATCTCTCTGCTCTCTTCCTGTACATAGTTTTGACACCGTTGGAAGATTGGGATTTCGGAGAGATTTTTAAGTGCATGGTTAAAAAAAATGCAAAATTATGTTATGATAGCATTCTACCAATTTTAACCCAAAAGGGAAAAATGTCTATAGAAATTATCTGAAGTGATGCTTGCTTCATATTCATGAGTTCCAAATTACTGGCCTACCTGTACGTATGTCTGGGAGATCTCTCTCCTAGATGAAGGCACAGAACTGTGTGTGCCTGTGAGCTGTTATAGGTCCAAAGCCACTATTTTAGCCCGATTTCCTGCAGCTTAGAAAGCCTGTGAGATCATGCCATTAGTGTCTTTTTCTTTCCTCCCAAATAACCTTTTAACTTCATTTCAGTAAATTAGAATAAGGTGCCAAATCTCTCAGATATGTTAATTCTTGACGAGTTCTTTGAAATTAGCAGCCCAAATGAGTGTTTCCCCTGAAGGAAAAGCAACCCAGAGCGCTCAGCAGTGCTGTCCTGCCTGCCCTGCTGCTGGCTGGCCAGCTCACACGTGCTGGCTGCCCAGACAGCGTGTGCATAGCTTGTGAGCGGTCAAGCATGTATTTGTCAGGTAAGGACAGGATCTGGGAGGATAAGGGGTATTTAGGAGGAAAGATCAGGGCACATGATGAAGAACTGAAAATGTAGTAGGGGAGAATTAACATTGCAGGCATCAGGAGGAAAAGGGAGACAGTGGTTATTGCAGCAAGACCATGGAAACCTAAAGGATACATTCGCAGGAAGCAGTACTAACACTCCATTGCTTGTAGAACAGCTCATTTCATGTTGGCAGGTAGTATTTGAATATGCAGATGGTCTCACTTGACACCTACTGGRTTTTTTTTGCTAGCACCCTTCTCTTTTGTATTTCTTACATAGGACTTAAGTGTTGACTTCAGATCCCGCATGGATCCACTGACATCTTTTCCCTTTACAGAACTTGCAGTCAGAGAAAGGAGCCCCACGGCACAGAAGATTTGAATAGATGGATAAGTACMAGTGAAAGTATTTGCATAAGGGAAAGAATTATATTTTATATTTTATAACTCAACATGAGAAGCATAGATTACTTTGCACATACTTATTAAGATTAGTCCATAAAAATTCATTACTGGCATCTTACTGGAGAAATTAGTTATTTCTTTCTCAGTCAAAGATAACATGTAAAACTTTGTTTGTACAGCAGACAATTAAGTTGGAGGTTATTTCCTAACACTAATGAAAGTTCTCCCTTAGAACCATTGCAAATTTCTATGGACCTCTAACCTGTCATTTTCTTCTGTTTGGTTCATTGTATTTTGCAACAAAGAAAACTATACCCGGCTGTGCACAGAAATAGAAAAACCCCTTTTCAAACAAAAGAAGCAAAGCTCTTTTGTTATAAAAAATAGCACAACTTCAGAAAAGATATTTCTTAATAGAGATCACTTGGCTGTTTGACTGTTTTCAGCATGCAGAGGGTTAAGCCCAGCTGAGAATGCCAGACATACCTGTATTCATTCCATTTTGAATAAAGTGACAAATTCCTATTCTTGGTCACTGGAGCACAAAATTAGCCCTGTGCTTCAGTGAAAGGTCAACATGGGAAGAAATAAACAGGAGGTCAGAGGTCACGACCTGTGTACACAGCAGCAAAAATGGCTGGGAAAAAAAAGAAAAAAAGTTAATTCTACTGTATATTGTACTTTCCATATAGTCAGGTCCCACTGGAAATGTAAAGCAGTCTTAGAGTGTTGTTCTGGAAAACAGAAGAATGAAATGTGCTTATATTTATTTATACTGCTATTTTTGTACAGGCCTCATTGTTTTTTTCTATTTTAAATAACTCCAGTATATGAATATTTGCTCATACGGTCTGGGATCCAGTGGATGTAGGAGAGGTTTAACTGCTCAGGCCCACAGGACTCTTCCGTTGCCCGTGTCTTTTGCTTAGCATGTTCAGTGCTTAGTAAAGGCCTAGAGACCACTGTGAACTGATCAGGAACAGATGAGTTATCAGTGGGAACAACAGTCAGAGTCAGCCAAAACATGCCAAAAAGAGGCTACAAAAATATTGTTTATCTCTAGTATCCATGTTTGCATTCAGTCTCTGGCACTGATGGACTTAAACACTAATGCCATCTGATTTTGGATATTGGGTCTGTCTAGTGCTGGGATAGGAAAGCAACTGCCATCTTGCACACCCTGGCTACAAGCAGTGGAGGTGGGAGCAAGCAGTGGCAAACAGCAGAACACAGAAAATAAATAAAGGAATATTTTCTTCAGCCAAAACTGATGTTCAGTGACATGCTCCAGGATCTGTGATGGTGGAGAAGAAAACAAAGCACCCTCATAGCTCAGCTCTCCTAGAAGAGAGAACTGGTATCAGCACGCTGCTGACACCCCTCAGCTCACCTTTAGGTTGTCCTGCAGATACAGGTCAGGAAGGATATCCACGGCCACTTGCTTCCTTGGAATATAGATGCAAAAATTATTCTTTGTGTAGATGTTACAACAGKACTGTTCACTGTGATGCTTGCCCATGTGAGGGTGTTTTGGATATGAGCACTAACAAGACAAGGTAACATGAAACGAGCCTGCTTTAGACTACATGCACACATAGATGTCTTTACCACCACATCCAAGAGTGGAAGTTCAAACTGATTAAAAATAAAGCATTACAGAAAAAAGCCTACACTCTATGTGCATATGGTTGACAGAAGGACCAGCTAGGAAAGAACAGCTCTGCCAGAAATAGTTGTCTTTTTAAAAAGCAATACAAAATCAAGGTGTTGAACCAAAGAACATCTCCCTGGACAATGAGATATTGATTTGTAGAGTATTTGACTTTGTAAAAAGAAAACAGTCAAAAAGGTAAAAAAGAGTTGTTGTTCAGTCTGCAATGCTGGGCGAAGGGTTTTTATTTATTTATTTATTTWTTCTGTTCTTGAAACCTGTTTAGGTGCATTTTTATGAAACATATCTTTATCATACAATGACAATTCACTTCAAGCAAAATTGTAAGCAGAAAATGATTGATTTTTGACTAATTTTCTGTTTCCCAAAAAATTAAGAGCAAGAGGAATGAAAATGATTGAAACAACTTGTTGTTCTGAGTTGAAACTCAGAACTCTCTTTTCTATTTGAAGTTACTTTTCATTTATAAGGCAAGTATACTTATAGAAGAAAGAAGGGAAAAAWGACAACTATAAAACATTTTGAAGACATTAGAATGCATTTCAATTTATCCAGTTCCTTCCAAAAGTTTGGATTTTTATTTACAGAAATGTTCTTAATCTCACAGAAAATATCTATAGAAAGGGAAATTGTTTCCTGTTCACCTTCAATACTGGAATACTCCAAATGCACCTGAAGATGATGGCCTTATGGAACTAAGAAACAYGAAATATCCTTAGTAATCAGTGTGCTTTCGTATATTGTTATATGGCTTACCCCAGGGAGATTACAACTAAGCTATCAAAAACATGCAAGCAGGGAATCTTTTCTATTTCTTGTGTTGCTTGAGTTTTATTTTTCTCATTTTTGCCTAGTATGTTACCAGTGCTTTGCTAATTTGGTTGTGTTCTTTTATTCTGAAATGGATATTTGCCTTCTGTTTGGTTTATTTTCCTTTTTAGGACTTGCTTGTGTTTTTGGCTTAATGTGTTTCACATTAGCAGCAGAGTTTTACAGTGTTATGCCAATTGGCACTTTGTATTTCAGCAGGTTGAAGAGCAGTATGAGGTCTTGTGTGGAAAATACCCACCCAAATTAACGAGTTACAATCCTTTAACAACTATTTGTGCCTATTAGCTACCATACTTGAACAGAATGTTTCTGATGAGCCACTGATGGTTCCAGTGGTTCCCAAACAACAAGAGCCAAATTCATTTCTGTTGCAAGTTAGTCAATTTGCACTGCAAGTGAGTTTGACAGTAGATATGCCAGTCAGACATGTGTCAAAACCTAGCAAAAATAGATAGTTGAATTTTGCGTTACTACTTAGTATAAATTCTGTTTCTTGCATGCAGTAGTAAGATATATTGTTCTTTTGATATGATGCCATAGTATTTATTCTGATGTTAATAGAAACAAAAGCAATATCTTATTTCTACCCATTTCTGCCTGGTAAGTATGGATAAATGCAAGTAACGTGCAGATCATTTTGTTATGACAAGAAGCCCATGTGATCCAATACAGTTCTACAGTGAGATTTAGATACATCTCCTTCTTTGAAGGAGAAAAAGTTATAGGATTATATGTCTGCTGTACACTGATGATGTCTGATTCTTTGTTTCTACCAATCCTGCTTTGCTCTAGCTGCAGAATAGATGACCATGCCAATATGACACTGACTCTCAGAGGATAGTGAATAGACGGATGTTCATTTTTTACAAAGCTGAGATAGTGGGAACAGAGCRGAGGGAGAAGAATCCAGAAAAATTACTGAAGTTTGGACTGATATGCCTGGTTCAGAAATTCAGGCGTCCATTTGTGCATGCAACAGTGGAGTGATTTTAATTCTCTAACTCTCCTGGATGCTGAAGTTTAGATAAGTAGCTTCTTTTCTCTATTCCTGTCGACACTTGAGAAAATTCTCTCCAAGGCAGACCTCGCTATGGATTCAACACTTGGCATTTGACAACTGTAATATTCTCTCCATCAGCTGCAGCTTGAGACTATATGGAAACTGCAGAGGATGAAGGAGGCAGCTGGTCGTTYGAATGAAGTTTCATGCCAAGAGTACATAATGCTTCTTGAGACCTTTCCTGGTACAGTAGAGATAATAAAGTTTTAGTTCTCAGGATTTTAGTGAGATTCCTTCTGTAAGGCAGTTCTTAGCTAAAAGACAGTTAATCACATCTTGTAAAGACACAATCTCTTCCCTTCCTCCCCTAGATATGGAAGAGTTGAGATATATTCCAATGATGAGTAAGTGGAGAGTTAACTTCTGGAGTAGTCTTGAAGATTTTATTTGGGTAAATATTCCCTTTAGTTTTACTCATACCTTTTGAGCATTTAATGGAAGTGAAGAAGGAGGAGGACAAGAATGTTTGTCCAACATTTTTTACGGTCATACAGTGGTATTCAAGGATAATTTCTTATGATGGTGCTGTATGACTTGACCTCCTCCTGCCTTGTAGGCAAGTAATCCATCTGTAAACTTTGGTTAGAACTGAAAGTACTTACTATTTTGTCATTAAGATATCTAAGAGGGGAAAGTAAGTGAATAAGTGAGATCTGTTCAATAAATTACATCTCTGTTGTACATTGCAGAGCAATGGAGATCCAAAAATGCTCTGCTTTGTTACAGCAAGATTTTAGTACATTTCATGCCTCTCCCTATATGAAGTTTTTCTCTTTGCTAAATGGATATCAAAATAAGCTATCATGTAGGACAGATGCTGAAATCCCAAGTCAGTTGTTCCTCTGTATGTATTCAACAGTCTGAGAGTTGCTGTTCATCACTTTGAAATCCTGGAATGAAGTCTTGTTATGTAAATAAGCTGATATCCGTTGGTTCAGTCATACTGGTGTATTACTGGTTTCATTGAGCCTTGAGAGAAGATGAGTGTTATAAAAAGAATAAATAGCGTGGTTGCTCTGTTTTATTTTATATGGCAGCTCTGGGGTAATTTGCCAGCATTGTGTGCTGGTAGTAACACTCACTTAAYGCTCCTTTGCCCTGTGTTCAGATGGCCAAATGCTATTTCCTTGAAGTGTTAGGCTTTTTATTATATTGATTTAACATTTATTTATTACAAATATTTCTGTATTTAGAGAGAGGGAGAGACTGTAGCATACCAAAAAATAGAGGCAATAACAAATTAAATGTAAAATTCATCTTACAAAAATATTTTTTACTATTATTTTTATGCATTATTTACACTAATAATAAAATATACTGATTATATCTAACTGGAAGTTTTAAGACACTAGTAGTTGCCTTAACAAAGGTAAATCCATCAATTATCAATTAGCAGAAATTGTTACTAATAAGGCTGGGGGAGGGGCAAAGAAAAACTGATCAGGAAAAGCTGACATTTTTATAATGTTCTGTAAATTACCTTTTTTGGTTTTTAGTTTTTTGTGTTTTTTTACTTCTGCCTTGGATGATATGAAAAAAAGTGTCAGGAACATAATTACTAAATACATCTAAGATGCAAACCCTTTTGTTGTTCTTTTAATCATTTGAGGCAAGAATATTAATTCATTCGAAGATTTTTGCCCTTTTCTACAGATAACAAGTAGAATTAACTAACAGCTCAATTATTTCGTTAATGAGGTAGCTCCCTTCCCCACTGGCATGAATTCAGTTAAATCTTTTTTTTCTTCAAATGTCTTCTATTCTACTATCAATCAAATATCTTTTCACTGCATAATCAGGAAATCCTAATAGAAGGAAAAACAAGTTGGAGCTGATGTCAACTGCAATGGCTTACTGATAACCATTGCCTGTCATGCATGCAGCCATATTAGTGATTACAGGTTGACTGTAAGGAAATGGAAAAGTAAGTATTTCCAAAGTAACGTAGTAATAGAGGAGCCAAAGTTGGGGACTTCTATTAATGTTTAATCATTTATTCTATATAAATTAATTACACCACTTTTTAATGTATTGTCCTATCCCTGCTATGAGTCTTTAATGAACTCTGCTTCTTGACTTTTAAGAAAAATCCACAGACTAAATTTTCCAAAATGATGCCAAAACTCATTTTCTTCTTTCACATTAAGCACCTTAATGTATGCCTTAGTTTTAATAAGTGGCCTTTCTACTGACTTCAAGGAGAATCAGCAATGTTATGTGATTTAAGTGGCAATCATACACTATCAGCAATAATTAGCCAATAGTTGGTGTGAATAGTTCACAAGCAATTGATAGTGTGGAATTTGTTTGCTTAAACTAATCTGAGAATGCTTGAAAATAAAGGAGTGAGACATAGCTATAGCCAAAAAGATCAAGAATAACCACAGATAGATGAAAAATCTAAGTTTACTTGCTAGCTTATTCACAAGATGTATTTTGACTTTCCAGAACTTTTGTCAAACAGCACCTAGACTGGAATTTGTGCTCTAAAAGAAAATTATTTCAAAACAAAGCCAACAAGTGCATTCTGCACTAGTTCAGTTTTCTGAGAAATACATACGTATATAGTTGCTTGAAGCATGTATTGGAATGATCCTGTAGCAAGTGGCATATGTATGGCTGTTGGTGGCATGGTCAACATCTAAGGGGAATAATTGCACCCTCACGGCAAGAAACAAATCAAGAAATGTTAGTCAGTGCTGCTGTGAGTCAGTCAGTGCTGACATGAAGAAGCATCGGAAGTTTTATCTGTGTAACCTGCAGAAGTAAGCAAATGACAATTAATACAGTCAGATACTTTTTTTTTTTTTTTTTTTTAAGTTGTTTCTTGAGCTGCCCAGCTCAGAGCAGAGTAGGCTGGATCAGAATCAATGAAGCAGAAGCACTGAGTGTTAGCTGAATATATTTGCTACTGCTGCTTCCTCTACTGAACTTTATAAAYAGCAGAGTAGAACCCTAAAACTTATCAAATAAAAGACAGTAGTTACAAATAAATAATATTTTCTCTGCACGTCTGTTGAAAATAATCATGTCATTAAAAGCATGGTGTGCACTAAGGACGTTAATGACTACAGCTTATTGAAAATCCCTAGCATATTTTCAACCTCCCTTAACAATATTTTTGTAAATATTTTCCATGTCATCTATTATTCAGTAAATAGATTAATAGGAAAAAATGAAAATAAATATTTTTGTATATTTTGAATATTTTATTGAATTTCTGATTGAAGCCATTATTTTATATTTGGATTCTAAGATAATCTTTTTTTTGGTAAAAAATTTTCTGGGATTACAAGATGTAATATTAAAACAAAAGGAWTAATTAGATCTGAAAGTCTCCAGCTATTTCCAGAAACTACTTTTCCAGAATATTTATCTTAGCAATTCTTTTTACCTAGTAAGAGACTCAAGATTAAGTGATTGTTGATTAATTTTTCATCCACGGAAAAAATGCAGGAATTTTATCTTTGTGCAGGGAGGAAAAAAAAAATGAGAAAAAAACTACATTTCCCAGTCATCTCTGCTGTTCATTTATCCAAAAAGGAGACTGCTAATTCCTATCAGACATTGTGGCCTGAAACTGTCCAAATACATCCTGTATTTAAGTAGGAGATACTGTATTTGTCCCTGTTGAAAAAGATCTATCTGTACACAAAATCTTTGGTTCAAAAGAATCTTCTTTATCTTAACTTCAGTTTGGAAAATAAACTTTGAGAGAATACTTTACTTCTTGTGATTCTGTCATATTTTGGTTCATCGACTGAGAAAAGCAAGAAGGGAAAGGATCACTTATATATTTTCAACTCTCTTATGGAAGTTAGATCAAGCATACACCACATAAAACATGGAATAAGGACTAGCCACTTTTTAAGTAARGAAGTCTGCAAGAAAGTAAGTTTTCTTTTTCAGTGAGGTTGTGGTAGAATAAAAAATAAGGARAGAATCTCTTATTTAATTACTCTCTTAAAATCTGTTTGTGTATGTACAGAATTGAATTAGTACAATGAAAATAATAGCATTGATTATTTATGGAATAAACACTGACCCAATTCTCCTTGGCAGGAAGCCCACAGACAAGTATAAGCCCAGTTATAGCATAACAATATCCTATTTTACAGCTGAAACAAGGCAGGCTTCCTGTGTATGTAGATTCACTAACACAGTTTATGCAATTCAGTGGTAATGCCATGCATGCAAAACAATATGTTAAAAAATAGCAAGAACTACTTTTTTTTTTTGCATGATTCAGTAACCACAAATAAGCCACCATTACTAGCAAAATGAATCAGCCAGCCTCTGGCCACAAACTTCAAGGAGCACATCAGCAGGTAAAATCCAGCTACCTAGCGTAAGGCTGTCTATCTTTCACCCCTAATGAAAACATACATAATATGAAAAGAAAGTTTCTGGACTTCTTGCTGTGGGACTTGTCTTCTGATGATCCCATAGCCTAAACTTTAAAATTCCTCTAAAGAAAACCTTAAGATGAAAGTAAAGGCTTTTGACTTGTTTCTGCCAATACATGCAAGATTATTAAAACACTTATACACAATTTTATTATACATGCATTTCAGGGGGAAAAATATCTGAAAAAAGCTTCTAGCTCAACTACATCATCTATTTTAATAGAGTTTATCTCTAAAAATTTTAAAATGAAGAAAACTTGAAGAAATTAATGGCCATTAGGCAGGGCACCTGGAATGAGGAATAATAGTTTTGAAACAATTGAATGTTAATGTTTTTCCTTACAGTAAAATCTGATGTTTATTTCTTTCAAAAGGACATGTAGCAACTCTCTAATTCTCAGAGTAGCTTTCAGAGGTCTCCAGCCTAAGCATTGATKACAAGTATATGTTGAAGATACAGGCAAATTCTTTATAGACATGATATGATTTTTTGTATTTATGATGAAAAGATTAAACACATAATTTTGTCTAGCTTATAATGTTGGAGGTTAGACTTATGTTTTCCTGTTGAATTTTCACACTGCTCTACTAAGAACTTCTGAATAACATTTAGATTGCAATGTAACTGCTATTCAACAAAAAGTTTGCACCTTTCCTTCACTCATGCTGGATGTGTAACTGGATGAAAAATAAGTAGTGAAGATAGGGATGAATAATAATAAATAGTCATGTCATTATTCACTGTTCTTCCTCCTATCCCCAATTTAGTATTAGGATACTAAAGCGTAGGCTCAGAAAAAAAAAAAAAAAAAAAAAAAGCTTTCAGGTAAATAACATAAAAACTGAATATACAGGTTCATGATCTCTCCAACTGCAAAGTTATGCATCTCTACTATCTCAGAAAGTTTACTCCAGAGAAGAATTTAGTCCAATTCAATAGAATATTTTAATAGCTTTAAAAAAGGCCCCTTAGAAATAWTTCTTTCTGCTTACAAAGGAAGAATGAACAATGGTTTTATCTCTCTTTTTTTTTTTTATTTTTTCCTTCTCCTTTTCCTTATAAAACATTATGGAAAGAGGAAAGACTCCTTCACATAAACAAGAAACAAGGTAAGGTTAGGTGCAGATAGGCAGGGATAGAATGTTAATAATGTGGAGCTGTGGACTCTAGAGAATAGTCATTCCTCTTCTGATTGAAGATGAGGTGCCAGAGGTGGTTTGTTATGGTGCTCTCTCATAGCTGTAATGAAAGAGAGAGATAAAAATATATATACATTAGTAGGTGCAAYGACCGGAATATATTAATGAGGAAAAGGTGATTGACCCAGGAGGTATAATAGATAGTCTCTGTTTTCCCTAAAAGAGGCTAGATTTTGATAACTTAGAAAAATGTTGTCTAGGTAAAATTATATGCAAAACCTGTGTGCCCTCAAGTGCTTGATTAATATACTCATAGCGACTGCTAGAAGGATACCAAAAAATAGGCACCTATGACCCTGCAGTGTATCTCCATATCAGGATGACTTCAAAACTATAAGATCATCTGGGCACTTCACATTTTGTGTTGTTCTGTAAACAGCCTTTTTTTTTTTTTTTTTTTTATGTTTGAACAGTAGAGGAAACAGACTGATATAATATGCAATATTAAACAGCTGTGATGGAAAACATACTGGAGGCATCAGATCCAGAAGCATCTAAAATGGATGACAGCCAGCTGAAATGGGACTTCTTTCTGCTCCTAGCCCTTCTTTCTCCCCTCTCATGCATCTGACTTTAGWGTAGGGCAAAATGAGCTGAAGGATTGTTTGTGGGATTTTTCMATCAGATATTGTCTCATCTCAGTGAACTAAGGTATCGGTAACCTACTGATCAGTAATTGAGGAATCAAAACCTTGGATTCCATTCAGGCAAAAAAGATTAAGATTCAGTAAAAGTCAAGAGCTCACAAAGGACAAAATTGGCCCATAAAACAGTGCTATTACAGGGAACTTRTGGAATCTAAGATTCAAATCTGAATAAATCTTTTTGTTTCTCAGTGTCCTGTGCATGAATAAGTTGGAGACAGCTGAAATTGCTTTCTTCTGTCCACTGCTGGAATTATCCATGTCTTTGCAACAAGAATAATCTTGATTGATTGATCCAATATTGATAGAGGCCCTTGGATCCCAAAATCTTTCACTACTACTTCTATTCACATTATCAGGAGTATCAATAGTAAATATTTATAATAGAGCAGTAGTACTAGATTTGACTGTAAGACTTTATGTCCAGCAAATCACCAATGGGACTCCAAGAAATTGTGACATAATATAGTGCAATTTGTAGCCCACTGTCCTTGAGAAATGCCTAGGCTTATCACACATACTTGTTGATATAGACAGAACTCCTCTAGAAATGGGTACTTTTCAGGAACCTCTAGGAAAATCAGAATTCGATAGCTTACAGTTCATCATGGATAAGGCCATTCTGAGTGTCATATAAAAAATAGTGATAAAAATTCCAAGGGAACTCAGCTGAATGTCAGACTCAGCATGTAGTCGATAAGGCTCAGTTATTCTGTACTGACACAGCATGGCAAAGCTATGAAGACATTGCTCATTTCGACTTCTATTGCCAAGCTTGGGTGCTTGACAACTCAATCAACAATGGATGAAAATGGAAGAAGAAATCTGAATCACTGTCTTCTGATGAGAAAGATATTCAGAATGATTCCTTTGTTCCTTCCTTTCAATAGGAGGCTGTAGGAAAAGGATTAAAGAAAACTTAAAACCACAATGTGGGGCTTTAGCAAGGCATAGGTCACTATGCTATGGTATCAGCACAGACAGCAATGACCATGCTCACTTCCCAGGAGAAATTCAGTCACGTCAGACACCTTTCCTCTCCACCACATAATTTTTCTGTAATTATTCTCCTCTTGCATATTCCTGCTTCTACCTCAGTCTACTAAATACTCACCTACAAACTGCATATTTTCCACGTGCCGAGCAAGCAAGCCTTCTCTTAGGCAGTGATTCTCTCACTCAGCACTTCCTCCTCAAATTCTTTCAGTGTCAGGCTCCCACCCACCTCAGTGACTGAAGATAACTATCATCCTGCTATTCAAATGAATACAAGTATATACATATCCTTTTTCTCACATTTTCGCACATTTTGGTCTCAACTGGTTAAGGCAGGAGAACAGAGACAAGTAAGTAGCATGAGGCCCATTGCCCTCCAAAGTGAGCTCAGCTGTCTCAGTAATAAACATGTATGTGCATCTTCTGCCCAGTGAAACAACTGATCAACTCCTTTTGGAAGCAAATGACATCCATATATGTTGACTGATTTTTATTTCTGCTTGAATAAATATGACCCATTATTGGGCTCATCCTTGCAAAAATAAAGCTCAGTTTCTCAGATGGGGCAGACATTCATCATTCAATCTGATCCTATTACAGTCCAAAGAAGGATGAGACCCTTTAACCTGCTTCCAATATAGAAGCAATGGGGRTTTTTATTAGGGGATGTAATTGTGCAGACTATTACAGGGATGTAGTTAAACTGGCTCTTTAAAAAGCTTGGCCCATTCTCGTTTGAAATAGCTGTTAGTTCCAATTAAGAGAGACATGTAGGCTCATTTTCTTGCAAATTCCCTTTAATGCTATCTAGGTTACCTACCTACCATCATATTAAAGGCTCACCATATTTGTAAGGCCAGACTAACACATTAACTATCAAATGATGCCTACCCCAAAACCCCTTTCATCTGTAGGTAGCCATAATCTGATAGCTGAAGGTAGCATTCATGCTGTCCTGTATGACACATCTTTGTTGGGTATGAATTTGACTTTTCTGTTATAGTTTATGCTGTCCTCTTGCTCCTACTTATTTTAACTTCCTTATATACCACYCACTTAAATGGAGGTACTTGAAGTTTATGCTTACATAAACATTAGCACAACCCAAGATGCTAAATTTTTATGCTTCTTTTCATTTCTTTGAGTGTGGGACTGGATGATCTCTAAAAGTCCCTTCCAACCTCGACTAATCTGTGATTCTGGCCCATGGTCTGGGCAATCATAATATACTGGTGATAATACTGGAACTGGAGAAACTATTTATTTTGCCATTGCAGGGTTTATATGGGAATAATTATAACTATCAGAGCCACTACTTATGCTTCAATATTATTTTTATTTGTACCATTATGCAGCAGTTGCTACTCTTCTGGAACAGTTTAAAGAAAGGCCACACATTTTGTATGATAACTGCAATGCCCTAGGCACAAAATGGCAGAGTTAAGGGTGCTTTAATGTTTTCTTAACATTATTTTAGCATATTCAGACCCCAAGCATTATTTTCTAATCAAATGCAACACTGTAGAACATTAGAGTATTTGTACTTTTCCATCTATCAGTCAGTGCCCAAACTGAGAAGATTCAAGTCCTGCTTTCAAGCAGACATGCATTAGTGGGAAAAAGGAGCTGATTGCCCTGCTGTCCTGTGAAGCTATCAAAAGTTGATGAAGTATTTTCCAGKCATCCACAGAGCTGACATGCTCTGGATCTCAGTGCATTAAATAAATCTAATTATGACACTTTAATAAAATATGTTAAAGGTGTTTATCTGAGGCCAAAGTCTGGAAGCAACACAGAACATGTTCCAACAACAAAGCTCTTACACCTGGATGTTAACCTCTTCAGTGCCCCATGGACATATGGCACCAGTCCAGAAAAGCAGCACCTGTAGTTCTCCGTGAATGTCTGCCATACGTCCTCATACTGCAGAGAAGTTTAATAGGACACACTTAGCAAGCAGGGAAGCACAGCGGCTTTGAACATACAGAGTCTGCTGGTGCTGCAGGTTCAGTGAGCCAGTAGAGACTGCTAGTGCAAAAACTGTTCACTCGCAGCTTGCCTTATTTGAAAACTGGGTTTGAATTCAGTTTGCTCATGTCCTTGATTATTCACTGTTCTCAAATACTCATGTGAGCAAAGCTATGTTCCTACAAACATCCACAAACAGCAGACTTGGACAATTGCCAGATGAGCATAATCAAAAAACAAAACCTGTTTTCTGGTAAAACGACATTCATTTTAGGAGAAAGCAGTAGCTTATGAAGAACAGACCAACAGTATGGGAATAGAAATAATGCCACGTGACAGGTCACACCACTCAGCTAGCAAATCCTAACTACTGAATAATCAACCAAATGTTTTTACTTAGGATAGTCCAAGGCTTAATTGAGCCGTCTGCAGATCAGGAGCAAGGATGAAGCTGTTCTTCCCTATGTTGATCTCAAGGCAAAGAATTCTGCTAAACACCCTTGAACTACTCCAGTGTTCGGCCACTGGATTACTGTACTGGAGAAAAATGAAATAGTCCCTATGAGTCTGAATTATTTTGACAAAGCTTATTTTAATTATACAGATGTCATGCCATGAATATCTAACAATTCTGCAGTTTCAAAATATAGGGGTACAAGATAGAACTTTGACCTTTGTGTGGCAACAGATTTTTCCTATCTTGGTAAGGGGAACTGAAATTCTAAAAAAAATAAATATGCATTTAAAAATCCTACACTAAATGCAATAAAATGTAAAGAAAAATATTTTTATTGTGTTTTTCTGTGTGAATATTACAAGGTAATTGCACAAATGCTTACTGAATTTGACTGCTCTGCTGCTTTTCAAAAAACAGTGTTACAATTTACCAACAGCAATTAACGTTTTAAAATTTGTTTAATTCTACTTAAGAGTAACAGGCAACACCCATATGGTTACTATTTTCAGTCTTTTATAGTTTGATGTTTCCTTCTGTTTCTATTTCAGATGGACATTGCTGTACCTTTAAGTACAAAGTGTATATATATATTAATATTCTCCAAAAAATGCGAAGCCTTGTTTGCAATCAATGCATATTCCCCTTTTGTGTAAGAATAACAGATGTTGATAGAAATAGCCATTGGGTTTGTAAAGAACCCATTTCATGTGTCAGAATAGTTGTGCCTCTTCTAGATGAAATGTCAAAAGCAGGCAGATATCTCAATGTGAAATGACCTTAAGAAAAACCCGACCTCGCCAGAGATGACCTTTTTCCAGCAAGAAACATTAAAATTACAACCATATTGATGCTTCAGCTTCAAAAACAATATGTATTTCTTTTTTTGTATTTTTCTGTCTTGGCATCCTATGTATTTTAAATAAAGATGTACGGTAGTCCACTACATACTGTTTCTACTGAGCTGATTTGTGTTCATGGGTTTGTTTATAAGTGTATATATACATAAGGATATGCATAACAGCATTTTAATATATATATAGGCACATATATAAATATAATTATATATACTCATAGAAGATCAAACAAAATCATTCTAATTTCTCAAGGGATCTAATATTTTTTGTGTCCGTATTACATTAGTAGAATATATTATTTACTGTAACCGAATTAAATATTTTCACACTGTCTTCCTTTTTTGAATTTTTAACAAATCCCCATAGCCTTGCTTTCTTTAAGAAAAATGTATRTCTTATCAATGTGTTAATCAAACTGAAGTGTCCAAGGTTCTTATAAAGTAGCATTAAAGAACTATTCGCATATAATAGTGTATGTGTGTGCATGTGCCGTGGCTGATTAGTGCCATGCAGTTCTCCTTTAAACTAGGAAACAGAGAGCAAAAACCAGAAAGATCCTTTGCTAGGGGATGAAGATGTAGAATTTCTCTTTTTGTGAGTGACACAGATCTCAGCTTCAACTTCTGTTCTAAAGTTTACAGTGATTTCAAATTAAAGGCTGAAGTTCCTATACACTGGAGACCTTCAGGAAGGCASCAGATGTTCTGAAATTTCCCTTCTGTATACATGATGTTTAATGAAGTACACA
The DNA here is from genome assembly GCF_003343005.1 of Rhea americana. Classification (NCBI taxonomy): domain Eukaryota; kingdom Metazoa; phylum Chordata; class Aves; order Rheiformes; family Rheidae; genus Rhea; species Rhea americana. Next base: position 3,878,496 of record NW_028186645.1, read on the forward strand.
TGGGTTTTGGAGGTCAGCAGTGTTAAATGTTTATTCAAAGTCTGCCCATATAAACCAAACCCTTTCACAACCTTTCCTTAGCTAAGCCTTACTTTTGACTCTTGTTTCCCAGTGCCCTCTTTCATTGCRCGGCCTATGCTCCGTTCCTCCAGAAAACGTTATCCACCTCTCTGGAAGACCCTCTTTTGACTGAAGCCGTGGGGAGTACCCAGCTGCGGGGAGTTCCCAGAAACTGCCCTGGGAAAGGACAAATGCAATCTCAGGAGATGTTCTCTGAGGTGTTTATAGAATAATCATCTTCTCCTCCCTTTCCAGTCACCTTCTTGCAGAGATATAGAAAAGAAGTTGCTCCTCTTTATTTAGATGATGTTTCTTCCACTTCTTGTTTTTAACCATCTCCAACCTCTTTCAAATAAGAAAAAATAAAGTTGATAAAAATAAAATAGACTCTTCTGAACTCAAATTACTATTATTCCTTCCAGTTAAGCTTTCTCTTCCCAAATTTTGTTCTGAGCAGGCACTGCAACACACAGATATTATCTTCCTGTATTCAAACCTTGAGATTTTTGTGAATTGTCATTATATCTGTTAATGTCTATGTTACTGCTTTCAGAAATCATCAGTAACTGCTATAAATGAAATTCTCAAATTAAGCCTTTGATAGCTTCCACTTCTGTCAGTGCCTTAACTTGGTACGGAAAGTGCTCTTTACTGCCTTCTAAGGAAAAAAAAATCTTGACAAATTTATATTTAATTGTTCTTCTTTGTACTTGAAGGCCATCATGGTACTCAGCTATGTAGTTCTTGCATAAAGACACATTCAGCTAACCTTGTTTTGATTGAAATGATTCTTAGCAAATAATTAATGCAGTATATCAGAGTAGAGTTGGTTGCAAAATGTTTATTAGTAAAAGAACTTGGAACTCTCAGTGAATCAAACCTAGAATATTTTAGAGCAAAAGATCATGCTCATTACACAAGAGTATGTTTGTGCTCCCCCTCCTGAATGGGACAGGTGAGATCTGATGGGTTTGGAGGAGCCCATTCGGAGAGGAAAATGGAGACAGGAGACAACCAGGGCATGAAGCTTGGGGCTACCGTAAAATCATTGCAGAATTATTTCTGTTTGTTTTATGAAAACCTACATCATGCAGCCTAGTTTCATCTCTGTGATTGAATAATAGGCTCTTTCCAAAAAGAAAAAGTGGAAATTCAAAGGAATTTCAAGAGGCAATGAGACATTGCAGCTGCAAACTTTAAAGTGACAAAATCATATGGGACAAGTACCTATGTATCTGTATTTATACTCACCTCATTATCTTTCAGTTAACCACTTCCTGACTACCCTTTTCATTACTGACTTGCATTTTAGCAAGCATAAGTGATGGCCTGATCTAGTTTGGCTGTTCAGGAAGTCTTTCCACTTTTAAGGATGCCTTCCTACCCTCAATAAAGCCCTATACTTCTCTGCTTAACCATAGTTTTATTTTCACCATTTTACTTTGTTTTTGTTCTCAATGATACACAAACCATCTGTGCCTCTAACACAATGTTCTTGAATAGCCTCCAGGCTGTTTCTGTGGTTTTAAAGTTTTTTACTTTGCCCTTCAGCCTGCTGTTAACCATTTTCCTCATAGTTTTAAAATCTGCCCTTTTAAAGTTTGTCACTTTGCTACCCCTGGGGGGAATTGCCTTCTATTATGATACAAAATCTAATTGTCCAGTGATTGCTGTTACCCAATGGAGTTTAATTTTGTAGCGCTAGAAAGCCCTTGAACTTAAAATACTTAAAATAAATTAAGCCCATATTTAGGGCTTAATCCAGTTGGTTGAAGAGTGCATTTACATTTACATGGACTTCATCACTACTTAAGAGCTCACAGAAAATTCTCACTCTCTACCAGTAATAAACTTTTGCCTTTCATATCAACCTCAGTGCTTCAACAAAATAATTAGAGTAAAGGAGAGAGGACTGTCTAATGGTTACAGCATTTATACCAGAACTTGAGAAATTTCAGTGAATTTCTTATCCTTCCTCAGCTCCTTTTCGTGACCCTGAGCAAGTCACTTTGTGCTTATAGCAGCACTGTACCACTTAGCTGAGCTAGGTGACTCCTGGAGGGAACCATGCCTTGCTCCTCAATGTCACGGGTCCTTTGCAGGTAGCCTCAGTTTACCCTAGCTCAGGTTGTGTACAAAACCCAGCTAACTTTTCACGAAGCAATGTTTAGACCTTACTACAAAGGACCATGGGAAGTGCTGTAAGGAGAAATCTGGACTGTCATCTCTCTTCTTTGTCAGTCCCATAACGACATCGCAAGAGTAAATGGCACGCATGGAGATTGTCCACAGAAACTGTTCCCTGCATGGCAGCACTAAAACAGCCCCTGTCCCAAAATGGGGACAGCGGCAGTGCCCTGACTGCCTAGAAAGYGAGAATGAAACAACCTCCCTTCCCCAATTGTTTGCAGGTTCTGAAACTGTTTACCCTATTTTTTGTGGAAATGGTATGGTCCATGTTTTCCTTCTCTGGCAGACCAGCTGGGTTAGTGCATGGTGATGCCTCTAAATATCACTCTGCTTAGCTCAGAATGAATTGGCTAAGGTCAGTTTAGGCAGGAGCACTTTCCTACATATCCCGCTCACTCAAGAGCTCTAAAAAAGAGTAATAAGACAACATATGCATGTGTGTAAATCAGTTATCAGCATAAATAAGATTTCCAGATCAGACCCAAGGTAAACAGATCCTGCTGATTCTCCTTTGCCATTCAGCTTACACCTGTATTAAGTAGCAGGACYCAGGGTGTTAGGAGGAGGAAGCTGTTTTGGAAAGCCACCTGAGAGTGTCCATAGCAGGCACTGATACAAGGGGAGAGGTGCAGATATTCACAGCCTAGCAGTGAAGCAATACCAAACTGACTACTATTATGTGATAAGGCATCAGCCATYCTCAAAATCATGTTATGTGCCTGAGATCAGGCAACAAACACCTGCATTTTAATAGCTATCTTTATTGAAGCAGAAGACAGAAGACGGGACTGGAAAGGGAGAGAGGATGTGACACAAGGAGATTTAGCGTCACTGTAYAGGAATGCTGACAGAGGCAGTCTGCCTTCGCTTCAGTCCCTAGAGAAAGTGTATGTGGACGCACTTGATCCAATTTACAGMTATAAATCAGTAACAATCAAGCCACTGTAGTCAATACATTTGTTATTTTCACTTCCTTTTGGTAGTTACCAGGGAAATTGGTTTGGTTTTCTTCTGAAATGTCTTTGCATGAACCTTTTTTCCTATAAAAGTGTGTGTGTGTTGAGAAGAAACAATCAGTGTGCGTGAAACAGAGGGATAAAATGAGAAGGGAAAGGACGAAGGAAAGAGAAAAAGCTAAAGAGAAAAAAATAGACGAGGAAATATAAAGCAGATGCAAAAGAAGAGGTGTTTCCCAGAATCTTTCGGCCTTGTTATCATTGCAGCTGCAAAAAAGAAATGTGTCGATTGTTTAGGCATGATATGCAGAGAAAAATCCCAGTTACTCCCAGGCAGCTGTTGTAATGATGTCCAAAGTTTACTGACAAATGGACAGCTAGGGATGAAAAGAACTCATAGACGAAAAATAAAGATGGAATAAAAGGCAAGAGGGAGAAAGAATGTAAAGAAACCCAAAATACAGTTAACTAAGAGGAAAAGAGGCAAAAATGGGGTTAGGAGTTGCCTCAAAGAGGCAATGAGAGCACTTGTATGTGAGGCTGAAAGTCACCGAGTGAGTAAGAGAGTAGATAGTGTGAAGAAGCCAGATCTCCAGATATGGAGAAGGGTGGACCAATTTGCACCTACTATGGGGAATCCTATGACTAGTTTGGTTTGGTTTCATTCATTTACTTAATTCACTGTTGGCTTATCAATCCAAACGGTCTGTGCATGCAGGCCATATTTTATGCCTTTTTCTGGGGTGAAACAGCCTCTTTAAAAAAGACAAAAAGAAACTAATATCAGCACATATTTTCATGATTCTGGAAAGGGGGACTTCAAGAAAATGGTATATTCTCTGGTAACTGGTAATACTGGAATACAGAGAGAATGGCTACCATAGCCTGTCCAGTATCATCTTTCATATATCCATTCATATGCAACTTTTGCATGCATGTGTGTGTATTTGTGCACCTAATTCTCTAATGGTGCTCTAAGGATGAGCGAAGACAGGAAAACCATAGCTGAAAACGTGTTTTCCAGTGGTACCCAGCAATTTACCTACTAGACTTTATGCCAAGCACTCTGACTAGATTGAAGGTTCAGGTACCTAGTATGAGAAGAAAAGGAGGGTGCAGTTGAGATAAACAATTGTTTAAGAGCATGTCGGAAGAGAGGAAGGGCAAATGAGGGAGAGAATGGTAGGCATGATATCAAGGGCTGGTGTAAACAAGAGCTATATTCTCATTTTTTCTTTAAAGGAAGACAAACATTCACATAACTGAGCCGTGMGTCTCAGTTACTTTTCTATGGAATATTTTGAGGAAAGTAAGCAGTGCCTTGGTCTCTGATGGAAATCGCCTAACAAGGCAGAACTTTCGGGCTGTGAAACCCAAAAGAAAATACTGCCAAGTGTTGTTTCTGGCTATCTCGATTCCAGGGCAGGACCGGATGTAGATGTGTGTAAGTTGAACAAGTTATATATATGCTGCAGTTGATTCCACATCACTGACCTCTTCTACACTAAGAAACCAAATTAGGAATTCCTGGATATCTGCTGCTACTTGCACAATGGGTTKCTGGTATCAGAAGAAGCCACTGGTATTAAAAGAAGAAATAACAATATTGTCACATGCCGTAGATAGAACTGAGAAAATAACTGACAAGGCAAGAGAGGAAAACTCCGACTCTGAACACAGCAAATATGTACTTGGAGTACCACAACTTTTTTTTTTTGCTACATCATGCCTTTGTCCTGAAGTTCTATAAGTTAATGCCTCCTTAGGTCAGGATTTTAATCTGTTCTGCTCCATTGCACAATTATAACCACCCTGAACTCTTGAGAATATCTCTGGTTTCCTTAATRTCTGGTATAATTCTCAATTTCCATGAGAAACAGTCAAACTTCTCTATTTTGTAGGAAAAGATTTTTTCATTGTTTTATWTTTTCTCAGCCTGATTCTGTAACCAGTTGTATCAGACCTCTTTAGCCAAACTCTCTCATTTTTAGTTTTAAAGTCCCAATGTTAATGTAAAGACTTTTTTATATTTTTATGTTATAGATAATAGTGAAGATCTTACCGGCCCCATTTAGTTGAAACTCTGAAGACCTCTCTTCTCCACCCTGAAGCTCAGGTGCTAGTGATGTAGTTGTTTAACCTCTCTGGATTCTGGACTAGATTTTTATCTTGTCAGAGTAAATCAGAACGTACTCCAATGAGATCTGTAGAGTTTCAGCAGCAAAAAAGAAACTTGAATGGGAGAGACTTACTCCGCCTGTACTCCATTTTTCCCTGAAGTGGGCATCACGATTGTTTCCTTCAATGTTTAATTTTTTATAAAACATTAAATTTCTCCTGTAAAATATACTCTATATAGATTATTCTATAGTTCGTTTTTTCTGGAGAGCTGTTTTTCTACTCAGTATGGTTTACTAGTAATGATGCCCTGGAAAACCGGCAGAATTCAATCCAGTAYCCCGATATCATCCTACTACCCTTTCCACAGAGTTTCCATATGGACAACACACAGACAGAGTAGAACGACAGCAATGCATTCGATATTTATTTGAATAATTTGGTACTAGATTCATCTTCTGTCATGCCTTCTCTCCACTAGTAGCCGATCTTCAACTCTCACAATGAAAAGAACAATGAGTAATGTACATTGCATTTATTAACTATAATATGACGTGATGGAGGGAAATACCTTCATGATCTCATGAAACTAGAGAATTAAGTGCTCTACCTGGTAGAACTTTGAAAACAAGAGATGGAGAAAGTAATGGCTCCTTCCCTAAGCCTAAGTAATTTTTTACAAGCAAAAATTGTCTTCATTTAATCAGAGCAGAGTAGTGACAATTACATGTATGGAACTGGAAGAGGGGGTTAGATATGATTAGCAGAGGAAAAATGGCTACACTAGATTTTCAGTGATAATGTGGCAACAAGCTGATCTGGTGGACATAGCCAACCATCAAGATGCTTGAGATTATCACTTCTATTTTCTTTTCAAGAAGAGTAGTCAATCTTTCAATTATACCAAACTCGGGGAGGGAAAAAAAAAAAAAAAAAAAAAAAAAGTAAAGCATGGAAGCATGGATAGGGGGTTGGAAACAACTTGGGAGTTTTTAATTTAATACCTCAAACGAAGCCACAGAAAAACCCTTTGGCTCTGAAATCATAAAGTGCATACTTGGGAGCTGGGTTTTATTTTTTTCCTAAAGATGCCTAAATTATATACAAGGAAAGCCAGACTACATTTTTTTTTAAAAAAAAATCTAACAGCAGCCTTTCAAATTTATTCAGACTAATGAGCTAGTCTAAATTTTGAGAATACTAATTCACAGAAGTCGGTTCTGTGGTGGAAGAAACACAACAAGGTTGTCACAGCCTGTGAACAAAGTGAATTGGTTATATGACTGACAGTAAAGATTTCTTTTAACATCAGTAAAAGGAGGCTGAAGTGACAGGTAAGAGGACAGATGCAGAATTCTGCAGCACTCTGAGAGTTTGTGTACTATCACTAAGGGACAAGTTGACTTGATACCAACTTAATAGGCTCAGCAGGGGCTAACGGCAAAGGGATGGAGACTGTAAATGGGTGTAATGGGCCACCAATACTGTATCAGCACAAGCATGAAATCTATCTAACTTGTTTTGGTTGAGGAAATTAATCACGTTGCCTTTAAAGTCAAGCTTGTCTTTAATCTAGGACCTGCTAAGTATACAATATTTCACAGGAAACATGCACATAATTTTAGTCACTTTTACTCATCTCAGAAATGAATTTAGCATCATCACAAGGCAGCTTAAATTCAATATCATCTTGGAGGAAATGAAATACTCAAGCAAAACTATAAATGAGAATCTTAAAACCATAGAGGTATAAGTGGGTACAGCACTTAACATGCTGTATAATCTGCTAGCTAGTAAGGATGCTTGCATAAGATGAAGCCTCCACCTTTTCCTTATGTATGGCAGGTCCAGTCTAATGAGTCTCTAAGACAGTGTTGGCTACTGCATTCAGCACCAGATGAATTAAGATGGGAGATGTCTTGCTATCAGAATTAATTCTACAGTGGGAAAAAATCCTGCTGTGCTGAAAGTTGACCTCTTGGACAAACACGCTGTAATAAAAAGTGCTATTTGCTACGAGCGTATTGGGAGTTTTAAATCATCAAACTAAAGTACCCCAGGCTCTGACAGTAAAATTTTCATTCAAAGAAGGGCTCAGCTTCACAACACAATAAATTATATATGACTAGGACATATAAAACATTTAAAGATATACAGAAATTCACTGTATTTGTGTTCAGTAGACGAGTTCAGCTCTTGAAGTACTTTTTTATGTCAGTCTTGCCTATTCAGATGAAGGAGGGGGGAGTCTTTTCCTCCAAACAAGTCGATGCAAAACAAACTGGCTGTTTTCCACCAAGTRTCTGAATTTAATTGCTTTATGTGGGTTTATTTTGTGTGGTGTGCATCTATGTAGAGACTGTGGGGAGCACCTATGGGGGGGGGAGATTTCAGAAGGGGAAGTTGCCAAATGAAGTGAAAAAGGAAAGGTGCTTAGAAGTGTTTAGGAAAACCTTGTGATTAAAAAAAAAAGAGAAAGAAAGAAAGAAAAAAGAAGTAAATCACASTGGTGACAGGGTTTGGGGTGTTGCTGTATGGGTTATATAGAAGAAAATGATTCCCCGGTGCCTGTCACATCAACTCAATGACCTCATAATGAGGCTGATTTTAGGCATAATTTATGAGGAAGGAAGACTGCTGGACTCTAATGAGTCACATCACCACTGACCACACAACAGTCCTAGAAAAAGCAGACTTGATGCTGCTTCTGCCACCAGAAAAAAAAAAAAAAAAAAAAAATCAACGTTATCTGAGGGTGCAGCAGCTTCCCTTCTCTTCCCTTCCCATTCCTCTCATCTCCTTGGTAGCAGCAGGTACCCAGCACCCTTCATCCTGGCATGGGCAGAAAAAACTCAGGGTTGCCTATGTCACTGAGAAACCTTAACCTTCTAAGGAAATTAGTAGAAAATGGTGAAGAAATGAGAAGATTCAGATCAGAGAAGGGTCAGAAAGAAAATAAGTAAAAGGAAAAGAGGAAAAGCTGTTTGTTTGGGGCCAATTCTTGGGGCTCATACACTGGAAAACTTTCCTGGAGAAAATCCAATAAGATTTGGACAATAAACTCTTTTAGAGCATAGATGAGCTCATGGCTTGATTATAAATCAAGGGCGAGGTCCGTCTCCACTGCAAGTTCATGCATGGTATTTTTATGTAGAAAAAGGCAGAGGAAACTTCTAGCCATCTTCAAGTCACGTGAGCCAAATGTAACGAGGAGCCTAATTTGCTTTTGTGTGCAGACACTCTTGCTGTCATGCTTCCAGATGGAAAGGTACCTCAACAAAACTGCTAAAATACACTCTAGCCATCTCTGCTAAAAGCAGGGAAATAGATGGAGTAAAATGCCCTTGGGCTTACCCTGTAGATCAAGAGTTAATGTCCAGAATCCAGATTGTTAGTAGCATATGGAATCTTCATGGCAAGTACCAAAAAATAAACTAGAAAGCCAGCAAATATATTCGGATCATAAGCTCTTCTATAGCAAGCAGTGACTTTTCCCCTGTGAGTTTACTGTGTCCTGCGCAATCATATCCAGCTTTAGATCATCTAGAAGCCAGTCTGATAGACACTAGCATATAATCATTGTCTAGCCTTCTTAAGCCCATCAACTACCTCCCAGGATTAATTTACATTAGTCTGAAATGTAATTTACAGCTAGGATTTTAAAAGGGGCCTATGAACATAAGGGTGTGTCTACACTGATCACATAACTCTACGAGAAGCATTCCTGTATCACTGTACTGGACTATTTTTCCACAGAGACAAACCCTTAGGTGCTCACAAGCCACTGACTTTCAGTGCCCTTAGGCCCTTTTGAAAATTTCTACTTTGTGTTTAATCCACTGAATGTATTATAATTATAGTCAGTATCTGTTAAGTGCCATTATTATACAGTCAGTTCTGCATTGCTGGTTTCATCGGTTTGGGGATAAAAGCTCAGAGGGATTTGTACCAGTAGACCTGCATCACTTTACACCACAAGAGGATCTGCCCCCCCACACACACATTTCCCAAAGGAATGCTGATTTTTAGGAAGAAAGAGTAGCTGATTGAATGCCCCCATGCAGTCTAACATGCCCTTGGCTGCTTCATCTCCTTTCCTTCCCCCTCTCTTTCGCTCTGTCTCATATGCCTAGGACACTCATCGCCTCACTTTTCTTCTGAGGATGGAGAGCTTAAATCAAAACAGACAAACACTGTCAAATTATATCCAACAACTTTGGGAATAGCACCCTTTTTTTTTTTTTTTTTACAAGAAAGAAGTTTAATTGCAGTGTCTAAGTATGCAGACAGATTCATTCATGTGCATATAACCTCTTGCCAAACCAGCATTCCAGGACAGGTATTCAGTTAATCACAGTTTGCACAGGGACTTCAGCCAAACCCTCAGGTAGCTTTGTTATGTTTTAGTTTTTTATTTGCTATAATTCAGTATCCTGTACCTGTGGTCTCTAGAACCTACCATAATCAAACTAGGAGGCGTGATAAGCAAACCAGCTATTTGCCCTCTGATTTTTTTTTCTCCCATACATGAAATTTAATATTGTGCCCAATCTATACAAGACATAGGACACTAGAAATGCAGGGCAAGATATAAAAACTGCCAAGAGACAGAGATCAAAAAATCAATCTTTTTGGTGCCATAAATGATTTTTTTCCTACTTACACTTTTTTCTTTTTTCAAATTTAGATGTTATCAGCAGGGGTTTCTGCACCTGGAACATCTACATTAAAATAGCTTGTAAAAAATATTGATGGTTAACAATATTTCAGTTAAGTCCTCAATCTGTTTTCTGGATAAACACAAATAACAGTATATTCTGAAGGCAGAGCAGTAGATATGACAGAGCACAAGGATCTTTACTGATCATGTAGCTCAAACTGTAATAAATTTTAAGGATGCAAAATTAATGAATGATTTAGGAAAGAAAGAAAGCATTCTGGAAAGATTACTTCACACACATACATACTCAAACACAGAGAGAAAAAGAAAACAATTAAGGTTGAAATCCACTCCACTCACATTAAACCCAGATGTTTGGACATCATGCAGGTTGAGTGTGGAGCAGCTGCAGAGAGGAAATCCAGGCTGAACCTGCAGCCAAGCTGAATGTGAGGCCTTTGCAAAGCTCCAACACAACTGCTTTCCAAGCTGAGGGGCAGAAGTGAGCTGTCCTCGCCATCTCTAATGGGCATCTGGACTCCTCCTGTTGACCAGCACAAGAGCCTCCATCCATGACTGCATGCACCACATAAGTGTCCACAAATCTCACTCAGGATAAGCAGCTTCAAAATGACTTTGTTCACCAAAATTCACTTCCCACACACATACATACTCAGAGTCAAACTTATCAAAAAGAATGAAAAGTTGCTCCATAATAATCTATATGAAAGCAGATTGTTTATAAAATGTAAGCCAGCATTTATCCAGTTTTTGTTTTGCAACTAAATGCTGAAGCAACATTAAAAACATGTCTTGCATCTCTTTTGAGAGGTTCATTGTCTCCAGTATAACACATTCCAGACTAACAGAAAAGGATAAGGATATTTGTATACATAGATATAGATGATATTGGTATACAACTGTAGACCCACACATATATTGCACTGTTTACATAATTTATTTCTCAGATGAATCTCTTAAGGATCCCGATACAATGCAATAACTCAGTTATTCAGAATTCTGCACATAATTTCCAACAAGTACTTAAATATGCTTTAATTTTATTCCTGGAAATCTTAAAAGCATTTAGAAAGCTGCTACTCTCTTTTAGAAGAAGAGCCCACAATATGAATGTGAGTACTAGATTAACTATTAAGGCTAATGTAACATGTTAATAATACAGCAGTTTCACACTGCTGCTTGCTTTTAATAACACAGCAATAAATTGAAATTCGTGCTACATGGAAGAAATTGTGTCCATAGTCTCATATAATCATGTTTAGAAGCAGCTTTCAAACTGCATCGACTCAGTTCAATTTTTAGGAAAAGAAATAATGCTTTATTCTTACATAGTATCTTACATCTGAGGATCTTAAAGTACTTTAATTTCACATAGTATTAATATAATACAATAGTCTTCATATTCTCTTTTATTTGTATTTGACTTCTTCCTTGCCTTTTGTCTTCTCGCTCTCTTATCTATTGCCTATATACAATTATTCCTGCTTCTTTTATCTGTATCTGTATAGATTAATTCCTTTTGATATGTCCATACGGCATGCACTTGTATATCTCGAATGAGTTCCTGCCTTCAGGTTTTTATCAATCAGAAAAATACAAGTTCTAGAATTAAAAAAACACACACAAAACCCAGCTATTCTGCTCTATACCTTAAATGTGTTCTTTGTAATTTAAAACATCAAACCTCATTATAGAACAATGGTGAAGATTTTTAGTAATTACGGTTTAGGAGAAAGATTTCAACTTTCCTGACACAGAAAGCTACCTTTCATAGTTGTTTCACAGCCAAAGCTGCAGACCTTGGAGAAACAAAGAGTGGGGAAGCTCTGGGAACTGATTAAAGAGCAAAGATGACACTGGCACTAGTCCTATTCCCTCATGGAGCAGGGTCTGAACACCTGGGATGCCTTCAGCTAGAGCTGGGGATTGGGGTCATGCAAGAACTCCACGTCCGTGTGCACCTGCCTCTGGTCACGGGAGTCAGACTGGAAGCACACTTGAATTGCTTGGAAGCCAAATGAAGCTCAAAATCTGCAAGATGGCCATCTTGGGAATAAAGGGTCTGGGCCATTTCGCTAGAAAAGCAACTATAGTGTTTAGTTGGTTGTTTTATGGGGATTTTCCTGTTTATTCAGTAAGAACCTCAATAATAAAATAGTGGATCAGTTGAGTGTCTAGGCAGTCCAATACTTTTGTATACAGAAGCTAACTTAGAGGCAAAAGTCTATAACAAATAGTTAGGGTTTATATAATAATCATTCATAKAAATAAAAATACACTGTTCCCTTAAATACTCAGATTGGCCTAATTTCCATGTTTACTCCCAAACCTTTCATTTATACTAAGAKTACATTTAATTAGCCTTGTTAGTTACACACATTTCATCATCCTTTAAAAAATACTTAAATTCCTTATTCTCATTATATCTCCTGTGGCATTGGCTTCTGCTGTCTGACTGAGAACAATCTATTATCAGTTTTCTATTGTCTTTCCTCAATAGTTTTGAGTATTTTTCTCATTCTCTTATCAGAAATAATAACTAGTAAATAATAGCTAACGATAAAAAAAATAGTTTTGCTTTCAAATGGTAGGCAGCGTCTAACTCTAGATTGCATAAGCAATTACAGGTGTTATGTTAAYTCCTACGTAACTTTTAGATAAGAATTTAAAAATGTCAAAAGAATGAACTCATGCAGTATAGAAAGTAACCAGAGGATATAATATTATTGGGAATCCATTGCAAGAAGAACTTTCGAATTTATCTTGAAGTTAGAACTCTTTTTTGAATGTTAACAGAGAGGGGATAGCGGAGAGACTTCAGATCTGAATATTTATATTTAAGTAAAGTCTTAGTTTTTGTTGTGGGGTAAATCCAAAACCAAAAGAGGCCTATTTTTCTCGTCTTCCTTTTCATATTGAAAAGATGTTCCAAGAACAACTATTCTCATGAGGTTTTGGCCCAAGATGGCAGGAACTTTAGGAAAAAACAGATGATCTCACAAGACCTCCGACATCCAAAGTACAAAAAAAAAAGTCTCACAAGTCAGTTTGCACCACATGCCACTACTTAGGGCCAAAAATCTGACTAGAAGAATCTACAAAAATGCTGGGCTACTGAAGTGAAAAAGAAAAAAAAATCCAGAGCTATTTTTGTCTCCAGCTTAAAGTCTAAGCCCAGATCTTACCACAAGATGGGTATGGTCTCGTCAGACTGACTCTTATATCTGCTCATGGATAATACCATGGCTGAGTGAAAACATTCAAAGAAGACGGCAAGAGGATCGTCATAGTACAAAGCTACTACTATATTTTCATACTTCAATAGTTTTCATCATCAAATCACAAGTGATGCAGTGAGGTACACAGCCCTCTCTGTTGTGATAATATGTCTGGGGAGGGAGTGAGGCAAATAGGACTGCTTAACTGTACAGGTACAGTGTGGTAGAGCTGATTTTGGACAGCAACTTTGACCCACACAGAATATTACTATCTTCAGGTCTGTGGTCAGCAAAGGCTGTTAGAGTTCATGAATGCCAGTATGATTGACCCACACCCAGAATTATTCACACACTTATGTGGATTCATTTTGTGCTGTGTGAATATTTGCACATCTATACTTAAAAGTAAGGTACTTACCATCTAATTGACATTAAGTATAACCACCGCTAGGTGAGTCTGAAAATTATAAAAAGTTATAAAAGGCTTTTGGTCCCATGTTCCCTTGGCCTGAACATCAATAGGTGTAAACTGGCATAGCTCCGTTTATTTCAGTGTCAGTTATATACCAGCTTTGAACACGGCCTTATATATTTATTGTACAAAATCATATTCACTGATTATCTAAAAATAACACTTTATRATTGAGATATGCTGTCAGTTTTGGAACAGGAGTTTCTGCAACATTTTGAAATTTTGCTAAAGTGCGAAAATAGAACATGGAATACTTTTTGCCAGATCTTTAAGTTATGAGTAGAGAGAGGATCTTAGAAGAAAATAGTATATCAAGCTCACGAGTGCAAGACAGATATTTATGACATGATTCGCTTCAGCCTTGTAGAATGAAAGTGGGAGTAATAAAATGTGTGCAGAGGAGTGTGCAAACTGTTGCATCCTCTGAATTCATTGAAGATGACGCGGAAAAGTTGTTTGGATGCTTTATTATGTGTGGATATCCTATTAAAAAATGCTAGCCTGAAAGTAAAAGCGGCCAGAGATAAAGATGAGCATGATGGGGTTGACACTACAATTAAACTTGAAAACCTCTTTTTATGTTACCCATTAAAAATCATGTTCAAACCAATAAACAGAATGAATAAACATAGTATCATTGTATGTGTATTATGCATCTATAAAAGTAGAATGCAAGACTCTACTGTAGTATTTCAGCTAGTTTTAGTTTGTTAGAAGAGATATGACTTTATTGTAGGAAAGCTTTGGAATAAGATAATCTTTAAGTTAACACACGCCCTTAAATAAGTTGCTCTACTCTCTAATGCTGTCAGGTCAGGCTTATTAGGAGCACTTCATTCTCTTAAATGTATGCTAAAAGAAAAAGCGATTAGGATGAAGAAGGGTCAATGAAGAACAAATAGGCCTCTCCAGAAACTGAGGAAAAGACTTTTTTAAGGTCTTTGGTGCTGCTGTTGTTCGAATGTGTGTTGTCCAGTCCCCTTTCTCCTGTGACCTGTATAGAGCTCAGCTGCCACCTCTTTGGAGTTACTTAGGCTGTGCTTCTCCCATGTGCCACCTAGGGCATCAGCACTGTTTTACCAGAAGAAACTAAATGGCAATCTGAGAAGGACCTGGGATCAGATCCTCATATGGGTAATTTAAGAAAGAGGGAAGCACCCAGAAAAGCATAGCTAAGACTGGTGCACAATTATCCCCCTTAGAATGAATTCTAGCTCAGGTGGGGAGATCCAGCAAGTGAAACACCTCGCTGGGAAAGCCTGGGGCCTGGCAGATTAACTCTGTGCACCAGCAAGAGATCTCCTTCCATCTTCTTCACCTTAAAGGGCAGATGTCTCTGACTTTCTGTCCTATTACTTATAGCATCTTCCTGCTGCAATGGCATAAATGCATAGAGAGAGATTCCTTGATCATTACATGGCATAAAACGCGTTTTCAGCCAACATAAGATGAGATWTCAGAAGGGGAAATTTTGGAATTATTCTAGCTGCAGATACCTTGCGTGGAGAAGCATCCTCATTCTCCCTCTGCCCCCCACCCCAGTCACTGCTCTGAGATGCCATGCACTACGCGTTTGAGAAGAGAGGCAGAATATGATATATAATCAGGTGTGATGGCTTTGTGTCATCATGGCCTTTTTGACCCACCAGAGGGAAAGAAGAAATATGTGCAGCCTTGGATAGGTGGAGGATATATCAAACTAGGGTATCCAAAAGACTATGTAAATGAGCTGATCTACACATACAGTTGATGGATTCCTGCAATCAATTTTTACACTTAATACTCACATAAGACTGTCAGGAAATATTTTTCTCCCCAGTGAAACTGACTTTTTTCATTGTTTACATTTTTCCGTTGAAATTCTTCTATCAGTATCAAAACTAGCCTTACTCTTTCAGCAGAAATGGAAAATTTTAAACAAAAAGTGATCTTTAAAAAATTGTTTTCTATTCAATAGAAAAGCCATTATCTGAGGGGAAAAAAATTGCTTTCGAATTTCCTGGCTGGCTGCAGTCTTTTTATTATTAATCTTGATTGTTTCAAACAAATAAGCACTTCCTAAAATGATATTACAGAACAATATTTCATTAAATAAAAGTCATCCATATCTCTTCAAGAAACATCCTATAATGGGAAGACATGAGAGGAAAGGAGAACTGGGAAACCTCACACTGAATTTTAAAGCCCATCTGACTATTGTGTGACATATAAGCACATTGTGTATATAGCATTTTTGCCTTACACAATGGTTTAAAAATATTGTGTTTTGGCGTCTTTCCTCCATTAAAAAWTTGATACAATGTCATGCACATTAATTGAAGCGGATGTGAGTGAAATGCAACCCTTRGATTTTATTATGTGAATGTAATTCAGGAAAAAAAGGAGGGGGGAAAGGGAAAAAAGACGGCTCAACAAATTGTCCTGGATTTATTTTCTTCATTTATATTAGGTTACCTAGAATGAAAAGCTGCCCAATGGATGTTAAATATAATAGCTAGGGAGTTTAATATGATTTCTGCTGCAAGAAAAACTGGACCAGATAAAAAAATCCATATCTTAATGATAGGTAAATAATCCTTTAGTATCTCAGATGTACATGCTACAGGCAGGAACTCTCTATTCATGAAAACTCTTTTATTCTTGTATGCCATTACTGCAGAGATATTGCTATATTGGTAGATATATTCCTCCACTGATAAATAGACTGCATAAACAATATGCCCCCCCATAAGCAAGATAATGCTAGTACATTCTAGCAATAATAGCTCCCCTGCAGGAGGCTACATTTTTCCCTTTTTCTAAATGCTAACAAGAATGACTGTAAGGTTATCCACGTAATGAAAAACAGGGGTAAAATAAGTGTCATGCATAGAACTCTCTTTCTGTCGCCTCTTCCATCTCAGGTGATAATATTGCAAATTTCTTTAGCCCCATGTACTCTGATGGCATGTGTGTGTGCATGTGTCCATGTGCACACATATAAGATATTTTCTCATTCAATAAATAAGTGCACACAGTTCTGCAATATCAATAAAGTTTTAGTTGCCCGTGAGATCCCTGCATATATTGGTTAACTACTTCATTTCAAAGGCTCTGATGAAGTCCGTAATCCAAGAGAATGTAGCACAAGTCCCTGCATGATGTACTGTAGGGTAAGCTGCTAAGAATCACTTGCAGCTCTGCATGGAGCCACATAGTTCTCTTTGATAAGTTGTCTGACCTGAGAAAGCTAAAAATACGTCCATTATTGTGAAGACTGTTGAAAGAATACTGGATTATTAGTCTAGATAGTGACAAGATTTTGAGACTGGTTTAGTTAACACACATTAGTATTCATGCTTTTAAAAACTAGGGTTTTTTAAGTTATGAAAAGACTCTCTTACATTTTTGGATGGTGGATTTGTAGCATCAGGATTTACATCTGTTTTCAGAAGAGTAGTCCAGTTCCCAGAGGATRTACACATAGACACAGCATTCTAGTACAGAGGGTACCACATCTACAGCGGCTCTATCTCTGTATATACATACACAACTGTTCTCTCTCTCATCATGTACAGACAAACTTGCACTGAACTAGCCCTGGTGTAGAGATACTTCAATTCTTCGTGAAAACTGACAAAGGGACAATTAACATTATCGCATTTGTATTGCTTCGCTTTTCTTTATCCTGGAGGAAGTGGGGCAGGGATGCCCTAGCCTGATATGAAACTCTCCCTTCAACTTCTGTGGCTRTATGAGGAAAGGGCTTGGCTTGGTATATCCCCACCGTCACCTGAATGGTGGTGTGATTCTTGTTGCRTTGTATAGGGCAGCCCAGGAGCACAAATCTCAGTTGTCCTTGTGACAAACAATGTCAATACTCAGTATCGGTTGGTGTTTAAATGATGCAGATGGCKGTGGATTTGACTGTAAGCTTTGGTTGGCGTTCAACACAGAGTGTAGACAAGTGATATTTCACAGGTGGGAACACTGTTTTTTTTTTTCCTTTTTGTGGAGAGAGTCAAACGTCTTGTTATGAATCAGGTGGAAAAAGTTAAGAGGAAGCAGGAAGAGGTGGAGGAGAAAACAACTACCGGTCTTGCTTTCAAAATGCTTTGCTTCAGGAGAGCCCACGTTGCTATCCATCTGCCTCTCCTCTCACAGAAACCACAGTAACAAACATAACAGTGCATTAACTTGGAGGCTTTTAAGGAAATGAATCTTGTTTTCCTTAAGTATGCTCCATTCTTTGCTCATAAAGGAACAGAGATTGAGAGAAAGAACGTAGACAAATGAGTCTTTTCAAGCATCATCTTTCACAGCACAACATAACTTCGTTTTTGTAATGCCTACCATATAAAGGCTTTTCCAAAAGACTTTACAGTGTTAAATAACGTATTTACATAGTTAAAAATATTAATAGCAGGATAGAGAGGAAATTGACAAAGTTGAAAGACAAAGCTACTTTGGGGGTTTTAATTGATTACGTATGGAAAAAGATGGAGAGTCAGGTAGGCAGAGAAATGAGAGAGTATTTTTCAGATGSCTGGAAGAAGGAGGACAATGTTCCTTCACCCAGCAATGGGAAATGCACYGGGATCAGATAGCACTACCAGCAAGGATACGTATAGGAAGATGAAGGGACAAGTGGAAAAACAGGGACAGGAATTCATTCACCCCGATTAAATTCCACCTAATGGAAGCAAGTTCTAACCTCTGGAGTTAAAAAAAACAGAGCATTTGGATGGACATGGTATGTAATGCAAAACTTGCTCTCATATAAACTTCCAGTAAGCTTTCATAAAGAATYCAAAACTCAGGCTGAATTTGCCATAAAATGTGATCAGATTCATAAAAATTTTCTCTAAGACAAATCTAAGTTCCCTCCTGTGCATCTCATTATCCTGGAAAACAAGTTACAGCAGGTCTGATATCCTTTCTTGAACGGTTCTCCACCGATAAAACTTCAGAGGCACAATTTCTCTGTTCTCCTATTCATCAGGTTTTGACAACAACATTTCCTCCTTTCATAACACTAGAGCTACATAGATAAAAGGTATTCCATTTCGTAAAGGATTTTAAGATTCTAAAATAAATTTCAAACTTTGAGTAAAAAATAAATTATTTTCAAGTTCTCTGTGAATGAAAATAAGTAAAAAGTAGTAATTTCAGGACATTCAAAATATTTAGCTTGCTTAATATTCATTTTTAATRTAGTTACATTTAACTACATGAGCAGTACCTGAATTATATATAAAAAAGTTGTTTTCAAGTGAAAAGTCTAAATATTTCATTCCAAAAATGTATGAAGAGGATGTTTTGACATCATCAAAATGGTTTCTTATTTCCCTTTTTTTCTCTAAATGAAATTATTGCAAAACCTCCCAATTTTGCAAAGCTTTTCATTTTTGACAGAATCTTAGATTTCAAAAGAACTTGGTACAATTGAATTTTCTTTAGCCTGCTCTGAACAAATGCTGAATTTCCAAATATCACCTCATAAAACAAAACAACAGAAATACAGATCTGGCTCTTACTCCTGCTTCCTCCTGTGATTTTTCTCTCCTTACTTGTCAGTAGCACCAGCTGTGCGAGATCCCTCTTATTGTARGGCCGTATGCAGAAATCCCTTGGATTTGCTAGCCATTGCTGGTTGCTTTGCACGTGTGGTGATATGATGTCAGTGGAAAAGCTGAGTGAGGTGCAGTTCACTGATGAATCATACGTGGGATTTGGGGAACTGAAAGCATCTCTCTTCTTCCGTTGCTGCAATGGTTAACAGTTCTCTGAATGAAGCACTCCCTCCGAGATGTTAGTGGGGCTTCATTTCAGAGAGGACAGAGGAATGGAAACAGGACGTAGGATATGATCCAGTCCTTCTCATGGAGATCATGTATCTTCTTCATCTGTCAGCTTCCTCATCCATTTAGTGTCCATCTGGTGGCCACCWAGAGTTAATAGACCTCAACCATTTAGTGTTCATCAAGGCTGACTGCTTTGTCTAATGAGAAATATTGTTTGCAGGAGAACTACAAAATACAATGACTCCTCAGAAGCCATATAGCTATACAGAGAAACAATAGAAAAACAAAACAAAACAAAAAAAAAACCCACCAAGAAGCCGAATTTACCATCCTTGACAATCATTAACAGCAGTTGTTCTTACCTGGCTCCTCTGTTCATTCATTTTTGTCTTCCTCTCTTGCTCAAGCCTTTTTTTCACTTAGAACATTTCATATCAGAAGGAGCAGGTTTACAGGTTTTTTTCAGGTCTCTATAGTATATGTAGTATATATAAAACATTGTAAACTGGAGGAAGAGAGTAAGAGAGTGTGAGGTGGTAATGACAGCAACAGGGTCATGTAYTCATAAAGAAGCACAAAACATAAAAGAGTTAGGAGCCTTTATAAAACTCTAGCTCAAGATATATAACAATAATGTTCATATACATTTTGGAGGAAAATATCAAAGATTTAAGGATTTGTAAACATCAGTTAACTATATTTCATGAGATTTTTCCTTGGCAGTATATGCAAAGTATTATGCAATTCCATTGTACAGGAAAGGATACTATGCAAACCTTTCCCTAAGTAATATAGCACTCTTGTTGGAATTCAAAGTAGTGCCTAGAATTCCTTTCTTTGTCCACCAGAAAAAAACAAAAAAATAGAAAACCAGGAAAATGATATTCTAGACCCTTGATGAATAAAATACAAGAATAAGGCTGGCTATTACAAACTTTTTACCATTTCCAGTGGCAGAAATCATGCGAGTAAAAAATTATCTCATCAGATTTTGAAAACTTGAGGCCCAGAATCACCTGTGAAATGTGCTTTAGATTTCTCTACTGCTGAATCTGAGTKGGTCTCAAACCTATACAAGAAACTATGCCTCCTACACTGATTCTGCATATCATCTCTTCAGCCCATCTCTTCTACTGAAAAGAGAAGTTACGTAGGAAATGAATTTTAGTCACCCACTGTCTGTGACATGCACTACTTATGAATCTCTATTGCAAACTGGTGTATTCTTGGAACTTGGAAAAAGATGATTCATCAGAACTAATAAATTTAGAGAAAGAATTGTTTAATTTAGGTCATTAGGTTACCCATAATATATTACAATACTCACAAGAGCTCAACATCCTCGCGTTTCTGTGAATTACGGTGTTCTATGTATTCCTCATACATTCTTGTTAGCATTTGAACACTCCTGGGCTCTTGTACCTGCTGCCCTCAATTACTTCAACAAGGAATAGCTCTTTCTTGGCTCTGCTACTGTTTCTACCTGCTGGGAAGGAGGGGAAAAATGTCACTGTACAGGTAAATGGGATCCCTGAGATGTTTTCACTTACTGAAGGCTGGAATATATGAGAAATCTCTGCTCAAAAGCACTAGAGAACATTGTTGTTGAAATTGTATCAGATTTTGAGAGATTCAAATTCCATGGCCAGAAAGCTTATTCATTTTGAATCAGAGCTGACTGGCACAGTGACCACAYGGCTAGAGTCAGTAGTTCCTGGGTTATCCTCTTCTTTCGATCTGTGACTCACKTTTTGGTCTCGGACAAAGCCTTCAGTAAGATTTGGAAGCTTGTATCTCAATTTCTTCATCTGTAAAACAGGCCAGCATGATAAATATTTACTTCTCTAGGGTAGCTCCTTGGGCTTTGTGGGATTCTTTGGTTCATGTTTGTAAATGTAAATGAGTTTTGTGAATGTTAAATGTTATAACATTATAATGTCATAACATTATGTGCAGTTCAGGAACTTTATTATGGATCCCAAGGCAGATAGCAGGCTGGGAAATGGAAAAGCTAGAAGAAAAACTGGAGCAAGCAGATAGGGATGCTTGAATGGGAAAAAAGAAATTACTGGTGGGGGAGACAGCACCACTGAGAGTCTGTGCTGGAAGCAGTCTCACTCACAGCAGCCTTCAGACTGCCATTCCAGACAGGAACTGGTCGCAACTGGTTGCAAACACAAAACTTAGAATTGGGGTTTAAAGAAACAGAAAATAATATGCAAATGCTGTGAGAAAAATTCTAGCTGTTGGGAGTATTAGTCATTTCATGGCAGAGAGGACGCAGCAAAGTCTGGGAGAACCATCAGATCCTGTGTGGGAGTTCACAAAGAAAAGTCCCCTTTAGAGTCTATTTCATCTGAATCATTTCTCTTTTGAATCACGAGATAGATTACACCTGCCTTTGGCACTTTACTAACCGAGGATAAAGATGTAGCTTGAAATCTCAACACTTTCTCTAGCTGGTTTTACTGAGTACGTGGAGGTAGAAAAATTCTTCACCCGCCCAATGTATTCCCTCTCAAGGAGTTCAGCACTTCCCCACTTGAACTGAAGGGAAGCTGCCAAATTGCAGCTGTCCACTGCGAATAGAAGGGGAATTTTCCACAAGCCCCTTTCACTCTTAAAAATGTAAGAAAAGGCTTCTACCTGAACTGCCTATGAGGGGACGTACTGTAGGAGGTGAAGCTGGAAGAGCAGAGAGACTGAGAATAGCTAGATAGTTTCTCTCCACTGTTTTCAGTGTAACTTCAGTGAAAAAGCACCATCAGCCAGGTCTCCTATTGCTGCTTTCCAGTGTTGCTCTAGCCACTGCTTTCTTATTTATTGAATAACTTCAATTTTTACTCCTCTTCAGGAGAAGAAATAGGATGGAAATTTATAATGGGGGAATGTTCCCATGGACTTGTTGTAGAACTCTTTATTTTTGCTGATTATAAAGGTCTGCTTGGACACCACGTTGCCTTTTTAATAAGGCGAGGTGTGCACAGTAGATGGACATTTGTGATGGTTTCAGTGGGATAAAGTACCTCTTAAAATTAGATCTGTAAAACCATAATCAGCTAACAATGCACAGGATGTACACTAAACCTTGGAAATTTCCCTTCGTATATCATCTAAGGAAAAGATTAATCTTAAAGTTGAGGCATATGCATCTCTCTTCTGTAACCACGAGGATATTGTTTAATGTCCAAGGAAGAATTGAATATCTTTCCATTTTATATAAAGAATGTAATAATACATATTTTCTAGTTTACTAAAAGAAAATGACATTCTTACAGAAAAGAAGTGAAGCAAAACTAGATAAAAAATAAGAATTTCAAAATGGCAGAGTGGAGAACACAAATATTTTGGSATGTGGCAAGAGATCTGCATGATCTTATTAACAGGTTCTTGGTACTGACAGCTGTAGTTCAGGTTACAAAGCATTTTCCAGTTTCATTTTCTCACAGCTTTCTGAAGCTTTCCCTCGTGAGGTTAAATTTTTGCAGACTTGGTTTGAACTCTTAATTTCAAACAAAAACTAGAATTAAAATGAAATGGTGAAAAACATATTTCGATTGTTTTTTAACATTGGCATCTGTGAGCTCATAATGGGTAGAAGAGTTTCAAAACATCTCGTGTCCCTACTGCAGAAGACATGCTTATCAAGGACATCTGACATCTTACGTTGTGGCCTAAATTGGGCTTCCTGTTTTAGAGAGGAGCTTTTAGGCGAGGAAGACTCCCCTGTAAAACAGCAATCTCTTCAATGTTATATATATAACATATTATCTTCTGGGAAAGATCTGTCACTGAACAAGCCTGGTCTACAGGTTCCGTTAAATACAGAAACAGAACTTACTGAGAYCCTTGCAGCTCAGATCCTGAGGTTTCTCTTGAAATCTGCTCATCATCATAAAAGTTGGTCAACACCAACTTTTCTGTTCGACACCAGCTGATTCTGTTTTTCATCTGTCTCCTCTTCATACTACGTGGCCCATTCAGAAGTCCAGGGAGTCCCAGGAAATCTACTCTACCAGCAGCTACCAGCAGGTGCTCCTAGCTAGACCAAAATCAGCTTTCWTCTTCTTGAAAATGCTAGATGGAATCAGGCATCTTTATTTATATATGGGATTTAAGCATAAGATTATGAAGTACTGAAAATGCTTATGCCTGTATCCTGGAAGAGATTACTTCTCAACAGACGATGCTATCAGGCCTTCTCATTTGGTAGATTTTCTGTAATTTGGGAGAGAGGGAAAAGTCATTATCTTATTTTAAGGCTTTGCTATTCAGTGTGACTTTTATGTTATGATAGCCATTTTCACTTATTCTACATTGACTTTAATTCTCAGGCTCTTAGATTTGTAATTTTTGTTTCCAAGACCTGTGAGTGTCCTTTTGAGGACAATATTGGATACTTTTATTTCAACAGGGTAAACTTTGAGCTCTTCTTTTTCTTCATTCTCTCTAGATATCTTATTCTGTTCACTCTCATTTAATTTGGAACTCTGTTTTGTTTCTTGTACTCTGTTTTGTGTCTTGAGTGGAATACTGAGACATACACGCATGAATATGCATTTGACATCAGATGCTAACCACAATTAAAGTTTCYTGGGCGATGGATGAATATCATCTTTATTTGTGTGAAGTATTTTCTACATGGACATCACTATAGGACTAAAATATGCAAAATACAGCAGGCATTAGTAAAAGAAGGAGGTAAAAGAGCTAAGAATAAGTGACTTATGTTTTACTCCTTTTCTGTCACAGGAGTTTAAGCATGTCACTAAACTTCAGCATGAAAATTTCAGTGCTTTCTATGTAATATATGAATAAAATTAATTATCTGCTCACAAAGGCAGGTATAAAGTTCATTAGGATTTTCAAATATCTTTCAGGCCCTTTAAGCTAAAATGAATTTTTATGGATAGGTGGATGTACAATATTACCAGTTCCTGTGGCAGGAACAATCAAGCATCATTTGCTCGGCAACATGAGGCCCTGATCCCCCTCAGAGTTTGAGGTGTCCAGACATATATATATATATAAAGAAAAGAAAAGAAAAAGAAAAAAGAAAAAGAAGAATGCCCTAAATATTGGAAGTGAGTGCCCTGTCAGCATTAAAAAACTCAATTAAATATGTGTTCTTTTCTTCTCCTCCCCCCCCCCCCACTTTTTTTCCTTAGATTCATGTAGTGTGGAGAACAATTTAAGAGCATGACAGTCTGATGAACTCCTGTCCTGCCACTGTAATAGTGTAACTATCCTCTAGTAACCACAGCATTGCATACCTCTAAAAACAATATCAGGAAAATATTTAATGTGTTTCAGCCACCTTTTATGTTACTCCATAATTAATTTGTAGCATGTATTAAATATTATTACACTGGTTTTGTGTTCTGATTTTTCATGACTTTAGAAAGAACCACTAATAACAAAAAGTAATTCTATGATAATTAACAGCATCAATTCAGAGTGAAGTTAATGGCACTGTTTACGTTACAAAGGCAAGCAGGATTTGGCCCTAAGAACGACATTTCATCTGGCAGTAACTGTGTCTGTCTGTAAGGTACCTGTAYCAGCTGCCAGGTAGGCAGCTGAGGGCATCCACCAAAAATACAGCGAGAAGAGTGTTTGTTGGATTGTTGTGTGACATTTTGACCTAATAATGTAGGGTATTTTTTGTGGCTGTTTGGAAGGTGGACATTCTACTCCATCTGGAGAATATTTCAGGAAACCATATAGAGAGGAGTTGCCCCAAATGATCTTGATAGAGTAAAAAAAAAAAAAAAAAAAAAGAAGAAGAAGGAACAGAAAAAGAGACAGACAGACAGAGAGTAATCAAACAAAAGAGTAACACTTCAGGGATAAAGTCAAGTCATTTAGATTAAGGCTAACACTGAATATTACAACAGAAGCCAAAGTCCAGGTTAAACAGACATTCCTCACATCCCTCTTTCTGCTCTCTCTTTCTCATATAAATTCAAAATCAAGAACATATTGAAGCTGATTTTCATAAGTGATTCTTTATCCTGATACAAAGCCTTCTCTCTTGCACTTCAGCAGTTTTCTCAGTTTTTAGCTATATTCTCAGTTCAGTACAACTCATTTAGCCAATAATCCTGAGGCCTGCTTAAAAACAGAGCTCTGAAAACAATTGCAATTATCATCTCACCTACTTTCTTTTSTCATTGGAAGCATCAACCCTATCCATTTATTATTCAACTCAAATTTAATTTGTAACAGGGTTTAAAGAGAGTGAAGGAAAAAATGTTTTGTATATTTTAATATATGTAATATATTTTAGAGTACTGTTTTTAAAGCATGGGAGGAATGAATATTATTTTCACTATTCCTATTTCAGAGTCTACACACTGAGACTGCCCCTTGCTTTTAAGCTTTACAATCATTGCAATGATTCCTCGGTGGTGTAGTAGATCTACATAGTCACAGACATAATGCAATCTTTAAAAAACAACTATATTCTTTAAAAACATTTTTTCTTTTTTTTTCTTTCTCCTTTTTTTATACCTTCTACATTGTGTAGCACTGGAAATGCTGAATCTCAAATGGGTACTCCCAGCTGGCAATCTTTATTGAAGGAAATGTGATACTTTTGGAATACTATCTAGCTAAGGATTTTGAAGTCTTTTAGCAACATTAATTAAATAATTCTCTCAACACCTCACTTGAAGTACTATTATCAGCCCCACTTTTTAGATGAGTAAACTGAGTGTCTTGTCCAACCTCAGATATCAAGCCAATAAATGCAGTAAGCAAAGAATAATGCCAAATTTCTTCATTTCTATCCTCTCAACACTTAGAGTTACTCATTTGCAATCCTTCTTTTGTCACTGTGCCATGCAACATACCTCAGACCCTAAGGGAAAATGAGGGGAACTTTGCCTTTAATGGAAATTCGAAAAACTTACTGTGATTTGCACATAAATGCTTTGGAGTCACCAAATAGCTATTTTCAATAGAAGTGCAATTTCACACACACACACACAAAGTGCTTATTGAGCTCTACTTAGATAAGGGAGGAAAGAGGTTTTAAGAAACTACCAGCTCCCATGCTTTATCTTCAGGTACCTCCTTAGTGGTTTGGACCAGAAACCACTTGAGGGCATCTCAAGAGGTGATGGCCACCTTTGACCAGTCACATGTAGTAGCAAATCTTGGCTGATGAGTGGGTGGCTACACCCCTGAGTGCACCTGGATGTGCTAGCAAGTGTTTGACAGATATTGGGTTTCAAATATTGCCAGTAAGAGCTATTTTTCCCCACTTGAGCCTATCTGAAACCACAGTAGAAAAATTAGTGGATCWGATGAAACACGGCTATGGACTCTGCGGTTTTGCCAGCATGCTCATTTGTCTAAATGCTTCATAACCTTGATTCCCAACTGTATGTAGCAACTATAAAATAAACCTGGAATTTCACAGAAATGGCAGTTTTATTGTTCTTCTCAGATCTTCTAAAGTAAGGGGCTCCCCTTTGTGATCTGGTACTCACAGACCTAAGGGTATAGTTTGTGAATTTCTGTTGCCAGTAGATATCAAATATAGAATTTTTTGATAGTCAGATGCCAAATGAAATTTTAAAGGAAACAGTTTCAGAGCAGTATTCATCTTACATATGAATGCCAAGGTTTGGCTTCATTTCCAAAGTCTATAAGACTTTTCAGGTTTTCTTCTTGCCGTTAGACTACTATACCTTCTGACTGCTACATGATCCTCTCATTCCCCAAAAGGTCCTTTGTTTTTGCTGTGTTAGTCCCTACCTCCTAGTCCATTTCACAGTTCTTCCTTCCAACTACAAATTTTGGGGCAGATGGGCTTTTGAAAAGAAATGAGAAAATAGCTCTGTAGCCTCACACTTATACCGAGCATCTTTTCTGTAGRGAAAGGTTCAAAGGCTCTTTCAGCGAATCATAGAATCATAAAATCAGTAAGGTTGGAAGGGACCTCTGGAGATCATCTAGTCCAACCTCTCTGCTCAGCAGGGTCACCTAGAGCATGTTAGACAGGGTTGCATCCAGGAGGGCCTTGAAGATCTCCAGAGAAGGAGACTCCACAATCTCTCTGGGCAACCTGTTCCAGTGCTCCGTCACTCTCACAGGGAAGAAATTCCCCCTCACGGTCAGGCCGAACTTCCTSTGCTTCAATTTCTGCCCATTGCCTCTTGTCCTATCACACGGGGCAGCTGAAAAGAGTTTGTCCCCGTCCCCTTGACACCCTCCCTTCAGGCACTTGTACACATTGATAAGATCCCCCCTCAGTCTTCTCTTCCCCAGGCTGAAGAGGCCCAGCTCTCACAGCYGTTCCTCACAGGGCAGGTGCTCCARCCCTCTGATCATCTTTGTAGCCCTACGCTGGACTCTCTCCAGTAGCTCCATGTTTCTCTTACACTGGGGAGCCCAGAACTGGACACAGTACTCGAGATGAGGCCTCACCAGGGCTGAGTAGAGGGGCAGGATCACCTCCCTTGACCTGCTGGCAACACTCTTCCCAATGCACCCCAGGAYACCATTGGCTTTCTTGGCCACAAGGGCACATTGCTGGCTCATGGTCAACCTGTCATCCACCAGCACTCCCAGGTCCTTCTCTGCAGAGCTGCTCTCCAGCAGGTCAGCCCCCAGCTTGTACTGGTGCCTAGGGTTATTTTTCCCTAGGTGCAGGACTCTGCACTTGCCCTTGTTGAACCTCATGAGGTTCCTCTCTGCCCAGCTCTCCAGCCTGTCCAGGTTTCTCTGAATGGCAGCACAGCCCTCAGGTGTGTCAGCCACTCCTCCCAGCTTGGTATCATCAGGGGACTTGCTGAGGAGGCACTCCGTCCCCTCATCCAGGTCATTCATGAATAAGTTGAACAGGATGGGACCCAGTACTGAGCCCTGGGGGAACATCACTAGCCACATGGTAGTGAAAATCCTGATGGGTAAAATATGGGGGGCAGATTTAGCTCAGTTGTTAGAGCATGGTACTGCTAATGCTAAGGTCTTGGGTTCAATCCCCCTATGGGCTCCACTGAGGGTTGGACAAGATGATCTCCAGAGGTCCCTTCCAACCTTATGATTCTATGATTTTACACTTACTGGTCCACATTTACCCTCCAAATAAGATGAAGAATGCATCCCATTTTTCACATGTGTTTTGATGCTAACAGACAAGATAGTCATCTAAAACATGAAAAGATCCTGATTCAAGTTTGGCGAAAACACACCATGCAAGGTATTGAATCTTTAGTCATATCCATTCTAACCAGAACRTTTGTGTACTTCGCAATAAATCTGAACTAGAATACTGTAGCTGAATCTCCCCAAATGCAAGGCTCCTGAGTTAAAAAAAAAAAAAAACTATATACCACTGTTTTGTTTCCTGGCTTCTTCATAGTTTTACTGTTCAGATTTGATTTTTCTCTTCATGAACCACATTTCCAAATAACCATCTGGAAGTAACTGTACACTCTACCCATCTTTCCCCCTAAAGGTTGAGAATAAGGATGTGTCCACCAGCTGTAGTGAAGATTATATGAGTTACAGAGTTAAACTAGTTCACTCTATGCCCCTCCAGTATGCTACCAGCCTGTACAGAAAAATGAGAGAGAGAGACTGTTAAATTTTCCCAGTAATCTGATGAGAAGAGAGAGAGACAGACAGAGTTCACTTGGCTAATTTTCTAGCCAGCAGCTACAACAGTACTTCTGTTAGGAGATATGAAAAGAGACAAAGAGATATAATGACTATAGATTGGCTTTGTTGGCCAGAATAAGTACTAACTATGCTGGGGGGATGAGGAGGTACAGAGGCATTCTTCCAAGGGATATATTTTTTGCTTTAATATCATCATTTTGGTGCATCTTTAGCTGCATGTTCACTTAACACTGAATGAAAATAAAGGCTTTAACATATCACACTGCTTGCCCAGCTAGCTGAAGTGAAAGCTAGAAAAATGCATTGACCTTGTGTTGTTCTCCTTTGTGTTCATTTTGCAAGACTCAGATTCAAATTATGTCAGCCCAGTGTTTTGGACAGAAACCTTCTTTCAGYGAATACATTTGTTTCATCTTATCTTCATTCTGTTTTTTGTCCTCATTAGAAAAGATGGGCATGTGCCATCTTAGCTTCTGGCTTGCTCAGCCCCTCATTGTTAGATTATTTCAAACTTCTTTTTGTCAAATCTTTTACTCAAACCTTTCTTCTAGTGCTTTTTTAGTCTAAATAAGAAACTACACATCACTTGTCTCTTTCTCTTTCACTCATTCTTAAACTGAAGCAGTGCTGTCTCAAAAGCACAAGCATTTGAGAGCTATGCATTTTCAGAGTTATGCATTTTCACATTTCTCATCTATGTTAAATCCAAGATCATTTTGTTCCCCCTTACCGCCTCCCTCTCCTTCTCCTGAGTGCTTGCCTGGATAAAAATAAAAATGCCTTAAGCAAATCCTTTCATAACCTTATACATTGGGATGGTTAGACCAGAGCTCCTAACATGAGAGAACACATTTCTAGGAATGGGTGTGTGCCTGAAAGCCAGAAACTAGGCAGAACTGGGTATCTTGCAAACACTCCTGCTTTCGTGAACTAAACTCCATTTAAAACGCTAAGAAATCTAACTTTATTTTCATAGGGATTTGACCTATGGAGAGAGAAACTCTTACAGACTTCCGCGACACCTTATAGCCAGCGTCTCAGACACATTTCTCCTTTCTGTGGACATACAAATGGCAAGTAAGGTGAATTAATATAAACAAAAAACAGAGAGATGTAAATCAAAGGGGACTGACGTAGTCTTCGTTTTCTGAAAATTCCATGTGAGTTTGTACAAGTCAGTATTTCCCTGTGCCTCAGTTTACCCAGATATAACACTAAGTTACTGACACCCAAAAATATTCTATCAAGAATGTGAGGCTTTGGTAATCAGTCAGCTATGTCATATTATGTCAGTGGTCATCTAATATTTCATTACTTCACTGCATAATTCAGAGAGCTTCATTGTGACAGTCACTACACAACTCAAATCTAGCTGGTTGTAGGCTCCAAATGCTGTGATTTCTCAGGGTTAAGTCTACAGAGGGATTTTGGGCAAATCAATCAAATTTTTAAGCCCTGCTGAGATTCTCAACCTCCCACTCATCGGCTGCCAAATCCTGAATCTTTAATTCTCCTGCCTCACTAGGAGTAATTGAAAACCCCGTCCAGAATGCCACATAACCAAGCGGTTTGGGCATTGTTTTGGATGGAAAAAAAAATTGGCTTCAGTCCTTGCTCCAGATCAAACAAAGTAGAGATTTGAAAACCATTCCCTGACTCTAAGGAGAGTGGTCTGAATGCAAACATGAAATTTTCTGGGTGCATATCTCTCTGTATACATGGTTTCTCATGAAGATGATCTCAGCTACCTCCAGGTAGCCCAACTCCATTGCAATTAGGAATCTGAAGAGCCACGGGGTCCCTGAGGGAGGGAGTTTAACCTCTTGCCTCTCCTCAGCATTGTCTGATGAGTGCCTTCTGCCATGCCTTACTGGTTTCTGAGAGTCTAGTTTCYAAGTTCCTCACTCTTTGCACTTCTTATGTTGCCTAAAACACTTCACTTAGGGATTGCAAGCTTCACTAAGCTGTGGCCACCTAAAAAATACATCTTGCATGACCCAGACCTCTGGCAGATCCAGGCCCATTTCACTACATATTCCCATGTTTAAGATTAAGCTTATCTTCATGTAGCTGGGCTCCCTGCTAACAACCTATGATATACAGTTGAGGTCATTCTAATTCCCTCTAGTACAAAGYAGGGGATACACATGCAGGAGGGATTTCATTACAGTATTATAATCATGCCCTGCTTATACCCTAAAGTCACCCACTTCCATTAAAGGCCAGGAGAGCAACTGTGAACTGAATCTTGAAGTGAGTAAGTAGCACTGTTTGGCGAGAAGGTCGATGAAGTCATAAAGCTACTCGTGGTGATGGGAGCCCTCACGAATTCACCTACTATTTTTTGTTTCATTCCCTTCCCAAAGATCATCCTGAGTTTTAAGTAATTATAACCTATGGCATTGTTTGTATAGGGTTTTCTTTTATTAACCAATATACCTTCCTATTCTTTCTTAGTTGTTCATAATTCAAGTATTTGGTACTCTCTGTATTACATATAGGCTAAGCAGCTGGACTTACTGAGATTAGCAAACCAAGAAGAGCTGAGTAGGTTCTGTGGTTTCACAAATCTTTCTGTACCATCAATGCAGCAAAGACTGCAAGGACTGTCCAGTATGATCATTAATATTTTGTCCTTTGTCTCAGGAAAAGATGTATATATGAGTTCTGAAGGATATTGCCTGGAGGCTACAGAAGCCGAGAAGGCAGTCACATGGAAAAGGAAATATTGGAGGCATTTTAACACTTATCTGTTTACACTGTGAGTGATTTGCATGGCAAAAAATTTTTTCAGGGTGTGCATGGCAGAAGCAATCCTAGTGGAGAATGGACCAGTGAGTGCTCCCAGTTGTTCTCAGACTGGGCACTTATCAGTCATATTTCAAGTTATCAGGATGAGGAAACCACCAAAGAAACTGTAAATTACAACAAATTTACAAGAAATTGTAAATCCAAACAGCTCTTAGACATCTGCTTAGGTTCAGGCTACATGATCTGGATTTAAATTTGGGTAGATCTAAATTCTTTCCTGAGCTGTTTGCCAAGACATAAGGAAAAAAATAAAAAGTAAACTGAGTAAAATCAGAGTTTCTTCCTCTGGCATGAAAGAAAAAGAAAAGGAGTGTTTCCTAAGAGAAAGAGACAAGTTTGGAAAGACTGTCTTCCTTTTTTCTCCTCATTTCTCCTTCTTCAGGAGACACTCAGTGAAAGTGAAGAAGAACAAAGCAGGTGAAAGCTTTGAAATTACTATGGACATTTGTACAAGGCAAAAAGCAAAGTGAAAAAAAGTAAAAATCAAGTACGTCACTTCTCTCCTAATAGGATGCATTTTGGAGTCACAGATCCATCTCAAATGCTTTGATAGCTTCAATTCAGCATTTCCCCAGGGATAGCCAGAATACCAAGTCCTAAATATAAAGGCCAGAAGTAACACTGCATTGTTTAGCTTAACTGTCAGATCTGTACATAGGAAGAAAACACTACTCACTATCAAAAAGCAGTGACATGCAGGATCTATTTAGCAATACTCCAGGGCAATGTTGCCAAATGGTGTAACACACAAGAGGAAAAATAGTCCTACCTGGGCACTAGAGAAGTGAATTCAGTATTGAGAATCTCAAAGACTGATTTGGCCAGCATCAGTTGGGTCCCTTGACCACTGGTCAGGAGCAGGCTTTTTAGAGATTACAGGAGGCACTGCAGTCAGGCCTCACAGTCAGAATGTTTATTTTTATGACATTTAATTTTTATGGTTGTAAGTGGTCAAAACCTCAATTTTATTTCTGGTGGAACCTGGTACAATAACACCATGGTCCTAACACCATGCCTGGGCACTTATTTCATACCATCTGTTACACAGAAATATTCCCTGACAGCCTGCCATTTAAGTACTGGACTWGTCCAACTCTACTTAATTCATGAGTGCTGACAAGATCACAGTGTAAAGTGGTATCATTAATTTATTATTATTGATATTATTATTATTAGCAGTACACTACCACCCCTCAGTTCCCAATCACAAATAGAGCCCCATTGTACTGGGCACTGTACAAACGGAAAATAAAGTCCATAGTCCRTACCTCAAAGGCACTAAAAATGATATAAGCAGAAATTAGATATGCATTGAAAATGCTATACTTAGTGCCAACAAAAATGATCTGGTGCTGTAATTGTTATCTGCAACCTTTTTTGCCACTAAAATGTAAGCATTTGCCAACAATAATCCCACTGTATTATTCAGCATGATCCTACACTGTTCTTAGAGTATGAAATAATTAGGGTTGCTGTAATTTGGGGAAGAAGGTCCTGTTACACCAGCAAACTCTTCCTTTTCCCCACATGTAGCCCCACTCTTAATACAACCAGCCAAGGCTATTTGAATTAATGGGTCACACATTACACATAGCAAGAATATCATTGGGGCACACTGACAATCTCCAAGGARCTCTGCAGATTTTCCCAACAGAAGATCTGTCCCAGTGTGCTACCTCTCATTTGAAATCAAAACAAATCACAAAAAGCTCCAACTTGATTCTGTAAGAAAATAATTCTGGATTATTCAGTGATGCATGTCAGAAAGTCCAATGTGCTACCAGCCCGTTAAAGCAAAAGCAATAACAAAAGCAAGTCATAACAGAAGCAAAAATGCAGCCCTTTTCTTATGTATGATCTGATTCTTTGTTTTTTTGGAGAGTTTTGTTGTTGGTTTTGATTTAAATCCTTGCTTTGGGACACAGACACACACCCCACATTTTAGAATTCTCAAATCTATTCTGCTGAAAATAGGGACAGGAAGAGGGGAACTTACATCTTTAATTACTATCCTATTGTTGGTAGAATTTATAAATTATGATATTGTTACCTGAGGGCTTGCTGACAGACTGCATCAGTTCTCCTCAGTCTGGCTTTAATCCCAGCCTCTGTTTTTTTCTTTTGAATCCTGGAATGCAGACAAAAAAGGGCTTCCCTTCAGTAAAACCAACTTGTCTGAACCCAGATTACTGTGCTGTGTCACTAAAATAAAGGATCTAGCATTAATCTCCTCAGCTTTTAAACAACAATATAAAATATCTACAATATTTGCTAGTTTCTTCCCTAGGTAATGGAGTTTATTTCATACATCCATCCTTATAAAACCAGAATAGAGTCTGGAATGAGATTGGAACAATTGATTTTCCTGGGTATTATACCCACCCATGGCTAGCTCTTTAAACCCTAGTCAGTAACTAGCACTCAACTAGATGGAAAATTAAGGACTAGGTGTTTACTGACTAAGAAATTTTAAAACCTGCTCATCGTAAGTCACTTTCAATGCCAGCACTTTGAGAAAAGCATGAACACTTAAAGGAGAATGAAGGGAACTACTAACAGGAAAAAAAAATTCTTTTCAGTGGCAGGTAGAGAAAAAAAAAAAAAAAAAGCCGTTATTGGGAGAATCGTCTACCAGGTTTTCATTTTTGGGCCTCCTGTGCAATCATCCACCTGTACCACAAGGGAATAAATTCCTCTCTTTAATGCAGTTTCAGTGTTACATAAAACCTACAGGAGGCATCAGCTGATGAGCTGAAGGAGTGTGTAAAGCATACAATAGCGGCTCCACTGCCAGAGGAATAGCGTGAGAATTTCCAGAGGCTGGTGGCAGATGCTGCACATCATCTTGGGATGTGATCATACCTAGGTACACATTRTAAGTGGTATTGGGTTTGGTCAGTGCTTGGAGGAGGGAACAAGAGTAAAACAAAAATGCTTCGAGGTGTTTACATGTTCCACTTAGTAAGCAGCTCGTTTCATGTCGATCTAGTATTTTGGTAATCCAACATCAACCGCCAGTTCTGTTAAAGATGTCTTCATTCAGATGAACCAAAACCAGTGACACGTACTCATTGAAGATGACATTTCTGCAAGCCTGAACGTGCTAATTTCTGGATACAGGTCAAATTCCAAGTTGATTAATTCCATCCCTCTTGGGTAAAATGCCTGCCTTGCTTTCAGCTGGAGAACGTACCCTTCATCATGTAAGACTCACCACTCCCATTCCAATAAAACTGTGGAAAAGTATTCAGATAACTTATTTACCAGGACAATTAACAGCACAGTTGCACTGAATTCAGCAAACAGGTTGGGCATAGAAAATAGGAAAATAGTTCTTCCAAATATCTGTCACAATCCTCCCATATACTTAGAATGGACGATRTTATAGTTATAAAGCCCTTTTTTCACTGCAAGCAATTCTGTGGTATAATATAAAACTATATTATATTGCCCAAGTTTCATGCTCTTATCTTTAYTTTCCTGTACTCAATTTATTAACTTAGAAGAAATCAAACTTCTTTGAAAGAGCTGAGCCACCAAGTTGATTAGACAGAACCAAAATCTGAACACCACATTTACAGCATCATTTGAAAATCAATGCGGAGGAAATTAGCTGTATGACTTTACAGTTAAAAGGACCAAAAGACAACTTGAGAAAGAGTTAGTCCTCTAGGGAAAACTGAACATGACTGTCTCCAGCTATACAGAAGACATCAGACTAAGAAGATACAAAAGACTGAGAGTTCTTTTTTTCTTTTTTATGGTCTTCGCTGTTATAAGCAGGGAGATGGGAATTTGGAATTCCCTGGGCCCCCGTGGGACTCAAATGTATCCATACTCCTGTAATGCAGTTTCTCAGTATAAATGTACTACCCTCCCACTAAGAAAATTAGCTCTTTAATCACTTGAATCCAAATAAAGCATTGTTATATCCTAAAGGCACTGAAGTTCTGCACTTTTAAAAGTGTGTCTGAACATTTCCCAAACACACTTACAGTGGGGGGAAGTTCTTTTATTTAATTTTCTGTAATTAAAGAACAAGTCAGGTAGAAACCAAGTGATGTTGTTCACTAAAAGCAGAAGGCCTATCTTCCCAACTCTTATGTTAAGTGTAAAATTCAGCATCAAAAAACAGGAAGAAAGAGAACAAAAGGCTGAAAACTTCACAGTGTTATTCTCTATGAAGCAAACAATCTAGGTTGAGACAGCAAAAGACATTKTATACTCTCTCCACCTGCAGTGATTTACAGGGCTTCAGGTTACAAGTTTAGTTTTTCAGGTTTGCAGTTAATGCTTGGATTTTCCCAGAATAACCTGAATCAAATGGCTCCCTCATTCATAGTTAGAATGTGCTGACCGAAGCGATAAATTAGACATGCAAAAGTGAGATGTAAAGGAAATAGCTTTAGAAGTCCTTAACTGACCTCTTTCAACACCTACAAGCCCCAGAAGATTTACCATCAAATCTTCCTCCTAACATCTCTCTTAAAATACGCACCCTGCTCAGAGAAGCATACCAGAGAGAACATCCGTTGTCCTGTTATACTGATATGAAACGAGTAATGCAGAAGCAGTCTTTTTGATGGGACCCTCACAAGTTTGGCCTGTGGTGGAATTCGTCACAGTCTACCGCTTTCAGCAGTTTTTTCCACTGTCAGTTTGATTTGATTCCCTTGGACTTTATGCTCAAGAAATCTCTCTTCGCTGCTAAAGCAGAAACCTGAGTCTTTTGAACCTAATTCAGGAAAAACTTCAAGGTTTCCCCCCAAAACCATGGACACTAAGGAATCATGGAATTTTGCTAACTTTTTGGCAGGTTAATCTGCATCCGTGCATATATACTGAGAACTCTTCAGCCCACCTCAGCTCYGAACAGCTTGGCAAGTTTGGTATGATTACGGTTGGGATCAACATTTCAATAACACATAATTAGTCCGCTAGGTGATTAATTCATTGTGCATATTAGACTATCCAAATTATCCTCATTAGGGCTGTATTCCAATAACTTGAAGCTTAATTTTTAAGTATATGACTAGTATCCTTGAAAATCTTGTGGCTCTTCATATAGATAATGTTAAGCACATGCATAAGTGCTGTAATAAATAGCAACACTGGCTCTTTTATACTAATTTTTAACTATTTATCATCATTACTTAAAATTTATTTGCAGACTTTTTTCATTTGTTTTTTGTTTCCACATTGTCATTAGTGTTCTTACTCTTCATTTGTATTTTTAGATACTTTACATTATTCTACTTAGTGCTAGGACAACTTATCAGGAATCTGGTTCTCATCCTGTGTTAAGTAATGTATAATCACAGAACAAAAAGCCTGTATTACAAAGAGGTTTGATATAAATGTAATAAATGGATACAACCAGACCATGAACACAGGTCAACAATGAGAAAATATACAATAACTGTCTTAAGAGTAATACCATGTTTTAGTCATGCTAGCCAATGGTACATGACAGAGTGATTTGTTGTATTAGATTGCAAAGTTATGTTCTTAGCTGGTGCCTGGACCAAACTGTATTTAGAAAAATAATATACTAATATGTCAGGCAATTTATCCAGTGGTAAGGACACTAAACTGGRGCTGTTCACTTCATAGTTCAGCTGATGCATGTCACTGAGCCTTTGTGTGATGCTATGAGCTATGACATCTGTGAGCTACTTCTGAGAAGAGTGGCTTTACCAATATTCATGTAATGGGTAAAGATTTTCAGTGAAGCTTCTATAAGCTACTGTAATATGAATAATTAATGAAGCTGATAATAACAAAGATAGGTTGCATGTTCACAGCTCCTAAATGGAATCTACTTAATCCCAATCTACTAGACCCTCATGGATGTACACATGCTTGGTCCATGAGGCTCCAGRTGCTTTCAGGAAGGCTTACATAACACACAGAAAAGATAAAAAGGAGCTAAGTATATTTTTGGAAGTTAATTAAGTTTCATATTCCTTTTCCCTTTTCCCTGTTCCAGAAGTACTAGCTTGTACTGCTGGTTAATGCTAACTCAAGTAAGCATAAAGACCTTCACTAGCTTTACTAAGGTCTGGGTGGATACCTCAAAGGGGCAGTTGGAAGTCACTGCAGATATTGTTCTAAAATGTTACAGCAACACAAACATTTGTGTATCCTCTGTATAGGAATAAAGATATAAATATATACATATCACAGACACACACATGCACTCTCCTGCAAATACTTGCCACAAATGTTGATCTACTTTCTTCTTCTTTAACTTCCCAAATTGAAGCCTAATTTCTTAATCTGGCACTTGTCGTCAAAAATAAAAGAGTCGAATAGAGGGGGTGGAAATGCTAATTAGCCCCTGTCACAATTCATGCTGCTATTGTAAGGATTCACAGTATGCAAATCAGGTTCAAGTACCCTAAGTGTCAGGCCCTACTACTGCTGATAAAAATTGACAATTCTTGGGTTAAAAGGCATGAAAAATGTTCTTCCCATCTTCTTCACATTACAGTCAGTATCTTTTTGCTCAGTTCAGCTTAGTGTGTCCCTTTCAATGAGAAAAATAAGAAAAATAAAAAGGTGAAGAGTTATAAGTAATGATAGTAGTAACAGTAGAAACATACTTTTTGTGCTACAGCACTGCTCTTATGTTCAGAATTAAAAGTGAGTAAGTAGCTAAAACAAATGAAGCTGCACAGCAACTTACTGTAAATGTCACAGAAGCAAATATACCACAGAGATAATTCCAAGATAAATGACTGAGTACTCTAAGCATATTATCATTACATCGAGTAGGTTGCTGTTTWTTTGAATCTAGAAGAATTTAGGAATCCAAAGTAAAATTGTGACTAGATGGTCAAAATTGTACCCAGAGGTAAGACAGCAATGAAACTGGGAACTGTGTTGTTGCCATTTAGTGATCTTTGTAACCTCCTAACTGGAGATAATTTCCCAAAGAGTAGATTGGTATATATATTATGAAAAGAACAATCCTTATTAAACTCACTTATACATTCCTGTTTGAAGATGTATTCTTTCATTTGAAGTATTGAACTTAAGAGTACTGGTTGAATGATGATTGAGCTTTTAGCTCAGTTGGTTAGAGCGTGGCACTGYTGATGCCAAAGTTGTGGGTTCAATCCTCATATAGGCTATGCTAACGGTTGGACTAGATGATCTCCAGAGGTCCCTTCCAACCTTACCATTCTATGATTACCTCTATGATTACTGCTTATGATGTTCATTTTAAGACAGGATTGAAGGCCTGACCATTGGTCCACACCATAAATGGTAGTCAATGCTAAGTTTGAGAGTGAGCAGGTATTAGTAATGGTAAATAATTGTTTGCATCAAAGCCCAGGAAGTTACATTTTCCTGACCATACACAGAACTTCTTTTATTTCCAGAGTGAAAGGAGCAAGCGACTTGGGGAGATGATTCTTAGAAGAAGTTGCAATTCATGCCTTTCACAACAGAAGGTGTAGTTGTCCCAATACTGAGTTTTCTGGCACATATGTGTTATAATTACATCACCACTGAGACTATACACAATGTCATCCTCCAGTTTGGAAAGTGAACATCTGGATTACTGAGTACAGAAGAGACTGGCAGGCTGGAAGATAGTACAATCTGTTATCGTTGTATTTATATACCTATTAAATACAAATGATGCAACTGTTGAATATAAGCTTAATATATGGCTTCAGAAGAGGAGTGACAAACAATTAAATCTTAAGATAATGGCTTTTGAAATCTTACAATAGACTTCAATATTCTCAAAATGAGGAATCTCTACCATTTACCTGCAGAACTAATTCTCTTGGTTGACTTTGCTACCAGAATCCTATCGTCTCATTTGGACCAACCTGGAGAGGGAGACATATGACAGACTGGGACAAATTACAGTGACTTGAGGAGAATTTCTGGGAAGAACTTGGAATTAACATAGTTCTCACACTTGAGATTTCTTGCTGTGTTTAACTGAAAGAGAGGAACAGACTTATTTGTGTTAGAAGTTTGTGGCGCATGCAGGCAGTCCTGAGCAACTACTTCCCTCGGGCTTAAAATTGGAGCCACAGCTTCTACCATAACCTACCTGCACAAATATTGTTCTCTCACTACCTCCAGCATATTGCTGTACAAGGTAAATTGGACCATCAATGCACAAACCAAATATGCCACAAACATTACTGTACAAAGAGACAAAGTATTCATGAAAAATCAAGATAGATGATTTTTTTTAATAAGTGGCTGAAACATCCTCAACATTTCCGGAGCTATTTTGCTGCTTAAGGGTTTTCAGTATGATGCTGTGATGATAGAGGAACCACTTCTATCAAATATTAAGCTACTGTAAATTTACTATAATTGAATAATTTGCCTCTTAGCTTTGGTTCACTAAAACTGTAGCAAGGTTCTCATCTCTAAGTGATCGTTCCACAGTCTGTTTCAATATATGTCATGTCAGACAAGGCTCATATATAGTACCATTTGAAATTTAGTAATTTCAAAGCCAAGAGACCTTGTAAAAGATCTGGATGATTGACCATAAAGTATTACGTACTTAGTCAAATTAAATTGTGATTAGAGTTTCAAGCTCCAAATTTAAACACAAATAGTTGGATAAATCTTTACTACTTTAAAGAAGTACAATCTATGAATTCAAATGAATAGAGGATATTCTACAGAAATTTTCAGCAGACGGAACTAGGGAAATATTTGCAATTTTTCTGTGGCCATTTCTAAACAACAAAAGCATTTGGCTGTTTCTTCCCATCCTTAGAGAAGAAGATGATGGTGAGTGGAAATTAACTTTATGAGAGCTCTTTCTCCATGAACCTGATCTTAATACTGAGTACCTTTTTAGTCTCATTTAACTTGGTGAAAGTGAAGGCCTTCTTGCAGTTCCTAGAGCTACTCAGCAAGACAGAATCAAGTCCAGGTTTTCCACAAATAACCGTCAGTACAAAGGTGAGCTCTTATCCTTGCTCTCTATGGAATAAAGCCCTTGAGAAGCAAGTTCTTGAAGAAACTGAAGAAGCCAAATGATCACCTAGGACTCTGCAATCTCAGGTATTCTTCAAGTGTGCTACTGTTCCTTTCTATGCCTATTTTCTAATGGAGATTCTAAGACAGACTTTAATCTACACGTTTTCTTCTTATCTCCACATTTTCATCCTTCCTAACCTTTTTTTCTTTATATGTTGATGCTTTTGTACTTCTTTCATTCTACATGAAACTCCCATTTCCATAGCAAGAAATTCCTAAATTCAGAAGAAGTGTAGGTACAATATTGATCCTACATTCTGTTTGCCTTAAAGATGTCAGTAGGCGAAGTGGACAAACTTTATGTATCATAGGGAATCACTCTACTTGGAATTAGCAAACCTTACACAACTATGAATGCAAGATTTGATCTCTACAGATAAAAATCTCACTGAGTGTCATTGAACAATTAAATCAAATGACTTATGATGATWTTTTTTTGATAAAAATCATTTTTTTGCAATATTTATGATCT
Organism: Rhea americana; assembly: GCF_003343005.1. Taxonomy (NCBI): domain Eukaryota; kingdom Metazoa; phylum Chordata; class Aves; order Rheiformes; family Rheidae; genus Rhea; species Rhea americana. Next base: position 3,919,920 of record NW_028186645.1, read on the forward strand.
GACTGGAAAGAGATGTACTAAAAAATTAGCAGAGTTTTTTTCAACCTAAATAGAAGTATTGAAAATAGTAGATTGAAATTGGAAAGTGGTCTGTTAAAGGCCATTATCATGAGATTACTAGTTTAGTTTTGCAGATGAAAATCATTTGGTGTGATTTGTGTTCAAATTTGGAGTGTCACAGTGAAGATTTTGATTAGCTACACTAATATTAATAGTGTATGTTTTATCTAATTAATCTTTAGAGTTTATTATAGGAGAGATAATAAATAAATAATTAATATGGAGGCAGCTTTTCTCCTCATTATCAATCATTGTTTGCCCTTGTTTGAACTGAAAATTTAAGGACATTTAAATATCTTTAACAAGTATCTTTATCAGGAAGGAGGAGGTAAAAGTGGCATAAAGGCTGTGTGGTGCATACCTACATATGTACATAACTTGTGCACCCAAGAGGTCATTTTAGGGGCTGAGGCATATGGGCAGGAAATAATTACCTTTTTCTCCCAAGCATACCACTACAACACAGGAGATTCCTGCAGCTGTCCAAACTGGAAATACAGCTTAATTGTGAGTCATTCTTGGAGGTTACTGCAGGATAGCTCGACAAATATTCACTTAGAGTTTTAAATTAATTCATTCTGAAGGGTCTGCGTATCCCATATCTGCATATCCACGTGCACTGGCAGAAGCATTGACCAAACCCAGCAAATTCATGCTGAATATTGGGAACATATTTGGAAAAGCCACTGCTGAATTGGTTAATAAATGGATTAACACAAAAAAGTTGGAATGCATTTTCTCTTCCAATCAGAAAAGTGAGTGTTTGTGTCCAGTCAAAGATCACAACTCAAATACTGAAATGCAATCCAGCTGCAATCATGATCATTCTTTCCTTTGCCAGATCTATAAACTTCAAATGTTTTCATACTCTTGGGACACAAAGTAGTTTATTGCTACTCTCCATCTCTTTTCATTTATCATAATCAGAACTGCTATATTCAACTCCTAATACTTCCAACACGAGGGGTTAAGTGAAGCTTATTCTACTAGTACTGTGTCAGACTGGACAGAATAAAATTGAGTAGTTTCAAGGAGAAAGTTCTTTTACCAATGATGCCAACTGTCTTTTTATTAGATTATAATTTTGTGACTGCTRTTCAGTGGTGTAAAACAGTAATCAGGTTGTTTTCTTTAGAAAAATATTTTTACATTTATCCATTAGAATTCTGCTTCTCATTTATTGTGATTTCTCACACAGTACATTCTTCATGTCCTTTTTCTTTCCTTTTTATTTTTTTCCAAGCAGGAGGCTGGTTTTAAAGGAGGTTGCTGAGAGCACCAGTGTTGTTTCCATCAGAATCTTTCAGATTCCACAGCTGCATTAACTCAATGAAGCAGTCAGTCTTGTCTTAAGCAATTTTGATGTAATCAAGAATTGTGCTCTAACACCCTTGGCTGCACTTGTACTTCTATCATGGCAACATTATGGCTTTTTTTCTTTTGAAATAACACATATGCTACTGTGTATTGAGGAAAGTCTGAAAAAGCAACCAAGGGCCAAATTCTCCTACCAGCGGTGCTGCTGTAAATCTGGGATTAACTCTAGTGATTTTGGTAAAGTATCCTCAGATTTATGCAAGGGTACCTGAGAGTACACAGAATTTGGTGGTATATGTACAGCATTGTATTAGGGCACAATGTCTTCCTGATAGGGCCTTTTCTCAGGATTATTACTGTAGGGAAACATCAGAATATAAACTCATATTATCAAAAAGAGGATAAAACCAGCACACTTACTCCTAGAGGGCCAAATTCTCCTCTATCTTTGTTGGGAAAATCTGGAGTAACTAAAGTTATTATTTTCCTTTGTAATCAACAGTCAAAAATACTGAAGACTTTAGCCTAGATTTATCATTCTCAGCTTGTTAGAAGTTGACACAGAATCAAAATGTCACCTGGCTTTTGCATCTTTCTGTGCCCTTCCTTCCTTCTGGAATGAAGCAGGACGAAGCGCATGCAGTATTAGTGTCCAGCTGTGCAGGACCATGTCTCCCAGGGCTTCCATCATGTCTGTACCTGTGTGCAGACCTCAGAGCTCCAGATCCRTATCTCCATCTCTATTCTGAAAGATCTTATAGTCAAAGAGGACTATGCAGCACTGGCACAGGACTCAGATGGCATTTAGGAAAACTGAAATTGTGATCTTGAAACTTTTCACTGAGCTACTGTGCAGTGTGCAAGTGCCTACACTGCAGAGGCCTTGAGGTATTTTGACCCATCTGATTCCTTCCAGATATTATCTARGAAAGATAGCAGATGCCTAAGGATGATTTCTTATTGCTCTGGGTTCCTCTCCATCAGCAGATTACCAGCAAATTATAACTCGCATTACCTAACTTTAAAATATTTAAATTCTTTCAGYAGACTTTAAAAACTTTTGTAAATTGGAAATTAAACAAATGAGCGATTTCTAATGGAACAAAATTTCACACAAAATGTTCAGCATCACTCTCCATATGAAATTATTGTTATTCTATTTGGGAGCAGGCAGCCAAAATTACTGCTACAGAGCTTAGAAAAACTTGTACTGTGATTTTGTTTGCTAGGTTTGTGTGATATACTTCTACCAGRAAACTGTTATAACAGGATCACCTGCACCAGAGTATTGTTTTATTCTAACCTAATGCTGTAAAATGTCAGGATCTTTTTTAATGTTATTTGAGTGGGGAATGGTTCCTATTATCTCTGGGTGAGTGGAGGATGATAGTAAAATCACACTTCAGGCCACATTTTATCACTGTATTATAACAAATGAGTTGAAAGCACGTTCTCATCTTAGTTGGGCCWCGGCCAATCCAGTGTAATGTGTAGAGTATGTCCAGATTTAAGTGAGTGTAACAGAGATTAGAATCTCTCTCTCTTCTTTTTTCCTACAACAAATGCATAATTGCTTTACATGGTCATTTCTTTGCCTACTTATTTTTGAGTCTTCTTTTTTTAAAARGATACAAATTATTTTTTAAACTTCCCTCATAATCTATAATCTAACAAAAAGCTCAGTAAATACAAAAACACTTGTAAGGAGAATGATGATGTTACACAGTGCTGATACTTCACAGTTACAMCTTTACCCTAGCATAAATAAGCATGAAAAGGCAATATATCATGGGAGAAGTATTCTTCCAGTGCAAAAATGACAGAAGACTGCCACAAGACTATCCAGAAGTACCCCACATGCTCCTCTTTCCTACCTGCAGGTATTCTGCCAGATGAAGCTATCTTCGTAGAGATAGCAGAGAGGAAGACTCGAACCTTCGCAGAGAGGAAGACTCGAACCTGGGCTGCAAGACACAGCACTGCAGTTCTGGGAGTTTTGCCATAACACACTCAAGTAATCAAAGCAGATTAAATTGTGTCAGTTTTCTAAAGAGAACAGAATTATTATAGCCAGGGAAGCAGTGAGTATTAAACCATCCTCTATCCTTCTCTATCTTGAGCCTGTAAGCTCATCCCTGTGTTATAAGTATTTAGATGCATAGCAATAACTGTTGTTACTGCAGTGTCTTGAGGAAATTGCTTGATTTGTTTGATTTGTTTTCATACTGATATACATAACACAATGAAATAGTTCCTTATTTCACAAGAGTTTTTCAAAGTTTAGTTTGTATCTGTGCATTATGCATTTTGAGATATTTAGAGAAAGATTGTTAAAGTATAAAATCTCTGTGTTATCACACAACAAAATCCCACAGGAATCATGCAATGGAAATTTCTAGTATATTGTTGGATTTACATTCTTGTGAAGACTATCAGATCAGGCCTTGGATTAGACCTTCAAATAYGAGCTGAAATAATAGTTAACTATTACCCCCTGAATGAGGTTCATTTTACCTTCTGCAGGTGCAAAATTGATTAAATTTAAACTTTAAAAATAAAAAAAATCAAACAATTCCTCTCTCTGTAGACTGACTACCTACTAATATTAATATCACAAAACAGAATCACAGAATTCTTTAGGTAAGAAGGACCTAKAGAATCATACAGCCCAATACCTCCTCAAAGCAAGGCTAAATGGTGAGTTTTGAGGCAAATCTTGCATACAGTCCAAAATACCCTAGGTTTAACTGTATGAACCTGGTGTGCACCTTGGTTCATTTTTATTTTTATTCTTTGAGATTTTTGAGAAAAATCATTTTCATTCTCAGGCCTGAATCCAAACAAGAAATGTCATTTCAATCATTTGGTATCATCATCTGAACATTAGGAGAAGAAAAAGAGAGAGAGWGAAAAAAACAGAGAACAAGAACAAGAGAGAGAAAGAGAGAGAGAGAGAAAAAAGATGGAAGGAAGGAAGGAAGGATAAAAGGCTTTAAGTGTATATTAAAAGTTCTATTTTTTGTATTTTCTGGTCTCAGATGACCCTAACCTTTAAGCAGAGATGAATAACAAAATCAAGGAGCAAGATCTTTAAATCATCTCCAAAAAACTTCCAGATAATCATTTGATTCTCCCACAAAGTGAAATTATAATATTCAAATCCATTTTGAAGTAGAGTAAAAGGGATATGCCCATTGACAAAGGATATTATTCAGCAGTCTTTAGTATTTAAATTCTTGCATGGAAAAGGGTTAATTGACTATTATATAAAGTTTTGAGAGAATGTCATTCTTCTGTGTCAAATCTGATTTTCATTGCATTCAACCTTATTTTAATGACATAGAACTGGACAAATGGGGAAAAACACCCATGGCACAATTTCTGCCAATGAATATTTCAGCAGGTGCCTCTTGGCTAAAAGTCTAGATAAAAGCCTTGCTCCAGGCAAATTAAGAGTGGAAGAAAAGACTTCTAAGTACTGGGAGCTTATGAGAAAAGAACCAGCATAGAACCCTAGACATGATCCTTTCAGTTGAAAATCTAGAGATCACAGTAAAAGGCAATTACAGTGGCTCCTCCCTTGTGTTGTAGTCTTGTGYTTTACTGTCGTGTACGGCAGAAGTTTCCAGCTAGAAGAAATGCTTAGTCTCCTCTTTCATTTTAGTTATTTAGTTGTAGCTGTTACAAACATCATTTCCTCCTCTTTAGAGCACAAGCAAGCCATAGGACTCCCCATAAACACAGTACATAGGCTTGTACTTTTAAACCAGACTGGGCTAGTTTATTCAGGAAGCAAGAGAGAAGATTGTGTTGCTGTAAAACACTGACATGATAAAATAAGTCCTGGTCGGAATTAAAAAGTAGGCTTATGCCTGAAAACTCATARCCCCAGGTTGCCTTTCTTCTTTGGGTTTTCTTTCGAACTTAAGCTTTGAGGAGTTTCTGAGTGCTGCAGAAAAAGCACAAAGGTGGGATCAGAACTGGGATAGCAGAGGAGAGCTGGAACAGARAAAGGAGAGCTGAAAGGGACACGAGTTACATACAAGAAAGCAGTGGGGTTCTCAGGGAAAACAAAGGGGAACGCGCAGAAGAATGGAAGCACCACGGAAACCAYTGGGCAAAGCGCAGTGAAGCTGGGGAAGTTTGGGTGTGCAGTTACAACTTTTGGGTAAATCTTAAAATGAAACCCTCTGCTTTGGGATTCCTCTGGGCTTGCAACTGCTCTATAATCTTCTTCCCTTACCTTTTCTGGTAGTACAGACTAAAGCTCTGAAGCCATCRTAATATATATGCCTCTTAAGAGGTAGGCATGCACTGCACCCCAAATACATCAAGTCTGAATAATATGCCAAGTCTACTGACAGAATGGCACCTGTTTTCCTCTTTCCGTTCAACCATTAATTCTTCCTGCTGATTTCAAAGAAGGTTCCATTCAGAAAAAACATAAATTCAAGCAAAACAATGCACAGGATTAGCTGAAACTATGAGTTTCTTGGCAGACCATAAATATGGAAAAGGAAATGTCTACCATCTTTACCAGGAAAACGACTTTTTGCCTGTATATTTTTGCATCATTTTCTTCTCCTTTCTTCCTTTCCTTCCTTCGTCTTGCCTTTCCTTTCCTCTCTTTTCCTTTCCTCACCTCTGCTCACCTCTCCTTGCCTTATCTTTCCTTGCCTTCCTCTTGCTTGTTCACAATATACTTCCCTGTAGGCCTCCTCTTTTCATTGATCACTTTCCTCTCCATGAAAATTCTCCCAGAAGTATCCCATCTCTCTTCTCATTTTCATATTTCTTTTCTTGCTCTGTCTTTTCTGTCCAGTCTTTTTAGACTCCTTCCCATTCCTGCTACTATCTTAATACTAACAACATTATTTTGGGTAAAATAATATTTTAGTCYCATAAAAGATGACTCCTTGAAAAATTATATTTCCTCCTTAAAACTGTCATGCAGAARAAAATGCTCTAATTTTCAGCCACCAAAATCCTGCAGTTTGTTTTGTTGAAGCATGTCAAGAGCAACTTAAAGTGTCCCCCCAAATGACAAATCTTCTCATGAAAATTGTTGTTCTGTCAAAAACGCCRTTGTCTCAGGGAAAAGATATTTGAGCATGACATGTTTGACCAGCTCCACAAAATACTTTTCCATGTCTCTAGACCTCAGGGTTCTTTTCTTTATCTTAAATTTCTACAGTATGCTTAGTCTTTTCTGCATTTTGTCACATTTTTCTGTAGCTCCACGGTCCCTATATTCACTGCTTTCTTTTCTGYGGTAGTCCTCTCTGCATTGATCTGCCAATCTGCAATGGAGTTGGATAGGAATGGCTGTCTGAAAAACAGAAGGGTCATGCATTTTTGTTTGATGCTGGGCTATTTGCCTGTTTTTTCTGTTCTGTATTAACTATGTGGTATCAAACTCAAAAGCCTTCCAGAAATCATGTCCAAAGAAACTTGTCAGCAGTGTTTCAATTCCTAAAGAACTCCCTGGCTTATAGAGGTTGTGTCACAAAAAATTAATTTTTGTGTAAATTAATAAAGTCAATTTTATTTAGATGGACTTTTAAAGCTGCATAACTGTAAGACCCAAAGCAATCCTCTGAATTTCCTTCTTAACAAAAGTCAAGATTATAACATCATTTTCAATGAAACATTACTTCGAGTTAACCCATTGGAGAAAATAGAGTTCTTAAATTTTAATTTTTTGAAAATGGTATTGTTGTTATTGGTAATATTCGACAAAAGAATCACTGAAGCTTCACTTCATCCAACAAGGCTAAGGCATGTCTATTTTTGCTTCCTCACCAGTACTCTTCAAATGCAACTCTGTGAAAGTGAACTGCAAAGTCTCTAGCATCGCAGAAAACAATTGGTTTTTGTACATTARTGTTATCCACAGCTTCTGTAAACACTTCTGTAGTAAGCTGTAAGTAAGCTTCTGCAAGCTATTTCCMTAGCCCCAGAGACACAGCATGGCATATGGGAAGTATGTTAGGCAACCAAATAAACATTGATAAACTTTGATGGTTTTTTCAAGAATACAGATTTTTATAGGTGCTTGTTTTTAAGAATTTGTTTTATTTTTAAAGGCCTGACTTTAAGCATGAGGCRCAGTCTCATTAACCTCAGCACAGCTACTAACATGAGAGTAAAGTTAAATATTTCCGGTTTTGACAGGCATCATTAGAAGACAAGTCATTTCTCTGATGAGCTATAGACTATAGTGCTATGATGAAAACTCTAGTCACTCTTCATGGCCTACTCAGTCTACAAATCTGGTCTTATGCCATCAACAGCCATGGACTTTTTTCCATTAACTTTATTAATAACTTTTCCCTCCCAAAAAAGTACATGTTATCACCTGAAAATCAAACCACTGTGACCATATTCTGCATACAACCCCATGAGAGCAGTGTCTGTGCCATGACACCATTCTGGGCATCTTCTTTGTCCATCTGAAAGTCACCGCCCACTAGCTGTGAAACAGATCTCTGAGAAACATAGGTTTCACTTATGGCCTCCAAATCGTAATGGTCTGTTGTCCATAACAGCTAATACTTTCACCAGTATTTCTGCCTCAGGTCTACATCATCATATACTTTGTGGTATTATACCAGAGCAAGCCAGAATACATCTCTCAATTTAACTGAAAGCAATCAGCACAAAGACACTAATGCAAGCTCAGGAGGGTAAATCAGTAGTTGACTGCATGGAGAATAGCTTCAACTGGAATTAAGACCTTAGTCAGTGAACAGGAAACGGTTTATAATAGAACTGCATGTATGATGTATGTCAATACAGTATAATAGTTTAAATATCCCAGAGTTGCTATATATGGCATAAACTTCCATTTTATGACTCAGAAATAGAGCAGCACAGTATACAAGTAATCATCTCTTTCAACCTTTCTTGTCTGACTGCTTATTTTGTTTAGAATGGCATTCTTTAAAGTATAAAATAACAAGTGATGGTTCTTGGGACAGGAAAARGACCTCTGACTTCCATTCATTTCTAGTTGCAATAGAAATTTCTGATGTTGCCTGAAGTACTTCATATATAAAAATGAAGAGCATTTAACTCTTTAACAAATAAATGTCACTGATCTTTTAAATCTAGCTTCTGAACACGAGTAATGAGTATTCATTTTCTTGGAAAGCATCCCAGGCTAAATTTTCCATGCACTCAGGTACTTAAAGTTGTTGATAAGATGCCTAAACAGTTTAGGCATTTAACTTACTCTGAAATCCGTACAAGTTAGGTATTGAATTTTGAAGAGGCACTTTTGTGAATCCTACAAGGTACCCATCTGGATCCTTGATACCTTYAGAAACAGATGTTCCATATCTCAGTTTCTGTTACAAATTGAGCAGATTTATTGTCCAATATGATAAAATGCCTAGACATTTCAGAGGTTAAAAACTCTTTTTCTATTGGGACTGAATAGGGTCTTATGGTTGCTTGGAATGGGGCAGGCAGTCTAATTGGATAGCAAGTCTTCTACAAGGAGAGTGTTAATAGGCCTAATTGTCAGTGCAGGCCTGATTGACTATGGGGTGAGGTAATATAAACCAGAAGCAGAAGAGGAAGCAGGAAGAAGTGCAGAGGAAGGCTTAAATGAGGCTGGAGGAGTTGTTTCTTTTTTTGTGTTAATATTTCTTCTACTAGGACTGCAGACTGGGAAGAGTATTGTATTCTTCAGAGGTGGAAAGTATTAGYCAAGAAACCAAGCTTTACCTTAAGGTATCTGACAGTTTGAAGAAAACTTGATCTTTACCTTGTCAGATGGCTGACAAGTACTTGACCTGAAACCCCATTGCCCCACTCATATTCCCAGTATGAGTCAGTAACAGAGGCTATAACTGGCAACTAGTAATAATGGTATTGGAAAGTCCTACTGAGAAACTTTAATGCTTTCTCAGTCTTCTGAGAAATGTCAGTCTTCTGCTGACATTCTGATTGCACAAATCAGACCTTACTTAGCCCCCAAAACAATGAAATGCATGGCATGACTGCTTCTTCCTTTAATGYCTGTATCTCAGGAGCAGAACATTGCAGTTGTTACACATGGTAAATCTCTTCCTTTGCTAAAGTTACATGGGATTTTTTGTATATATTATTTACCAATTCTGTTAAATGATAGCATGGATCTGACACTCCACTAGATTTGTTCTGTATCTAAGCAGTACAAGAGCAATCACACTCATGAATAGAATAGCTATTTGGTATTATTTTGTTCTGGTCCATATGAGAAAGTTCCAGCACTTCTATATGGTGGACAAGTCAACTGAAGTGTTAAATACATTCCACTATGTTTTACTCTACACTGTGAGTTAGATGAAGACTCTGCATTCTTCAGCTTTTGTGAAAAAGTACTTCTTTGTCTGGCCTTCTTTGTGCTAGTAATACCCAATATTAGCTATGTATCTTAATGAGGCAATTTAATTTGTTTGTCTTGAAACACCAGCCTACTTGTTTTACTCATCCTATTTCCTAGAAGATCCCAGAAAGACCATTGGAGTTAGTACAGCCAGTCTTTAATACCACAAGCTACCAAAAAGTCCTCTCTCACCATCTGAACAAATTGCACCCCAGAAACAAGTGTTTTATTGTGTTTTTTTTATTGTGTTTTTTTTTCACTCCTATTCTTCAAGAACTACTCTTACAGAGTAGACATTCTGTTACTATCTATACTTCTCTCTAGTTTATATCCTGCTGCTATGGTACTCTTCTAATTCAAATCAGCTTGCTCCAGCTTCTGCAGAAGAGAAAGCTGGATTTCAGAACTGGGCCTTCGCCATCTCTAGTGAGTGGATGTGGTCGATGGCAGCAGTCGGGACTCCGCAGAGCCAGGTCTCTGCAGGACACATCCTCTGCCGCCTCACTGCCTCATAACCACAGCAGCTCACAGGTCTAGGCCATTCATATGCAATAGGATAAAAATGCCYGTCCAGGCAAGATGTGCTGCTCAAACGGCTGTTCCTCATCTTCTCAGCAGAAAAGGCAGCAGGCTGGTTTTGATCCAGAAGTTGCCATTTGAACCTCATTGGCTTAATCTTTTTTTCTGTTTTGTGCTAATTCCAGCATAATGTTATTTTCAGACATTCTATCCCAACTTTGCTAGGATAAACAACTTAAACTTTTTTCTAAATCCTGCCATATGATTATTTTTCTACTAGCTCTCCTCTGTTTCAGCTAAAGTTGAACAAGAGTGTTCCAGCTTTCTTGAGAAAGGGGCATCAGTCTTGAACACAGGCTGAGGCCTCTTAAAGACAATGAAAGCTCAAGAAAAACTTAGTACTTAGCAATACTGGGCGTACTTTTCTTGGTATATTCCAGACCTATACAAAGGCCCTCTTGGAGAGATTCAGGCTTTCAGGGATCTGTCCACATATATGAGAGTATCAAAGTATTGTAGCAGCATTCACTGTCAGAGCAGGCAGATCCATTCTGGTTAGCTGATAAGAGTTGGTGTCATGAGGGATGAGTGACTGATACCAGCAGGATGTGAACTTTTGAATTAGAGTAGCTGAAGAGCAAGAAAGCATGTTAAACCATTGAAAAATGCTAGTTATTAGAGCTGGACAAATTTCTACTATTAGATAATGTAATTATTCCCCAAACTCTACTTAATTATCAGGTACACAGATAAATCGACATTTTTATTCCTTTTTTAAATATTGAAAATTAATTGAAAAAAGCTTTTTAAGAAAGATAATTAAACAAATATGCTATGAAACAAGGCCATGTGCAATTTCATTTTATGTGTAAATTACATGTAAGCCCAAAGGGGATGCAGTCTTATTATACAGTTTACTCCTCTATTAGCATTTCAATAGAAAGACTTTTTCTCTTGGTTCTGAGGAAAACAAGGAATGCATGAGGTATATGATGGAGCTGCATACAGAAAGGAGGCCTGGAAAAGATCCATTATTCCTCCTCTCACCCCCAAAAGGGAATGAAAGAGAATAGGGTTGTGATCTCTGCAGATGAGAGGAGATAGCAGGAGAAGTGTGGAATAGAACTGATTTCATTCTATGCCAGACTGGACTGTAACTTGAATCAGGTCCTAAGTCTTGATACTGTAATGTTAGTTCCCTGCTGGAATCTGTTCATGGCAGGACCTCGGTTCAGAGTACAAAAACAGCAGAAACACTTATCTTCAACCTTTCGACTTTCCCAGCATCAACCTTCTTCAGACAAATAAATGCGGAAGTCAGAGAACTGTGGCAACTAATCTGAAATGTTTAAACACAGTATAGAGCATTTGTATTTTTAGAAAATCTGAAACTATCAGCCTCTGYAAGGTTTTCAGCTACAGTTCTTCCCATCTCACTAGGAAGTTCCTGACATCTCCCCAGCCAACTGTGGTGTGTTTAACCACATAATCATTATCCCTTTGTTTTTTGCACACTGGATYTTCAGCTATATAAAGACTGTTGTCTACAGAAAAAGGCTGTGTTGTGTTCATTTTAAGTTCATGCTGTCAAAGGGACATACTGTGTATCATCATGGAGATCTTGCTTCAATCCTTTTTGTTTCTATGCTTTCTTAATGTTTAATTAAGTGAACTCGACAGAAAGTATCCGGAAGTCTTGCCCAATGACTTGGATATCATTTTTGCAAAACTAGAGATTGGACTAACAAATGTAATAATGTGATTGTCATAACATTTGGACTTGTGATAAACATTATAGTGCCTGAAGGCATTCCTTAAAATTTATCTTAATACAGCACTAACTGAGTATATATTAAACATATTAAGAACAGCAAATTGACAGATCTGACCAGGTAGGTGTCAATGTAAAACTATCAAATGATTTTTAATATGAATTCAAGGCAATATCTTTAAGCTCAAAACTATTCATATTTTTCAATGATGTGGAAAAAAAATAATCACCGCTGAGAAAAGYAGCAAAGTGTTTGCAGTAATGATGAGAGGACAAAGCAAGGTGGGTTCATTCAAGCAAAGTATATTTTAACATAGCAAAGTGTGCTATAATCTAGAGCAAGTAGCACATCACACTGAAAAATGGACAGTGTATCCTGAATTTAGTTTCCTGGGAAAAGATTTAAGAGTCAGAATGGAGAAGAAAGTTAAAGTCCAGATATGATGGCCATGGCAAAAAGAACTAAGCCAGTCCTTGGCATACAAGCAATAGTCTAGAGACTAGAAGTGTGTGTGTGTGTGAGTGTGTGTGTGTGATGGGGGTGTAATTATGTGTCTGCATAACACATTGGTGAAAAAAATGCTGGAGTGTTGCATTATGTTCTAAAGTCCATGTTTGGGGGAAAAAAATGTTCAAAAGCTGAAGAGATACAAAAAAAGAGAAAAAAAAATCCTGTGTCTGGGAAGTGTTCTGAACTAAGATACTAAAAAATTGACTGAGAAATGCCCTAATTTCCCTTCCTGGAAGATGATTCTAGCTACAAATAGACTTTTTAATCTAGCACTGTCAGCCATAGCAGCAATGACTGCCAAGTGAAACCAGGTAAACATAAACTAGAAACACGGCAGAATATTTAGCAGAGAAAATGATTAGCCTTTGAAACAAACTAGCAAAGGAAAATGATGGATACTTGTTGTACTGAGTTTTCTGGATCACAGCAGGATGACTCTCTGGAAAATAGGACAAAATGAATAGTCTGCAAGGCATGGAAAGTCAGGYTAGATGAGATAATTGGCCCCTTCCGGCTCCAATATGTTGAAAACTATTTTTTTTTTCTTTTTTTTTTTAGAGAGAGACAAAATATGAAGTTCTTTATGTTTCTCCATTTCCACATTTTCCAAGTGGCTGTAAAGGATGCTGCTAGTTTATAGAAACTAAAGACACATCTAAAGACAATGATTATCAGCCTTCCAGATGTACTGTATTTTACAAAGAACGCTAAACAATGAACAGGTAATTGGTGACTGCTATTTACTGCAATAATCATCACACTGTCACCTTCCCTCTCCTCCTCTCACATCGTATTCACCTGTTATCTTTCACCCTAATTGAGACAAGAACCTCTATTTTTTACTAAAATGCAGGCTTGATCTCTACCTGGAAGATCTTGCTATTACAGAGATATAAATAAACAATAATAAATAACTAAGTACATAATAGTAGGGAATAAAATGAGGTATGAGGTCTCTTTTATGCATTGCTTTGGATGTTACTTCCTTTCCAATGCTGGAGGCTACAGTCAGCATGTGAATGATTTGAAAGTACCATTATATTTTTGAGCCCACACAAAACTATTCAACTCACAATTCTTTTCAGGTCCTCAGATTATCTTAATTTGATTTGCAGTTTGCTTGGCACTTTCCAGGAATACCTGTGCTCTCCAAACTTTGTCATTTGTAGCATCTATGAAATAACATAAACTATGATAAAGTAAGGTAATAGATTATAATGTTCTGTCAAAAGGGAAAAGTGGCAGTAATGATGATTATAATAATAATGATGATGCCAAAACTTATCTCCCCCTCTCCAATACGATAAAGGTCTGTATGAGAAAGCAGAACTTCTGTGACATCTGACAGCTTTACAATCCAGTGCAAATTCAGTGAGTTTTTCTATATAAAAATACAGAATATTTTTCTGGTGTCAAAATAGCCTTTCCCTTATTTCTCTCACTAATGTCTGTGTATAAAGGTGGTTTTATTCGAAGTATATTAGCATGCATATGTTTCCAAGTCTCACTTTCCATTCTCCAGGGACTAAATTTAACCCTTTATTTCAAAAGCTTTGAGATTTCAAAAGTAAGGAGTAATGTCCCACTGTTTTTATCTATGAACTGACATTTTTTTATAAACATCCCTTCTCATCAACTCATATGGCTTAAAAGTCTATTTTTTGCATCTAAATGAAATCACACACCTTCTAGGCACTAGTCTAATGGTCAAACAGCCTGCAGTTCCGCTCACTTTAGGGTATTTTCTTCTTGAAACRTTTCATTGATCCAGTCTCCCTGGTTTGTCACCTCTTTGGAGAAGGGTCAGCTATTAAAGATCTCAGACCTCCTGTTCTTCCACAGATGCTTTTCTGTGGGCTTCTGAAATAGGACRATGATAGAAGACATGCTCCTTTCTCTGTCTCACTGAAAGGTCCAAAGTTATTTCCTCCAGTCTTTCTCTTTTAAAGGAGTATCAGAGACTCTGAGATTTTGAATCAGATGCTACAGGTAAGATTTCTTCCGACTATTTCCACTTAGATCTCAGAATCTGTTCTGTAGATATTCTGCCTCTTGAAAACTCCAAAGAGGTTTTCTCCCACTACTGCTAGTAATACTTCCTTCACTTTTTAAAATACTCACTGTACATTGAAAACAGTCAGGATTTGATATTAAAAATATCATTCTGAATAGATAATGTATTAGTTTATTAATGGAAGATAAAGACTGCACTTGTACAAAAAGGCATGTTTCTGGTTTGAAAAGCAAAGTTATCTGTATCTCACAATGAGATCTTTCCTGAGAAAATGTGCTCAAAGTTTTATATCCCAACTGTTTAAAAGCTATAGTGGAAATCTCAACAATTTTTTCATTCTGATTTTGACTAATCCTCTTATTTTTGCTTTGATGAGTGCAGTGCAACCAAATAGTTTGCTTTGGTAACTCCTGCCTCATATAGCTGGTCTAGTATTTGTGCTTTCTTAAAATCACATTAAAGGCTATGGAATGTGGCATATATCAAAACTAGCTTGGCATAGATGAAATGCATTACAAATGTGAATTAGGAAAATAAACATAGTACACAAAATAGCCTAATATTTATGGTGTATCATGTCTCCACTTTTTTCTTGGTACATACTGGGTTGTCCTCCTCACTATTTTGTCCATTTCAGCCGTCTGATATTACTCAAGATAGATATGAAAAGCTGTCAACCTTATTAACTAGATATTGTTATCTTCCCAGGGTCTTGGTTGCATCTAGACTTACCTTCTGAAGAAAGGCAGAGTGAGTTTGAAGATTCCTAATCATCCAGACTAACACATCTCCAAATAACACTGTTTCCCATGTGGGATTCACATGTCTTTCTTACCCTTTTCTTTCTTACCTACAGAAGCACATTCCCTCATGGCATGTACTTATATATCAATGGACAGAAATATGGTGGATGACTGAATACAGCATTTTCTCTCTGATCTGAAACTTAGCTCTTCCCACTTACTCTTATCATAGAATCATAGAATCAGTAAGGTTGGAAGGGACCTCTGGAGATCATCTAGTCCAACTTTCYCACTCAGCAGGGTTCACCTAGAGCATGTTAGACAGGGTTGCATCCAGGCGGGCTTTGAAGGTCTCCAGAGAAGGAGACTCCACAGCCTCTCTGGGCAACCTGGTCCAGTGCTCCGTCACTCTCACAGGGAAGAAATTCCCCCTCACGTTCAGGCAGAACTTCCTGTGCTTCAGTTTCTGCCCATTGCTTCTTGTCCTGTCACATGGGACAAYCGAAAAGAATTTGTCCCTGTCCCCTTGACACCCTCCCTTCAGATACTTATACAYGTTGATAAGATCCCCCCACCCCCAGTCTTCTCTTCCCCAGGCTGAAGAGGCCCAGCTCTCGTAGCAATACTGTATTGCAGCAATATTCTAGTCTTGAAATAGAAGGCAATATSTCCTTAGTCAATAGATTACTTAATTTCAGTGGTTCCCAACATTTGGGTTAAAATGCAACAAAATCAGTATTAGGACAGTGAAAAGTTACAGACTTGTTTTCATGAACAGGCTGTTAAAAGAGTACAAATGTGACCCTGAGAAAAGTTCTTGTCAACATGCAAAATTCAGCTTTTTATTATAAAATAAAAATTTAGAGCAAAGTTTAATTTAAAAACAAATATCATATATGACGGTATTAAACCTGAAAAGAGAAACAGAGTGTATCTTCAAATACATGTATGTATATATATGTATATATATGTACATATGCATATATGGAGAGTTTATAGTCTTTTCAGTGAACAATCTGACAGTCTGTGCCAAGTTATTAATTATAAATAGATTTTAACCAAAGGATGTATGTTGTGTCTAGTTTTAAAAGCATATGAGGTTCAGATATTTATGGGCAGAAGTTTCTACAGTATGGGTAAGCAAGAGAAAGCACTTTCAGCCTGGAACTTGACACTTGCGATATGCATGTATGTCTCAGTTACACAGTAGTCAGAGGGGGTAGGCATGCAGAGAGAGAATATTTTATAAGTCGATATCAGTAAACTTCAAAAGGAAGCCCAGTGATGGAAGGGAAAGCCATTCATAAGGTACAGTGAGCAAGAGCACCCCTTTTAAAGCTTGGCAAGCAAAAGCTAGAATGTGATAGATGCTGTAATTCAGAACCAGAGGCCAATGCAGCAGAGATAGAGCTGTAGTGATGTACTGCCTGTTTGTGCTGCCAAGGTCTCTGTGAATAAGATGAAGTTTGAAGATCACGTTTCTAGGAGATAGTTCAGCAATCAGTTCTGGATTCTAGGCCAGATTAAACTGCCAAATAAGAAAGTGATCTCTAGGACATTTTAATTTCAGTTTATTCTGTGCAACACCTTAATGCAATTCAATTTATATTTTTATTTTATGTTTTTTTTTCAGGACACAGAAGCTCTCCTTTGCTCCTTGAAACACTTACTKTGAAATATTGTTTTTCTGAATGTCCCCCAGGGCAAGCCAAGTCACAGGTTGATTTAAAGGCATATGATTAAGAAGAACACAGCCCAGAAGAAAGGCTAGTTATGTGCAGTGTAGGGAGCAAATCAAGCAAACGCCCTGTTATGTGACATTACCAATAGTACAAAGTCACAGAGGAGCAAGGTATTCTAAAGTTTCTAAATAAAATGAATAGGCTCTAGCTGGAAATTTACCTACCAATGTTAGAAGAAACCACAAAATATATCAGGCATTTTCAGGGGTATATTCACTGCAGTCAAATAGGAACCTTGGTATCAATTATCTGTAAGAGACTAGATTCAAATCATTCTCGCTGCATGGATGTTTTAAAAGTTTCTTAGTACAGGAGGTTCACTGTTGTTTTAGGTCTAAGGAATTCTGTATATCACTGAATAAAAACACAGAGGGTCATCGCCTTTAATAAGTGCAGTATCTTTCCTATGTGAAGTAACCCAACTGAATGAATATCACGAACTTAATTCTCTTAAAAATATTTCATATGGCATTACAGAAGTGAATTTACTTGTTTGATTTTTGTTTCATCCACCTTCTCATTTGTACTCAGGGTAGAAATCATATAATCTAATGGTATTTGATGACATCAGGATATAAAGTRGAACAGATGAACAAGAGATTCATTCCCTTCCAAGATAGGTGGGATGAATCATGCTCTGGAGGTGTCTCTCTCTCTTCACTGACTATAGAAGTAACTGAAATAACTGACTTAGCCAAGATGSCTAATTTTAAAATGATTAATGTTAAATGAGGTGAGTCTTACCTTAAGAGGGTATTTTTAAGGGCAGCCGATGTGTATATAAATGTAATTAGCATTGCCATTATGGAAGTCCTCCATTTAATCAGAGATTCAAATGTGATGCTTTTCAATGATAGTCAGCATACGAAAATACCTTTTTAGTGTGTCAGATATTCATAGTATGGAAGTATGGATCAGGAGCAACATCTTTATAGGTGCAAAGATCCTCTTGTTCTGCTATTCTGCTTCATGCTGTGATGTCTTAACTGTAGCCGTCAGTAGGTCTCCCATGCTGCACTCTCATATCCAGGACTGTTTTGCATTTCCAAAAACTCAGCTTTGAATAAAGTAAATTTCTATATTCTGCAACTGAATTAAAAAAGGTGCTCCACTATTATGAGCAAAGTGATTTGTTCGTCTTCTCTTCAGCTTAGTGCACTGAAGTGATTGCTGCAAAATGGCCTAGTATGGGGGCATTTTGAGGAAAATGGGTAAATAAATAACTTTCAGTGAAAACAACCTAAAATTCATAATAGTACCAAATATTGGCAAGCATTAGGCTTGTTTGGACCCAAGAGGATTCCAGTTTGCCCATATTCTATGGTGCAAACTGTACATCAGCTGATCAGAATACCCCTACTAAGTTCTCCATCTGTTTATTTTACTGTGGGCAAATCAGTACACACATATTTAAGAACTAAGAAGGCATTCATTTTTCTTTTGATTCAATTTATTCTATTGCTGAATAGTGCCAAAGGTAATGTTGAAGCGATCAGGTTAAAATTTATGTGAGCTAAAACAAAGAGGTGGCTTAATTGAATAAGCACACTTAACTCATTAACCCTGTGCCACTGGGAGTAATCAGCATGAACTCAGAGCTGCTAATAATCACAAAGGTAGCAAAGTTCTGCTTTTCACTCCTACATAGAAAAGGAGAGAGGTAAAAATAGGTAAAGGGAAAAATTTAGAGTGTCTGGAAATATGCCTGGAGTAAGAAGGAAGACAATACGAACTTATTAGTGTTTGGTTTACCAACAGAAAATCTTGCATTATGATAAAGCTCTTTTTTTCCTCTCTCACTCTGAATATGAGTTATTAGTCAGGAACTAGAGCAGACAGCTGCTGCTTTCATTGCCATGAGTTATGGGAACGTGAGAAAGGTTGGCTAGTTTCAAACAAGAATTAAGAAATACAGTAGATCAAAGACCAGTGACCCCATTTGACCTGGCTTAATAATAAAAAAAAAGGCCCTGGAAAAGGGTGGTATAACAAGAGTCTCAGTTTCCACCATTGCTCAGGAAGCAGAGAGGTGGGGACTGAGGCAACAGAGGATCATTTTTAAATATTTGGAATTCTCAAGAGGGTGTTTAGTGAGCTCTGAATAGATCTGTAGCATTTAAATTGGTCCACTCTTCTCATGTAAGTCCCAAGAGACCCAAGTCAGTCCCTAATCATTCCAAGGTAGAGAAGGCATTACGAAAATCATCCTACATGTTAAATATGGACAGATCAATTCATGATACATTCTACGAGCTCTCCACAGCAGATAAAGTGTCTATAGTTAAATACTGATAATTTCTAAAATAGTTTGGGATCATTGAGAGGGAAGGCACTATTTCAAGGATGCATTTGAATATCTACTACAGTTAGAGAAGAGCGTCTGGTATATCTACTGATGCTTGATGCCTGCCATAACATCATTATCTTCTTGCTGTTCCAGGACCTATACGAGACCAGCGCGCACATGAAGAGTCTCTGGCTCAAGCTGAATCTAGACAAGATGGTAGTAATGTTATTGGAAAAAGGCGATACTTGCCAAAGCCATATGACTACAATCAGATTAGAGTTTCGACCTTCAGATTCTTCACTTGCAATTTACAGGCCTCAATAACCAATAAGCTCGGGACCTCCACATGTGCACTGTACGTAGGAGTAGGCTATAGAAATCCTAGGTGAAATAATTCCTGCTATTTTATCATTAAATAGCATGTGGAATTCTGTATTCTGGGATAATTAGTGCTGGTTGTTAATTTACTAATTATACATTTTATCCCATAACGTTTGATTGAATCAAATGCAGTCTCTGGGAAGCAGTTTTGATAGACAATTTGACTTGAAAACATTCTGGAAAAATTGTTTTGAAGTTGCCAAAATTTCTTACTTTCAAACAGAAAAATTCTAGTTTCCAAGAATGAATGCTTAGAAAAATAGTAAGAATTATAAATTATTTTAAATCAAGATTAATCAAGATTAAATATTTCACATTTTGCAAACGCACTTTATCAGAACAAATTCATTTTTTATTTTTTTTTTTTAACAAAAATCACTATGATTTTGAGTTTTCATTCAGAGTCAGGATTACAAAATCACTGTTGAAATCCAGAGCTGCAGCCCTTGTGACTGACAAGAGATTGCCATGTCCAAGATCATAGCTGAGGCACAGTCAGCTATATCTGGACCATCTCTAGCAGGTACTGTGATTTAGTTAAAACAGCCAAAAGAAGCTGTTTTATTCTTTCTTGTCTCTAGTTCTAGAGCCACAGGTAATGTAGGTTCAGAGAGTTTTGAAATAGCAGCAAAGATACTGCTACTATTGCTGCTGCCGAAGTCTGGGAAAAGGACAGCCGGATAGCTGGCATTCTGGAAGCTAGGGGTGGGATTTTACTTCAGGTGGGACATGCTCTGTGGAACACAATGTCTTGTGACTGATTTAAGCTAGGAACTTAGAAATCAAACTGTGTTAAGGAATTGAACAAATGTGCCTTTTCTGCCATTCTTATCTAAATAAGCTTTGTTTCTTCAAACTTACTTCATGAGTCATTTTTCCTAAAGTCTTGTTGATATTTATATGTTGACCTCTGAAATCTCTTTCATGTGCCTGTGTACTCCTGAAGTCTACATACTTTTGCATACTCCCTAAACTCAGGAAGCTTCACCAGCACCAAGTGTAAGGAAGGAATTATCGTTCATGTCCTATACAAAGACCTCTTTGCAACAACATTGTATAATTAATTTGTGCTTAGCTTATAATTTTTAAATACCATAAGAATGTTCAGGAATGAAAAAATAATTTCTTGCACAACTTTAGTCTGAATATTCAAAGCTTTCAACTGATAGAACACAGCTTGATTAAAGACAGCTCTTCCTGCATTGAACATGACCTTCCATGACAGAATTGCACCTTTGGAGTAACGGACGAGGAACAGCAAGGATAAGACCGATGACTTCAGGAAACAGAGATCGCTTGATAAGTGGCCCTTGAATTCACATCCTCTCTGCTAAGATTGGTCACAAATCGCATTGTCTTCAAAACGGAAGTCTATTCTGTTCACAGTAACTTATTAATAATGACAGCTAAATAATATTACATTTAAATAATACTTGATATATATACCACTGAGAAAGGGAGATAGATTGCAGTAGAGGTAATTTCCAAAGGTCCTCAAGAAGCTGCATTCTCTAAAGTGGTTAAATAAGTATAGGTTTAGATCAATTAGATGCAGAACACTGTGTCTTGGACACTGCAGTATTTTGGAGAATGTCTGACAAGCTAGAAATAAACCCAAACATAGAGGAGGGAAAAAATTGCACCTGCTTCTTTAAAGGATTTCAGATTTTACATGGAATATATATAGTACTTTTAATGCTCATTAGCAGCTGAAAATATGGAATGTGATAATTCCCTGTTCATTAGGAGATGCACATTACTGGCAAGTCAAGAGCCAGATTTTCAGATGCTCTATCTAAATGAATTAATGCATGTCTGCAAACTGAGTCCAGGTAGGTACAGTTGCATTTTAAAATTTTAAAGGAGAACATGCTATTATTTATTTAGTAACTTAATATTGAAAAATGCCAAATATATCTTTCAATAAAACTATTTTTTTACTTTAAGACTGGCGTGTTTAAAGACAGTCAGGTGTGGCCAGTGTCAGTAAGAGTGCTAATAAGATGGTTGACAGCTCCTGTGGAACATTTTCAGGGCAGCTGCATTATTGGTTCATGAAGCATTCCCTCAAATATTATGAGCGACAACAAACCTGGAAATGGTGCAAGAAAGGCACTTCCAATCTGTGAAGACAGCTCACATTTGAATTCTCCAACACCAGGCCATTATGCAATCAACCAGCACTCCAGCTGTACTGTAATGGTGTGTCACGTAACTGCACTGTCTTGCTGGGAAGGGAGATATATTGCTTCTTACGACCAAAATAAACTGCCTTGAAACTGTGGGATGTTTGTTTTTTAATTGGCACACCTTAAGGCAGCACCTAATGGGTTAATAATTTTCTTTAGTTTATGTGGCTTTGGGCTAAACTGGACTTATTGAATAGAAATACCCAGAGGTCAAATTTGAGTTAGTTTCTCAATTTACTTCAATTAATTCTAATATTAAAGTGGTAACAGACTGTACTGAGATTTCAAGGGAACTGCAGGCATACTGCTGTGTAGTTGTTCTTAGTGCTGGCTGAATGTCTGGCATTTAATCTTTACTAAAGAAACCCAGGTGGGTGCTTTATGCTTCTCCAGTACTTATTTTGCTTCTCCCACCCTTCTGCTTTCCTTGCAGAAAAACTTTTTAATGCCATATAACCCACCTGGTTTGTGAGTCGGTAGTGGGAATACCATTCTCCTCATATGGGATGCCAGAACCGCAGCATTAAAGCGAGCCCTGAATTGATGTGGTGCGGCAGTTTAGCACCCTAAGGCAAAATTTAGAGGATTTGTGCCACCTATCAGTTCACACTACACAAGCGCCTTTAGGCACTTAAGCAAGGCAACTATGTTAGGGGTTGAATCTATTTACCTCAGATTCCCTTTGGAATTGGTGAGAGAACAATGCACCTCAGAAGGTGATCAGAGCTTGGGACATAGCTACTGTATTCCACCCAGTGCCATGTCTCAGTGCTCCAGCTCTGTGTGAGCCTCAATTTATCCCCAGGGCATGCCATAGTGCAGSTTTAAAGGCTGGGGTTGGTCAGTCCCAAGGACCCACAGCACTCCTGCAGCTCAGCAGCTCGTATGCACATTTACATTTTCCTTACCCCTTTCACTTCCAGCAGCACTTGTAGTATCCAATATCAAGGGTTTTTATGGAAATGCCATCTTCTCTGTCTTACATTGGTCGTATTTGATCACCATGGTGTCAGTGGGAAAGAGGGAGACTATAGTGCCATGGTCCATCCATTTGGTAGATAAATTTGGTATTGAATAAGCCTTAATACACAGAAAACACCTGCAAAATCACTGGGTCACACAGAATGGTCAGGACTGGAAGATATCATCTAGTACAACTTCACTGCTCAAAGCAGGGTCAACTGCAGGATGCCCAGAACCTTGTCCAGTCAGGTTTTGAATGTCTAAAAAAATGGAAACTCCACAACCTCTCCGGACAGCCTGATCGAGTGTTTGATTCCCCTCACAATAAAAAAAATAAAATAAAACCCCTCATGCTTAAATGGAATTTTATATATTTCAATTTGTGCCTGGGATTTTCACCATACTGCCCCAACTCAGTTGCCCAGGATGATGCTTCTATGGACAATAATGCCAATGGAGAAGGAATTTAACCTCAGGTTTATCCATGAGTCCCTTGTATACAGCTTTATAAACACAATTATTTTGACCGAGACTGATTGCTTATTCTGGGGCTAATTGGTTGGTGGTTGACCATCACATCTAAAATACTGATGTATGCAGCTAGAGAATGTGCTTTATGTGCAGAGTAGAAGAGGGGCAGCTGGTTACTGTAGATTTAGTAAGCTAAGTCACAAATATTATGTTACTAATATATAATTTAAGGGGGTAGTATTACTCCTGGTGGATGTTCTCAGGTCTAGAGCTGATTCAGTCTGTGAAGGATTGATCTGCTGGTAAGAGAACTTCTTACCTTATGGCTACAAACATAAGAGGGAGGACAGAGAAGCTTCTATTGAGTAATCTTTTTTCTTCCTCATAGAGGCAAAGTTAGGGTCCTCAATCCCGTCTTCCTATTGTATGTGCTCCTGATATTTCAGTTCCAACAACAAACAGGACTATTATGAGCTGATAATGTATGAATTCTGCTAATGCAGTATAGACTGTCACAGAGAGGAAAATATTCTGGGTTCAAGAGTGCGTTATTTGTATCAGAGGACAGTAGGCCTGTGTGCTTTTGTGCTGGAAGCCGAGAAGGTGGTTATTGTGCAGGATCAGAGCCAAAGGTGTGGTGCTGAGCTTTGGCAAGGTTAAATAAGGAGAGAAAGGGTTCTAAGCCTAGAGGATAGGTGTGTGCAAGGACTTCTGAGCAGCTGTTTGGCATAACTTGGAGGGAGATTTTGAACCATTTCAGGTCGGCAGAGTTTTAATTTAGGAAAGGAATGGAGAGAACGGTAAATGAGTTTGTGGGTGAATAGATGATGTATTAGTTCTAAAAGGACAATGGAAGAAGACTGGTTGACTAGGGCTTCTTAGAAAAAATGGTAAGAGCCACAGCAGAATAATTACCATTGTCTCACACTTTTTTATCCTCAAGCAATCAGTTGTTTCCCCTGCCATTTTCATATCCATTGCCTACCTTTTTTTGGGGAGGAAAAAAAAGATGGTAACACTAGGAACTTGTAAGGTCTATTTGTGTCTAAAAGTGTGTGATTTAATAACCTACTTCAACATCATATATGTTCCATAGATAGGGAGGAACAGTACAAGCCCATAGAATCAAGCGTGATTTACAGCCAACTTAGGGTCATGTCTCCTGAGCGTTCTACTACGTTCAAAGAACAATTAAGATGCTCTGAAGATTGCCTGGCTCTTTATTCTTCCAGTAAATTGCTGAAAGCTTCATATAAGGCTGAAGGTAGTTGAATAGAAATTTTCAGCTTTCCAAGTTTTTTATTTTCCCTTAGTGGAGGACTAGGAGAAGCCATGGGACCAAAATAACATGACAAAAGAAAAGAGAAAAGATTTATAAATACCATRAGGAGTGGTGGTTTGCATCAGTGTGTATTTAATAGATAATATACCGCCTGAAAGGTGACCTTTACAATTTGAAGGCAAGTTGTATCTCTGAACTTACTTCCTTACACAACTTTCTTCGGATTATTTGTATTGAAAGGAACATGGTTAATGCTTTGCAGAAAATAACCAGCTTTTTCTTCACTTTCTTCCTTTTTTTTTGTACCTAGAAACTTATGAACCATGTGATTCTAAAAGAAATGTAACTTATTATTTTCCTTTAAAATTCTTATTCAAAAAGAGAACTAAAGCATGTAGGTACCTGAATGTGCATATTCTACATTATTTACTATCTTTCCTTACCATTTAACGGTTTGTATTCATATTCTTTATTTCTTATCCCTGGTTTGACTTTGAGGAGTAGAAGAAGATAAAAACATTACTAAAAGAATTGTCAGTGACTTTACATATGACCCTAGATGAGATTTCATTTGTCATTTTCTAGCTGAGAAATGTTCAAGTTTTATGCCTCAGATTGTATATTTCTTCTATTTCATGCTAATGCTTTCCAAAAATTTAAATACCTTTTTTTTTTTTTTTTTTTTTTTTTTTATTTAAATTTTTTTTTTTTTTTTTTTTTTTTTTTTTTGTAAAAATACAATGCCTGCCTGTGAACATAATTTCATTACAAAAAGTAGAGGCATTATTTAGATAATTCTTGCTGTGTTAATGATTATAATGTTCCTGGAACATGATTTTGGTTTAATCCTTTATTTTTCTAGTCTACAGTCCAAAGCCCAACCCAAACAGAGTGATACATATTCAGATTCATTTTACATACAGTACACTGCTGTAACAAATCCAAAGAGGCTGGTTAAGGACTGAGCTTCTGCAGAAAAGACCTCCAGTAGCCTAGAATCTGCATACTCACCTTCATGGTGGCTCTGTTGTACCTCATGTAGAGTTAGGGATAAAGGGTCTGGAGCCAAGCAGGATGAGAAATGTTCTTCCTAAACTACAACAGATCTTGATGTCAGAATAAAATTAAATAGGGAATGAAAAATAAAAATATAGAAAGTGTTTTCAAATCATTTATCTGAAAACAAATTTGGATGACTCAACAATTTCAGAATAATTTTGATTTCAGTGTTTTAATTTTATCCTTTTTATATTAAAATAATTAAGATTATAAAAAAGAAAAGACTTTCCAGACAGTCTGCTTAGGTTTTCATTTAGAAAATAGAGAAATGGGAAATTTTGACAATAATTGTACTTTTTTCCCAACTTTGAGGTTGGAATAATTTGAGAATAACTCCCAACAAATCCTTTCAGTTTCTACAAATTTTCTGTGGAAACCACACAGGAGACTGCTCTAATGTACTCTTAGACAAGCAAGCAGATAAAAATTATTGTACTGAAAAGCTGATATAACTTTTCTAGGTCTTTTCTAGGTCTTGGTTAACCCCTTTGAAAAATCTTGATCATGACCTTCAACATTTCACCATTTCACTATTGTGTTATCCAGCTCTAAGTAGGGTCGTATGTTGTCCATATCACTGTCATATCTGAATGTCCTAGAATACTGCATTAAGCAACATGACTAACATTGTCACATGCAGTTTTTTCTTCCATTCTCTTCCCTGGGGGAGAAACAGGTGTGCTCTGTTTTTTTGCTGTGTCGTTTTCACAYATCCATCATCATGCAGTACTCCTCCTCCTATTAGCTAATGCAGCTGTAGCTTTTGTCCTGGGAAGAACAAACTTCTCATGAAACTGGTGCAGCTCCTGACCTGACCTCATAAAAGCAGGTCATCATCATTAGCCCTCATGTCCCAACCACACTTGTCTCAGCAGTGCCCCTGTCTGAGCAGGTGACAACCCTGAAGTTGCACCTGAAGCTGGCCCATTCAGGTGGAATTGCCTTGCAGCACTGCCAAGCCACCAGGCTGATCTCACATAAATTCATGAGAATCCACTGTGGAGATGGAAGTGTATGAGAAGTTCACTAAGTGTCTCTGCACCTAGATCTCTAACGAATTGGCTAAACCATGAAGAGTAGCCCTTCTATCATTGCAGCTGCAATGGTGGCATAGACACTATTGCTCCTGTGTCACAAAAGGCACTTTCAATGCTGTATCTCATTTGAGGTTAAGCTAATCCCACTGCTATTCATCTAGGTCACAGGTACACGCACTTTTTTTCCAACATAAACAGAACTGAAATGGCCTGTGAAGTAATTATCAACCCTTGGGGGAGAAGAGAGGGGAAGAGACCTTGCTGGTTTGTTTGTGTTTTTTCATGACATGTTATATATTCCCAGTRACTTGCTTCTTCTGGACAAAAACCTAAAGAAATACCTAGCTGTATTTTCCACACTGCAGTAATAGCAGATCTACCTTTTTTTTTTTCTTTAAATGTCATGCCCACAGAGGAGGTGAAATAGATGAAAATAACTCTTCCTCATTCAGACCCTGACTCAATTTGTGCACTGCTTTACTCAGTATTCCCCTTAACATCAATGACACTGCTCATGGATTAGGGATATTATAATTATTTAATATGGCTATGGCAGCAGGCTATTTTGCTTTCTCTAATCACATCCTATTGGGGGAGCATCACACAAACATTGTCTGCATTTGCAGGTAAGGAGTAGAAGTAGATGTGCAGAAGGTGAAATTATTTCCTAAGGTAATGAGAAGGTCAGTGGAAAAGTTGGGACTAGAATCTACGTCTTTTCTTGGCCAKTTTACTGTCTTAGGTACTAAAACAGAATAAAAGGATCAGAACTGGACCTCATACAGATGCAGGAAACAAGAATGGAAGGGTGAGGAACAAAGCACAGTGCCATATTTTCAAACTCAAATAAGGATATATAACTGTGCATGTGACTTCTTAAGAAGATGACATATGTATATAGGACAGCTCTGAGTTAGGCAAAACATTCATGCCAAAACTCTCAAACTGCACAAACATGGTCATGTTTTGCTACCATCTCAGAATCAGCTTGGATCACTGGAAGGTTCTTAATGTTTCTTGCCTTAGATAMAACCAAGGTACAACTTCTAAGAAAAACTGCATACAACGTGCTGTATTTCAGTTGAAAAATTATGTTAAATTTGTTCTGGGAAAGTTCTTGTAGATGACAAGTTTTCTGTGTTTAGAGAAGACAATGTTGATTAGAAATGAAGCAAAAAAAAGAGATGATTAATACAGTGAATGTCTAGAGGCTATGCAAGGCAAATATATGAGCCAGTAATAGGCAGATTAAGTTTCTCCCCATAAAAACAGGCAACCTTGATACTGAAGGGACTGCAGCGTTGCCAGAGATGTTTTGACCAAGTACCTGGTCTGTCACGTGGTAAGCGAAGAATGTCGGAGTCGGGTTTGGCAGATTATGTGTCAGCCTTCATRTGCTTGTTGCTGCTTGCAATTGGGACTTTGCCAGAGAAAGAAGGAATGAAAACATCTTCCCCTGTTAGGGGCATTTCATATATGAGGGAACCTTGCTTTGGGTGTGGTTGGAAGATGACTTTATTTGTAGTTGCCCTTTGTGAAACAGCATTTGGAGCAGGAAAGATTCCCATTGGTTTCAGCATGCTTCGGTTCATGGCTGAAGGGAAATCTTAGGAAGTTTAGCTGGCAGCATTATTACCTCTTGGATGGAAGTGGAGCAGGATGTTATTTCTGCTTGCTGGTGGAAAACAGGCTGAATTTGAAATGCATAGTTGTTACAATAATTAGTTTGCATGCTTTTACTTTCATGTTTTGGCAATGAGTTACACACTTCAGTCAGTGGTGCCTGTAAGTAGCRCCAGAATGTGCAGAACTATTTAGTTTCATAGGATACCGGGGAGTGATATCTGAGGTAATTGTAAGAAACTTTTCTAATAGAGAAAAGGCAGAAGCAGGCTGAACAAAGCTTGTTCTGCCAGACTTCCTTTTCACTCCGCCAGATTTTATCCACAGGTATATTTGTGGTAAAGGGCTGTGCTCTGATCTCTGAACCCCCAGTCCCTGTCCTTAGTGGTTGACTCCTCTCTTCCTATCTTCTAAATTTAGCTTAAAAGAAGGAGATGTAGTTTGGGAATGAACGAGGAAAGGGAAGAAACTTAAAGATGAGTTCCCAGTGCAACTTTGTAGTCAAAAGGTCTAAAGCAATATTGTGATCTGTAAACTCTTGTTCATGACTCTTGACTGAAGGCTGAAATCTTGGCCCCACAGAAGTCAAAGTTTACASTAACTTCCACAGAATTCAGGATTTTTCTCTCTCAGCTTCTAGTGCACCAATATGATGTTCAGGATAGAGTAGAGGGTGAGTCTAAAGTGAGTTTCCCAGGTATACTCAAATAACCGCCTACTAAATAAATTCTTTGTATTAGTTCAGAGTGAAAAAAAAAATACACAGAGTGTGTTTTCAGAATGGCAACCTTACAACAAGGAACTCCTGGAACTTATTTTTCTGATTTTACGTAAGTTAAATCTAAGAGCATTATTGGAGAAGGATAGCTTCTGTTTTGTTTTTGTTTTTGTTTTTTGGCTTGGGTGCAGCAAGAACCAAGCTAATAAAATAATGTGTCTCTTTTAAGGAATTCATTGCTGCAAGTCCAGTCCAGTCCTACAAGACTGAAGTGAATGAAGTTTTATTACTATGACTTCTCTGGGAAGAAGTTTAAATTTTGACTTGGTTAAAGCTGGTTTGARAAAAAGTAGTCCTCCTAACCCATGATTACCACATACTCATAGCATATAATGCATGAAATGCTGTGTTCAGAGTCTTTACTGTAGAAATAGTAGCAGTGTATATTGGAAAATTTTACAGCTGCTAACATAATCACTTTATTTATAACTGTAGTAAATTTGCTTGCTAAAATGGTGTTGTTTAGAACTATTTTGCTGACAGAAACGAGGACAATAGGAATATACGTTAGCAATTAAAAAGCATGATTTTTTAAATAACAAAACAGACAAAAATGTTAATATTTAAATTATTTTATTTTAACAGGCAAGCRTATAGGAATATTTTTGTCTGTAAGACACTAGGCATCTGTGAAGTCTGACAGTAAAATGGGTATCATTTCTCATATATTTTAATTGGATTCAGTGCTGTTGATTTAAAGTAGTGTATTTTTGTGTCTCATTAAAAGATGAAAGAGACTATGAAAGCTGCCTCTTTACTTACTTTAAAATAAATACTTCCTGGACATGCCTTTTTAGGTGGAGCAGCTCAGGGAAATAAACAYGACTGAACTCAATTTTTCAAAGCCAAAAAATCATTCCTGCAATTTAGTATTGAATGCCATGTGTAAGTAAAACCCAGAAAAGTTTGGGAGTAGGTACAAACTRCACCTGCAATTGCATAATTTGTCAGAACACAAATCCAGTCTCTCCAGAGCAGTTGGACCAAGCGGAGCCTAGTAGTGTGCTCCCAGGCAGGATCTTTGTGCTCTTCAGTGTTCTCTGCTGATTATTCCCATCATAAGGCCTCACATATCTTGCTTGGGTGCTGGGAGGGTGGACTGGAATGAGAAGATAACTCAAGTCTACCTGTTCTTCAGCTGTTTTTATAAGTAAAAAAAGTCTAAGAAAGACTGATTGGAGGCTGAGTCAATGTAGAACATCTGTAATCCAGATTTAGGAGGCACAAAGACATAAACACCTTCTTACTTTGTTTTCTTCTATATTTCCATGGCTAGAAAGGGGGAATACTAAACTGGTTTCTGCTTGGACACTGGAAAATCACATTGTATCCAGTTTGTAGAAAATGTTTTACAGACACATGTGCACTCAGTTGGTCCAAGCGTCATAGGTGCAACCAGCTCTGAATCAAGTGTCACATGTTGAAGTTTTACATGTTGCACCCAGGCTAATGATCTGCTGGGAGAAGTGCTCTGCTCTGCTCTGCTACCCTATTCAGCTTCAGGTCTGAGGAACAGCAAGTGCTGAGCCAATTCAAAATGCTAGCAGAGTCACCTCCCACCAGCTTGCAAAAGGACATTCAAAGTTTAGGTCTGTGAGGTCTCACTTCACTTTGCAGGTATGAAAGTATGGGAGGTTGGACCTAGGGACAAATATAAGCCCTGTACTTAGGTCTGTTCCCCATAGAGTAGACCTACGGCTTAATGAAGTTGGTGGAAAGATTCTCACCAGCATGAATTAACTCTGATCTGAGTCTTTTTATATCCACAGAGGTATGACTCATTCTGAAAAGGTCAAAATCGTACCCATCTACCTCATCTTTCCTAACAGATTACTGCAGGGATCAAATTCATCAAGGTCTGTAGACACAAACTTCTAACAATTATGGCAGCAAGTCTGTAAATTTAGTAAAGTTTCCAACAGTGACATAGAGATGGAGTAGATGATCTAAACAGAATTTTTCATCTTTGATTTCCATTTGTCCTTTTTTCTGCCAAACCCAGAGAAGCAAATAGCCAGAGGCCTGGTAGCTTGGCAAATTTGAAAGAAGCTGGTGTGGATGAGCCTGTATGGGCAGACTGCAGATTTGACATCCAGATTCTGATCAAATCTGAACAAGAATTTTAATGATTCAGTACAGGTATTTACTGCTGTTGGACATTATAATAAACACGCTTGGAGCTGGTTAGTATCAGGATAGGTTAATTCCAAAGGAAAATTAAGAACAGAGAGAGAGAGAGAGAGAGAGGTACTGCTCCTTCTTTTAAACATCTGATAAATCAAAGTCCAAACTTGATTTGAGAATATCTCTCTGATAAAATGTCTTCTTCCGGAGAAGTACAGGTAACTGAAGTACAAGATTAATACAAGTGTATTAATTACTTAAAACGAAACTTGTATATCTAATCCTGATGCAATTCACACTGAAGAAGATATAACAGTATGATTTTACTATCAAAGAAAATTGTTTTACACTATAACTAATAATGAGAAACAGTATTATTATTATTATTATTAACAGATGTTATTACTCTGTCTTTACCTGTGAAATATTCATTAGTGAGCTTCTGGCATGTTTTTAGTTTGGTGAAATAACTAGGGTTCATTTTTTGGGCAGGTTCTTCGGTCATATTTTTGTAAGAACATTTTTTGCTTTTTTTTCATTTCAACAAGAATACCTATTGCAGAGTCTGTCCTTAAGAAGGGTACCTCATTTCTGATAACAGCAGTGCTTATAAAGGTCCCTATTGTTTTTATTTTTACTAATGTAATTTTTTTTATTCATTCACTTGTGCACTGGTGGCCCAGAACAGAACATCAGATCTATTTTGTTAAACATTTTACAAATATGTTGAAAAAGTCCCCCAAACAACATTTTAACAGCCTTGACTTACTGTATGATGTGATGCTCTGTAGAGGCCCAGTCCAATTCTAATTAAATCAATCAATGAAAAGGTTCTCTGTAACTGAGGCTCTGAATTTCTGGTGTGATATTGGGATGTTTCCCTTCCTTTTGGCTGCCCTGTGAAACATCAAAGCAGTTTGCAAGAATACTTCAGTGGACATATGAAGGACTAAAGAAAAGGCAAGGCCAAGAAAGGTTATAGCTGTGCATTTCTCTTGTATCCTGAGGAGGGAACTACCTCAAGTAGATCTGGCTCTGCATAGCCCAAGGGTGGACCTATGCCTTAGACCCTGATACAGCTTCCATCTATAAGAGGTATTTCCTGGGAGATCAGCTCTTTAGTGCAGAGCAGAGTCCATAACAGGGGAGACACGAGGCTGCTGGGAACAAAGTGGATTATAGCAATTTTATTGTATTTTATTATACTCATGGGTCTTGTGTGTTGAAATGCTTACTGTGGACCCCGCATGAGCTTGCAACCRTACAAAAGGATTAGGTCACCCTATGCTTCTCAGTTTGTAGTGAAGTACAGAGGAGAGAAAAGGGGAGAAATAATATATGCCCAAGTTTAAGCTGTACAGAAGAAAGCAGTGAAGACGACATAGAGAATTTTCTGAAATCCAGAATGGACAGACTGTGGTTTGCACATTCAGAGTTAACTGGCAATGTGTGGCTAACGCAGTCTGGAATAAATGGGCAATGTAAAATATACATGATCTGTTGGTTTCCCTGCACAGCAATTTCTTTGATGTTTGCTGTAGTGTCTATTTATAAAATTTGTGCTTGCAGGCGGGACAACATGTGATTCCCTCCCCCCCCCCCCCGGGTTTCAAGGATTTTGTTTCCTTATTAGATTTTCTTTAAAATTAGGAGCAATATAAGAAGAAAACTCTAGCCCTTAGGGGCCAGTTGCAAAGATTCTTTGTGCATGTTTTTATGCTGCAGGTTGATGATACAGCTACAATTTCTATTCTGATAAAATGTTAACACTTTATACACAAAGAAGATGAGAGACAATACTCTGAGTGGCATCGTCCCTGGACAGAAGTGCTCTTTTAACCCTACGCATTGGACTGTCCTCTAGGATGACATCAATTGCCAACATAAAGTATATTTGATATAGGTCTTTATTGCTGTAGATATCAAGAGTGTCAGATGAACAAAGTGATGAGTGGCAGACATTCTGTGTAATGGTTAATAAAAACAAAAAAAAAAGGAAGAAATTAAACAAACAACCAAGCCTGGCCATTATTTTGAAGGAGGGAGCAGAAGAGGAGCATCAGAAGGAAAGAAAGGTAAGGAAGAGCTGAATTGGGAAAAAGTCTTTGCAGAAATTAATAAAAAATAAATAAAAGGGTTTTTAATATATCAAGGTGTGCTTAGAAAACGGTAACAACAGTGCAAGGGGAAAAAATAGTTTTAACAACAACATCATAGCAAGATACACACTTAAGAATACTTAAAGCTTGAATGCATAGCTCTTCTGGGAAATTACACACTGGAGTTACTGCCAATAATGCCCTCTTCTGGTGATGCTATTGCAACTAAGTCTACATGTCAATCATCTCAGGACCCTGCATTTTCTATGTGCAGTGAATTTAACTGTAATCAGGGAGAGACTTTTATCTGAGTAAAATGCCACAAYCCCCTTCCTTTCCCCCTCAGTTCCAAAGACTAGCTGTAGGTAAATTATTTTAATAAGGTAAGAGATACCACAGTAGTTTTCTTTTATTTTATTTTTTTCCCTTACCCCAAATAATGCTCTCTATGTCATCTGTATATTTATGATAGCTCAAAGACATGGGTGTGTGGATCTAATTAAAAATGTGAAAGGGTTTAGCAGCCTGCTGCTTCCCTGTGAGTCTCTTGTTGCCAACTCTTGGCAGCTCTGCTGTCACTGAGCCAAATGTTTAGTCTTCAGCTGAACTACTGCCAGTGTGCTGCACTGCATTGTGGGGCTGTAGAGCCTCGAGGTRCTGTGTTAAACTATCTCACATAAGGATGTGCAGTGAGCTGGACTTCATACTCAATCACCCAAAAGAAAAGTGAAGGAGAAAGCCCACTTTTGCCTGGTGAGCCTCAACGTCGGATAAGACACAATGACCAAATCCTTCAGGATTTTGCATGAGGGAAAACAAATAGTTTCTTGAAGTGGATCAACCCATGCATTTGTTTAACGTGCCTGTGCAGCAATGGCAGTAATTATATTTAGCAAATTTAGTTTAAATCAGCTTGCTTGGGATACTGAATTAGAAAAAGAAACAACAAAAACCTGGCTTTCTGCAATAGGAGTCTCGCCTCCAAGTCAATGTCTCATGCTAAATAAATATGTTGCTACTAAACTCTGGCCATCCTGAGCAAGTTTGGGGCAGTTTTGTCCGAAGTAAAAAAGTCTGGTATAGCATAGGGTATGTTCATTCCACCTAACAGCAGTAAAGCTATCTTGATAGAAATGTGCTTAGCACAGTTGCATTGCCTAATAAATTCAGGTATAATGTGGAAATAGATAGGGTTATAGGCTAAGCTGGCCTGTAGGCTTTGATCAGTGCTCCAACTCACTTAGGGCTTAGAGTGGACTGGAAGAATTGCCAGGTCTCATGAGTCAATGGTGGATTTCCAGCAGATCAGAATTAAATTCTCCTTTTAGCTTTCTCCCCTGCATTCTTTTCTGCAAGGGAAATTACATTTGCTAAAAGCAAAGCTGTGAGTCTCTCCCTGGTATTTTCTTTCTCTTTCCATTCCTTTGCTGGCCTTTTTCTCATTCTAGCTTTTGTCTTCATTCTCTTCTTACCTTCACACAATTTTATTTCTTTTCCTTTCTATCCTTCATTTTCTCTCTTCTAAGATTTTTTTGCTTCATGTGCCTGGATTTGACATCAGCTTTTTTTCTTAACTTTTACTRTCCTTCTTTACTGCTTCTCTTCGCTGTTGTAACATTTTACCTGGGAGAAGGAACACACCACCTCTAATGTTGGTCCAGGGACTTAGACTGAGCCTGTTAAACCTACTACATGTTGCATTTTATTTCTGGAAATATTTTCCTTGCGTGTGTCTTCAACAAGTACAATGGCAACAGAATAATGTGGTGCTCCTGATTGCACCATTGCTACAACCCTTAATGTCGGATATTTAAGAATAAACCCGCAGTAAAAAAAAAAAAAAAATATGTTGGCTTCATATCAAATGCTTGTCTGCATTCATTCATGATGCTAACTTTAGATTAGCCACACAGCACTAAAGGGCCAGAGCAAGGGAAAAAATAAACATTTACATTAACGATTGTGCATTGTTCGTAAAAAAGGTATTTAAAGAAATAGAACCAGGCACAAGTGTGCAACACACCTGAACTCCACCTCTTTGATCTTTCCTCTGGGGTCCTTTTTGTTGCACTGGGCCCGCTCTAGTAAAGAGGTAGGCCTCAAAAGCCACTTGGCACACAGCCCAGGCTTTGTGGGCCACTGGAGAGATGGATAGCTAGGTGCAGAAGTGCCCTGAGGCAGGTGTTAAAATGTTGTTCCTAGTTCCTTGGTGGTAATCATTGCAAAACAATCCTGTCTGCTCTATTCGTATCAACAAGCTGCTTTCCCTGGCTCGTTGCTAAGAGACAGGACTGTTGCTTACAAGTTGTTTGGTGCTTTAGACTGTCATAATTTATAATTTATTATCTTAGCATAGAAATTTGTGKTTTTTTAAATTTTATTTTGCCACCAACCTAATAATTGTCACATAAAACAAAGGTCATGTATCTACCAGAGTAGCAGTTGCTCTTATAATAAACTTTGCCTTTGTAGGGTTTTGGTTCCGTRAAAGAAAATGCTATTATAAACTGAAGATGAATATCATTTTTGTCCATTAACTTCTCGCATTATATGATTGGTGAGGTCAATGGATTCCCTCAAGATTTCTTCACTATTGAAAACATACTTCTGTCCAACCAAGAAGGAAATGAATTGAAATGATTTCAATT
Organism: Rhea americana; assembly: GCF_003343005.1. NCBI lineage: Eukaryota > Metazoa > Chordata > Aves > Rheiformes > Rheidae > Rhea > Rhea americana. The sequence goes on from NW_028186645.1 coordinate 3,955,912, forward strand.
ATCACACGAAAGACGTCAGCTCTTCTTGCTCTACACTTCAGCACCTAATAGTTCAACTCATCAATCCTACTTTCACGAAGTTCAGTAGTAGAGATGTTTAACCAATGCCCGAAATTACTCTTGTGCATTAATCTAGCTTTGTGAATATACAAACCTTAACTTGCTAAAGTGTTTTGTACTTAACACTAGTTAAATCAGCTCAGCGAGGAGTGGTGCCAGAGTAGAAATGAGAATAATTTGCAGACTTGTTAAGCTGCAAAATAACTCTGTCATAGTTCACCGTTCTAAAGAAAAAAAAAAAGAAAGAAATTATTATATTCCCTGGTAGAAATTAAGAATACCAGCCTGGGGTAAGGATTTACTTGACTGTTTAACAGAGGAGTTGTACATACATTTGGTGTTGTGGTATTAAACTAAAGTGGATTTTAGAGCTGTATCAGTATGTGACCATCGACTATATCACTACTTCTGCTGTTAAAGCTGAAGGCAAAGATACCTGTTTCTCTTGTTTCTGTGAGCTGGTTAGGCCAATTAGAACCAAGAGCTATATGATATTACACAGAACTGTAGAAATGGTTATGAAACTCGCAGTGGTGCAGATAGTCATCACCCACAAAAGCTTGTGTGGGAACATCTGCCCAGCAAACTCAAGGCGTGTTTTCCAGTGTACTTGCTTTTGTTCCTCTCAGCAACACCAGGGAARTTGTGCTTCCAACCATAGTACATGGCCAGGGTTAAGGCATGTACCTCAACACCTTGTTGTCCTAGCTGGCTAAAGCAATCAAAGATATGCTAACGTGTCCTAGCATGACATCTATATTTTGTGTTGTAGGTGTATTCTTGAATGTTTCAGCAGCTTAATTCCCTACTAGCTATATAATGAGCCTGTTAGCCAAGTATATCTTACTTATTTTAAATGCATTTAGTTGATTATTCAGTAACTGGTTATCCATGAGGGAACCATCCTGATGAATGCCTGAGCTCACTCTCAAAAACCCAATCAGAAAATTTCCATAAGAAACAAAGGTGCTCTCATTAGTGTGAGGAGTGGTACTGCCTTCAATTTAGAAAGAGAAATCATATACAGTTTAAATAAATGGGACAATAAGAACTTACTGTACGTTCCTGAAACTCTGCTAAAGCACCACGCACCAGTTCTAATGTAAATATCTCCCCCTTACTCATATGTATAATTAAGGAAAATGGGATCTAAAACAACACAYAAACCCTTGCTAAGCTGTGATTGTTTTTTGTGGAATTTGAGTGAATCTGAGGAATACAGTTGAAGAAAATATCCTCTTCTAGTTTTCAGTCTTTATGAATAGCTTTGGCAATAGTACCTTATTTCCTATAAAACTAGGTAACTTTATAAACATCCAAGTGTAATACCACGATACATACCTCCTTTATATACGTTCACATTAAGTAATTACTACAGTTGCAACCGTTCACTCAAACATCAGAACAGATGAACAAGGAGGAGGAATATTATTTATTCATTAACCTTCCACACAGAGTACTTGCATTGACTCTGCGTATGCATCGTAACACTCTGCAGAAGCAGCTGGACGATATGTGGCCCAAAGAAAGGGTAGACTCACATCACCGCAACTCAAGGAATAGATCTGTCACAGAAAATTCTGACCAGAAATCTCCCTTAAAAACAGTATATTTTATACTGTTGTATTTAATAGGGGGAAAAATCATTATGTGACAAGAACGACCCCTAATTTCTATRGGAACATGAATTGAAAGTATATCAATATTCATATGTCTACGGATTGTGGCTTGAAAGGTCCATTAAAAACTTTGAGGGAGAATAAAGGGTTTCCAGTTTTTGGATTCTTGTAAGGAGTGGGGAAACAAACACATATATAGTTAGCTGCTACCATTTAGGTCCTTAGATAAGCAACAGGCACCAAATATTTGGGAATCATAGTAACAGCACAAAATAAATATGTTGCAAAAAGTTTAGTTAAGTGACAGATCTATCGTTTTTGTCCTTAGGTTAAGTCTGGCAGGAGAGGAATCGAGGACACAGTCCCATGACTAATTTAGCTGAAAACCACATGTGAAAACACCCAAATGTACTCAAGGGATTGTCATCAGTTGTTCACTCAGGTGTGTCAAGTCCATAGTCCAATCTGGAGCTTCATCTCTGGGTCTTTGCCAGAAATCTGCTAAATTATTCTATCATGCAAAATCAATGTTATTCAACAGGCTAGATCTTGGGGTTCAAAAAGAAAGGCTAATGGGTCATTGTCTAGGTAGAGTTCATGCATTAATAGATGCATTTGTATTTTATCTGTATTTTGTATTTTGTGCAGGAATAACAACTGATTAAACAAACCATGCTGACTGTAGTTAGATTAAATAATCAGCAGAAAGAAATGAAAAATCTCTGCATATTCTAGAGGCCAATTTGAATACCTCTCAGCTACTGATGCTTTTTAGAGGCTTTTTGGTTTCTCTCTTCCCCCCCCATCTCTCTCTCTCTCTCCTTTTTTTTTTTTCTTTTCTTTTCTTTTTTTTTTTTATGCTATCTAAGAAGCTATCTTTTGCCTTTGACTAGAATCACAGCTTCACAGCTTAAGCAGGGGAAGGGAAATTTTTCTGAAGGATTGTAGCTCAAACACAATGCAGTATAGAGAAAGCCCTCCTGACTGCTCACAACTTTTGGATGAACAAAGGAAAACATTCCCTGTTACTTTTTAATGTTCTACTTCTGCACACAATCTTATTTATTGTTTCTTAAAAGTAAATGAACAACCTTGCTGAAAATCAAAACAATTTATAAGTGGAAGTATTTAGCTGAAGTTTGCTTCAATGGATTAACAAAATAAAACTAAGAATATAAAGCTAGTCAAAAATCAATTTCTTAATCACCTGATTATTTTTTCCTTGGGGTTATGTAACAGGGCTCTTCTAATGTAAGATATGGTCCTATGCCACCGAGCAGGAGGGAACTCAGCATCTTGAATGTTCGTACCATTCTTCAGGGAAATGCATGAAGAATACAGGGGAGGGCTGTTTGCTGCTCCCCTCTCAGGCAAAATGCCCACTGAATTCAATAGGATTTTTTCATGAGTAAGTCAAGCAGGATTTGGCTCTGGAAGGACATTACAGGATTGAATACACTTGGTTCCCAGTAATGGGGTCCCATTGTGCTGTGTTGTGGTAGAACATGCAGTGCTGGAGTGATTCTGCCAGTGCCCCTGACTTCCAGAGGATATTGTAATATCTCATTATTGTACACTAGAAGAAAGGGATCTGGTAGAATTAGGACTGCAGATTATTGTAGGGTTTTTCAGTAGTACAAAGAAAGCAAAGAAATGCAACAATTATGAATAAGGGATATTAATAACTTACATTTAGTCTGTGAACTGTCTTTAATTCCAAGCAAGTTGAGGCAGATGACATGTTTCTCCATGGTGCCCACTGACTCATTCTGATTTGTGGATATATTACCAAAAATCTGACTAAAAAGGACCAACTTGCAAGTTTTTGATTGATTCCTGTGAGGAATTAAATGATTTAGCTATTCCTGATTTCACTGACTCCACAAAGCTGGCATACCATGGTGCTTTTTAAAGTGAGGCATCAGAAACAGTTCTTGCAAATCACTCTGAGAACTTGGCACAGGGACCAGAGTAAAACCTGGTGTATTCTCTGGCACAAGTTTGCACATTCCCAGCAGTGGACCTTGAATACCTCTGTTGCTCTATTATACAGTGATCCAAGCTCAGGTGACCCATAAATCCTATATGCCTTGCAGCCTGCAATCTCCAGACCATTTTTGGAAGGACATCTGAACTGCCATAGTTGAGCTGAACTAAGGATGTCTACACTACGTGAGTGAGCTCTGCCCATCCCCAGAGCAGGCTGAGGAGCACCTGGGTCCCTGCTAAGTAGTGCAGGCCATGCTTTCCCTGGGTATCACTCAAAACTTGTTCCTGGTCATGGGCTTTTGTCCAAGGTGAATATGAACATAGCCTGTGAGTTGAGTAAAAAGTGCTTTTGCTCATAATGCAGTACAGATGTACGTAATTTACACCTACAAACAATGTTATATGCTTATCAACATTCTAGACCAACCCCTTCACAAATCTTGAGTCCTAAGGTGTAGCCAGTTTAGCTCTAGATTTCTACCAGATTCTTTCTGAAGAGCGAGTGTGTCTGGCTTTGCAAAGTCACCCTGGTGTAAATGGGAATGGCTGCCAGATTAAGGGGTATCTCTGGAAGATAAGAGGTATGTCCATGACCCCATCTCAACTGTGGCCACTCTTACCTGTGGTTTTGTTTATCTGAAGAGTGTTCCAACAGGCATAGAAGTTGCACTACCCCTGAGAAACCTGTTACCTGCCTATAAGAAAAATGAATGCTATAGTCAGAAGACTAGGGGAATACAAATGTGATTTTTATGTCACTCTGCCACAAACGAAAATCAACTTTTGTCCTGTTTGGGGTATTTGTCATCTGCAGCAAGCGATACAGCTCTTGCTATCCTCTGTTCCACAAGAACTGTATTTGTAAGTCCTTCAGCATGCACTCAGAATTTGTCTGAAAAACATTCTGAAAAGTAATTTATAGAAAATCTATATGCTGTATACGAGACATATGCACATGTGTGTACACACACACAAATAGAACATCAGTAGCTGAAAAGCAGAAAGTACCAAACAAATATGATGCAGTGAAAACAACAAGGGTCAATATGACTTAGCATTATTATTCTATATATAAAAAAAAAAGACTAACTCTGCATTTATGGAGCCTCTGAGATTGCCAGTTTACTTGGAAGGCATAATACGAACCTTTATTTAACACAGCCCTATCTCGGATGTGCATTATTAATTAATACTTCTAGAGAAATGCGTTAAGAATTATCAGGGTATAGGCAGTTGTATAAAGCCATAAATATATTTAGCTAGTTTTTATAGTTCCTTAAGATCAGTCAGCAGTGAGACAGAGAATAATACATATTTGATATGAATAACAGCTGTATTTGTGTCTAAATAGAGGAGGAAATGCATCTGCCTTCAGTAGAACTCTTTTTAATATTTCAGCCTGCAAGAAATGCACATTAATAGCAGCTCCTTCCCCGAGGAAGGTTTTGAACTGGGATACTTGAGAAGAAACTTACAACAGAGCAGCCTGAAGTGCCACCCAGTCCCTTTTAATTAGCACATATAAGTCCCTCTACATCCAAGATATGATTGAGAATTTCTGCCATTTCATTTTAATATCAGTGTTATATGCTAACGTTTGTCAGACTAAGCTAAAAAGCCACTTCTTTTTATGTTGTTTCCCACATGCAGAGCAGACCTCTTACATTTTTGTTGGCTGCTAACGTACTAAGCGTTTTTTGGCAGCGTGCGGTTCTGGATTGAAGCCATGCATGCAAGTCTTCCACAGTAAGTATGGCCCAAAGGATTAGAGATCAATGGATTTAGTTATCTGGTGAAGTTCCCCTGCCTCTCTGGTGCTATTAAAAGGTTTTGCTATTGTAACGAGCACCAGAACTTTTCATTTTAAACTTGCCCAACTGAGGCTTCCACTTAGGCTGGAGAGTGTAAGAAAGTTCCTGGACCTCTGCAGGCTGTTTTACTGTCAAGCTGCTGAAATGGAAGTCCAAGAACAACTCCAAACAGATATTTCATGCATTTGAAGACAAAAAAAATGTACTTTGGGGGGGGGGGAGTTTGGAGGGGGAGGAAGGGGAAATTGCAGTGTGTTTTCTCGGTGTAATCAAAAGACATTGTCTTAGAGAAAATTGCCTTCTAATTAGTTCATAATCAAACCCTGAGAAATGGGGTAGAGCCTGCTTGAAAAAGGCTGTTCTCTGAAGCACTGCAAGCCGGAGAGAAAGGGATCCTGAGTCCCAAGAGCTCCAAGGCATCCAAGCCACAGACCTGGCCGGGGCTCGGCTGCCGCAGGGTGTTGGCTGAGCACTAGTGGACACTGCCCATTACTCTCTGCTCCACCACTGGCTCTGGTGCTTTTGTGTTGTGTTCAAAGCTACTGATTCGGGCCCCAAAATACCCACTTCCTCCCCCTTCCCTCCACAAGGCAATATGAACAGCTGCCACTGAGATTTTCTCTGCAGTGCATGTGTGGAGATCCCTCCTGTGTTTGGCGTCCCCATACAGCAGAAATGTATCACAAAGCCCTTCAGGATTTGGCCCATGCTGTGTGAATATCTTGGCTCTCAGGTTTGAGGGACTAAGCAGTTTTCTATTTTCTTTTTTTAACCATGGAACTTCCTGGGGAGAGAAAAAGCCTGAACCTAGCTGATTTAGCGTTGTCTTTTTCAAGGTGAATGGAATAAGCCTTTTCAGGCATTTTCCTCTGTAATGGACTCTGACTAGTAAGTAAAAATACACTTCAAATTTGTGTCCATCCTTTGTATATGGGGAAGCGGAAGGCAGAAGGAACCTCTCCTCACTTTCCAACTCTCTTTGCCCAGGCTTTTGCACAACTTCAGACCCCATATTTATGCTGCTACTGAGCTTCATAGCACTAATCCCTCCAAAAAGGGAAATTAGGGGACAAAAGTTATGAGGGACTAGGTTCAGCCTTCCCCTCTTTGTATTAGCAAGCTGCAAATGATGCCACACGCTGGACTGTCATGAGACTGGATGGTAGAAATGTTTCTCCAGAAGCACTGCATTGCTAAGAGCTGCAGTTCACACTGTACTGTACATTCATGAACTTCTTTGCTGGAAAAGTGATCTAAACTAGCAAAATAACCCTAAATCATACCAAAACCACCCTCTTAGCCTGTGAATAAAGAAAGAAGCCTCAACAAAAAAAATCTACGACTATTAAATCAAAGACTCATCAATGTGTTATCCAGCTTGGTTAAACAATTGGTATCTCTACCATCCCAAACTAATACAAGGATCTGCTAAAAGAAGGACAAGGTAGTGAACGAGGGCACTAATCCTGAATGGGTGAGTTGGCCTTGATAAAAATTTCACTACTAATTTCACTGTTTTGATGCTCTTGAAAAATGCCTTCAATTGCCAGCTGTCCTGGAAAGCTCTGCAGACACAGGAAGCGTGGCCAGAGATAGATTATCAGGCCACTAGGCTCCCTGGGGAAGCCACATAGCTCTATACTGCAGAGAACAAATTGTAAATGTATTTTTCATAAGGGCAGCCAGATAAAATAAAAACTAATCCAAATACCAAACTAAGTCCAAACCTTTGTGAGTGCTCAGATAAATACCCCTTAACTTATCCATGTAAAGTCTATTTTGGCCATAAAAAGCTCCTCTAATTTTGGTGATATCCTAGACTCTTAACAAAATCCTGTCCTGCAGATATCTGTCATTCCAGGATCACACATCTACTTTGGAGCTTCTATTCAGACAAGCTGAACTTTCAGAGTTATATCAAACCGAATTTCTGAAACCTCTTCACACTTTTTGTGGTTTTTAGGTGTTTCTAGATTTGTTCTTTTACTCCTAAAAAAAACATAGCTGGAATATTTTCTTTTCCATTTTCAGATTTTTCTGAGGCTTTGAAAATTTTTGCACCCATACAAGTTGCTAAAATAATTACCAGGACCTTTTCTGTAGCTGGAATGTACTAAAACAGGTTTCCTCATGACAGTCCATGCTACTGGAGACAACTCTAAGCCAGGGAGGCAAATGGTGATCTGAACTTTCTCAGAATTGGAGCGGGTCTGTGTCTGAGGTTTACCTCAGCACACTATAGATATAGGAGCCAGCCAAATACCTCAGTTCTCAGTGCCGTCTGCATGGGAGAGCATGTGTGCCCAGAGGTTCCCAGCAGCAACCCTTTCCCATTTCTGTTTCCATTCCCAAGGCAAAGCCTCGTCCTTTATAGTGCACATGTTGTCAACCTCTGTAGGTATTTCCAGGTAGAGATTTTCTTTTCTTTTTTTTTCTCTTCTCCTTGAGCTTCGTTTTAAAGCAAAAGTACAAAAAATAGTGCTTAATTTGGTAACCTTTCCATCACCTTTTTGTTAAGTACTTGGCTTTATCCTACTCTAACAGAGCTCATGAATACACTCGTTTACTTTTCTCCTTTTTTTTTTTTTTTCCTGCATGTCCATTACCTCTTGCTTTTACTACAGTGATCTGAGGGCCCTAAACCATGCAAACAGCACTGACGGGGGGGGGCCGCAGGTGGTGACAAAGAACAGCGAGCCATAGCCTGCCTCCCTGGCAGTCGCTCCTCGCACAGAGGGAGAAGCGCAGAATTCGGGCCATGAGGTGGCAGTCAGAAGTGAGGCTGTTGTATGATCTATACAGTCAGAAAGGATTGCTCCCATTTTCTTTCCTCCTTAGAGCGGGAAAATGCATCTCAAAAAACAGAAATAGTGTGACCTAGCAGCAAAGGATTTAATGAAGAGTGTTTGTCTCATCCTTTGCTAAACGACAGCAACAACTTTGTTTTCTTTTGTTTCTCCCTTATCCACGGTGGAATTGTGTTTAATTTAAAATATTTCTCAACAGCTTACAAAGAAAACAAATCTAGAAACCAATGTCCAAACCTGTTTTCTTCTGGTAAGTGACTAATACTGATATTATTCTCAGTCCATGTTTATATGTTAATGCAGTCATACCTGTGTCCTTCCCCTCGTTTCCTAGCATGCCTTCTTTCACTGCTCCTCTGGTAGCACTCCCTGAAGGTTTGCCTATATCAGTCCGCAGTGACTGATTTACACACTAGAAAGTCTCTGGAAGCATAAAGATGCATCATGCATAGCGCTGCCTCAGTTTAGAGCAGGGACATGTACAAATTAATTCCCATGATATTTATGGGAACTTAAACATAGAGGGGCAGAGAATTAGAAACAGGGATGCTCCCTAGCAGGCAAGGAGACGGCTGGCTAATATATGCCCTTGGATGAAAACTCACCAGGAAAGTGTTGGGAGCCTAACCCCAGACTTCACATGCCAAGTTCCTCAGTCTGGTGCTGTGCTATATGTACCAGTCCAATCTGTGGCAGTGCGTGACTCAGCCAGACCTCACACAGCTGAACCGAGCTTGGAAGCCTCTGCCGATGAATTCCTGGTTTAGACTTCACTTTCTCTGCCTGTTTTCTATTAGCTTTGTGGGTTTTCAGGCTTTTATGGCAATCCTCTGACTGAAAATTACTGCTGCCCAAGATGGCCTGACTGCCAACAAGGTTGCAAACACAGAAGATCTTTTTCAGTAATTCTTTGGGGCATGAAAGGTCGGTTATTTTCAAACTTTTCATTAAATGTACATTTCTGAAAGCTGAAACGTTCATTTCCATACACTTTTTTCTCTCTCTCTCTTTTTCTCTCTCCCTCTCCCTTCTCCTTTTTAAGCTGACATCAAGAATTCAGGCAGAGAGAGAGAGAGGGAGTGAGTGCAAATATATTTTTCATGTAATTCTACTGAAGTCAGGGAACTTACACCAAGGAAAATCTGGGGCTGCTCTGTTTATTTTCTTATTCTGGCTTTGCTTAATTTCATGCCACTTAAAATTACATTTAATTGCAGCAGTTCTCTATTTCATTTTCAGTTGCACTTTTTTCCCAGGACATGTTACCCGGGGCATTGGAAGAAGAGAATGACTGAATCAGTTTGGAAAATGTGAATATTTCTGAATGTGTGGACACTTCTCACTTCTCAAGTGTGGGGAAAATATTTTACTGCCCACCTATCCATCATTCAAATGTCTCAGCCATGCTGGTAAAACGAATTAACCTGAGGGCGATTATCTGAAAAGAATATTCTTCCTGCCTCAAAAGGCACATCTACCATCACATAAGCTTTTGTGCCTATGTATCATAAGCCTAGGCTGGTTTCAGAAAATAACCTAATAAATGTCTGAATCCTCTGAGGCATCTACTCCTCAGTACTGGGTTGATCTGGAGTTAAGTGAAGTTAAATGAAGCTGGCAAATAAAACTATTAATGCAAAATTGTCAGACTACTCTAGTTGCATTTTGAAGCAACAACTTACACCATGTAAAACAATGTACAAGTATACTGTGAAGGTGGAGACCCTGATACATAGCCAGGTCTACCTGTGGCAGGACGCACAGATTGAGTATTTTGCCAAAAAGCCTGCCGAAGTTCCTTGACACAACCACTTGGACTCTTGCTTTCATTTGCAAATTCATCAAACACGCACATGATGGAGCTTAATTGCCTTGAAAGTTCATGGCAAGTAAATTTCAAAAAGTCACACGTACATATTCACGTGCATGAGTAGTCATATAGGGAATTCTTCATTCACTAAGGGAGAGAATGCCATGTGACTTACTGAAGCACTTGTAGCTAAGTTACACATCTTGAATATTGTATATGAATATTTGGAGACAGCTGTTCTTGCTTAACCCAGATATACGTTTTAAAATATTTACATTTTTCCTTGTGGCCCTGATTCAGCAGGCTATGGAGGCATATGTGTAACTAAGCAAATAAATAGTCAGGCATGGTAGGAAAGCACACAGTGAGGAATAACCAGGGCATTTTATGTCCAGTTAATCCCCTTTCAATGGACAGATGGAAAGAAATTAGGTTTTAGAAAAGATATGAGTAAGGAGAGGACAGTGGCTTTGTATATTGGTGCTCACCTATTTGTGGATCAGTGTTTGTTCCTAGAAAACTGGAAAAAAATCACTGAATAATAGAAACTGTTTAGGATAATTTTCAAAGAAGTCCAAGTTTAATATATTTTTAATGCCAAAACCTTTTGTTGCAAGTGAATTTTGCTTGCGGATTTTTCACAAGCAGGAAAAGAAGATACATTCTTTGCATGATTTATGTATTTCAAATTATTTGCTCAGCTGCTGCAGAATGAATTGATACACTGCAGAAATCCATATTACATCTATTTCACCTTCCTGTAGCTTTGAGGATACATGGCAAAACAGCTTTGCTTAATGCCATATTCATGTGTCCTATGGGAGAAAAACTATTTTTTGTTCTTTTTCTGCATCTGTGTATACACACTCACACACACACAGAAGCACTGAAGTATGAAGGGATACCCAAAAGGAAGGCAAGTTGAGTTGGAACATGTTTCTGAATTTGTTTGCAAACCTACAACAGTGAACAAGTCTCAAAAATGATACAGTTAGGTGAGACTGCAAAGTTTTAGGGAAGTTCTTTGAACACATGTAAACAGGATATGTGTAGGCAAATGCTTAACTTGCCTTTTTTACTTCTACAAATTATATTACGAGATTAGATGTCTGTGACTTCTTAGGAGTGTCAAATCAATGTATTCCTTCAAAATAGATAATTGCAGGGAACTGCTCTACTTCTCAGCTTCTATAGTTTTGATTGTTCCACTTTCAGACTGATCATGATCAGACGCTTCAGTTGTTTTAACAGTTCATTTACATAATACAGGTAGTTTTGGAAACATCACCTGCAGCCCCAAATATAATGTGTTAGACACTGCAGTCTCTGAACAAAAAAGAAGCAAACACACTGAGTTTATGCAACTAGAGGACACAGACAAGTCTGGTGCTTTCATTCACTGCCCTTTGATCACGGGGACCTACATTTTAATCCAGTCTAGGCAGAATCATGGAAAATGTATTTGATCTGATAGCTATATCAGCACTACTTTAATATGCTTTTCTTTAAGATTCAGGATTGCAGCATCTAGATTTAAAATGTCCTTATGGTGCCAAAAGAGATTGAATTTGACAGATTAGAATTTATGAGTACTACTAACACGTGGCAGAGGTCATCTGATATGGTCACTTCTACATTGTTCCTATGAGAGAATGCATTGTAGTGCTTGGAAGTAGCAATATGGAAGATATAGTGTGTGTCTTGTTACCACACACATAATTAGGATCTTAATGAGAGGCTTTCTATTAACATCATATTAGGGCTAGTGACCTACAGTGATACAAAGTCAATGGACCCATTACGTTGTGCGCCATACTGTACAAAGTCCCACTGAGAGTCACAGAATATTGAAGGGCCATCCATATGATGCCCTCAGGCTCTATTCTCCCTTCAATGCATATGTATAACTCTCATTAATGTTAATAGCAGTTACATCTGAATAGTTAGGGGAGAACAGAACCTCTGTGTAATGTGAAAGTGTGCTTGGAGGTGATTCCATGGGAGCTTTGAGATCCAATACAATGTCAATGAAGTTACTATAATCAGTAGGTGATTATAGTAACATAATATCCATGTGCCAAGTGAAATCAAAGGAAGGTTGTGTACAGTCCACACTGTATGCCGAAAATATATTGCACTCTTCCTTAAAAAAAACACAAAAACATGGTATATTAAAGATAGAGGCCACTTAAGCCTGCCTATTGTATTCTTTACATGAAATGGGATCAGGAAATTATCCCAATTTGAGAGATGAGAAACCAAAGAAAGGTGCAGCTCATTTAACTTGCATTGTCTCAAAGTCATTTTAATCTACTTACCTAGGTTCTTCTTGTGATTCACAGGGACTATAAGGCACCTAAATAATACATTCTGGTTGTCTTAAGACTAGATGAATCATCCTCTGGGGCCGCAAATTTCCCTCTACTGACTTCACAGGAAGTATAGACTTAGATGACTCACCTTACAAGAGATGACTGCAGCCAGCTGAGGGTCATTTAGTATACAATATCCAAGCAAGAACTGAGATGGTCCAGGGAGGGCTACCAGGTTCAGCCAAGAGTTTGTCTCTCAACCACTCTCAAGTCTGTGGTAGCAAGGAAGGTCCAAAGTCAAGCCAGAAAGTTAAGTCAGCAGATCAGGATCAGGGTCAGAGCCAGCGAGGTGTGAGACAGGACACAGGCATAGCTGCAGCATAGCTCAGGTAGAGACCAAAAGTGGCAGCATAGATCAGGTATAGACCAAAAGTGACATCCTGAGCTCAAAGGCAGCTCCCAGGAAAAGGAGGGACAGGCTTCTGCTGAGATTCCAGAAGGCCAGGTCCCTGCACCACATCTACACAGATCCTGAGCTGAGGCAGCCAAGCTCCCCAAGGCAGGAGGAATGTGTTCAGCACTCTGATAGCTCTCAGTTCACAGTTGAAACTCCAAACTTAAATTTCCAGAAGGTTCATGCCATTGTATTTGGCCATTGTATTTGTAATAAAAGGACCTGAAAACACTCTGCCTTTTGAGAGATGTGGATCAAAACACAGAGCCTTACTGTGGCTAGATGAGAGCCCTGTGAAGACATGAATGGACATTCATCAACCAGGGCCCTTTTCAATGGCAATGAAGGAGGGTCAGTAAGTGCTGAATTCTTCAGGCTTTGTGCTATAGTTGTTTCCTGCTAACGTCTAGGCTGGCAATTAGCCACTGTGTATTGTGTCATTAGACCACCTAGGAGCCATGGGGAGGATAGACTCAAGGTACATTTGATTAGTGAAGGATGACAGAATGGGAAGGTACTCTGTTGTCACACCCTTTCCTTACCTCACCAGCCTATCTGGCTACTATCACTTCATTTTAGTATCTTCCCATCCCTCAGGCGATGACTTATCTGTGATTACTCTATGACCATTTTATCTTTTGTCAGACCATTCTCTGACTCACCCTGCTCTGTTCTGTGCCTAGAAGCGTGTTCCCAGGAAGCAGAGACTAGTCACTGGCCTCAACACACTTGGGCTCCAAAGGAAAGTTAACACCTCTGGGTGAGATCTTCCTGCTGCTATGTGTAGCCTCTCTGCACAACTGTAACTCTAAAGTGCTCTGCTTTGGTCAGGCTGTACCCCTACTCATTACCATAACCATCACAATCTCCAACACTGGCCTGGAGACTATATAAATTCTTACTTCTTTGTCACTCTGTTTCTTTATGCCTTCTCATGGAAACACATGCGTTCATGAAAATGTTGTTTGCCCACATGACAGACAACAAAGACTGATGTAGGATTAATACTCCAGAAACAAGAATTTCCACTACAGTAAAAAAAAAAAAAAAAAGACTTCCTCAGAGTTTCACATAATCACAGTCCTAATGTCTATACTAAAAGTATATGCAAGACAAAATCCTTTTCAACAAAAGCAAGTTGAAGAGGAAAAGAGAAAGACTATCCATGTTTGTATAGATATCTTCATACAGCCATACCTAAAATACACAGTGAGTGTCTACAGATATACTCTTCTCTCCCTGTGTATGACTATACATTTAGATATATACAGTCAACGTGTGTACATACTACATTTAGTTAGAAAATAAAGACTTCTATTCATATCTGCCTTGATAAAYGAATAAATGTACAGACAGTTTCTTGGCCACAACTACTGCGTGCTTGACAGATATGGTCACCTCATACCAGACCTCACCTAGACCTGGGGCAAAGACAAATCCAGTTTGATTGATTGGGATATTGTGTATTCATTCATTAGTCCAGGCTTTGGCAGACAAGACCTGGCAGGTATCTTCTTGTAAGCAGACGGCTTTCCTGGTGTGGTCTTGGCTTTTCTGGCAGCTTAGCTGTGAAATTTTATACACTTCTGTGGCGGGGATTAAGGCTATCAGGACTCCAAGATTTCTCATGTATTAGACAGCATAGTCAGACTGAACCCTCTTACTGCATTCCCCGTCCCTAAGAAAGTGAAGTGTATGTAGTTGCTGTTGGGCTTTCCCGTATAGGGTGGGCCTAGGGCCTGTTTCTCAAAGTTTCTTTTTGTACAGACAGCACCCGGAATTAGTAGTAAGTTTCATATTGGATTTGCTTCCAATTGATTTCAGCGCAACCCTCAAACCCAGACTGCTTTTTGATATTCTCTCCAGAGAGAGAGGTARAAAGGGAGCCAGAAGAAATAACCAGAAAGAAAGCAAAACTTGCAGTTGTAATGCATGGTATATAAGTCAATTATGTGTCAGAAGTACAGGTTTCCAGGCTTAGACATAGCTCACCCTTAAGGCTGGTATTAAGACATCTGTAAGCTGAAGTACTTTGGCTACTGAGGCAGACAACAGAGGAATATACAGCCTTCACACTGGCTTTTAAGATTCCTCCTTCCTTCATTATTTTCCCTAG
>NW_028186645.1:3970929-3996344 GCF_003343005.1 Rhea americana
AAAAAAAAAAAAAAAAAAAAAAAGTGAAATGACTGCATAACACACTGCAGAGGACAGAATTTATTCGGAATGAGCAAAGTTCATCAGTTAGAAAAGTAACAAAACAATTTGTCGGCTCAATTTTTATTTTCAAAAAAGCCATTTTGTAGTATTTAGCTGGTATAGAGAACATTCGTATCCTCTATAAGTCTCTTTATATACTGTCTGTGTGGAATAAAATGCCTTAGTATATGTGAAAATCAGGCTCAGAGTTTTGAAGATTTTTTTTTTATACGTATAGAATCCTGACGTATGAAGTGCAACATAAAATAAATGGGCCTGAATAAATTTGACTCTTCCCTTTAAATAAACAGTTATTACAAACTATTTAGTTAAATTTTTAAAGCTTTCAGATTATTAGATATTGAGAAGGAAAGTAAAGCATGTACGTACTGCTGATCTGCTTCTTTTTATTCTTTTTATTATTCAGTCAACATTGTTTCTAATTAAATGAAGTTGACAGTATTATATTCTCTTAACTGACACTTTTCCAGTACCAGATCAGAACTAGGAATGATTTTAGGCCCTGAATCTGGGAAAGTTTGGATATACACTTAACTTTATGACTGTGATTTGTCCCATTGCCCTCAGGGAAGACTGTAATGTAGTTTTTCATTATGCAAAGAGTTAAGCATGTTTATAAGTAATTACAAGCACAAAAAGTGAATATGTTTATTGAGGTCACTATGATGTGGCAGAGGAGGAAATGAAAATTTCTTTTGAGGGACCTCAGAGTTGTTCTACTATTACTAAATAATTAAAAATTACCAAATGATTCATACTTTCCCGTGCTTTATTCATTCAGCGTTTAACAGGTAGGGTTTTCTTTTACTTGATTAAAGATAGATACATTTCTTGTGAAAGTATAACCAAAATTATTGTATAGTATTATCAAATAAAACATTTGCTAAAATAGACCTTTTGAACTACTCGCTGAACATGCCTAAATTCTATCRGGGATCTTTATTCTTTTTTATTTTTTTTCCCAAGTAGCTTGGGTGAATGGTCTTCCCATGATACCAGCAACATCTATTTTGTAACTACTTACCATTTGGAATTAGTAACTTCTGGTGTATGATTGGTCCCATAGTATTGGGGTTTTTTTCTGATCAAATGCCTAAATGTTTTCGAGTTGAAAAATGAAGTCTTCTCATTAACTGTAATTGGTGCTGGATAATGCTTCTTGTAGAAATTTAATGAATATAATATAATTCATACACAAATGTGTTCACAAAGAACTATGCTAGTTGCAGAAAATRTCACCCATTCCTGGTACCACATGTCCTTAAAAAACTCCTAAAATACAATGCAATCTCACAAAAAAGTTGCACTAGCCCTACTAGAAACAAAAGATCTCCTCAAAGTAATATGGATTTTGATATAAGATTATTTTTATTTATATCATTATTTATTTAGACAGTCGAGAATAATGTTGAAAATGGCTACATCAGATAGCAGCAAATGAAAAAATWTGTGATCCATTATTGATTACAATAGTGCTAATCTAAGGGAATCCACTTACACTTACTAGCTGTATTGAGCTAAAAGTACRTGCAGCTGATTACTTTACCATGTAAAGGACATATTTTCAAAAATAGCTAGAACAGTTCTCTGTGCAGTAACCTGATATTTGTGCATCAAATGACAGACAAGGCCACAAAGAAAATGTAGTTGTGTAGATAGGAATAAAGATAAGTATAATTTGCCCTGTTTCAGAGACTTGGTAGATAAATACTTCTTTGTACTGGATGAAACAAGATTTATGAAAAGTGCTTAGATTTTTTTTCCAAAACAGGTAAAAATATCTTAGTTTGCTTGTGTTGTGCTTCATTTTTTTTTTCTTTTTAAGATGACTAGCATAAAAGCCTGGGTTTTGTGTTGTACCAGTATATGAGTAGCTAGCAAGGAAAATGCTGTGTAAATAATGGTATAACAAGGATTTGTTCCCACAGTAAAATTGGACTCCCCACTATATGTTTGTATTTAACTTGGTTCATTCTGGGCATATGTTTTAAAAAAGCAGCAATTCCAGGGAATGGACGTTTGACAGGCAGGGCTGTTCTTAGAATTGGCTACCCCTTGGAGTACTGAAATGAGAGAGCTTTGGTTAGTGAACGTCGTTGCATTGCCAGTTCATCACCTATTATTAAGTGAGCGACTTATCTAAGCAGGGCTGCGCGGTAAGACAGCCCCCATAGAGAAAAATAACATCCTGACATGGGCAGAAGGGTTTATTGTGTGCCCAATCTAAATAARCAAAGTTGAAAAGAAATCAGAGATCTACTCTCCTTCATCCTACTAACCACAGAATATATAGTGGCAGTGATGATGACCAGTTCCTCTTCACTGGTTTTCTAACGAGCAGAGTCTTGTGTGCRAGAGAGGAGGGCGAGGGGACAATACAGGTCTTTTCTACCTCGTGAAAACAGGAGAGGACCAGCCAGATCGGTAAGATGGGACATGAAAATCTGCTATTTTTGCCTGACTGCCGGTGCTAGCCTGTTCTGGAAGTAGGAACAGGCCCTGATCAGCAGAGCTGGCACAGGCACAATCTTTCTTCCAACGGTGGCACGGCAGCTGTGCCCCCGCAGAGCCTCAGTGCAATGTGCCTGCCATCAGCACCGTGGCTACAGGAGTTCCTGCTAGTCTGGCTCTCCTCCTCCTTCCTTTTCTCCCTACCTTGTTCCCAGTCCTGCAGACTATGACTTAATGCCATAATTGACCCTAGCTAATTAATCCTCTAAACACCTCTCACTTAAGTGCATTATTAGCCCTATTTTGCAGATGGTGAAAATGAAATAGATTAAGTGGTTTGCCCAGAGCCACAGAAGAAATCTGTACTGGTTGGGATTAGACCCAATCAGATATGCAGGACTGACTCCAGACATGCAGGATACTGTTCACTCAAACAGGTCTGTAATTACGGATAACAGTTTAATTTCTTTCTGATATCCGCTTTTTGCTGCTTCTTCTTCAGCTAAAATTTCCCCTTGAATTGTCAGCTGGGGAGAAACTGTGAAAATTTCATCTAGGAACATGGCATTAGTGAGCCTTGCAACAAGAGTCTCAGAGCATCATTGCTGAGAAAAGATATTGACTTCCAAGGTCAAAGGCAAATTCTGGACTGAGAACTGAGGCACAAAGGGTTTTAGTGCCCTACCCAAGGGAGTCTGTGGCATTGCTGGGAACTGAACCCAGAATTTCTGAATCTAAATCAAGTTCTATAACCACAAGACAATTCCAGGACTAGCTATAACCTACAACAGCCCCTGTCCAAGAATTCAGCCAGGCGCCTCATAATCAGTGAGAAGTAGTTTATTACTGTTGATGAAGTACAGATAACTCTCTAAGCRGGTGAGTCAGTAGGAACCACGTAGTTTTTATCCAGTGAGATGTAACCTGGCGTTTTGCGTATTACGTTGCTTTCTATTCCATAGAAGTCTGCTTCCTTTTCCAGAGATCTGTGAGTTTTTTGATGCTTCGTTCAGTCCTGAAGGCATAGGGAAAAACTGGCTCCCCATTGATTCAAGGTAGAGAAGACTCTTCTTTAGAGAATGACTATCTTTTCTTTTGACASTGTTATTTTTCCAGGATTGAGACTACATCGAGTTATTTTTAGGAAACCACAGCATATGCCAAATATTTGGCTGAGTGCTTTATGGCCTTATGGTGAGGCCTTGTAATGGGGGCACAACATTAGCAAAGGGTGGCATGGGGTTCTGTCRGAGAAGTATGAAAAAAACAAGATTAAGTATTGTGTCAGTAAATAACAAATCAACACATTCTTAGTTAAGACCATGCTTATGGGGGGGGAGGGGGAGATAACACACAAAGAAACTTAACAGTTTTCCAGCAATGGATTTTACCAGAGTGCTTGCTCCCCACAGAAGAGGTTTTAATCTTTAACTATATCTGGTACGGGGCCATTCTTCCCTTTGCCTTCCCAATAAACTAAGTTGATTCAACCCCAGTTTAAAGTACTTTGGCACATACCTGACCTTGAAAAGATAGGTAGTCCCACCAAAAAAATATCATGCAAAACCAAGTCTGAGGAATAGATAGTAGTGAAAACAAATTAAAAAAGAAGATACAATAAAGGCAAAGAAATATAAGGAAACTCTGATTTTAATATACAGTTTTACGGATCACTAAGAATTTTCATTAACAATCTCTCTCAAAAAAAGGCTTCTTTTAGGCATAATGGGACTGAAACTAAATCAAATTCTTCCATGGTCAAGACGCAATATCCCAGGAATACCCCAGGACTTCTTCATCCTTCAGATTCATTTTCTTGGGAAAGAGAATCTGAGGAATAGGAAATTTTACTGAAAGTTCACTGATAAAATCTTAAGGAGTCAAATTACTTTCCCCTTCACTTTTAAGTGCATAGTGCTTCTGTGCATAAGGATAGAATTTGCATAAGGCTTCTCTTTGAATACACAAGGCAAGGTCAAGCTTAACAAAAAGAGGTTCTAGGCATCAATTCTATAAAAATAGGATGATGTCAGACAAAATCTGGGCTGTTGCTTAGTGCTATACTGAAACCTGAATTAGATGTTAGGATCAATTTTCCATAAATACGTTTCCATGAATAATACGGCGAGGAAAGTGACATCAATAATGCTACCTCAGATATTCTTAAAATTTAACATGGGAAACTTCATGGAAAAGTTATAGGAAAGAAGGAAAGAAGAAAAGAGGGAAGGAAAAAGCAAAGAAATAAAACTGTTCTATTCCCCAGTTTCAATAAGATACTCAAGCATTTGCTTAATTTTCACTGCTTATGTATTTCTATTAAATTCAATACACTCTGCTGAATAAGACAGCTCGTTTCCACGACTTCAATTTGTGATGCACTGTAAGAAAGAAACATATTGAAATTCAGGTTTGCCTGCACACCAGGCTGTCATTAATCTCACATTGCAAGGCCACAGTGTGTTTAATTAATAGAAGATTGTATTACCAAAGCTAAGAATGAAAATTATAGCTTTTCATTTAACTTTCACATTCACACCTGACCACCGCCACAGGGAATACTTAGCTGGTGATCTGTTCACATGATAGTCACAGATTCAAAAGATAAAACAAATATTTTATCAGATGAGTATGAAATATGCTTACTAAAACATATTTGCAAGATTTTTAATAACACTAAGTTTTCATGAATAATCAATGGACATTAAAGATGACAGGATACATTCAGTACATCCTCATTCTAAAAAATAGTCTACTTGAGTGGCCAGAAGAAGCTGAGTTTGCACCAGTGCTTCACATAAAACACTGCAATGTCATATATTCAAGGTTACTTAATGACAGCACTCTGGTATTTCCTCTGTTTAGTGTAGGTTCTCTGTATATCCATATGGGGCTCATCAAAATATACTGTGGAGTGACTGATCCACATTTTGGCTGAATACAAGAGCAACTGAACTTCTGTGATGCTGTAAAATGAAATGAGTAATGTCACAGTCAAAAGTAATTTACAGTCTGTAACTTAAGCCTTGTTTATATACATAGTTGCTGCAGTTTAATTAAACTGGTGCCAACCTCCATTTGGACATCCTTCTGTTTTAGTTGGTTTAGTTTAAGCCTATTTTAAGTGACTTACAAATAATCCAAAATATGAGTGTCCACACAGAGCCTTCTATACCAGCTTCACCAAATGAGTTAAAAGACGGACTTTTAATTGACGCTTGTACAGCTTAACAAGTGGCCAAGCCTTAGATAGGGAAGRGTCTATCTAAAAATTTCCAAAGGAGGTTCACCTGCTATCTATTAGTGGTAAGTGCAGTGTGATAATTTAGAAATAAGTGCTAAAAGGATTACGGATGGAAGTTATTATATCTAGCAAAAATTACAAAGTCTAATAATGAGAACAAAAAAATCTGCATGAGGTTGAACCACGCTTGTGGCCTCATGCACCTCTTTTCTATAATGATCCCTTTAAGCCAAATCTCAAGTAATAGTGGGAAGGCAAGTAAGGATGTCTTCTCCAGATTCACCTTGTTCCTTTCCCTGCCACCTGGAAGATGGAGGAGCCCGCGGTAGGAGCAGACAGCACTGGGAGGAGAATTTCCTGGGCTCCCCTCTTTGCTCACCCTACTCAGTGCAGCAACAGCACCCAYTGGTAGGAGAGGATGAAGCCTTTGCAAAGAGGAAACTTTAGTTTCTTGCTAACTCGCAGTTCCCCTGGGGCAGGGTGGAAGACAGATATTTATAGCAGGTAATAAGGAGTTTACATACCTCCTGTCTGGGGCAGGCCAAATATATTATATAGAATTAAATTACTTCAGATTTCCCTGAGAAATCTGTAACTCCGGCCTTCCTTACTATATTGGCACAAATTCTTCATCCTGATGGCAATAAGGTCATTCCATGTATGACTGCATAAGGAACTACTGAAGAGTTCCTATAGGCTATTACTTCTTGTGAGCTCGTTCACTTGCCTCATCCTGTCATCACTAACTGTAGGAACAGGATGCCCGAAGGTGGCGTCACAGTTTTCCAGAAACATATGGACTGGTGCACTTTCTGTTCCATGTAATTCAAAGTTGTGGTTTGCACGAGCTGCCAGATGACAAACGTCTAATTTCCTTGGACTTTAGGGGAAGTTGTACAGCCTCAGGACCTAGAGGAAAAATACTTCTGGGCTATGAACTTAGATTCAAGGAGGGCCTTTCAGAAACTGATCAAATCAGGAGAAGATATTTTTAATCTTTAAGAAAGAGAACCTAACCAGCTAGATTGTCCTGATAATTTATGAAAAAGGATAAATCCTCTGTATTACATCTATCCCATGGGCATATACCTTTTATTTTAAGTGGTAGAAATTAAGAAGTTGARGAGTTGTAATACTGGTACTTAAGATCACCACTAATGTACTATAGGGTCCTCAGCACACCTTGCTTCACAAAGATTGTGATTGATGTGAAAGCATCAGAGACTTTATGAAGAACACACATACACATATGCTTGCATCTGTCCACATTGATGTAAAAAATTTAAATACCTGCATAAATTAAAACACGTACTTAAGAATAGCTCTCAGGTGTTTTCCTCAGAAACATCCTAGGAGCTGCAGCCTGCAACAGTGTGACAATATCATTTGTATATGCTTCTAAAGACAACAAAAATATTTCACAGGTAGCTGCTATATGGTAACTGAAAGGACACTCTTCCTATTTAGGGCTGAAAGTTGTTGGGTAGATAAGCATTCCTGTAGTAAAGATATYTAAAGAAAGTGGTTGATTAGCTTTAGAAATTGAGGATCATGTTGAGATCTGTATGAAATCAGACCCTGATACTGTCTTCCTTGCCCTAACATAATTTATGCATTTGATGGCCTAGCCCACTAGGGAATAGGCACTTAAACATATATCCTGCTGGTCTCAGAAGCAAAGAAAAAAAATTAACCCAAGCTTTGCAAGAATTCGATTTTCTTCCCTAAGCAACAAAGAAAACAGGATCAAGTCCTATCATTGTATTGACCTTAACAGTAAATGTGCCAGGGTATTCATATATTGTTCACATGTAATGAGTAACAGTATCCTGCTTTAAATAGATAAACAGGTAATGGTTTGGACTGTCTCCTATAAACTCATATGTTATATAAACACACTCATAAAACAATRTTGTTTGCTTTATTTTAACAAAGACTAACATTAGGACATATGCATTCCTTTGTTAAGTATGCTTCATTCTGTCTGCAGACAATTGCATTTTTCTATTTGGAAGAGCAGGGGCAAAAAGGATGCTGATCTGGAGAAAGCTTTTCACACACATTATTTTTTCAGTCATGTTTGGTCCATGCAATCCACGGTGCTGTGAGACTAAAAGTAGCTGATATTGTGCGTTAAGGTAGGATGGGATCAAAGCCCAGTCAATATATACCAATATACTGAAGTCTGCAAAAGCTTTTAATCCTGGATGCTCATGCCTGGATTCAAGTCCATTTCTACAGACTGCTTTAGTCTAGAATAGGGCACAGTTTTGCGTGTCCAGATTTGAGAGAGGTCATTTTATTTCGTTGGCAAAGGAGATGATGTATTTTATGTCTGGCTCAAACTCTGTTGCACATATATCCACTTCTCAGACTAATAAGTCGGCATGCAGAGAACAGAAGGCACTGGTGCCACCCTTTTGGCCATGTGGATGTCTCATCGTATCCAAACCAGGATTCCTTTGGATTAAACTATTGTTCCTCGTCAGCCACAACAGCAGTGAAACTGCTGATTCCCTCCAAATCTGACACCAGAAATGTGTGAGCCCAGAGGCAATACTTAAGGAGGGTAAGGTGAGATTTTGGATTTTTTTTCACTGGAATATTGAAAGGTGRGTGGAAATTATTTTACCTCAGAGGATGTGTATTCATGGTTTGGGGCTTGTTCTGAAGCAACCAGCAACATCCAGGAAAAAATAGGTGGGCACACTGTCAGTCACGCTGACTCACCCTGCACTGTTGTCTTCCACACTTCCCTCTATCAGCCTGTTTTGCCATGTTTGCATATTTGGACTGCAAGATCTTGGGGGAGCAGTTGGGGCTAGACGATCTGCCTGCTCTGCATTTGTGCACTGCCCATTTCAGGGACAGGTAAAGTGTTCGGTCTCCTGGGTGCAGCRCAGTATTGTCTCTATGGACACAAAGGCTGACAAAGGTGGCACTGTATGCAGATGACTAAAATACAGAAGGATCCCAAGCTGTGTGGAGCTGAGTCATTTTTGCTCCTCTTTATTTGAATGAGAATACAACAACTAACCAATGAAATTATCAGCCCAGAGGCTTTAAATATACGAAAGAAAAAGCTTGTTTTCACACAGCACAATAATTAAATCATGAAACTCATTGTCACGTCAAGTAAAGCTGGCTACAAGTAAAAAGGCAGTTAAGAACAGATTAGACAAATTTATGGATGATAGGACCGTTGTGTTCTATTAAGCTCAATGGGCCAGATGCAAGCCCAGGCTCATGAAATTCCTCAGATTATGTCTGCTAGAAACTGGGCAGCAATATCTAGGGGAGGATCCCTTTGTATAAACCCTGTTCTTGTTCTCTTTCCTAGGTATTCACTACTCATTGATGTTGGAGAGAGAATACTAGTCTAAATAGACCAGTGTTCAGACTTTGGTCTGAACTGATACTTGCTCTTATATTCTCATTAGCTGGATAGGACCAAGAAAGGTATTTATTATTTTAAAACTGGATTATTTGCCTATTTATGTCTGGATCCTGTTCTTTTCAATACTTGTAAGTATTGTACTGTGAGTGTCAAAAGACGTAGATAGCACATAAGACAGCACATGTTGTCTTAACCATTTAAGGTTAAGGAGCTCTTTCTGTATTTGACCAAGCAGAATTTTTTTAGTGATARTGTAAACATATACATAGTATATGTAGTGCTGTGGTATGCTAAGTCCTCAGCTTAGCTACAGGCTGTGTACAAAATGGTCAGCAGCAAAATAAACCTCCAACAGTGCCCAAGGGCATCATTTTAGGGATGCAGTGAGCTGCTCTGTCTTCACATAYGTTTAATCCTTGGCCTCTCTATGGAGAGTGCCAGCAAGGCTGACAATTAGAGCCAATTGTGGTGGACTTTTGAAGTTGGCCAGTAATTTAATTGCTGGCTAATAGGTGCAACTTGCAAGTCTGGGAACTTTGTGGTCTCATAACTCTCCCTTTCGTCCCCACTCTAGCCCTGCCATTTCACTGGGTTGTTTCATCAAGGGAAGCAATTATAAAAGCTGATAGCAGTTTTCTCTAAATTGTTGGCAGGAAGCCAGCATTATGCTACAGAGGTGCGGTGCACTGCATCAAGTGGTTGCACTGAGTGATGCTCTGTAATGATGTGATGTGGCTATGTGATTAAATACTGGCTTCCTGCCGAATCATTCTCCCTGGGAAACAATTGTCACTGCACTTAGCATCTCTCCCAATTTGAGAGCAATGTGCCCTGTTTTCACTAAAGGGAAAGGCTTTTATTGCTAAGGGTGAAAACCTCATGTCGTTAACTGGTCTCTTCTTCAGATAAACTCTTCCCGAGCACAAGGACRTGAAGGCTTGGTCTAAGAAAGGTTTGTCTTTCAATAGGACACCAACAGTGAGGAAAATGTTCAGGGAAAAATGGAGGTGCAGACACAATTTGTGCTCTTTTTTGACTTTCTGAACCGGGTCCTTCTACCCATTTTCCTCTCCCAGCCTCCATTTTCTTTCCATTCCCCATAGCCTATAGYGTACACCACATCCCCTCTGAAGAAGACAGACCTCTGTTATGGCTTATGTCTATTCCATGGGACTCAAAGGAACCATCCAAATGGGCTGGAAGTAACTGTGCAAAGCAWGGGGCAAAAGCCACCCTTCCAGGATGCACTGCTCCCCTTTCCGCCTCCTCCCAGGACCAGTCACTGTCAGYCTCCCCTCAGTCCTCTGCCAGGCTGGTTTTGGGGCAAATATAGGGCTCCCCCCATCTTGGTGAGGAAGAAGGCTGGTTTCTGGCAGACTTGAAAAAGGTAAACCTCCTGCTCAGCAAAAGTGAGAGAACGACAAAATAAAAGCAACCATCATCTGCTTATCTTAAACTCCCTTGGAAACACTGCTAGAAGTAGAGGTCTCCTTTGTGTTCAGCAGAAATCCACATATACACACAAGATCAATCCAGAGCCCTGGCAATTCCCTAATTAATCCCTATTGACCTATTAACCTTAAGGGACAAAACAGCTATTCTGGATTCCCAGAGGTCAGTGGAAATATATCTCCTGCTTTGAGCCAGAGCTCTCAGGGTCCTTGATAGGTAGAATTCAGAAAGGGAGATGAAAAAGATGGGATACCTCTCTTATACAGCTAGCACCATCTAGTGACAGCTACTAAAGGGACCTCCAGCAGGCTATAACATTAGGACCTAAAGTATCCTTCAGTGCATATCAATAAGGGCAAGAGAAATGCAAAAATTTACAGAAAGGAAGAAAAGGAACATTTTCGTTTCTGCCAGTACTGTCCTGCCTCTAAAAAACCAGGTTCTATATGCACAATGTCTTATACATGTCTTCTACAGTCCTTCAGTTGATATGTGATCAACGAAGCCTTCCCACAAATGCACAGCTGCTGTGCGCATCTGATATTGGCAGCCAGGTCAAAATTACGATACACGCTGCTCACATACTGAGCTGTGTATCCAGTCCTCCAGGCACTGACAGGTATGTGTAGATGTGCAGGAGGAAGGAAAGATCTGAAACAGAATAAAAAAATTCTGAGACACAGRCACTACTGCATGCGAATCTGCCTTTTGCACAGATCCAGAAAYGTGCACGCAGTAGTACTCCATCAGTGGGACCAGACTGCATCCTTTTAGGATGCTAAACTCYCTGAAATTGGTTAAAAAGCAGATTTGTATAGACATACATGAATTCTGAACCCCAGTGAAGAGCATCTCTCATCAATGGGCAGTTGTGAAATGTGATGGCACATCAGAATCTATCCAGGATCATACTGCTGACTGTTGCCTTCGAAAATTTTAAGTACATTAGATACTGAGTTAATGTTTTCCTTAGAAAATTCTTTGCTTTCTCCTTACAGTAATCTCTTGAATATCCTTTACTAAACTTGCCAGGAGTGCTATCTCATGCACTAAACTGACTTTCCTAAGACTTCCTTCACAAATAAATCTAACTTCTCCCCTCAGTCAAACTGATGCAACTCCTTTGAAATTTTTGAGCTTGTTCCAAAAGCTGTGCTTTTGTCATTTTAGAATTCTTTTCCTTCTCTCATAGTTGTTCAAGAATTAAAAGGCACAGCATCCCTATTCATTAAGTTAGGCAGATCATMGTTTTCTTCATATTTATTGCTGAATAAATGGAATATATTTTATTACAGTAAGCTTCATATTCACAATATCTGAAAAAATCATAATAAACAGCAAACACATACATTTCATAAATTGATTTTTACTTCTCCTTATTCTATCACCTTTCAGAAAAATGCATTGCTTATGACAAAACAAATCTAGTCAAACAAAAGAAATTATGTACATCTTTAAAATAGGTCAGATCCTCAGCTAGAGTTAACTGACATAATATAACACCTTGACTTCATGTTTCTTGACTTGAGAATAAAATATTCACCACAAAGAGATCATCACTTTCTTCATCAGATTTTTTTTAATGTAGTGGCTAAATGAATGATTATGTGATTTATTTTGAAATTTTGATGTGGTTTGTGTAGTTTTTCTACTGAAAAAATAGTGATAAATCTATATAATTTAATGARTAAATGTATATTATTTCAATGGGAGGCTGTCCTAACACGTATCTGAGCAACTGTGGCCAGAACAGCCCCAGAGACTGTAAGATCAGCTTTGCATCCCACTATCAATTTAATGATATAATATGACATATGAAGAATCTAGCCCCAATCTCCCCATACACCTCATTGCCACATATATTAACTCACTTCCACCCCAAAGTTTCCTACATTTCATCTAAATTTTGCACCTTATCTTTTCTGTTGAATAAGATGTCCATCCAGAAAAGGAACCTTGAGACAGAGGCATATTAAAATAATTATTTATGCAAAAATAATACATTCTGGATTGCTATATGTTTTTCATCTTAAAAAAGGTATTTGGAGAGAGAGAGATTGCCTTCATTTTTTAACTTTATCATTGCAATTACAGTTTTAACTACTTGGCCTTGCCAAGTTGAGAACTGTGACTCAGCTGCTCGTAGACCTTCACAAGTACACGCGGGGCTGGTTCTGAAGGCACTGAATGGGAAGGCGATCCTCTGGCTTTAATACTTTCTCATGTCATGGTTGCTCCCTGTCATGCATTTACATCACGCCATGCATTGTGTAGCAGCAGGATTGTTGTTTTCTTTGAGGCAAAATTACCCCCGACAGCATGTGTTTAAACCAGGTGTTTAAAAAAAAAAGGAGGAAAGAAAAGAAAAATATATCCTACTTGACACTGGAACAAGAATAAATTCATTTGTTATTGATTTCTTTATCCAGAAGCTTGATCTTCCTTATTCATTTCTTATACATAAATGGGAGCTAGTATACCTCTTCTGCATTAAAAAAGAGAGAGAGAGAGAGAGAGATTAAAGTATTAATCAAAATCAGATAAACGAGGCAAAAAGCTCAACCCTGCCCTTGTGCCTAACTAATTATTTTGAACAGCTCTGGTCTGTTCACCTCTGTGCTGAGTTGGTAATGTATCCCCTTTCGGTCGATTCAAGATCTCTAGCAACACCTATGGGAGAGTCTTTAATTAATCCTCTGTTACTGTTGTAATTGCATTATCCTGAGGGAAAGCCTGACTAGCCAGGAATATTATTTTAAACATATACTGTAAACAACATACGTCCTCAGGAGAGTTCAGTTAATACAACTGTTTTGACCCTTTCACTGCCGGGTGCTTAACAGTTTATTTTCCTAACCACTAAAAAGGACTTCTTTTCTTTTCATGTGGGGTTATTTAGACTTTWTGCTTAAAAATTATGTAGTGCAATTACATATCTACCCAGTAAATAAAATAATTGCTTATGGGCTGCTTAAAATATTTCCAGCTAAATGAAGGAGGCATGGACTTTTTGCTTTATTCCAGTCTAATGTCTCATTATGAAACACAGTCCTTTGTGGCAACAGATTTCTCTCACAGTGGCACARTCTCCAGCTCTGCTGTGTCTTCTGTACATGCTGCAAGGCTGTACAGCATAACCCCGTAGGATCTCCGTGTTCTCCTCATTTCTCTTACATGTCTGATATAAAGGCAGGATTCACATCCTTTGACACAAGAGAGTGGGAGTCTGCAGTCCTGCTTCCAGTCCTGCAATTTTTCAATGAATTCTGTCAATTGTAAAAAGTTAGWAAAATTTCACACTTCCAGACTGAAATATTTTGCTTTCTAAAAAACTAGSACATTTTCATATTCCAAACTTAAAGTAATTCCTTTTCAGTGGGCTTCTCCACGCTCCATCTCACAAGCTCTCTCTTGTCAAAAGAGAGACATGCAACTTCCTGTGCTTTAAATTTACTCGTGGCAGAAATAGGCAGACTACTGCTTGCAATTTTACTGGTACACTGGGAGGCTATGTTCAGATCTGTGAAGTGTCAGAGATTCTCCTGTGGAAAGTGTTATGCAAGTGCAACCTATTTTTAGCAAGGATATGAATAAAAAAGCAAAGTAGGACTTTGGAACTGATTTTTTAGATTGCCCTGACCATTTTTTTTAAACCCTCTTTTCTTGCTTCCCTGATCCACAGATACGAGGTATGACAGGTGTAGTTKGAAGAGATCGACATATTAGATTACCTGCACGAGTTTACGAGAGGTCAATGTTTGGCACAATTTTTAAAGCCTTCGCTTGTTTTAGGCACTATTCAGTGAAGTCTATAAAGGATGGGTGGCTTCACCTTGCTTTATGATTTCAAAGAATGATACAACAGCCACAGTTAGTCAGTGGTCTGTGCACATTTCCATTCTTAAATATTTTTCTTTCTCACCTGTGAGTCAACTGCCCTACAAACAACAGCGTATCCAGTACAGTAGTTGCACTAGTTCTTTTCATACATCCTTCTTCTACACTTTGAAATCTCAGTTTGTCCCAGGACCTGAAGAGCCTCTTAACATGGTTATTCAGATTAACATTCAGGCAAACCTCCTCTCTTCTCCCACTCTTTCTCCCCCTCCCTCCCCCCTTAAGTATTTCAATAAACTTATCTCAAAATTCAGAATACATGTTGCTTGCAGGACAAACACAATGAAATAAATCTTCACACTGGGCCAGTCAGGGAAATTAAACATTGATTGGATTGCACCCAGAAAAGCACGAGGAAAACATACAACGAGAGACAAACAAAACACAAGTGGCACAAACTCATTACCTAGAATGGGCGGATTAAAGGCTCTTAGGCTCAATAGGGCTGAGCTGAGCCCTTCCTCATGACTCTCCCCACACAAGTATTGTCAAACTAAGGAAAACAGTGACAAAAAGTCAACAGTCTTGGAGACACGTATATTGCCAGAAAGACACAATATATCAGAAGAAAAGAAGAAAAAAAAAGAAAGATTTTGTAGTGAAATCATGTTTTCCATAGTGTTAGAAAAAGATCATGACCACAGTTAAATCATACAGGATTAGACCATAATGTATGAAAAACCTTTTTACAAACAGAAATATTTTCTCTGGATTTAGTGGAAGGTTCAACTGTAATTAATTTATAAAAGGAAAAAGCAAGCAGTACATTTCTTAAACTAACAGTCCTGAGAATATAGTATGTGTACCTCTCTTCTGGAAAATTTATTAAGCATTAGGAGTAGAGAGAGAGAGAGAGAAAGAGAGAGATCAAATTGAATCTCTCTGTTCTTGCCAGTTTTTGCTGCTGTGGTGAATTATCACAAACTTCATAAATGTGAGTAAAATGGGACCCTTGAAGTCTCAGTCACTTTATTTCAACAGAATGTAACCATATTCCAATTTGCACTTGAATTAATGGGAGACTACATAGCTTTGAAAGTCTTAAAGTGCATGTCACACCTATTATAACACATTTTATTAATCAGTGACTTACATTAGGAGAGACTATCCAGCCCAGCTTTCTGCAACTCTTTCAGAAAAATAAAAAGGAATTTAAAAAAAAAAAAGTATTTGTACTTTGCATACAGTAGCTCAACAATATCACAAACTGGTTCTGTTAAGCAGGCACATTAGGAATTTGCTATGTTGAACATTCAGCTTCACTCAAATTGACTTCAGTAATAGTTAATGCAAGATATATTATTTTTTAAGAATGCTAAATGTTAGTCCTTTGATATTGAGGGCTTATTTTCTTCCACTCTTTTTTTCTTCTTTTTACATCATCCCACATGTCCAAACTCCATCAGAGAAAACATATCCTATCTCTCTTTGRTGTTGTCAAATATTAGGATTGGCTTTTAACAATGTTGATATAGTGCTGTTAGTCAATATTCATAAGCGTAACACAAAATGTTGAAGAAGCCCCTGACATATAATGGGAAGACTTGGTGATATACAGAATGTAACAATGCACAAAAAGATAGATTTTCATTTGTAACTCAGAGCAATGCAGGAATCACCCCTTTGGCTGCCCTGATTTTGGTATATTTTCATGAAGTAGAGAAACATAAACAACATTCTTCTTTTCTTTCCATTCGAATGCCTGGGAGAGTAGGACCATGCAATTGCTATGCAATTGAATTAATAACTTCTATAAACATATATTACCCATATTCATTATAACAAATATAGAATATAGACTATATAAACTATAAATAGAAATCACTGCTTTTGCTGGAGTGCAGTAGGAATATTGGAGCTACAAAAGGAAAAGAGCAATATGAGAGGATTTGAACTGGCATCAAGGCCAAGTCTGGGAATATTTATACATACGAGTTTTGTCTGATATTATTTATGTGCGCGAAGCACAGCAGCCCACAAAACTCTTCAGAAACTTTAGTGAGCCACTGAAGATCACTTCCAAATGAAAAATAAATATATGTCCTATTACATGGACTCCTTTTATGCATTTCTCATTTTCTGAGACACATCAATGTTATTCTTTGTAAAATGATTCAATGCTTTCTATTTAAAAGATTGTATATAATCATTAGGTTAAATTCTACCCTCTCAAGTGCATGAGTGGTATGGACTCATAGATGATAATCTGTAGAAACTAGAGTTAGAAAAAATTTAGTTTATTGCCCAACAACACAGAACATCCCACTGCTATAAATTGGAGTGTTTTGTCCAGTTCAGTTTAAACAAAATAAGCAACCRGACTTCTGAATTTTCCTTTCAGACTCTTTCTAAAACACAATTGGATAGACCTTTATACCAAAAAGGTTTCCTGATATTAATTTTAAATATTGCTATTTTCAGCTTCATCTCCTTCCCAGCCCCCGGGTAGTAT
Source organism: Rhea americana (assembly GCF_003343005.1). Taxonomy (NCBI): domain Eukaryota; kingdom Metazoa; phylum Chordata; class Aves; order Rheiformes; family Rheidae; genus Rhea; species Rhea americana. Next base: position 3,987,886 of record NW_028186645.1, read on the forward strand.
CCATAAACAAAATAACATAGAAAGAACCCGACCTTCCAAAACTGTAATATATAGCACTTTCCACAATATAGTGTGCCAAACAAACAACCAGGCTATAAAGACAGCAATAGATGTTTTTAATTTTGTTTATTATTCATTTGTTCATTCTATGAGGTCTCACATAATGTCTGTGGCTGACCTTGAATTAAATTACATTCCTACTCTGCTTATGTTTCTCTGATACACCAAATAAACAGAAGAACGCAGAGCATGGCATTTCGGCATCTTTGTTGCCTCTGTATATAGCATGAACAGAACCATTTCTTACTGCTTCTTGCGGAACATTGATGAGCTGTTGAAGTCTTTTACATCAGACAAATGGACTTCATTATACAAGAGAGCACTTCATAAGTGCAGACCTTTTGGGATGACAAAAACCCACTGAATTCTCCACTTTCCACCAAAGCTGCCAGCAATTTCCTGGTTTTGGCAGACTTGCTAACAAAATTCTGTTAGTGAAGGCAGAAAATGTAAGCCTAAGTCCAGTTGCTGCCAGTCTGCCACACACAGAAAACAGATCTCAACTTTCCACATCTGATCATTGTTTGAAGGGGCATTTAAAAGCTTATATATGGGGGGAGTTCTTTCTATATTCAGAACATTTAATCCTACTGATATCCAACCCATTCTGAATGAGAAATAGGTTTATGGCAAAGTCACTTCAAATTAACTTGATGTGTTATTTCATCTCTTAGGTGAAAAATGAGGGCCTGATTCTAAAGGATGTCAGTCACCCTCAGAACTGAAGGATCTAAACACATTGCAGAAAATACTTAGCACCTTCCAGGTTAAAGCGCTTACTGCTATTAAAAATGTTTGCACATGCTGCAGATATGGGAATCTGTATGTTTTAACCAAACTTGGACTTTTCAGGAAAATATGCAGCACAGATTCACAGTGATTTATAATGAATAAATTACCCTGCTTGTGTTGAATTGCAAAAGTGATGTAAGTGAGTGAGGCTGGAGATGGAGATGGTGGCAAAACCAAAGACAGAGCAGATCCCCAAACACAACTTCCCATTCAGGGTCTTTGCCATTAATGTGTAAATAGTGTCTTCTAAGTAATCAGATGCTTCTTATATGCCTACATATATCAATAGATTATTATACAAAGTGTGAACTGAAACTTTTCAGAAGACAAAAAAAAGATACTATTTTTTGAGGAGCAAGGAATATATGAGTCATAAGGAGAAAAAGGTCCTTTATTTTTTATCTGGAAAAAACATTCAATAGTTTATTTGTTTCCTGAGGATAGCTACAGAATATCCAATTTCTTAAAGAAAAGATTATCTTTTCCTTTACAAGGAAGTGATGTCTCTCCGGGAAGAGTCTCTGTAGATGTCAGGGAACATAACTGCTAGTCTAGACCTTACCCATTGGCTTTATAGTCAGTTCATGGCATATCTTTCTGAACTATGTATGTTAAATTTTGCTCATATAAGACTGTTTATCAGCTGTTTTTCACAGCACAGCACAGCATGAGGCAGGTATCTTCATCCATACTTGACTCACTGGTAGTGATTGCACTGGGTGTAGAAACAAGCTGCAATGAGAATCACTTGTGCCACTGAGTTCAAGCTCTTTGTCACATTGAAGGCTACACAGTGCCTAAAAAGATTGGTTACTAGAGACGTAAGAGGACAGAAGGAGTTTCAGAATTAAAAATAAATCTTAAAGCTTCTGTGGCAACAGGAAACTTGAGTGGATCAGGCTAAAGAGACATGTCTGAAGAAGGAGAATGGCTTCGAATAAAAATACAAGATAAATATTTAAAATATCTTGGAAAATCTAATGTATGGGATTTGAGTTAGTACTTTACTATACCTGCCAAGGTTAATTTTTCTTCCTGAATGCAAAAATCTGTTGTTACCTAGTTATGCAGAGGGATATGTGCTTTCTAAATGTGAGCAAAGCTGCAAGCAACAAATAGCAGGAGTTTGAATATAAAAAGACAACTGAGCATCTCCCAAACTGCTTTTTAACAGATGAAAGAAAAGGCCAAGTTCAGATTTTTAAGACTCAGTGAACACAAACTTCAAGAACTCTTTTTAACTATTTGGCTGATGGATCACAAGATCACAAAAGTTTAGTTCATTTGGGTTTGGGATTTGAGGAAGGATTTTTTAGACATTGTGCTGGATTCTCTATATCCAAAACTGCCAAATAAAACACACCTTCCTTCTTTTTACCTGTCCACAGCACATACACAAAAATAAAAATGAAAATAACAACTAGGATACACACAAAATCTCAGATTTTAGACTTTGTAAAATACTTCTATCTAAATGCAGATTTCTGGAAAAATGTCCTAGAAAATTTACACCTAACATGCAAGTCTGTGCTGCATGGAGAATTTCCAGTCAGAGCTCTTTTTAAAAGAATGCCATGCATTATGTTGTGATCTGAGTACCCAAGAGAATTGGAAAATACCCTGTTCTCTAGTTATCCAAGGCTCAGGTTCATTGGAACCAGTGTTAGTTTTTCTATAATAGCATGCCCTATACTTCAGCTTAGATGTAAATTAGTCCCTTTTTAAACATCGTGATAATTCTGTTTCCATACTTATTACCACAGTCAAAAACAGAGCTATCATTCATAGAAATATTTAATAAAGATATAGTTAGCAAACGTCTTTCTTGCCTCAAAAACATTGGCTTGAAAAGACTTTATATAAAGTTTTGAATTTGTTCTAGTCCATTTTTGAATTTAGTATTGATGATGTGCAACTCTGTGGTAGCTTTGAAAGCTACTTTTAGGGGAGCAGTAGCAGAATACACTGCAATTTGCAAAACTACTGGACTTCATGGTGTGCTTATTTGCACAGTAATGCCCACAATGCCTTTTCTCCTGGTACTTCTTCCACAGTACTGCAACTGCAGATCACTCCCTTGGTGTGCTTTGCAAGCATGACTTATGAGCCCAAACTTTTCTGTTTCTTATTTTTATTTTATTCTTCTCTTTAGTGGTCTGAGCACCACCATGAGCACAGGAATCTCCTGGGTTCTATTTGCTTTGATAGCTATGATTTATTTGTTGTGTTTAGTTATTTTTTTAAAACAATATAAGTAGCTGAAACAAGTTGTGGGCACGCTGACCTAGTAGTCCATCTCACTGAGATTTTCCTGTGCATATGAAGAGGCAACACATCCGCAACGCAAAACAGTAACATCCAGTCTTGAAGTCACAGTCTCCCTCCTCAAACAACTGGGAGAAAAAAAGGGGGACATCGAACATGTCTAAAATGTTTCCAGTGAAGGTCCTCGAGAGAGATAAATCCTAAAGTCATGATTCTTCATGGAGAACAGATCCAATGCTGATCAGGTCATTTTTTAGTTTTGGTTTGTGTGAAAAGCAGTTTAACTAAACCGGTAGAGAAACTACACAAAACTGTGGTGCCAAAGTGAAGCAAAATGGTCTGATAATTTTTCAATGAACTGCTTTTAAAACTACCTTCCAATCTCCTTGAATCTTGGTATAAAGAACAAGTTAAGCAGCTTGCAGATACGTTTATATCACTGTTAAAAAACGTCTGACGCACACAGGCCAAGCAAGATCAACATCTAGCAGAAACACTGGTGAGCTGGAATATAGTACACTGTCAAACTAGGGAAATCATCTCAAACAGCAGATAAAAGACCTGATTTATAATAAAGTTTAGATAATGTGCTTCAAAAATCCCTGTGAATTTCATGAAGGTTGGATTCCCTAATAGTGCCTGTAATCATTAGATCTTTCTCTGATCATACCATCAGCTCCTGCTGAAGTGCCCCCAAAAGCCTGAATATCTTCACAAATTATAGCGGCAAGTGGGATATACAGGAGAACTGGGCTGGCCAGTGCTGACTCTGAAATATGGTAAATGTTCAGACAAAAGGAAAAAAAAAAAGGTAATATATCAAAGCAACTTTGGTTTAGATGGTTGAAACGTTCAAGCCTCAATTGAAACAAAGCATTTAAGCACGACTTCATTGGGACATAGGCATATGCTTATGTGGTTTTGTTCAGTATAGGTTTACAATAGAGCGCAATGTTCATTTTCAAAGACCTCCAATAACAACAAAAAATTTATTCATTTTCTTTCTTTCTCCTCTACTTCTTTAATTAAGGGTTTTGTGACTCTGCCACCAGTACAGCTTGTGGTATTGCAGTGATGTAATAAGAAATCCATGCCCAATTGGACACGGTAACTTGACAATTTTGCTTTGAGTGTGAAAGTGTTCACACAGCTCTACCATCTAACACCGCTGACACTCGCTTATTCTATCTCACACTGCAGCTGTTTGCATGTTGTTTCTTCCCAGCTTCACTGCTGTTCTCTGCTTTCTGACTAGCTAACTGGTGTTGGACCCAACTGCCACGCGAACGCGTCTCCCTTCCCTCCACCAGCAACAAAGAAGGCACAACCTGACGACTTGCTTCCACTCTCAAATGTAGTCTCCAAGTTTGAAACAGTCGAGATCTATCAGTCACTATATGAAAATGATACAGTGAGCTTCATTCCTGATACCTTGCGTGACTGCTTCTGAAGTCAAAGGGAGCAGCAAGCTGTAACCATGGGCTGCATTTGTCCCTCGCGGTTTAATAAATGTATCTGATCTGATACCTTACCAGCTCCGAGGGACTGACATTCACTCTCCGTGGCCTTATCGATAGCTGGGTATCTCAGATGAGCAGAGAGACAGAACAGCCACTCCTGAAAACKTAATAGTTTTATTTTACAGCTCCATGGGCATTTTCCAGGCTAAATACATGAAGTTACTGTAATTATGTGGGAGAGTGAATGTGATCACCACTGAGACACTCGCAGAAGAGCATCCATCACCTGCATAGGTTATATTCTGCTTCTGGAAATCACTAGCTAAAAAATATATTTTATTTCCATTTTGGATCTTCTGCAGTGTGCATAGATAGTTGCATTTTAAGTAATACACTGCCACTGTCCTCTTAATATTTCCCCCTCCACTCCATATCCCTGCAATGAACACACATGTACATACACACGGTCTGCAGCCCTTGGAATCCACAGTAAGATTTAATTTTACTTACAGAGTATACTCTGCCATGACTGTCATCAAAGTTATATAATTGGAAGGAAACAATAAAATGACAGATTGCTTGTTCTAAATAATTGGATAGACAGGGTAGCAAACAGTGGGTTATGAAAAATATTCCTCAAAGGATGTCAAACTTCAATAACTCACATAACAAAAAGACACTGATAGCTGTCCTTCTGTCACAATGGAATATTTTTAAGATCCAGTTGTAATTTTCTACATCAATTTTTAAATCCTTTTAAGAAATAGCGAGAGAAAAGTCTAAGGATCATTGCTGAACTTCTATGAAAAAAATGACATYGGAATGCTCAATTGTGTGTTTAGGATAGAAAGTTTTTAACCTTTAAATGATGTAAAAATATCAAGCTCAATACTATTAATTAGTTTTCAATCAGTACAGCAGACAAAGACCTTAACTGCAATCACAACTCTGTTGTGAGCAGTGCTATGCATGTGCAAGAGATAGTCCTTTCCTACAAGAGATTTTATCTTTTTAACTGATATTGAGGTCAATGAAAAATAAGTGTTTTACTGCACTCAGTTGTGTTAGTAAAAGATGTTGGATTAAAACCCAGTTTTCCTCTTGGCCTATCAGCTAAGCCATGCTTATTAGCTGTCACTGATTGTTCATTTTGTATATGGTAAAAATGAGGACTTGTACAATACCAAGTACAGTCAAAGCAAGTATAACTGAAAGGAATAAGGTATTATTTCCATCACTCAGTTTTGCTGTTCACATTTGAGAAAGAGGCCCCTCAGGCTTTGCAACTTCAATGACATCTTTCCAAGCACTGCAGAAAAATCRGTAAGAGCGTTTCACAAACAGAGGCTCGTCTTCACAGTTACTTTCTGCAGCAGGACTGACTGGTCAGTTCCTGGAAGACTTCCTTGTTCCCAGAGACATCCATTCCCATGACATAGGAGCCTTTTCCCTTTGAGACAGATCCATCATACATTAGCCATTGCCCCCACCAATATACATGTATAGAAATCAAAAGTCRTTTCACTGAAGTCCATACTCAGTGTTAGAAACTGTGAAATTCAAATTAAGATTTTATCTGTGTTTTATCCATGATTTTATCTGCATCACAAAACCACTGGAATCTATGTAAAGACTTTCATTGATATCGATATTCTTTGGAGCAGCTCCTACTTCATTGTTTATGTATTTCACCAATCTAAGCTTATTTATTTACTAAAAAATCAGTGTGCTATTTTAGCTCATCAATGGATTCTAGTATTGTCTTCTATTATTATTCTTCAGTTTGAAATCAGTCTCTGCATCATACTTTAACACCATGACACCATGTTTCTACTTTTTACTTCTTCATTCATATTTTCTGTAACTCCACAGAGTCTTATACTATTCATTTCTGTGGTAAATGAGCACTGGAAGTGTAGAGTCTCTCTGTGTCATATCTCTCTCCCACACGCTCTCTCCCTGATTGAATCTAACTTGGCTAACTAGAAATTTTGATACGGCCAAAGATTTATTTATAACATATTCTGTAAACATAACTATTTTAGATGAAGAATTTTTTTGTGCTGTAGGAATATCTTTAAAAATGTTTACATTATTTTAGTTTTAATTTCAGTGTTGCATTTTTTTAATCAAACTGAAGCTTCCAGAAAATGATGTAAATGGTAGGAAAAATGATAAGCATGTTTTTTAATATGGGGTCACAGCCCRTAGATTGGCCTGCATTTGGGTTGCAGATTGTCTGGAGGATTGTATTTTGTATGTCTATGCGGGAGAAGAGTTTTCARAAAGGAATCAGAACATAGAGAAGGCTGCCAGCCATTGGGAACAACTGCCACCTGTGAAAACAGAGAGAGAGAAAAAAAAAAAGATAAACTAATAATGCTTCACAAATCAATGAAAATAAACTTTTATGATACCATCTCTCACACAAAACCTATGATCRTATGTCAGTGCACTGCTCTTTCTACCTGGAGAATTCTTGGTTTTCCATGGCTTGGAGTCCTTGAATCAAGACCGTATATTGATTTAAAAGATACATTGTAGATATACAGAAGTTATAAGCATTATACAGAAATTCTCTGCTGAGGTCCTAAGGATTGTGCTACTCCAGCTACTGGACAACTGAAGTTARCAAATAATACACTATGCATAAGCCAAAGCAGCATCAACTTCCTGGAGATGGAAGTATTTTTAGAAAGACCTGTTGGCAACATCTTACTTGAGAATCGAACTTGGGAAATCATAAATCGAGATAACAGTAATTCTGGATTTAAGAGAGATGAATCTAAGACCTTTAGTCTATCTACTACTTGGTGTTTAGAGGTTCTAGTAAAGTATTTTATTAAGGGAAATAAATAGCTGCTTTACATCCTGCTATTATGATATAAACTATTGTCATTGCAAATAAACCTTCTAAACTGATTTGGGACCGAGAAGATAGAGAAGTACTTCTTTAGGCAGAAGATAAGGTTTCAATAGTTTGTAAAGGTTTAAAATTTTGCTGTATGGTAGCATGAATGATATAAGGTGGTGGTCCATATGAATTGCTCTACAAATAAAGTGCAGTTGCTGCCAAGATATTATGGTAGTTTGTGTTAACTGCCAACCATAGTTGTCTCCAATAGGTTACGAAAAACATTCATGTTTAAGATATATTAATGGCACCGCGTTATCTCATAATAAAGTTCTTGCAAATATGTGTCACTGCTGAACACCCACATGGCACCCTATTCTAGGGCATATGGTACTGCATGCTTTTACGAGGCAGTGAGTGGACTAATTAGACTGTGCCTTAAATAGGTATTCAGTTTTAAAGGGCTTCATGGTATTTAAGCATACATTTGGTTTAGTGAACAGAAGATGTATTTTCTTAACTGGGTTCCACACTACTAATTCATATTTCTGACCATGTATTTTGGTAAGCATCTCAGAAAAATGAGGTGTTAATTTTTAGAAACAATTATCATCCTGACCTTGATGATTAAGTATGATAATTAAAAGACGTTGTGAGTAATATGTTTTATATCATAAACATTCCTTTCTGATTTACTTACTGAAAAAAATGCCATTTTAGAAAAGAAATGAGTATTTTTTTAACATGATTAGCAAGCCATCTGTTGACATTTCAGTACAGTCTCTTATGAAAGTCCCTAGCTTACTGCTTCAATTTTAACATAGGAAGAACTCAAAATAGTAATGCCTTTTGCAGTTAAATCAGAATAAGGTGATTTAGAAAGGGCAGACTTGAGAGAACAATAAAATATATAGTTCCTAGAGCTCTGCAAAACTTTTGTAATGAAGCCTGAAGGCAAGGGGAATTCACCCTTTTTTTCTTTTTTTTCTTTCTTGGCTTTTTTTTTTTTTTTTTTTTTTTTTTTTTTA